>NC_142370.1:28531562-29146562 GCF_059441005.1 Hippichthys cyanospilos | reverse complement strand
CGGCTTTGACGTCGGAAAAGTTCCAGGACTGCTCTGGCAAACAATGTTTCAGGTCACCAGTTTTCCCTGCGGAGCGTCAAAGCCAGCCATCTCGGCTAGCCTTTATGTGCTCCCTCAAGGAGTCTTGTGGGAGCTCCGTCATCACTCCTTTCAGGACACGGACTGCAACGTTTTCAGATCTTCGACTCCAAATTGAAACACAACCCTGAAAGATTAGCAGGGCCCCCAGGGAGAAACTTACAAATAACAATAATGAACTAAAATAAATAAATAAACAATTTCAAAAATAGCACCCAAGACCTAGCAAAAACTTAGCACACAAAATTTAATCAATTAGCAGTGAAAATTTCATTTTTGGTCACTTCAAAGCGAATTTATTCAAATTTTATATATATATATATATATATATATATATATATATATATATATATATATAAAGAATCAGGTGGGAAACAGTGCCATTTCACACTGGTAAATAATGTATTATGTCAGAAAGCAGAAGTTTTTGCACCGAGGATCTGCTTAATTAATCGTGGCAGCCAATATCGTAAACATGATTAAAATTCGATTCATTGTGCAGCCCTAGTCACGACTAACATGAGTAAAAGAAGCTTTTTTTTTTGGAGGGGGGGGGGGGGGGGGGTGATAAGTTGTTTGGGTGTGTCCCGGGAACGCGCTTGCCGACGGCCAAGCAACATAAAGGGCAGGGGCGAATTGCTGTGGTTTACCTGCAGCTCGCACCAAGCAACCTCCACCCAGGTTTCTGTGTCCAGACCCTTGTAGACGGTCTTGAAGGATCCCCTCCCCAGCTCAATGTCAAACTTGAGGAAGCGTCCTCCAGGGGAGGTGGAGACGGCCTTCATCTCCGCCTCCTCCTCCGTCTCCTCACTGGCCACCTTGACTGCACTTTTCCCACCATCACTGCGCGTGGCATTCAGAGTGTTTTGTCCGTCTCCGCCCTTTTCCTCATCAGCTCCGCCCCGCTCATCAGCGCTGGCTTTTTGCGCACCTAAGCTCTCTGAGCCAAGTTCCTCCTGTGTAGAGCAGCACGCACCCGCCCGTGAGTTCACATTCAGGAGCTGGCCGTCACCTTCTGACGTATCCAAGATCTGCTCGTCCGCGTCTGAGAACCACAGCGTATTCCTGATGAAGCGCTGACGCGTGGTCTTCTGATAAGTGGACGAAGGGTCGCTGCCTCCTCTGGGCGCCGTGCCCGACAGTGTTTCAGGGGCGCTTATTTGCGGGCCAGGCCGCGGTCCAGTCGCCCGCTTGGATTGCGAACGCTCCGCCGTTTTGGGGCGAGACTGTGTTTCCTGCTCCATGGCAAGTTTGGAGGCCCGTCACTCGGGCTCGCAGCTCACACGTGGCGAGGGCGGACTCGCCGAAACGCGGGCCGTGCATCAACAGCTTGGGATTTTGCTCAATGACCACGACAACGATGGCACGGACGGCGCGCACCAGCTTGAAGCCAATGTTGAGATCTGAAAAATAAACGTTGTGGAATTTTCAGTATTTAGGCAAGATCGGTAGTCAGGTAACCAAATTATCTTTTGGTTTCTCTACATTTGAAGCTTCAGTCATTTAGTGGTCTGTGAGAGTGTGCAGTGAAACATAATCCAGCGAAAATTCTTATGCAGAGAAGGAATGAGTACAACGAACCTAAGCAAAGAAGTACCTCTATGTTGAGCAGACGTATGCCAAGGTCGTCCTATTTTAGCTTCACAAAGAATCATCATTCAGTGTACAAGTGAAAGGTTCTTTGTTCAAAGGCAGATGGTCACCATAAGCAACAAAATTGCCACGCAGATGCTCGCCAAACCCTTATTTTCCATAACAGTTGCCATGGGGTTTTCATTCATTGTTCAATGACTGAAAAAAGTTCTTTGAATGAACTCCATTTGAACATGTACCTTCTATGTAGTGGGCCTTCACAGTTAAACCAGTGACTAAAATAAAGGGTCAGCACACCTCACAACAGCCTTTCCCAAACTTTGACCTCATTGAATGAGTAATTTAGGCTGTATAGATGTAGAATTGTTCATCTATGCCACACATGTATACTGACCACCACCATTATAGTGGAACATGTTTGTGGTATATTTGATGTTCAATATAAAAACCACAATATTGAAATTGGAGGCCCTGAAAATAATCCATGGTGACTGATAGCAATTCTCCACTAGCTGTGTGTGTGTCTGTGTGTGCGCATGTGCTTGTGTTAAGGGCAGGGCACTGGGGGCACTTTTTTTTTTTCATTTTTGCACAAGGGCCTATCACAATGGTGTTACACAACTGGTTAGCAAACCTACATTGTAAGATGTTACAGTATCAATTAACCTCTTGTTGCTATCATGCAACATGTGTATTTCAGCTTTGGCTTCAATCAAATGTGCACACATTTCACATTCTAAACTGGTTGTCCTTTACCGACTTGGCTTTTTGGTAAAAGAAGGTCAAGTTGTTCCAATAAAGGCTGGGAAACTGCACAAAATGATCCAATTTGCTGCGCAACAATCAAATGCTCTTTTTTTTTTTTAAATAACAGAAGGTATATATTGATTTTGTCACATTTTGGTTTGGTGACGTGCCATGAGATTTTGTTTTTAATGGCAAAATAAAATAAATAAATAAAAAGTGTCTTGGCTTAGTGCAGGCTGACAATTACAAGAGCCTTCCGCACAAAATTGCCGTCTTGGCAGGGCGGAGGCAGAACCAGCAATTAGCCATCCCCTTGGACACGTTCCGAACGGCCTTTATGTCAAATTGACATTTACAGACAAAAAAATCGAACGGCCTCAAGTCATGCTGAGGTTTACACTGCAATTTTCAAACACTCCTTGACGTTTCCAATTTAATTTGAGCAAACTGTATTAGGACTTACCTTGGTGCCAAAAGGCGCACAAGTGCACCCAAAGACCTTTCTTTTTTTAGCTACTGATGCTAACGGTAGGAGGCGGCATCGTCGTCATTATCCTCAACATCATCATCATCATCATCATCATCATCGCTGGAGCAGTTTCTCGTCCAAGAAATGTGCACTTTGGAAGGCCATGTTCGGCGTTTCAAGGCCGGACCGAAAGAAGACAAGCTGTGAAGAAGAGTATTTTTGCCAGGATGCTCTCAGTGCCTCTCGACGCAGTTCGCCGCATCACTCGCCGCCCCTCAGCATGGACGAACACTTGGGAGGCGTCCAGCTCGCGTCAACGCGCACCTGACGCCGACAAGCGCTGCTGTCTTCATCCCTCCGCGTGTTTGTTCGAGGAGTTCGGGCAGGCGGCGTGCGAGGTGATGACGCTGACGAGTGCCTGGGCTGCGGTTGCCCACGCTCCTTCCTTCGGCTAGCTCGGCTCCGCGGCCACGCCCCTGATGACGAAACGGCGGACTGGCCAATCAGGTACACCGGCTGCACATCAAAAGTGAGTGAAAAGTGAGTGAGAAAACGCACCAGCTGCAGTGGATACTGACTAACTTTTTTATTGTTTATTCTCAGCCAAGCCACTCCCTCGTAGTGCTTATTAAGCTACTTATAAAATTATGAGGTGAAAATGATCTTCATATATCACTCTCATAAACTGAGACAAAATTTTGATATGGATTTTTCTGCCGGAAGTCTTAGACCCATTGAGAACTGTCACATGTCATTTAAATAAACTGCATATTTTAATTGAAATATTCATCCATCACCGTTACTGGTTATGATCACAAGGTTGCAGACCTGCTTGAGCCTATCCCAGCATATATATATATATATATATATATATATATATATATATATATATATATATATATATATATATATATATATATTTTTTTTTTTTTTTTTTAAGCACAAGCTCAAGCCACACCACAATACTTGCTGCTCAGTTTACAAATGCAAAATTGAATCATGTTACGCTCCATAATATGAGCAATTGTTTGAATGGACAGTGCACACATCCTCCCGTCTTTCATACGCGGGCTGGTTTTCAGAAGCTTAAAAGCAACCATGATGTAACACCCAGTTAATTTGCTTCTCAATCATATTTGGAGACGGCAAGTTCACACTGCTAAATAATGAATAGCTCTTCTCAACATGTCCTAAGTGATGTTTTGCAAAGTGCTTCCCATGGCCACACGGAAATCATACACATGCATTTCATGTCTAGAAGTAAGGCACAACAGGTGAACTGGATTAGACTATGACATCCACGTTTTTGTTTTGTTCCATATTGATGAATAAAACACTAGACCTTGCTACTTGGCCAGTCCGTCTCAAATAGTGAGGCAGGCCTCCCTTGGGGGGGACCCAAGGAGAAAAGGTTTGATTCTTGCCACCTGCAGTGTAATTGCATTAAAATAAGGATTGGCATATTTTTGTTTTATTTCAGGCACTTTGATGTATGTATTTGTTTTTTTTTTTTCAATTAAACTAACCTGTAAGCTGTATAAAAGCTGTAAAAAAAAAGGTAGTTAACCATTGTTTAAAACTGATGTTGCTTTTTTCTTTTATTATTATTAAAAAGATAAAGTGGTGTGTGCTTTTTGACTGACTAAGCCTGTAAGTTCACAACAAGCAACAGCATCTCATTGATGCACAGGCACAACAACACAACTGTATTATGCGTTTGCAACGTCGGCATCACGCACATTGTGTGAGGAACAGCAAACTTCTGCCGCCCGCTAGAAGTTTCTAGTGTTGGTCAAAGCTCCTCAACACACGGTCCAGAGGTCGCTGCCCTTTCTTCTGCCTTTATCACCACGCCACCATGAAAGCAGAGGTTCCCTGGTAGGTGAGAGGAAAAAAAAATTGTGGTGCACACAGGCTTTAGCCATGAAAACGTAACAAGTGTGTCTATCATCCAGACAGCTCTGATGTTCTACTGTGAACGTAGAGAAAAAAGGCCGAACTAATCGGGTTACATAATCTTCACTTTCATAAAAATAAATCCAAGACAATGCCACACTCAGTTTTTTTTTTTGTGAGACTTTGGCTTCTCACTTTCTGCTCCTCTTGCATGATGGAAATTGAACACTCAATTCAAATTTTGGCAATTAGCATTGGGAGTTATTGATTTTTGATAAACTCATTTATCTGCCTAACACAATGTTAAGGTTCAAATGCCATGAAGAAAATCTAAGAGAGCAGTAAAAGTTGCGACTAGCACATAGCAAAACCATCTAATCAGCAGAACACACTTATGAACTTCTCTTATGTGTTTATCAGTCCAATTCTTTTGACCAAAAGTGGACTTTACCTCATCTTAGGATGATTTCAACATTGCTTGGCGAACTTTTCCCACAACGTTAACGTTAAGAACGTTTACGTTAAGAAGACGCCAACATAATGTATACAAATCAATCCTTGATGGTCTACTTTTCCCATCACGCCTGAATCAAAAAAGTATGAGTGACTGATTTGTAACGACATCCTTGGACTTTACCAGATGGAAAAAAAAGAAAAGTGTGTTACAAATGCGGCTTTGGCTTGAACTGCGGGCACTTAGGCTGCTTGAAATGTTTCACGGCCCATCTTGTCTTCTGCGCTCTAATGGCGCCCTTTGCAAAGGTCACTGGGCTATAGTGGGCTGTGTGTTGTGCTAATTGGCTCACAATGGATCCTGTGAATGCAGAATGTATTGTTCAGTTAATTTTTTCCATCGCCAGGATGAAGCCATCTTTTCCCTGCTAGTTGCAGCTAGGCATATTCTAGGCTCCTTTTTCAAAAAGTGCACCTCAACAATGTTGCAAGCATGACTTATTCGTAATAGACTGTCACTATGAGACTAAATTTATGGACTAGAAATGCCCCCGCCCTCTTTGTTAGTATGAAAGCACTGCATGCCACATTTTGTCAAAACAAATTCCCCCCTCCCTCCGTGATGTCAAATCCGTCGGCTCCTGACAAACAATCATTACAGCCAGGCTGCACTCGTAGCCATGACACCAGGTCAGAGTTCATTTAGTTGTAGGGCCTTCGTCAGCACACCAGGGATTCAACGACAGAAGCCTATGGGTCAGTGTGCCAAGCCTGACGTGAAAGAAAACATAAATACCGTGATTGCCTGGCATTGCCTGGCCTTCGCATCTCCAAATATTCCTTCTTAGGAAGCCAAAATAAAATTGCACACCTGGTGGAAGCCTTAAAATCTGTGTCATCATCAAAAAGAGCGAGTAATTTTCAACACTTAGGTTTGGAAAAATTTGCATAACCATGTGAGTGCTTTTAAATCCAAACTAACACATTTTTCTGATTTAATCGACCAACCTCAAGGTATGTGTGCCATTGACTTCATTTGTCCAAATATATAACTAATATAACTAATTATTGTGTGTGGGGGGTGGCTGAACGGCTCCTTTCAAAGACTCGAGTCCCGTCGTTCACTATTGAAGAGCTGTACAAAAACCTCAGTTGGTTCATGAACGTCATATTACTATCTGCGATAACACTTGTATTATGAGCCAAATTGTATAGTTTTATCAGTTTTTTTTTCTCTGCGCTTTTTATGCAACATGCTTTGCTTAGTATAATTCATTTAAACGACAAATTATGCGATATTTTAGTACAGTATTTTGCTTTTGCAGGGCTTCTAACCTGTAAATGTGGGCGTGGAAATGAAACCCAATTGCGAGTGCATAGCGAGTGCATGGTATGCATTTAATAATGCATAGTTTACACATTGGTCTTCTTGACCACTTGATGACGCCATAGAGCAAATGAAGCCTGATGAAGTTTCGCATATTTTCTGACTATATTATGGACGCCAATGTGTTAATTATTAGGCAATGTAGTTCCTTATTTGTTAAACTTTATTCAACCTAATTATCGACCCTGAGTTTATGTCAGTGGGATTCTTCATGTTTCTCCACATTTTTTGTAACAGAGGAACGACTTAAAAGAGTTGAAGAGAAACGAGCGTAATTAAAGCGGCTTTAAAACGGGTTACTCATTTTCTGCTGTATCATTTTAACAGATTATAACGGGTCAAATTTAGTGACGGCCGAATGTTTCAGTTATAGTGTAGTGCCCTCTTCCGGCAAAAAGCAGTGTATTCGGACAATGTTTGCTTTGAACGTTTGAGGATGCGTGCGCTCACCCGCGCACACTTAAACGCAACACAACATCACTTCTTTTTTTAACAATCAAGCTATAATGTGAGGGAGGCAAAAACGCAAATAGGCACATTATACATGAACGAATTCGTATTTTATAGTTCACTAATTAAGTAGAACAGAGGTCTGTAGTTTGTCACCACAAAGCATTTTTATCATTCTAGCCTTAGCCTCAAGGACAGAGTGACTGCAATATTTTTCATGCATAAATTTAACTTGACCATGAAGACAGCTCTGTATTCACAGAGCATCAAAAAATTTGAATGAACTCTTTATGATTCTCCCCACGGAAATCTTTAGTAAAAGGCGAAAGATTTGTACGACTTGAAGAGAAGCAAGAGTGAACTACCGAATGGCTAACAAATCGGGCCATTCCATTGCCTGCCATACCTTCTTAACAAACGGTTTTTAGTCATCCGTTCTTCTGTGACGTCAGTCACGTGTGTCCGAAAGTCAGAGAAAATCCTGGCTTGCTGTTTGGGGCGCGGCTCAGTGCAGGGTGGAGGCTCAACGTTTGATTACGCCCACTATAAATCTGATTGTTTTTTTTTTGTTAATGTACTGTAGTTACTTGGCTTTAATGATGTGCCATCCTGTGAAGTCACGCGTAGTTTTTAACAAAAAATAATAAACTACCGACTACCAATCCAAATGCTTAAAGGGAGTGCGCCCCACTTTCGCATAGCCCCAAATCATAGACACGAAAATAGAAATACAAAACTTCGCCAGTAAATGCCTTGTGTGCATGTACAACTCAAGAAGAGTAACAAACTCCTTCCCGAATCATTTGGCTCAAGTGGGTCTATATACAGATGGCTACTACCTCTATCAAATACAGATGGAGGATGAGTCTTTCCGGTTTATTTGAAATGTTTATCTTGACCATTAATAGAGCTCTGTTTCCACAGAGCATCTAAAAATTTGAGTAAATCTTTAACTGTTCCTCTCCACGGAAATCTTTAGTAAAAGGCGAAAGATTTATACGTTTTGAAGAGAAACATAAGCGTTAAACCTCATCGATCTTGAAACGGGCTATGCTATGGCCATACTGTCTTAACAGGCGGTCTTAAATTAAAGGTAACCGTTCTGCTGTGACGTCACTTCCGTGCAGACGAAAAGCAAGAATGGATTTTATGGATTTAAAAAAAACTTTGTGATTCAAGAACCACACACACTAAATAAATGTGAAAAAATGTGTGTATTGTGTTATGCAACGTCTCTGAATTGGCGGTAGAAAAGGAGACCCGAAGCACCCTTTTTTCACATGTTGGAGAACATTTAATTTATTGGGATTAATAAAGGGGGAGTTTGTGTGACATCATCAGGTTTTGGGTTGCAGTGCTGCAATTCACTCCTGACCTACAAACGCACCTCTGGAGGTGACCAAAAAAAAAAAAAACAGCAACAACCCTGCCTCGGTTTTATGCCATGCTGTCATTGTTTGTCTTCAGGCTGGATGATGTTCCGTCTTTGGGCCTGCTATTGGCGCCCTTTTTCTCTTGCTGACCGCAGTCTGTAACAGTGACATCTGTCGGCTGTTCGGAAGATTGCAGGAGGGTGCCCTTCCGTCCTTTGGAATCTCGTGCGGTTGGCAGCCCTTGAAAAAACTTGAAACGAACTATCGTTACCGGGAAAATTTGTCATATAGTGATGAGGGTTGAACACGTTATATAATTGATAATTAGAGTAAATCAAATAAAGGTTTATAATTTAGACAGTCATCATGGCCTCCTGAGGGAAAGCCAAACTCTGACAAAAATATGACAGTCGATCTCTACAAATAATTGATTAATGTGACAGGTTTTTACGTAAATATGTTGTAGAATATTATAGCAACGTGCTTATTTCCACTGTCATGTTTATTAATTGTGTCTGTGTGTGCGTGTGTGTGTGTGTGTGTGTGTGTGTGTGTGTGTGCGTGTGTGTGTGTGTGTGTGTGTGTGTGTGTGTGTGTGTGTGTGTGTCAGTTCGGCTAAAATGGGCCTTATCAGCCTCTGGTGGAGTTTCCTTCTGAGCAGGAAGTGGCCTTCCTTTACTTCCTGCCTTCTCCTCCTGTGTGTGTGCGTGCGCGTGTGTGCGCGCGTGTGTGTGTGTGTCAACAATATGATGACAAAACAATCAGTGTAGCAGGGTAAGGATCAAGAATTTGGAGACATGGAGGCAACGATGGCAAGAATATAGGAGCAAATTTAAACAAATGCAATGGATTATGAACCCAAGAAATCCAAAAAGGTCAGTTCCTATTTGTTATATGTTATATTTGGTGAACGAGAATTCTTGGCATTTATTTGTAACGTTTTATTCTACGTGCGAGGGACGCAAACTCACAGCTAGTTTAGAAATCAACACAATTGAGAAAAACTGGCAAATAGAATAAGAATGATCTCTTGCAGCATTTTCAATTGCAAGCAGATACCGGAATTGTGCTCAAAAAGTGACATTGATGAAATGCTTTAATTGTGTTACTGCCCAAAAAAGTTGTGGCTAAAACAAGTGATGGAAAGAAAATGCTGCTTTAGGTCGTCTATTTTCGTGTCTGCTCAAAGGCTGCCACAAACCCAAGTATGCTGATGAGTTTGATGAAATCATCAGCATACTTGAGAGTTAAAAACACAAAGAACAAATCAGAAGATTTGCTATTTTCAAACTAAACTAGTCTTTCAATTCAAACTGTGAAACTTTGGGGTAGCTTCATTTTGACTCCCTTTACTATCTTGTTTTCGACAAGTTCTTTTGCTTCATTGACATTTTGTTTTCTTATGTGCATGTGATGTCCCTGTCAAGGGTTTGGTGTCCCCCATTAAGCGTCTGGTGTGGTCCAAAGCTAGTCGCAGGCCAGCGGAGCGAGGTAGCGTTTACCGGCGTCCCCTGCACACCGTGCCCCTCTACCCCCCAGACTTTCTCATTCACCCCGAACGACTGGTCTTCGACTATGTGGAGAAGGAGGTCAAGGTAGGGCTGGCCTGTTGGTGCATAATCTTGAACAATACATCTGTCCATATTTGGCACGAGGGGGAATAAACCCCAAATGGGAATACACCCATGAACTGTCATCGAGTGGAATATTCCATTGCTCTGCCGGTCACCATTTGACTTTTGCAAAAGATCGATGTGCAAAGACAAGTTTTTTTGTAGCAAATTATTTTTGGACTAACTAAGAAAATTGAACCCACATTCTTATTTGGTCTTCTCCAAACACTGTTGTGTTCAATCTCTATTGAGATAAAATAGCTTCTAATATTTTGTACACCTGCAGTACAAGGCAACAAAATTTTGACTTAATGAGCTCGAACTATCCACGAAAGAGAGAAAAAAAAGCGCATCTTCGGCCATGCCCCAAATGAAGGAAATGGCTAAAGTCCAGGAAAAAAAAAATCCCCGCACATGCGCCAACAGAAAACGACACTAAAGCATATCTCGCACAAAACACGTGGATGGGGTGTATGGGCGATGGGTTGGAGGGGGGTCCATGACATGGCCAGCTGGTAGCAGCTAGTAGTAGTCCCGGTGCTTTCACAGCATAGTCACATCTCGTGGGTGGAGATCAGGACCTTTAGAATAGGAATGTGTACATATGTTTTGAAGTCTGTGAATGTGTGTGTATATATGAGTGTTCTTGTGCTGCCAGTCCAATGCATCTTGATAGTTGGTTTGGAAAGATGCTTTACAATTCAAGATGTCACTTGTCTCCTGGCACAATATTCTTGAGTGGGCATTGGCCCATAACTGCTCTGATGCTTTACCGTAGTTTTAAAAAAGTCAAGCTTTCAATAACCTCTAACGGTGGCTGTCACTGCTGATTGGTTGTCCGTATTCTTTTCTTTTTTTTAAGGGACTGACGATATGATTGGCTTCTTGTTGAGTCAATGAACTGCCTCCTTGAAGTTAATTGCATGAAATGGACTTGCTTTTTCTACCTCTTGGTGAGCAGAGAGGGGTGGGGTGGGCAGCTATGGATGTTGCATGGATTGTTTTTTTTTTTTTGTGTTTGCTGATTAAGTTGCATTGTCCTTAAAAAATAAATACCGGTGGGTATTAGTCAGTCCCAAGGACAGCTTGAGTTGCCCACAGGTCTGTTCTAAAAATAGCTGACTATGGGACACTTAGACTTTATAGGAACTAAAAACACTGTAACATTTATTTTTAAATGTGACACAGTAGCCACTTTTCTCCCAAATATTCCATATTTCATTAAAAAGTAAACAAAATAAATTGGTGTTCAATGAATAGAAATGTTGATTTAATTTCTAAAAATATTTTTGGAAAGCCATTTTGCAGCTGTAATTTTATTACTGCCAAACCATGATATTTTTGCTCACAATTATCTCACCGATTGGTGGTGAGTGCAGAAGATGGCACAGTGTCTTCTGATCACATGACCTTTTCCATCAGTTCCTGGGCCACCTGACCTGGGTGTCGGTTTCTCTGAACCCGTCCAGTCGAGATGAACTGCTGCAGCTGCTGGACACAGCCAGGGTAAGTGGTCCAATTCTTTTGAATGCAGGGATAGCAAAGCAAATATTTTTCCTCTTACATATAATTGAAAAGAATCTTCAAACGATCACCAATAAGCGATATCCCAGCGTGGTTTGCTCCCCAAAATATATCTATCTAATATATTATTTAGCCTTATTGTTTGAGGAGTGCTAAGAATCGTCAAAGGGAGCGCAAGCAAAAGTCTTGACTCCGTTTGTGAAGAGTCTCCTCCAGTACAGTAAGAAAGGAAATGTTGTGTGGGTGAGCAGCAGTTGAGGGTTCTGCCGTCCAAGACCAGCTGCGAGCAAGACTGCATCTTGAGCCTGTCCGCTCGCTGCCTGCTGCTGACATGGCGAGATAACGAGAAGCTGCTGATGAGAATTCCCACACACGAGATCGCCGCCGCATCCTACCTGAGAGACGATGCGCTACACCTGCTGGTCCTCAAGACAGGTGAGCCTTTGGACCGCAACTGAACCATCAGCATTTTTAGTAGTAAGGTTTAGTGTGCTCGTATACATGGCACATTATCAGTGTTATTCAGATTGTAAAAAGGTTCTTACTGTGAGTTTTAACAGTTGTCTGTTTGATTATATTCAATTCCATCCATTCAATGAGATAGACACAATAAAATTTTCACTTATTTTTAGAAAAATTTGAATGATGAATTTGAAAAATGTCATCGGACAAATTTGGACCCCATTGGATGAGCTAAACATAACCCAATTATTATCGAGTATTTATGGACAACATTTTAACCACATTGGATGGGCTAAAACACAACCCTATTATCAAAAACTATTTTTGGACAAAGTTTATACACAGTATGACAACAGTTTGAGATATTTGGAAGAAGATGAGCAGGTGGTGTGGCACGTTCTTGTGGTTCAGGTCTAAATGTGGACACCGTGGTGGCCGGGGACAACAGCCTGGACCGAAAGAAGGGCAGTGACGGCCGACGGCAAAGCGTGAGCTGCAACGCCGACCCGCGACCTTCCGGCGGCACCATGGAGCGACGTCACACCATTTGCGGAGTGGACTGGAGGCCGTCGCTGTCCAGGAGCAGCCACGACAAGAACCAGAACGCTGACCGAGGAGGAGTAAATGGCGGCGGGGATGGCGGCAGTTTAGAAAGGAAGCGAGCAGGAGGCAGCTGGGAGAGGAGGCAAGCCACGCGTAAGACGGGCGGCAGCTGGGAGAGCCGACGGCCGAGGCCGGCGAGCGGGGTGGCGCCCGTAGGTGGGGGAAGCTGGGAGAAGCGGGGAGGCGGCGCTGGAAGCTGGGAGCGGCGACAGGCCTGCACGGGGAGCTGGGAGAGGGGCAAGAGCTACGGAAGTTGGGAGAGGCGCAACCACAACCCGCTGGAGCCAACCCCATGCCCCGATGCCTACTGCAACCTGGTTATCTTGGCCGTGGACAACCGAGTGGGTGACTGGCCGTCGCCCGCCTCCTCGCCGTTCAAGCTCTCGCTAAACGCTTTGACCTTTTGCATCCTATGTGCATTTAGGATGCTGCAGAGGAATACTGCTCCCTGATCTGCCAGATGTTCCAGATCATTTACGGCCATCAGACCATCGAGTGCGTGGATAGAGCCGGATTCCACCACGCCATGCCCGACCGCTACTGGCTGCACAGAAGTGAGTGCAACCATTTCATACAAAAATCGTGATGAGTGATTGCGGCCTTCAGGCCTGAGAATGAACTTACTGTGGAGTCATTGCAAATTAGTGTAGTATTTCTGCTAAAATTCAATGGGGAATAATATGAATATTGTAAATAAAAATGTTTATTTCATCATGACATCCCTGCAAAATGAAATAGCATGACTTTGCAAGTCAAAATTATACCAACTCAGTATTTTATTAAACGACACAGTTGTCGAATTTAGTATTACTCACCAAGCCAACGCATTCCAGATCGAACCAAAATGCAAACTTGCTTATTCAAAAAGAAAAAGAAAAAATCCTCCGGTAATTGCAAAAGCAAGCAACCTTCAAGCGTGCGTGCCTGAAATGGGCTCATTTTAGTCTCCATTGTGCTGAATGTCTCCAAATTCCCGACAAGAGCCAATCTTCCATTATGTAACGCCTGTTTATTCACTGCAAAAGTTTCCAAATTTCAAAAATCTCCATCGCAACGACTTGCAACTTTTTGTGTCCTATATGCGGCAGGTGACAGTTACCTGACGGACACCTCCTACCCCTACGATCCCGACTTCAGCTGCTGCAGCTCCTAGTCAGTCTCATTTTGGGGACGACGGCGGTGGCCGTTTACGGATGGCCTAGACCATGCCCTCCCCTCCTTTGGTGTCCACTCTCTTTCAGTGACGGCTCCCAGGACGCCATGGAGCTTTATTATAGTGAGACGTACAGCGAAAGTTCCTCGCTCTCGCTTCAGGACTACCATCGCCGTCCGGCTTCAGCCGACGAGGCGGCGGGAGAGGCCAACCCCACCCTGGCGCTCATGCAGGACTACATGATCACGGTAAGGGGGCCACGTGCCAACGACATGCTTCATTTGCATATTAGTTGATATGAAAAACATTTGGTTTGTGGCCGCGTAGCTGAGGAACAAGCTGAATGCTGCGGAGTTGCAACACTTTGCGGCTTTTCTGCGAGAATACAGACTGGGCGGCGACATTGGACACTTCTGCTCCCAGCTGCTGCAGCTGTATGGAGATGAACGCAAGTTATTGCTGCTGGGTGAGGAGTGGACATGGTTGTTTTTTCCAATCTTTTGATTGGGTATCAATGATCAAACAGGTCCCTAATGTAAATTTTGCCATCAAATTAACTCCATTTGTAAGCATTTAAGAACGAACGCATGGTGCCATTTTGAACCTCTTCCTGTTTTTTTATGCTTTTTGGTAGATTTGTCTAGATCACATATGTCAAACTCAAGGCTCGTGATTGAATACATTTCCATTGCACTAGCCTTTTGGCTTCAAACCAAGAACACCATCTGGAGGAGTAAAATAATATATACTGTATCACAAATGCTTCATGAGGCTTCATTTTCCCATCACTCTTGGTCTCCCTTGGGTGTGGAATGCGCCTTTAATAAATGTGCTTTGACTTGCAGGTATGCATCCATTTATCCCAGACAAGGACGTTGGCGTTTTTGAGAGCTTCTTGGAAAGCATCGGGATCCGTGAGGGTGGAATCTTGACCGACAGCTTTGGACGCATCAAGCGCAGCATGAGCAACACATCGGCTAGCGCCATGAGAGGGTATGAGGGCCGGTGCCGGGCTAGACAGCTGACTAGTCAAAATAAAGCAAGCTGAAATAATTATCCAGGCGAACAATGCGTAAAGCATCTGGAGGGTGTGGAAATAACGTTGTCATCGAACATTGCAGATGTTCTTTATATGCACCAAGTTTGCAGGTAGGTCAGAAAGGTTTTTGATGTGATAGCATACTTGCAGATGATTTCTGAGATGCTATACTTACTGTATGTTGTCAGTAGCGATGTGACTGCTATTATTTTCCTCATAATTGCACCTTGAAAATGCTTCACATAAAAAAAAACGGACAACAGCAATCTGATGAGTGAAGTCCTCACTCTTTGCTCTTATTCTCGATGTGTGGTTTGTGCTCTTCAAGTCGACTCTTTAGGCCAATTGACAGCCTCATTGCTACATAGTCACATTGACATTTAAACTTTCAGCCCATAACGTTGTTTTAGTGGGTATTTTGAGGTGAAACTGGTTAGCTTATCTTAGTTGAGCAAAGCAAAGTTTTCAGGACATAGGTTGTGGGGAAGAAAAAGCATGCCATACTTATAATCAAACTTGAGTATGTTTTGATTTTTCCAAACATATCACACACATTTTTCTCCATACAAAAACTCACTTTCACAGTCGCACATTATTGATTCTTGCTGCGTTGAACTTGAAGTTTTGGGCAAATCTGGTCACATTGTGCCAAAAAAGTCGAACACTTTCTGTTTTTGCCAAAGCGGCCACCCTTGGTGCCCAGGCGGTATTGAAATGTGAAGAGCTTCGTTTCGACACAAATAGTGCTTTGCTGCTACCTTGTGGCTCATTGTGTCAGGGCAGGGGCTCAATAACTGACAGAATGTGGGTATTTGCGACAGGACTTGGTCATATATGGCGTCGTCATTACAGTGACTTAACTTCGCCACGGGGCCTGCTTTAAACAAAGGCGACTCTACCCTACAGATTTCTGCATTGACTGCCTTGGGAAAAAAAACAACAACGTTGAAATAAGTTGCCCATCTCGCCTGCAGGTACGACAGCTGCTCCCTGACATCAGGATCTCAAGAGTTCAATCGCCGCATCAGCGACATCACACACGACATTCAAGCCCTCGGCTTCGGAGACGCGCACGCTGATATCGAAGAAGAAGACTACTACCTATGATTGTCGATTAGGGGCTTCCTCAACCTAGTAGCCTAAATTGACCGTAGACAGGTGGTTGGCCTGCTGGCCTGCCTTGGGGTACTTGTGTGGGCTAACTTGTAATTACGCGACAGAAAACAACCCGTCATCCGTTTTAAGTGATCGGATTATTGAGCTCTTGCAATTGTTATAAACATTATTTTGATTTTCATGTGTTGTTTTTTTTTCAATGCTGGAGCGCATACAATGCTCTTATGTGATTTTGCAGTACCGCTAGCCACCAGATAGAGACAGTACCGTACCGATTCCGGCTAATAGCTAAGAACACCTTCTGTGCATGCATCTTAAAAATAGGGAAAGAAATGGTCTTGGAATATAGAATGCAAGGCTAGCGATTAAAAAGGGTTTCTTGTGTGTTTTTGAACAGTTTGTAAATGACAGTAACCCACCACAATGCAGGCCCCGCTTGAGTAGCTTCCCATGGTGCCGACCCGTGTGACCTCTGCCAGCCTCACTGAACATCAGCCACCGAGTAGTGATGTAACTCATTTCACCCGCAAGAACAAGGGAGGGGGCCTCGTTGTGTTGGTGCGCCATGGTGAAATGAAAACGGAAAAGCCACAATCATCAGTGGATTAGAGTGCGCTGACATTGATCTTTGTAATCGCCCATGTGCTCATAACAACTGCACCATCAGCCCACTGACACAAATAGAATTGCTCGCAAGCTATGCAATGTGAGGGCTTACGCTGTGTAATAGGAAAAAAAAAAAAACATGGCGAAAGGGGAGTTTGAAAAGACCATAGGAGGTTGTTATTACATTTTGAGGCTTATCTGTGAGGTACAGCAGGAGCAGTTGGAAGTTGAATATAGCCAACGTTAAATTCCTTTTTTAAAGTGTCGCTCGTCAGTGTGACATGAGAATTGTCCTGGAAACATGCTGTCATGCTTGCGACCCAAGCGGGAGATCTATTTCATGTGTTTACATTCAGCGCAGCATTCAAAGGTTTAGTTTCCTCAATAAAAGCTGCAAAAATATGAACGTTGCTCCTATTTCCGCTCTACCATGTAGGTTGTACCATAATGTTTTTTTTTGTTGTTGTTTTTAAAATGGCTTCTAAGGTTTCAAGTCATTCGAACGCTTCTGTGTGATCAAATGAAGATGCTAAAACGCCGTGGTTTATGTTTTTTTTTTTTTCAGTCCCAAAATGATGAGACAGATTATTGAAAGGTTAACAAACTTTTGCGAATGATCGGAGGACTAAATTCTGGGTGGCTGATGCGGTGGTCCCCATCAGGGACGAGGTGGTCCCCGTCAGGGTGGTCACTGGTACAAGGTGTGTGTGTATGTGTGTTTTGCTACATGGTGGGGACCAAAACCCAGGTTTGACCATCTTTGTGGAGACTAAAAGAACCTAGATACATTTAATTTTTCTATGATGTACTCCCTGTGTATCTTTTCAAACCTCTTTGTAGTCCTTTTCAAACTTCATGTTATTGGTCCAAACAAAAAAGAAATAACTTAATTAATAATAAATATTCATCCGCAAAATTATAATCAATATAAAGTGTCAGATCTATTCTATAAAACAATAATAATTATAAATGAATATTTGTCTACAGAAAAATATTAAACATAATGCGTTCTGTTTCGGGGTTACAGTAGAGATCTGTTCACAAAAATAAATCATTAACTTAATTATAAATAAATATTTCTCCCCCAAAAATAATCAACATAAAGTGTCATACCTGTTCTCAAAAAAATCATTATAAATGAATATTTGTCCACAGAAAAATATTGATGTCCCCACTATGATAGAAAAACTTTTTATGTGTGACCCATATTGACCTGACATTGTACAACTGGAAATGAAATCCCCCGCCCGAGAGATTTCAATTGATGTCAGCTTCAGAGACTAACCAGCTGTCATGAAAGCCGGAAGGTCACTTGTAGTTCACCGGTTGCCTTTTAGATGTGGAGGGAGGGGGGCGCAAACGCCCGTCGTCGCCCGGGGCCGTTTTGACCGACGAAACTTCGTCATCAGTTGACAGGCAGGAGTCGCACCCCACTCGCCTTGCGCCGTCCGGAAGTAGCAGACGTGGATCTCGTCAATGACACGAAGGACGTCGCCCGGGCCTGCGTGAGTTCCCCATTGATGGCAGGCTTTGTCATTTCCTGTGTGTTGGACAGGTCATCATGCTCACAGCTGATGGAGATGCAAAGAAATAAAGGATTGCATGTTGATTTCATTCGGATATTGAATCGCGAGAAATGGTGCACGTAATCACTGTCTTTGCTTGGACGAAATAATAATTTAGAATTCAAAATATTAAAGGAGATTTCTGCCCTTTCATAACTTCGCACGAGAAGTTTTTGGATTCTCGTTTGCGAAAACTTTGAAACTCCCTCCTCCAAGTGCAGCCGACAAACATCCTATTTCGCGTCCTCTTTTTTTCTGGTTTGTTTTGACAGCGTCGTCTGCTCCCGGAAGACTCCGAAGACCGGGTGACGTCACGACGCAAGCCAGTTTCGATCCAATGGGAGCGCGGGAGGGCTTAAGCCGCCTGGCGCCGGGTGAACGCGGTTTGACAGTCGAGAGCGCGATTCGCCAGAACCCCAGAAGCGGACGGGACGCGCAGCATGGCGGCGGCCGCCGCCGCCTGCTCCCGCCACGGCGCCGCCGGCAAAAGCCAAACTCGCGAGCAGCTCCGGAGGAACCGCGAGAATTCAAACCGGAGGCGAGCGGCTCTTTTGTTCCTCTCCAACATCTCGCTGGACGGCCGACCCGTGCGGCGCGACGCCGTCCCGGTGCCGGAGCGCAGCGAACCCGCTTGCGAGGACCGCGGCGCGACTTTGTTGGATTCCGTCAGCTGCGAGGACGTGAAATCGGCGGGCGCGGGGCTCCTTACGGTGCCGCCCATCGTCGTGCTGCCTTCCGACGCGCCGGGCGCGGAGCTGCTGCTCGCCCGTCGCCGGGACTCTGCGCCCTCGGCGGCTGACGGACATCTGCTGTCGCCTTCGGCGTCGGCGTCCAGCAGCAGCCTGCTGGCCCCGCGGAAGTCGTCCACGCTGCTTTCGGTGCACAGCTGCAACTCGCTGGGTTCCGACCCGAGGCAAAGGTGAGCACACACAAAAGCACCCTTCTTATTTGCCACTCTGTAATCCGAGGGGCGAGCCCCCTCTCAAAATAAGCAATGATGCTGTTTCGAGCCGAAGCAAATTAAAAACCTAACAACCTTCACGAAAAGCAAACTTTGGAACTTCTGGATGAATAACTAAAAGTTAAGAAGGACAAAGCAATAAACGGGAAACAAGAATTGCTCACTCATGATGTACCTGTACACGAATCAAAATCAAGAAAAGATGCAAGCCCCAGATCTTACAGAAAGCGCCTCTCCACGCACCCCCCCCCCCCCCCCCCCCCCCAAAATGCATGCTATGGTAAGATGCATCAAGTACTGTATACAAACATGGAATAAAGGGCTAGCTGGAAATGTTTTTCAATATGCATTTATTTGTATTGAGATTAGGGGCTGGGAATAAGTATACTTCAGGTATAAGTCAACCTTCTGCACGAGCTGATTTAATCAAGAATAGAAAAGAACTACTTGTGTTTTTTGATCTTGTGCTGTTCATGCTTCTTTGACCGAATGTGTTTTGGTGAGACAAAGTGAGCAAAGCAAGTATACGTCGTGAAAGCCACATTGGAGACTGCGATGTTAGGGAACATTTTGTCGACTCATTTGAGTATTTCGACAAGTGTGCATGAAGCTAATGGTTGCGCAGGCTTTTCTTCTCGCCAATCTTTTGGAAAACCTTTATTTGAACTCTTGGATTTGGAGAGAATGGGGAAAGAGTGGCAACCTGAAGTGTCAGGCTTGGCGGAGGCCAACGTGTGCATTGAGAGGAAGAGGAGGAGGGGCATGCTCAAACCACAAACAGACAACAACAAGTCAAACGAGGGCAAAATGTTTCAGTTCGCGCAGATGCAAGCGCGCAGCTGTACGCTTGTCAAGATAAACGACACGAAGGATGTTTGCATGTTGAGTCAGCGTTTTGGCAGAGTTTCAAGCCTGCGGCATTAAACGCTGCCGCTGCTCAACCTGGCGGCCGTGAAAGTGAGCCTAATGTACCACCTAAGAGTTCGTCGGTAGAAAGCAGATACCGGCTTCCATTGGTTTTACGGACTTTGTGTGCTTGTGTCCCAACACGCAAAGAAGTTGAAGGGGGCACGCAACGAGATTGACTGGCGGGCACGGCCTCGACATTGGCGGTGCAAATGTGAACCAAGTTGACGCACATCACTTCTCATCTGTCCCTCGTTGTGTCACTCACATGATGGACCCACAGAGTCTCCGTGGCATCTGACGGGCTGCCCACCACAGGCCTTTACTGTTCCAAAATTTCCGTCAGTCCTTCACCGAAACGAGAGTCTGTCGTGGGGTTTTTATCCACCTCTTTTTAATTCCACCTTTCATCATTTGCAAATACAAAGCTGGAAATGCTAGAAATGCAAAAGACTAAACGTTCGCAAACAAAGTTTTAACGCTTGGATTTTTAAGCGTATTAAAAGGCAAATGCGCATTCTGGCTATGGATTCATCTTTTGCAAATAAACCATTCACGACGTGAATGGACCAAATACCACATTGTGGCATGTTTTCAAGAGATCTTGGGGTAGAATCTAAATATTTGTTTAAAGAATAAAAGAAGCCATCATTATTTCAGGAAGGCTCCTGCGTTCCCATACAGATGGAAAACAATGCAATGAGGGCTCCCTACGTATATTTGCAAAATAATAACAAACGCAAACAGGAAAAAGTGGCACATTCATTTTGCTTACAAAATTGGAAACCCCACTTGTGATGGACTTGTGCTGATGTGAGACACACAGCAGAGGGGGGGCTGGCTGAGTGATTATCCCCCTGCATGCGCACAAGACATTTCATCTGCGACTGGCGCATGGCCACGACTCGACGTTGAGGGGATTTGCGCGCATCTCCCTTCCCGCCTGCTGTGCATCCAGACAGATGCTTAATGAAGACGGCAACTCAGAGAAAATATTTAGCTGGGACTGCAAGCGGATCAACAGAAGATTTTTCAAAGAAGAGAGAGAAATTTATGAGGAACGACCAAAGCAGTGCCTGAATCTCAATTAATTTACGTTGTTCATTGGAAATAAATGGAATGGAAAATATACAGTATATGCATATATATCATTAATCCAAGTAATCATTGACAGATGAATCAATCAACTTTTGACAAATCAGCCCTAAGATTACAAAACAAGATCTTTTTTTGTAGCTACCTCCTGTCAAGGTTGGGCCAGCATTAACTATTCGGAAAAGATGGTATATTCAATGAGAGCATTATTATGGAAAAGCTAAAAGCTTAGTGGAGCTGCATGGATTCTCTTACCCGAGTGTTTGTTGATGTGTGGTATGGGTGCGACATTGTGTTTTGCCGTTTGACCGCTGCATGCGCCAACTCATTGATCTGTGGACAGACTGAGGTGAACCATAATTGATTGTCCCTGCAAGGCAGTCAAAATGAACTTTGACTTTGTTATGGGGTTTGGCAGGATTTTTTTTTTTCCCTTCACTGGCTCTGTTCACAAGGGCCACTGATTCTGTTCACATTTGGTGTTTTCTTTGTAATGCATTTCCCAATCAGGAGAAGGAAGGTCAAATTTGATGGGGAACAATGCTATAAGAGCTCAGGTTCCACGTTTATTTTTGGAGTCCTCGTTAGCAGCATAACTAGCTAAAAGATGTTAAACTGGCTCAAGAATGCTCGTGAGAGTGGACTGACGAATATGTATACTTGCCAAGCAAGGAAAGGGCAGCGGAATTGACGAAAAGCAGAGACAAACCTGAAGTTCTTTTTTTAGACAATGCGTCACTGCCACTATTTTTATATTTGGAAGATAAAAGCCTCACAGCTCATTTGGGACTCAAGTTGGTCACCAGCTCCATTTTACAAAACAATCAAGAATCACTCACATCATCTTCAACATTGGCCCGAGAAGGGATTCATCTGTGATCTGCTTCTACTTGATGCCAAGGAAATGCAGAAACTCCATTCGCCTTTCAGACGCACATTGTTGGCAGTTCGACTGGCCTGCATTGCACATTGTTCCAAGTCAGGTTGGGAGTTGTGACCATTTCAACATGAGTGTCCTTGTCTTTGGATTATTCGCACGTACTGTAATGTTCCCCAAAGGACTAACAATTAACTGAGGCGATGATAAACCCGCTGAAGAGTACGAGTGCGTACTAGCAGAGCTCCCTTCACATCAAGCCATAGCCAACAAGTTGCTTTTTGTTTGAAAAAGTTTGCTTGCTTCCTGTCAAATTGGTTTCAAGCTATTAATGGGCAAATTCATTTTTTGGAGCTTTTAACCATGTTGGAATGCAATTTCTTCATCAAAAAACAGCCCATAGAGGCCTTTTTGTCCTGTCACGCATCTCTGAGAATTCCTCAAAAGTGAGGTGTTATTGAGTTGAGTTTGGCAAATCGCTTTGCTATGGATCGCTACATTAGCGCCTTTTTTGCTAATATTAGCTATGGGTCCATTGCAGTTACTGTATGTGGTAGGCTAAATGTGAGCTAATTTACAAAGAATGCCTATCACTCTATTTTTTCCAAGGTGCTGTCGGGGCATTTTTTTAAAAGATAAATTTACCAATTATCGATGGACAACCCTTACATGCTCTTCCATTTTCACGTCTTCCTTTTGTCCCTGAATTTACCCTCCCATCCACAACAGGACCCTATCAGTTTTTGCCAAACTTGACAACAGCCAATCAGTGTTCACTTCAGGGTGAGACTGACCTTTGTTTTCCAACCCTCAACAACTCAAGCACAAAAATGTTGATGCATAAAAACTGATCTAATCAGCATCCAGAAAGCATAAAGTTAGAATTAAAAATTAGATTAGGCGCTTTAACTATGATTGTAAATAATTGATCACAATTAATCACTCCATAAACCATCATTGTGGAAAAAAGATTTCACAATAGACTCACATGCAAAATAATTCATTTTTTTTATCTGATGATTCGATGAATATATGGAAAAATCCATTATAAAACAATGTGATGGCTATCTGATCATTTGGCCATCACCATGCCGATGTTTTTGAAGGGCTCAGATGATGCCAATTCGGCTCGGGTGCTTTGTTGTCCCTTGCGAGGAGTCGGCCAATGTTACAGCAGCAGCAGGGACATTTTTCCATTCCCACGGTAGTTTCCACAACATCCTAGAGAAAACAAGTTCTCATCGGAGATGCGGGCTGCAGGTCACGCCCATTTCCAAGCGGCGGCAGCCCAAGGGATGTGCCATTCACATGCCCCCACAGATTTAGACACTCACACAGTAGCTAACCCCCCCGGAGAGTAAGCCGCATCATTTGCAAATCAGCTTGACTGAGGATTTAGGAGTCCAATCAGCTGCCACTCGGATGACGCCCATTTTTCCCGGTCACAAAACAAGCAACAACACCGGACGTTGCCGGCTCCTTTTCTTCACATTGGCACCAATTCTGGTCGTTTTGAACCTAATGGAACATTCCTGAACGTCTTCCAGAACGCCGAGGCATTATGATTGCTGAGATAATGTGCTCATGTCATGTGACGGCTTACGCTAAACCCGACGACGCTGCTAAGAACTTTGATTGAGGAGCCACACGTTTAGCTGCATAGGGAAGGCTGATATGACGTTAGCGTGCTTGTGTGAGCGGACTTGGTTGCGTCTCGCTTCTCCGGTGTCTGAGAGGGAACTAGCAAAGTGTGGGCACGCTTACAGGCTCTGAGCAGCGCAGTCATGAATGCTTTTATTTTGAAAACTGTCTTTTTGTGTGATATACACAAGTACAGGCGAATTAGTGAGCCACAGCCATAATGGGTCTGATGTGTTGCCAGCTTAGCATCCTTTTCGCAATTTTTAGAACATTTTCCAACCCCTCAAAAAGGGTTCTAGTTTTCTATAAATACATTTTTCTATAAATGGAATAAGCAAAATTGCATTATTTTGCAACCTTTTCCTTTCCTGCATGTTCTGACAAAAGAAAACACAAGCTTAACTTAGAAACGTTGACTTAGTCCATCGCAGCAAATATAATTGCTCCGATCAATTCAAAAATATTTACTTGGTGCAAGACCATTTGAATATTGATTGAAAATTGATCGAAGCATTATTGGGTGTGACGGATTAATTCAATGGGCCAAAAGGAGTTGGCCTGGCAAATTTAACCCCTGTTTTTCAATGGCCTCATGGTCAAACTTTTCCATCAAATAAATAACATTTGCAAGCACTAAGGAATGAATCCATTGTGCCGTTGTTGTCCGGACAATCTATAGTGATTTTTAGCCTCATGGTGTTTTTTTACGCTTTTTGTTAGATATGTCTAGATCAATGGTTCTCAAATTGGGGTACTAGTACCCCTGGGGGTACTTCAAGGAACTTCAGGGGTTAGTCGATTTTAAAACAAACAAACATGCAAAAATCCTTTAAAAATAATTATGGAATTGTTTTGATTATTCATTGATTATTCATTCTTGATTATTCAGAAGTAAATCCTCTGTAAACTGTTGATAATAATAATGTATACTGTACTTACTTTAAATCAGATTTTTAAGTAAACTTAATATTCATAGTTTGTGCAATAATAGCTACTCATACCTTGTGCATAACATGCTTGGATATATGTACGGTATATAAATGTGGACCTGTATATTAACGCATGAATGAGAGAGTGCAAGAGAGAGAATTAGAGCAACTCCAACTTCGTTTCAATATAAATCATCTTCTTGCTTCTCTCTTTAACATCACTAGCAATCTTGGGACCCATAGCTAACCCATTCAAGTTTGAACTAAGCAGTAAAATGCACTTTAAATAGGGTTTTGAAGCCACTCACAATCAAACAAAGGTTTACTGTTCCGCCATTTTGAAACAAGTGAGGCCGACCAATAGCAGACCATCATCTCCGTGAGGAGACGCTGAGCAATAGCAGGCCAACATTGTGGTGACGCGTTGCATGGAGGCATTGATGGCAACAGAAAACAAGTGCAGTCACCTAAAAACGCCTGCAAATGGAGACAAAACAACACAAATACAGCCAACCCCCTTAGGGTCATGACAGTTGTTTTTGTCGCAAAGCGGGGAAAATAGCGCTAAGAGGGGACGAAAAAAACTCAGTATTCCACATCCCAACATGAAAAAAAACGTAAGACGGACGCTGTAACCCGGGGTTCCACTGTAGCTACATAACAAAGCTCCAGCATAACTGTGACTCACGATTCCATGACCTTTGCTGATCAGTGAAAGCCACTTTAAGGCTTACATTAATACGCGGCTCCCTTGGGCACTCTTGCTGTGGAAGGCACGATCTGTGGTGGGGTAGGCATTTATTAGCTTCAGCCTACTTTTGGCCTGTCATTGTATTAAATATTAAATGTCCAGCATCGTCAGCATGCTCAAATAAACTCAACAGAAGTCAAACTAAATGCGGCAATAAAGTGTTCTTGCCCGCAGCTTTCTTCTAAAATAATGTGTGCAAATGTACAGATTGTCTGGCATGTGTGGCAGTAATAAGCCACTAAGGAAATGCATTTGGCCAGCTGCTTTGAGGAGCGTCCGTGAGTTGAATCCGTCCAGGTGACACTCTTGTGCTGACCTCACAGCAGTTGCGTAACTGCCGTGATGTCACCGAGCCGACCTCCTTGGCCTGATTTTTACGTGACGCCGTTTTAATCCGCGAGGTCAACGCCTCCGGCAGATGGTCGGTTGCTGCGCCGAGTAGAGAAGGAAAAGACAGCACTCTTATTGCTTTCTTTCCAGAATGGTCACATTTTCAATAAATAATAATGGAGGTCATAAAAAACAATCGTCCTTGTCAATGCGTTCCTTCAGTTCTTCGACCTTCATCGAAACAAGTCATTATGTTGTAATCGCTTGAGCATGCAAAACTATGGCATGGTGCTCCAGAGCCACACTCGGTTTTGCAAAATGTGCTGGGTCAGTAAGTGCCCAAAGAACAATCAGAAGGAACCAAGAAGGTCCAAAGGACACACATGCATGTGGCTGAGGTCTGTGCTTCTTTTTGGCATCTCCAATGGATTGATGTGTCTCTCCTTCCAGGACCCGAAATCTCTCTGGTGGTTCTCCCAAGCCGCGCCAACCCAAGAAGATCCACTTCATCAAAAACATGAAGCAGTACGACACCAGGGGCAGCAGGTCAGACAAAAAATGCTGAAGGGGGTTGCCTGAGCAATTAATTAGATCTTACAGTTCACCCTGACCAGTAATCAAAGCAGTCCTCGGCATTCAAAGTCAGGGGTTTTAGCTAAGCAGATGCGAGTAGCGTCTGCATGATGTAAGATGCTGGCATGCAAGCCATATTTAAAACCAGAAGGACCATTTTTGTTGCACAGAATTTTTCCTATTAATTTTGGTTAATTATTTTGGCCTGCAATTCTTTCCTGTAGAAATGAGAAACACCAACTCTCCTCTAAATGAGAGTAAATGTGTACCCCACGGGATGATCTTCGTATATCTTAACTATATTTAGACAAAATTTGGATTGTGGGCGAAGCACCATACAAATTTCAAATTTCAAAGGACTGATATTTGGACTAAGTTTGGATCACAGTTACAGGCTATTACAGTAGGCGTTTATCAATAACTATTTTTGAACTAAATTTGGATCGCATTGGACGAGCTAAAATGCAACCCAGTGTGTAGCATCTATTTTTGGACTAAATTTGGATCCCACTGGACGGCCTAAACACATCGGCCTAAAACAAATCTATTATCAAGGATTATTTCCGAACTAAATCTGGATCATATTAGTCAGGCTATAACAGAACCCAGTTTTGAACAATTATTTCTGGACTAAATCAAGTCTAAGATGGATGGATCTGATCTAGCCTCAAATCCAACATCTAGAAGACATCTAGTGTTCGGTCTTTTTTCTCGTCTGAAGCATCTTGGCATTTTCCAAGCCATTGCTCTGCCTCCTGTTGTGATTGTCTTTAGTGTAATTGTTCCTCTATTCTCGTACTTCCTCCCAGACGGAACAAATCGGACCTCTTGGTCAGGGTACCAAGAATGAGTGGTTCCAATTGGTAATAATAGACTGATGATTGCCGATGCTTCCAAAATAGATTTTGCCTCGAGCAGCGCAGCTGTTTGTAGATCACCAGTCGCTATGACATCACGCACAAGACAAAAGAGGATCTTAAAAAGTCTACACACCCCTGCTCAGATTTGGTGAGATTTGATTCGTCTTTTCAAAAATTTTCCAACAACGCAATAGATGTTTTTAATATATTTTGGAGATGGATGGAAAAAGATGAACCGATATGATGTAGTCGCAGATGTGTGCACACCCTCTTATTATTACATCTGATTTTTGTTTGAGTTTCCTCAGAAGCGCTTGAAATGACGACAGCTGTGCGCTGACTCCCGTCTAACAAGAGTTTGATTGTAATCACATCATTCTGAATGCAGCACCACCTCTAAGAGGCTGTGCACAATTGTGCAAACAGATTCTCATTTGATGATTTCATTGAAAAAATGGAAAAGGAAAATTTCCAATGTCGCTGTTACATTCGCAGTGAAAAAAGTTTGGAAATATTTTTTCATGTCACCAAAACCTGGCCTTGAAATAGGGGTGTGTAGACTTTGATATCTGATGTATATGGCTCTTCGCTGCCAAATGATGCTGCTCAGATAAGATCAACAAAGAGAGGGCATTGCGGGGGGCGACTTGGTTATATCAAGGACATATGAGGGTGGCGTGCTGCATGATTTGGCTGTAACCCGCTTTATATGGGGCCAAGAATTCAACCAAAATGCAGGCAAGGGTCCTGTTACCTTATCATGTCAAATGTCCTATATACTGCAGCCCTTAAAACCAAATAGTCTCAAAGGGCTATTGTCTGGCTCATACATCTCGAGCTGTTGTCCCCATGTAAAATAATGACAAAAAACTGACCCGCCGTAAGTCTGCTGCCAAGTTGTACTCGAGTCAAATCCCCACAGACGGCTCAGTCGAGACTTTCCCGTCTTCCCATCATGTGAAACAAGTGCTCTTTTGCCTGCTTGCGTGCATAGTCAGGCCTGGCCAAACGGAGCCTAAAATGATGTGAGTGACTGTTGCCAAGTGTGATGGAGGAAGATGACGCATGTTTTTTTTGCTTTACAGAATCGTGCTGATTTGCGCAAAGAGATCTCTGTGCGCAGCCTTCTCAGTTCTGCCCTACGGAGAAAGCTTTTACCTCAGGTATGCACACGGTTTGCCTTACTGAGGCCACCCCATTGACATAATGGGAGGCGGGCTCTAATCCTGACCTTAAACCACCGCAAATGATTGCCTAATCCTTACCCTATCTTCACCCAAAACCCAATTTAAACCTAAACTCTAAAACCACGTCTTCCCTCACAAAGAGGTGTGGACTAGTGGGGCTCACCAAAATGGCCCTGAAGAACAAGATGTCCTGACAGTAAAAACCCTGAATATGAGCCCCCTCAATGTCGCAAACTCAAATACAGAGCCACACATATTCTTTGACTTTTTGCAAGGCCCAAGACAATTAAGTCACCACTGGATGATGAAATTATCTCCAAAGTGTTCTTTTACTGTCTAAAAACTAAAAAAATCTGTTTTCAATCAAACTTTATGATCATTGTATTGAGTCAATGTTATGCTATAAGAAAACATGCAATGTTTAGGCTCCCGCGTTTTTAAAAAATATATATATAAATTTAGGCTGGGCTATATTTTTCTTTGTATTGTTCTATTGAAGTAAAAAAAAAAAAAAAAAACATCAACATCAATAATTATTTATTTAAAGAAGGTTTGATTTATTTAAAAATGGTACCTATGCAGTTTTCATATGAATTCATATCTTGTGCAAAAAAAAAATTACTGCGTGTTCATAATTTGCTTAAATGCTACAAGGGGGTAGTTCAACATGTTTCATAAAGCAGCTATTAAACATTCTGCCACTTTTACAAAAGCTCCAGTTTGCTGTTTAGCTCATTTACAAATGGCTCATTTTGCAAATGACAAATAAATTTGATGCCAGCCCTAAAGCTAAATGTGCAAGCAAACAATGTGCAGCAAACAGCAAAAGATGGAGGCTTGTTGCTAGGGTGGACATTTTGGGGGGATCAAGTTAACATTTAAAGGTGGACCTTGTCTTCAGTCAGCAAGCTGACTGTAAATGATTTTGTTCTCCAAAAGCACACGTAATATGACAAATTATATAAGCAACCTTTACAAATTGAAGCGAAAGGTCATTTTGAGCAAGGCTTCCTTGCAAAGCATTGAAGGCCTATCTTTGAATGTTTTTGTCTCATCTAGTGAGCCCATGCTGAACCATCCCCGGAGGAGACACTCGTCCGGGAACATTTCCACTTCCTTGGAGATGATGGGCCTGGAGGGCTTTCACTTGGAGACATACGGGAGGGTTCGTCACCAGCTGCCCGCCCGCTTGCCTCCACAATTCCATTTCGGTGACCCTGTGCTTGCATCCCGCACAGTCGGTGTCGTACGCCCAGTTCCTGTACCCCACCAACGCCCTGGTCAGGCACAAACCGGCATCCACCAGTGACCTGACGCTGCAAATTCCCCTCGCCAGGGGCGGACGCGGCGCACCCCCCAGGAGCTTCCCCCCGAGTAGGCTCAACAGCGCCGTGGGACTCGACCTCGGTAGAACACGTGCATGCACACATACATGGCTGTCCTTGCATCTTCTTTTTCTGTGCACGGAACAAATCTCTGCCATTAGGGAAAACCTTGTAATTTTTCTTATATTTTTGCTGAAGAAAAACAGTCTCGGCAGATATGGCGACAAAGAAACGAATGGCAGTGTTTCATTCAAATATCAAGGCTATTTTGGACCACATTTTATGGATCAACACAAAAAAAAAACATCCACAAAAATGCCTTTTTTTTTTAGGTTACACTGTCAAATGACGCATCATACATCCTATATTCAAATATGCATTTTTTGTAGTTGTTGCGACCCCCACCCATTCCCCCTACTGTTGACCACTGGAGCAAAAGTAATAGCCGCTCTTGCGCAACAATGAGCAAGCAGGGGGGCCTCCAATTGATGTGTCTATGTTTTGCAGGACTGGAGGAGGTGACTGACTACGACCCAAACATTCTGAGTGACCCCCAGTGGCCTTGCGGCAAACATAAACGGGTGCTGATCTTTGCTTCGTACATGGTGAGAACTCTTGCACGCGAGAGAAGCTGATTGATGCAACTATATATCCATTTGACCACTTATCCTCGCGTGGGTCACGGGGCACTAGAGCCTATCCCAGTAGAGTGAAAGAAGGAACCAAAAACAGGCGTTTTACTGACATCAGATCGAACCGGAAAGCCAACAAAGCAAAACTCGTGTCAAGAGACAGACCCATTTTACCTGTCAAATCCGTCTCCTTGGGAAACCAGTACAGTGGACTGTATAAATATTTGTTCCTGGTTAGCTCATTTAATTGACATGCGCTCGTGAGAGAGAGCGAAGAGAGTCTAGTGTCACTGTTGATATATTAACAGCCAAAAATATTTGTTTCCCTACGGATGCACGTTGATTTGAACGTTTGCTTTCCAGGTAAAAATGATGTATCGATTTTTCGACGCAGGGACACAGGCAAACAGCACTGGTGAAGGGGAATAATACTTTGGAGGTTTTAGGGTGGGGTATTAGCATTGTAACATGGGTATCAACTCTAAAAAGTTCAACTCCCATGATATATAGCTCTTTTCGGGGACTTGTGAATCCTAAAATAGGCCAGTGATGTAGTTGGTGCACAAAGGTGCGTCTTGGTGAGGACCTAGGTTTGGTGGCTGACACGGCCTCCATTAGCTGGGAACTGGAAGCTGCAAAGGACAAAAAGTTGACGTTAGATGCCCGTTCTTGTTGCAGACGACCGTCATCGAGTATGTGAAACCATCTGACCTGAAGAGAGACATGAATGAGACCTTCAAGGAGAAGTTTCCGCATATAAAACTCACCCTGAGTAAGATTCGCAGGTAAAGGCTGCAGGGTCCTTTAAAGCGGCAAAGCGCACACATGAAGTGCTGAGCTTTTTTTCCCCATTTGCACCTCAGTTTGAAGCGTGAGATGCGTTCAGTGGGCGACGACTGCGGCCTGCAGCCCGTCACAGTAGCCATGGCCTTCGTGTACTTTGAGAAGTTGGTGCTGCAGGGGCGACTCAACAAACAAAACAGGTAGGTGCGCCACCTTTGCTCCTGGACTGGACCAAGTCTTTTTTTTATTCACGCGTAGCCAACAGCCAAATTCTCGACGTAATAGACGTAAGGATCCTGAAGGATAGTCAAAAGTGCATTCATAAAGTTCCTGGTTTCTTAGTAAACAACGACATCTTCAGGCTTTAGGCGTAACTGCAACCTCAATAGAATTGGTAGCTAGTCAACACGTGCAGCTTATGTACACGATTTGTCACGTTTGCTTCTAATATCTTTCAAGTAAGGGAAGATCAACATCCAACTATATGTGTATAAGTATATATGTATATTATATGGTTTCCTCTTGTTGTGCTTGACTCAACAGGAAGTTGGTGTCTGCTGCCTGCATCCTATTGGCCGCCAAGATCAGCAGTGATCTCAGGAAACAGGAGGTCAAACACCTCATTGATGTAAGATGCGCACACACACTCTTGCAATAACATAAGACTAAAAAAACATAAACCCGGTTTTTATTTTCCCCCCAAATTTGGAGTACTGATTAATGCACTGTGTTTGACAATACAGACTTGTCATTTTTGGGGTGTTCCGAAAGTGCTGATTTTGAAGGTATGAGGATTCCTCCCAAGGCCAGCCAAATGCCAATCTATGAAGCCGGTATCAGTTGTGCATTTACATTAATATGGACCGAACTCTGTCATGAAGTGAAAATGGGAGTACAGGGTCCCCCCTTCCACAAAATGTTGACTCAGGCATGAGCCTGTTTTAAATTTATGGAATTTCCCAGTAATGTGTTGTAATATCACAGTAATTGCTTTGTCACAGAAGCTGTGAGGTAATCAGTTCTGCTTTTACAACAGCGCATTTTAATATCACTCATGAAATTACATTAAAAATGTGTGGTTGCATTTCTATACTACGAAGCTCAAAATTTAGAATTTGTCTATTTGCTGTGTAAATTTTGGACCTTGCGCCACATTTAAACACATAGAATTGCTAAACTGAGACTCAAACACCCACTGATGTTTTCAAATGTTTTTTCAACGACATTTGTGTTCAAGAATGTTAAATTTAGTCCGGGATCTGTAGGGAACGATTGCCATGGTTGAGGTTGCTGTCATAGGACAAAGAGAAGGAGGAGTAGTTTTGTCAAGTACAACAACGACATTACGTACACGCCGCTAACACTCTACCTTGGCCAGCTTGAAAATAATCACACCAAACAACATCTGGATTTCAATCAAAGTGCCTCATCATGCTTTTATTTTGAAGTTGTTCCTCAGTGATGATGAGTCATTGAGCATTCAAATGCAGTTGAACGTTTCGGACTCATACAGATTAAAAGGCTATCCATGCATGTACCTTTAATAACTGTAATAATAATAACAGAAGATTAAAAAGAGTGTACCAATGTGCATGTTTTGTGTGTGGAGCAGAAGCTGGAGGAGCGCTTCCGGATCGGCAGGCGTGAGCTGATCAGCTTTGAGTTCACCATCTTGGTGGCCCTGGAGATGGCGCTCTACCTGCCCGACAGTAAAGTCATGCCGCATTACAGGCGCTTGCTGCAGCAACAGCAGGCCTAGCAGCGCGGCGAAAGGCCCGGACAAAGGACCAAGACGGCGCATCAGTAGTTCCCGTCCAGTCTTGCTGCTGACTCGACTTGGCTGCGTTTGGACCGGCCGTCCCAGCCGTGCTTGCGTCCCTTCTGGTCCAAACGGAGGTCACCGCAAGTCCTCCCTCCTCCCCAACAGAAGGCGCTTTTTCCCCATACACTTAAATTGGGTTTAACTACAAGGGAACCTTAAGGAAAGAAGTCTCTCCTGTAAGGTGTCCCATAATTTTTGAGAAGCCCTGTTTCGTCAGTGTGCTGCTACGTATGCAAACCATCTTGGCAAGCAGCTTCCTGTTTTACAGTTGTCAAAGCATTATTGCTCGAAATGGTGCCAGTGGTTGTGATGCCGCGACTCTGTCGAGCCTTTGGTATAAATGAAATGACCGGCCGCTCGTTCGATCTTCCTGCACTTTTTATTTTGGTCCCAATCGGGCAAAAGGACGTGATATTTTTCTACTGAAGTTTTTTTTTTTTTTATCATTATTTTTCATATCTTGTGAGTGGCACCAACCAAAGGGGATTATTTATTGGCTGATTGACATTTGCGGCATCGGCTGTCCAGAATCATTCGGTTCTGGTGCAATGCTGTCTTCTCTACGTTAGAGATGTCAAGGATTCTGTGCAGCCTTCTCAACGCTGCACACACAAGCATGCATTTAAGACACAGCCAACCTTTGTCTGCTTGTCTTCCATTTATATGTAATCATTTCTTATATTTCAATGAATTCAAAGTAACATTTTGTTTGTTTTCAGCTCACTGTGGACGAGTTGTAGCACACAGTTTTAATGCACAATGGAATTTAAATGTACTAATGAATCGTCATCCCACTGCCATATTCCCTGTCCTTTAAAGGGACAAAGTGTAAGACTTGGACTGTTTTTCATTATGGACATGGATAACTAGACCTTCTATTATATTTAAAACATACTCTTGGTTGTTCAGAAAATATTTACTTGGAGGTTTTTGACATTCATAATCATTTAACGTATTCCTTTTTAATAAAATACAGTCGAAATCTTACACATTGTCCCTTTAACAAAGCTCATCGTAGAAATATATAAACACGAGACACACACCCCCCCCCCCCTCCAAAAAAAGAAGGGTTAAGTTGATATTGTCAGCGTTTTTGTATTTGAGTTTTGAAGGCAGCCACTTTTCCCACAAGTGGTTATCACGTGCGCAGTTTTTTCTTTCTTCTGACGTCAACATTTGCAATGTCTTGTAGCTCCCGGAAACACTGTTCCATTAGTTTTCCAAGAGTCCGACTGTAATGGCAACCAATACTGTCGATGTTTATTAAATGTTTATTTTCTTCAAGGAAAGATGAGCACGCCGAATTTGACTTAAATAATCGGTGCCTTTTGACGGATGAGTAACACCACTTTCCAAATAGAGAAACACTTCCTCTTTCACTTTTACTTACATTTCCTTGCAACAAGAGAAAGCCACGTAGAGGCACGACGACTAATTATGGATTTCAATGCAGCAGTGTGAAAGTGAAGTCTGAAGTAAAGTTGTGCAACTTGTTCAGGTAGAACTGCATAGGAACGGGTTCTGTTCTGCGAAGTGATCACGTGGTTTACTGTGAATGCTTATTTGTCTACACGCACCCTGCGATTCTCTGCTGACCAGTTCAGATAGTACCTCAGTGGTCTTGCCCTCAAGTCCTGGCTAGCCTCTGAAAATGTTCCCACTCGCAATGCCCCAAACAGCCCACTAGATGGCAGCAAATGTTCAATACTGCTTGGTCGTTCTAAAAACAAAAAGTGCATTCAAAAGGCGATCACGTTTACTCTGGATTCTCATGGTTGAATAGTCAAAAAGATTTTCATGTATTGACCAACGATTTAGAGTTGTAGATTCTTCTTGTCTGGTGACGTTTCACTCGAGAGTGGCACACGAGATGTGTGGTTGTTGTCAATCCAAATTGAACATGGTGACCCTTCGAAGTAGAAGTGATAAGCTCTCGCATCAGAGTTTTATGATCACATTTTATTATTTCCTTATGCCCTTCAATAGTCTCACTTTTCTCCGTTGCGTGAAGAGACAAGCAAAGAAAAAAAACGCATGCACTTTTGCAATCGCTGCTCCAAATAAGGCAACGCAATGACCACAGCATTCCTCTGCTCCCTTTTTTTATTGTCACATGTTTTCCATCTGCCTGATGTTGAGTGGACGAAAAATGGGAGTCTCTGTCTCTATCACATGCTAACTGGGTCATGGGCGAAAACGCTCTGATGGCGCACAATAGAGCTAGGGCTTGTCAGCTGATCAAGCGATGGAAGCTGTCAATCACTTGGAATGTCGAAAGGATCGGAAGGCAAGCAGGTAAATTCGAGTGGGAATGAACTCAAAAGAAGACAAGTTGTGGAATGATTGGGCTGCTAAAAACAAATGAGGCAGCTTTGAAAAGTCCCAAGTAGAGCAAGTCCTCGAGGAGGTCCAAATCAAACGTGTCCAGTGATTTTCCTCTAGAGACTGATGACGTGGAACTGCATCGTCCAATCCATGTTTTTAAGGCCAAGTTCCCTAAAAGTTAATCGAGCTCTCAAAATAAAAAGGGCCTTCCCAGCAGTGCAATAGAGCAATTTTTGGAATTGTCATCGCATTTAATGTTTATGTTGCTTGAATTGTCTTTTGGTCATTCAATTGACATAGTTTTCACAGCTTTTTTTGTTTTGTTACCATCAGTTTTTTTATGTCACTATGCATGATGAAAAAAATAATTGGCCGATTAGCACCAGTATTGCTTTTCTATGGAGAGTAAAAGTCAAAAGCAGTCAGCATGCTAAATGTTGGATAACTGGCAAATTTAATCTTTGTGAGCGCCGCACAGACGTTTGGAAATCGAAACAGTGAAGCACAAATACGCAGACTGACAGAAAAAGAGGGACTCCTGTCTTGTTTAAAGACTAAAGCCAAAATGTCAAGTCAGTCTTTTTGCAGGTCTTTGCCCATCCTTGGCATCTCACGCTCATTCTGGATTCAAAAGAGGCCAGCAGGTCTGCGCTTCTCGTCGACGTTGAAAAAATCCAGACCTCAACACTTTGGGGAGGCGAATTCTTCCCACTTGGCCCCCAGATCAAGTCCAGATGTTGAAATAGTTGGCGTATGATCACATGCTTGAAAGGCAAACATCGACTTCCAGAGAAGAAAAATATGCTTTCCATACATCATTCCATCGCCCCCTCCCCCTTCCAAAAAACATAAAAAAATTTCCATAGCGTGATTGTGGAAGGCCCGGAGTCATTTTGTTATGCAAGGATCACAAAGTGTCCAATTGTGGATTGCCAGAGATGGCCTGAGAAAAATTTCTGTGGTGGCGTGTGACAAGTCAAGTCTAGTAAAATGGACCTCATCCGGTCGAGCAGGCCTGGGACCGGTCGCAAAAAAAAAAAAAAAAACACAAAGCACAAAATAGAAAAGCTGAAAGTGGGCCAAAGGCCAGTGGGTCCTTCAAACTGACCAGGACCACGGTGCAGTTCAATGACATTCTGGACAGATACAGAGATCGATAAAAGTTTTGCGACTGGAACCCAAAACAAACATCACACACAAACCGGGCTAGAAAAATGCTCCTGACCAGCGCTTGAAAAAGTTTGCAAACAGTTTTCCTGTTTTTCAAGTTTGAGTCTACTGTTTTTGCTTTGGTTCTTTGGGGCAGCAGAAAGGGGATTCCAGTAATAAGACGGATGCTTGCTGCACACACACACACACACACACACATGAGTGAAACATGACGCCTATGAAAAGAATCTGGTAATAGGCGATTGTGATACAAGACCTAACGTTTTTTCTGTGTGAACACTGCCTTAAGGTCCAACTGCAGAGGTGCAGGTTCCACTCTTGGTCCTCTTCAACGTTGCTTTTCGCATTATTTTAGAACAGGCATGTCCAAACCCAGTCCTGGAGGGCCGCCTATCCGGCACGTTTTGGAGGTTTCTGTCCTCCTACCACTACTGATTCAAATGATCAGCTCATCAGCAAGCTCAGCGGAAGCCTGACAACAAACCTGATCATTTGAATCAGCTGCATTGGACGACGGAAACATCAAAAACATGCAGGATAGGTGGCCATCGAGGACCGGGTTTGGACATGCCTGTTTTAGAAGGCAGCGAGGAATCTTCATGTCTCTTCTGGGTGACGTCTTTTTTTGTTGGCTCGGTTCTGGTCTCCAGCAGTTCCTGGTGTTGGCCTATCAGCTCCCACCCTCTTTTGTCACTCACCCCTATTCCAGGTGTGTTTCAACTCGTTTCTTGACTTGTGTTATTCCGTCTGTGTCGAGTCCCCAACTCCTCTTTGTGCTCTTCCGTTACCTTTCTGTGTGGTTTTTTTTGTTTTTTTTGTGTGTGTGTTTCCTTTCCTTACTTTGAATCTTGTTTTAAGGGGACTTTGTTTGCCCGGCACTTTTATGCTTCCGAGAACATTTCAGCTTGTTAAGCTAGCGCTTCTCAATCTTTTTTCCAATGCAAAGCATTTTTGGATGGAAAAAAAAAGACTCAGAATGCTGTTCTACCTGTTTCCTTTTTATTCAACTTGGGAACTGCATTTCACATCAAAAATGTGTATGCTTAAAAAAAAGGGAAGCAGCGTACACTGGAACATTCTTCCAACGAAGATCCTCTCATATTGCAAGTGTGTTGCTTTAACTCGGTCAGTGTGTGTGTGTGCATGTGTGCACGTGTACACATACACACACCTCCAAGCTGGATCTCTCGCTAACACAAAATGTGTTCCTAATTAGCTGCTGCTGCTTCCATGGTAAACATTTTGTTTTCACGCTTTTTTTTTGAGAAGGGAGCATCAGAAAACTGAGAGTCTCTTGCTCTCCTGTTTGTTATTTGAGGGAGGCCTGTGAGCACACCCACACAGGTGGAAGAGCAACCTGCCCGCGATAGGTCACGAGAGATGACCTCTGGTTGTGAGAGGCCCGCTGAGGAGCACGCGGGTCTGGGCTGCCGCTCGGCGTGCGGCCCCAGCTGCCTTTTGCATGGCGCTGCTATTCTCTACCTCATCCTTCTCTTCCTCCCCCTTCCTCCCCCACATGAACATCTAGTGGGAAGTACCACAGTGCAAATACTTGCTTGGTCCTACTTAAGTCCATTTTCAAATAACTGTACTTGCCTTGACAATTTATTCTTCTGAAATGTTTACGTTAACTCCTTATATTTGAAAATCCGTACATTCAACTGTGTGTTGCTGTTTTTTCAACTTGTGTGCTTGAAGAGAGGTGAAATTGACGAGACCTTTATTAGTTGACAGCAGCAACATGAAAGAATGTCAACTGTGGAGCGTCAACAAACTAGTTGGCATGTTTTCAATGTGTACAAGTTGTGCCAATACTAGCTTATCCTAAAATAACATAGGCTACAGCAAACTAGGTTAGGTTTTTACTTTTTTTTTTTTTTGCTTAATTACAGTTGAATCAGTGCTTTTTGAATGAGATTTTTTTTTTTTAAAGACACAAGACAGGCCTACAGAGTACAAAACTTTGCCCATTCAAGCAAGGACAAAGTCCCCCCCTTCCATCCGGGCATCAGCACACGGCATTGTGACATCATGAGTCTGACTTGAGTGACGTGGGGACTCTGCTCCTCCTTTTGGCTCACACTCCTATTTGAAATCAGATCGAGCTTTGGTCTTTCTTTTCTGTTGTCTTGTTCTAATTTGTGTCCTGGGCGTGACGTAATGTGTGAGAGGTGGCGTCCACACCGGACTGTTCGCTGATCCTTCACAGGACATAGACAGAGAAACAAGAAGGATCTATCCATCGATCTATTTATAGTTTCCTCCCACAATGCAACACCTTTGACAACTGCAAAACTGCTAACTACATTTCAAAACATATCATAGTCTAGTTATCATTAAATTATATTACATGGGGGTGGCACTTTTCCAGAGGCGGCCATGTTTGTTAAAGCTACGGACAATGGTAAATGCAGCACCTGCAGCACCGTCTGCTGTCCGTAATGAAAAACGGTCTAAATCTTACACACTGTCCCTTTAAAGTCTCCTTCTTGAGTGAAGCTGCCACTCGTGTGGACAAGTCCTAATTTGTTTCGCTGGCAGAACAAGAAATACAGGTTCCTTTGATTAAGTATAACATTTACCAAAAGTCAGGTAGTGTTAACATACACGACAGCCCGAAAAGAAGTAGCTGTGCTCTTTTTAGAACCAATTATGTCCCACCCCTAAAAAAGGTGAATTATATATAAATCTCATTCTTGTACATTTAACTAAGCAATAAGAGCGCTCCTCCTCTGCACCTGATAAAGAAACCTGCCATGGTGTTCAATGTGATGATCATTTTGTCCAAAAACATTCTTGTTTGTTAGTGCTTTTTGAAATGCAAGTACATTTTCTCCCAACCTGTAAATATTTGAGTGGGTGCTGGGCTTGGAAAATTTGGCCTTAAAGCTCACTAAGGTTAATGGCTTGCTTGAGGGCATCAACTGTGCTGATGATGGTCCAGGTGTGCTCCAAAACATATGCACTCTTTGCACTTGTTTCCTTTATTTTTCCTAGCCCGTTTTGTAATCCAGTACACTGTCCCTGGAAAAATAAAAAAAAACTATGTTTTTTTTTAATACTTTCGGTGTCACGTTATTAAATGCTTATTTCGCATAATTGAAACCACGCTGTTGTTCTTTCGGTTTATTCCATCAGGAGTCGCCACACACAGCGGTTCCTTTGCCTATTTTTTTCACAAGGTCCTGACGCACTCAGCTTATTTATTTATTTATTTATTTATTTATTTATTTATTTATTTATTTATTGGCGATATGTCGAGGCACTAGCCGCCGCGCCAAGAGACAGCAAAATCAGATGTGACGTCATTTTCTTTGGCGAGATTCCGCCAGTTTTGGAGGTGAGCGCGCTTGAGCGCATGCGCGATGACTGTCTGTGTCGTCATCCCGCTTGGGTCCTCATCCCTCCACTCGCTCATCCATTCGCTCCAGTTGCTCCAGTCGATACCGCAGCTTTCCGAGTCCGCACGACACCGTCACAATTGTGTACCTCCAGGTGAGTGCTCGTTCGTTCTTTCCTCCGATTTTCTTATTTTGTTGTTGGTCGGAGCGACGGCGCGAGACAAAGCGACACCACACGCGAGCTTGTCTTTTCAATCAACACGTTGAGTGAATCTCCTTCGGCTTCCGGAGATTTGCAGCGCAGGCACGATTTGGAACTCGGAAGCCGCGTGGAGCTTTCCTCCCCCGTGGTGGCGTGATGCGCCGTGATGCTGCGGGAGCACCCCGCCTCCCCCTCCCCGATTCCCCCGGGTGCATCTGGCCGGCCGGCGTGTGGCCGGGCTCGTGTGGTCGGCACCGAGCCAGGCACGCTCCCCCCGGGGTCGGACTCAGAACTGACGAATGGAGCATGCGGCCTCCTTTTGTTTTTCCAACGTTTGGCGTCAATCTGAGGAGGACTTTGGCTGATCAATTGTGTCCGGGGAGTAGTGTACTCTCCTTGTGTCCTTGTCGGCGTGACATTCCAGTGCAATCGTATAACTGTATTGCAGCACTAGTAGTACTGGCGAAGCCTTAGATGCTAACTAGTAGAATTGTAGATCACTTGTAGTCACTAGCAGAAGAGCACAGATAGATAAATAGAACAAATTGTACACAAAACAAAAACGAGACGGTTACAATGTTTTAGTCAATCAAAACATTACATAAAGTGTACACCCCCTCCCCCTCCAAGTGGGTGGACTATAAAACTTCATGATGCCGGACGTCATGAATTTGACTGTCATGTGAAATTGCACCAAACGGAGGAGAAAGAAGACGAGGAGCATGCAAAGCAATGCTCTGTGCATTTGACTCTGACAATCATCCACTACTCTAAGTCCAAACGGACTTGGGACCCGTCTCCCACTCTGCCCCAGAGGCCTGCTGGCGTTTGCGTGGAAGCGGACCGTTAGACGGCTGGGTGACCTCTCGGGGGTCCGGCGTGCGTCACATGCTCCTCTCCGATGTTGGCCGCTATTGCGCAATCAAACACAAACAAACGGTGAACTGACTCACGGCTTCCAAAGCAATCTGAAAAAGTTTGTTTAGCTCAAAGGGAAAAGTCTACACACCCCTGTTCAAATGCCAGGTTTTTGTCAAATTAGGCCAAGGTGAATCACTTTTTTTAGCATTAACGTAAACTGTGCAAGTCATTTTGTGGGAGGGTCTTTTCAAGTGGGGAAGTTTAAATAGACAAGCGAGATAACACTTGATTTGATGAAATGGAAAGGGTAAATATGAGCTCTGCGCCTTTGCCAACTCCTTTCATGAATGGTTGCTCGCTTGACAACATTTTAATGGCTGTTGTGCTGCGTCACCATGTCACAGCAGTGCTTACTCTAAGATTTTTTTCTCAGCAGTGGAGGCAGGCTGAATCTTGGCACTGTAAACAAAAGATATATGACTTTAGCTTAGTGCTGAACAAATACAAATATAGATTTTGGGGGGAAGAAACCTGAAGTTGTGGCGTAGCACTGGATTATTTCAGGAAAAAAATAGAAGAGCTTTTTTTTTTTGAAACCATCAAAACATTATATACTTTTACTCAAATGCAAATACACGACAGTGGCTTTTTAAGTACATATAACATTGTGTGCCATGTGAAATAGTGTGCTTTTTCATTCCTCGTGGAATCTAACATTAAAAAAAACATCTGTGAGCAAAGTCTAGATTTTAAGAGTAATTCTTTTATAAATTTCAAAACTCTACTCCTTTGCAAAATAGTACAAACAATATTGCTTATAATTAATTGCCTATCTGACCTGGAGGTCTTTGTCATGGCTAAGCATGCTAATTTAGCATAAAGTGTTAGAGATATGATTTGTGGGAGTTGGGGCGACAGAGTGATGAAGACTCGATGCTTTTTCTCTTTCTTATTTTTTTAAACCGGTTTGAAGCTTGTTTTGTGTGACCTGGAGGATAAGAGCCTAAGAAACAACTTTGATCATTCCAAAATCATGATTTCGGTTGTGCTGCTGTGAGTTGCCAATTGTCACTTTTTGTGAGGGTCCAGTCCAAGTCTGGTTCCGAAATATGAAAATGCACATGAAGGCCCGACTTGACTGGAGTTGGGAGTCATGTCATTGCGGCGGTCCACGTTTTGACGTTTTTGCCAGAGCTCAAGAATTTTTGCAGACGTTTTCATGTTCGGTCGAATTGCATCATCATAGCATGATAACGATGGGCCGAGTTTCCTGTTGGGGCAAAGTTACGGCTCTGACCTGAGAATGGCTGGCCAGCTTCCGGGATGATTGTACGTGTGTGTTTATTGCCGGCCAATAAAAGTGTTGCATCAAAGCTGACTGGTGTGCATGCCGCTTTTGTCTTTTGGGCCGAGGCTAGCTGTGGCGTGCCCTGCCCTAGTGAGTGTGGACCTACCTGTGCGCCACCCTCTCACCACTGGTGGGCAACTTCTTTCCACACATTACCAGCGTGTGCGCTTATGATAAATGGAGCTCCAACAATTGAAGTTTGACGTTAAGCCCATCGGAATTACACAGCCAACGAGCTGTTGATTTGAGCCAAGTAAACGGTGACATGATTAATGGACTTTCACTTATATGGCACTTTACAGAAGTTTTGTGCATAATTTAAGCAGATTCAAGGTTCCATTCTGGCGAACATGCATGTGTGTGTGTGTGTGTGTGTGTGTGTGTGTGTGTGTGTGTGTGTGTGTGTGTGTGTGTGTGTAAGCTGAGCTCAGAATGGCACAGGAGGGGCCTGTTAAGGTGTCAGCAGTAGGTTCGTGACGGCCCGCCTATAGTTCACCACAGACTTCCTCTTAGATTGAGAGCAGCCAAATTTAATGACCTTCCTGTTTGCTCGGTTGAGCTCACTCGCAACTTCCCTTCTGCTCTTGGTTCCTCACAGGGCACGACAATCATTTCACTTGGATGTATTCCTTCACTTCCCTCGGAGTGCTTTGACTTGCTGTACAGATGTTTTGTTTGCCTTGAGACAGCCATACAACATCAAAAAATTAAATAGATGAGCAGAGCATAATCGGAGGTCAAATCAGGAGCGAAAGATTAGGATGAGGAAAATGTATATATATATATATATATATATATATATATATATATATATATATATATATGTGTGTGTGTGTGCTAGAAAATTACACAGATCTTCATTAAAAAAAAAAAGTTATGTGTGCTCTATGCAACATAAAAAGTGAAGTAAAAACACAGCCGGTGGGGGAGCCTTTTGGCTGTTTTGTTTAAACTACTACGACACTAGCCATATAAAAAGCGTCGTACGTTTTTTGTAAACAATCCTCAAAATCAGGTGACTCAGACTCTGGTGCAAAAAAACTGTGACATCTGTAATTAAAGAGCATGACATTTGCAGCCACTCAATCAATTTCTCTGTCAGTACATTTTTAAGTTTCTTAAAAAGTGAACAATTTCGTTGAAGACTCAAAACATGAATGTTGAGTGAGATAATACACAAATGCCAACCCAACTAAAAGACAGAAAAGAGCTCCTCTCCCTCCTGGAAGGTTCCATCCAAATCTTGATGCTAAAAACAAATTAAAAGCCACCTCGTCTCCTCTCAATCTTATTTTTTTATTATTTGCTAAAAAACCTCAAGGCCATCTCTTCATATTCAACTGTCCGCTCACAGTTCGGAGGTCCCGGGTTTCATTCCAGTTCCAGCCTTCCCGTGCGGGGTTTGCATGTTCTCCCCGTGCCTGCCTGGGTTTTCCCTGGGTACCCTGGTTTCCTCCCACATTCCCACAAACATTCATGGTAGATGAATTGCACACTCCAAATTCCCCTTAGGTGTGTTTGTGAGTGCGAATGGTTGTCGGTCTCTCAGGGCGTCCCCCACCTACTGCCTGAAGACAGCTGGGATGGGCATCAGCATGAGGATGGGCGGCTATAGAAAACAAATAGATATTGTCTCCCTAAATGTCTCAAAAGTTCTTGTTAGCTTGTTGTAAGCGTCTGCAGGGGTGTTTTTTCAGCTGATGTCATACTTCTCGTTCTGGTGCTGATGTAACAGATGAGAAACAGCTTTATTAGTCAAGTATGTCAAAATTTTGAAGGCAATTGTCTGCTGCAGGTTTTTTTTTAAGTAACAATTAGCCTCATTTGTGTGGTTTATGGCTCAGCAGCTCGGCAGGCCGGCATTGCAGCGTGTTATTGGCTTTTGACGCGTTGGCGTTCCCCTCACGTGGGGTCCACGCCTCGTTCCGAGAGACGGCGGCTGAGACTAAAGGAGGTTCCGCCTCCGCGCAACTAGTCTCGTCATCACATTCCTGCGAGGAACGGGAAGCACTCATGTGCTGGCACAAAGTTCAGCGCTGTTCAGTGCTGGCTTTGATCGGGGCAAACGTTTCCTTGGCAAACTTTGGGTGACTTGTGAAGATGCGGTGGTGCGACAGGTCCAACATGACACCCGTGCAATGTTTGCACAAGCGAACGAGAGCTTGGTCATGAGTTGCTGGCCCATGCGTGTGTGCACAACATTCCTATCATAATGAGGGCAATTTTTGTAGTCTATCAAAATCGTAATGGGTCAATACAGGAAAGACGTGCTGTTCCTTTGGTTGGATTTGCATTGATGCGTGATGTCAATCTTGGTCTGTTTGTTGTGCAATTAGCAGGCGTCGTCATGGCATGGGGACCTTGTCGGAATTTTGGTTGCCGTTGTGAATATCCGTTTCCAACGTTTGTGCTAGTTTCTATGGTGGCTGAGAAGTTCAAAACAAAGTAACAAACTGAAACGCTTTTACGTTGCGTGGAAATAATTTACATTTCTAAAATCAGATCACAGAAAGCAGCAACACGTTTACATTTCGGAAATCAAATGAACAAAAGCCGTTTCTGCTTTGCCATTTCATTTCTGAAACATAAATAAGTTTTCTGAAATGCCAATTTATTTCAGCTTTTGTTCATTTGTTTTTTGATGTGAACTTTTTTTTTTAAGTTTTGGTCATTTGTTTTCTGAAATGTAAATGTGTGTTTGCTTTTGATGATTTGTTTTCTGAAAAAGTGAATTGGTTTCCGCTTTCTGTAAATTGTTTCCTGAAATGTAAGTTTGTTTCATGCAAAGTAGAATGTTTTACAGTTTGGTGTTTTGTTTTGTACTTTCCAGTCACCGTAAGTTTGTCTGTGAAAGGGTGAAGAAGTGACGCTGGTGTGGCTTTCTCCAAAAGTTTTTTTTGATCAGCGCTTTCCTTGCTGGTGGGGAACATACATGCCTCCTTACAGGTCAAATGTTGCGTGCGGATTTTCCATCTGGAGCTGTCAGCCATATCAGCCTTGAGCTCGTCGAGCAAAATAGTTGGGAAAAGCAGTTGGAGATTCCGAGCTGCCAACTTCCATCTGCGGAATGAAAAGTTGGATTTATTGTGCCTTTTAGCCAGCCTTTGACTTTTTACCAGGCCTGGTGCCCTTCCTGATGTGACTGATGCCTCAGTCTCGTGGCTCAAGTGGGAAAGAAACAGAATTTGAAAATATTTACCTGCACCCTTGGACCGAAATGAACAATTCCATTGAGAACATGTGGTGACTTCAGAGGGCACTTGGGACAAGTTTGTGTCAGTGTAATTATTGCTCAAGTTTACTCGTTGACAACTTGATCCAGACTAAACACCCTGACCGGAGCAACAGCATGGTTGTTGATTAACTCTTTTACTGGCATGGCTCCAGATTGCATGCATATGGCATTTCTTTTCAAAGATTTGCAAGTGTCGCATCACTGCAAGTTGTTGCAGGCGGATGTGAAACCAAAAATAGCTTTATGTGTGTACTAGGTCTAGGCCGATTAAATCAATTATGGCCTTCCAAATATTGGCCAAAAATAATCAAGCAAATGGCAAATTTAATTTTTTACCATTATTTAGAGCCGTTGTATGCAAGTACAGTAAGACTGCTGTCATGATTTATTACAGGGTTAGTGTTATACAGTAACTCTATACCATAAGCTTGTGACCTGAAAATAAGTACCATGTAATGTGTCAATTGTGTGGACTTGTCTTTCAAAACAAAGTAAATCTTCATTCTTATAAGTAAAGATTAGTTGAATAATGCAAGTGTTTGACGTGAATTACTAACCTTAAATCACAATTTTGTTAAATAAATTAAAAAAAAAAAAGATGTGCCCCGAATTGAAAATGATTGATTTATGCCAAAAACTGAAAATGAGAAATGCTTGGCTGAAAACAGAAACATAAAAAAAAACAAAAAAACTTTATTTGCACATTGCATCATGGCAGCCAATTGATGTCACAAGAAGCATCCTGCAGAGGTATGTAAGCGATTGATGAAAATAAAATCAAACTATGGGTCTGAATATTATTCTTGGTATTTTTTTTTTACAATGCCCGTTTAAAGGGTGCTTTTTTGATGCGCTTGTTTGGTGGGAAAATGTTATGACAGGCAAGTTCTCTAAATTGATTCATTGGCACACCAACCACTAGAATGGAATTTTATCCCCATCATTTTCTTGATACATGGCAGATTTTATAGATAGACAGGATTCCCTCATCATTTTTAAAAAAATGCACTTATTGCCACTCCTCGAACACATATATGAAGGACTAGGGCTTATTGCTATTGACGTCCATGTATTATTTGGTGCGTTTATGTGTTTGCAGTCGGCCTTTACAACACACCTTTGGGGTGTGACGTTAAGTTGTTCGTCATCCTTGGTTGGTCTTTTTTTAGCTCAGCGGTATTACCGGGAAAGTAGCGAAAGCTCGGCGGTGCTCTTTACTCAACCGGCTGTAAGGCTTTCAACAGTACTTGCCTTCCAAGCAAAGGCCCTCTTTTTCTCCTTTTCTCCTTCTGGCTCATGTGAAAATTAGCCCCTTGAGGAAGAGAAGATACATTTTGAAGGCTTTTCTTCTTATTTTATCACTAAAATAAAAAACCCGTCAACAGTGATCTTCAATACGTTCATTCACAAAAAGACATAATTTTGAAGATATACCTATATATTCCAGCAGATTTTTTTTCAAGAAATTAATAGCAGTTTTCTAGTCTTGTTTGTCATTTCTAGTTTGTGTCCATAAAACGGCTTCAGAAGATCAGCTGATATTAAGTATCGCTGTTATCATGTGTACTGATACTTTGAAATAAGGAGAGGTATTGACCTGATTCCAACACTTGGTTTCAGTTTCTGCCAATCCCTACCGTTGATGCATTAAAAGGAAAACAATGTCATTTACTGGTGTTTAATAAGAGAAATGCTTTTGCCCTTGGTGAAGCCCCTCCTGTCCTTTCTGTGTATGTTTTCCCTCAATTGATCCAAAGCAGCGAGAATTGTTTGTTTATCAATTGTGCGAAATGAAAATTTGGCATGCATCTCGTCTCCAGGTCGCCAGATCACAAGTTCCCCCCTGAGCCAACATGCCTCCACCAGTGGGGGGCCCTGCGGGATACACCCCTCCCGAGGGGGGCTGGGGCTGGGCCGTGGTGGTGGGGGCCTTCATCTCCATCGGCTTCTCCTACGCCTTCCCCAAATCCATCACGGTCTTCTTCAAAGACATTGAAGTCATCTTTGATGCCACGCCCAGCCAAGTCTCCTGGATCTCCTCCATCATGTTGGCTGTCATGTATGCAGGAGGTAAGGCGGGGGAGAGGGGTGCTAAAGATGGCAGCCAAACAAATTCTACCTGCAACTTCAGCCTTCAAAATGAATGACTTGGAGATAGATGATTTGATTTATAAACTCGTTTAATTCTCTCAGCCTAGCATAAACATTCACATGGGTGAAGACTCTCCATAACATCTGCTCACAACCCAGGCTAACGTGAACCCCATGTCAACATCCAAAGATCCAAGATCAGTCGACAGGCATCAATTTAGCACACTCTTCTGAAATTTACTACTTTCCAATTAGACTTAACTTTGGTGGCACGCCGCTTTGCATTTTTGGAAATCATCACACTCCTGTCGGAGATGTTGCAAATTGTAAAGGCAAGTTTGTTCTTTTTGACGGTTGTTGATGTTCTGCTTCGATTAAGCGTCACGCACCATTCTTCCTTTGTATGGAGTGCTCATATATGTTTGCTTCACGAGTGACTTGCATGTGCTTTTACTTTGAGTCAGGACGTGGGAGTCTTAGGGGAGCTCCGGGGAAAGAATTGAAAAAGGTGTAGAAGGCAAGGAAGGAACCAGATGTTGGAGCACTTTTTTTTTCCCCCCCAACCTCTTCCTGATTTCACAATTGAGTGCGTTCTCTTGGGCTGTGTCAAGTTGCTCCGCTTCTGGGCAGTGCCTCCTCGGTCGGTCGGAAGGGCACGAATGGCCTACTTAGGACTTGAACTTTGGAGTTGTGGCATCTCCACTTTCAAGATTTTCTTCGCAGACAAAGGCTGTTTTTCAGTGGCCGTCGAGTGGGAGGGACGGCCGTCTTGGATTTCACTTCTTGTGGATGACGGGAAACTCCTGGCCCGAAAACGAAGCCGAGCCAGAGTCAATAACGAGTGTGCGTCCTCCTGCTCTTATCTGCCTTTTTCTTGGCGCCGTTCTCATACCTCGCTTTTTGTCTCTCCTGTTCCCACTGAAGCGCATCTCTGGAGGACTTTTGACCAAACAATGCAATGCAAAAAGGCCGCAAAACAGTTGATTCAGTTTCCCACGTGAGGCCGGTGATAAAATGGTCGAGTGGTGGCTGGGAGGAGGGCTGTTGTTTATATAATCCCCCTGAGAAAGCTCCTCACTGCTCTCTTTGTGTTTTGCCAGATAGCAACAAAGAGCGTCACCACTCATGTGTTTGCGCGAGCGCGTGTCCTTTAGTTGACGCCGAAGCTCCATGCCTTCATGCTGTGAGGTTGGTTACTGTGCGGGTCCATACCCAGTTGCATCCCTTTCCCACTGCAGTCAACTCTTACCTATTTCACTAAGTCGCCTCTTAGCCTCCGGTTTAATCTATCCTTGCCTCTTTGATGAAACTAGACCTGTTACCATCGAATCTTTTTCAAATCGATTATTCCGTTGAATAATCAAGTAATCGAATCACACGTACAAAAATCATTCAAATTGTTTTTTTTTTTATAGTATAATTTACTAAGTTTGGACATGGGCTGAAGGAAGACTATTTATTCTTTGTATGTTATTGTGAGTAGATATAACAATTCATTCTTTATATCTTTATACATATGGAATTTGTGTGGTAACGACTTCATTTGATTAAAATGTAGAGGAGGAAATCCAAAGCGTTGTGGGTTGAGCATGTTTTTCCTGACTGAGACGGAATAGAATCAAGTCATATAGAACAGAATAGAGTTTCTTTATTTTCATTGTATGCAGTCTTATAATTAAATTAGGAGTGTTGCCCAGATCGGTGCGTATTACCAATACAAACAATAAATATTATGTAAATAAACAACAAATAGAATAGAATAGAAAAGTGTCTTAGGAGTGCAATCATTGTTGTTCAATCCCTTCTTACATTTCTTTCCCTGGCTATCCTGATCCATTTTTTTTTTATTGTGGCTTGTTTTGCCCGTTTGGCTTTGTCTGACAGCTATTGAAGTGTTTTTTGTTTTTTTTGTTTTTGTTTTTTCTCCTCTTGTACTGGCTTGCACTTTGTATTCGGTGGCTGTGAATTCATGTGAGAGTCCATTCATCGGCTTGGCACGCAAGAGGGACCCGACGGATGTTCTGTCTCTTTGCTGCCTCCTCCGCCTCTTGTCAGGGCTCTGTAATCGGGGCTCGACATGGAACAAAGCAGACTCATTCTAAATGAAATTGCTGAAAAGGTTAGCGACCTTCAAGGTCACCTGCGTCTCCTTGGGACTCTTTGAAGGTGACATCCCATCACTGATGCATGTTACACAAGTGGTCTTTTTTTATCCCACAGCGCCATCCGTTGGTGAAAAGTGACGTCACACTTTTTGATGCAGCATACAAATTGCTGCGCTTTTACTTCTTCAAGCAAGATATGAAGAGGTTGTCTGTTTCTTAGATGTTCCTTCAAAGCTTTCACAAAAATTCAGAGTCTTCTTGCATGTTGCTGCCATCATAGTTGGTTTTTATACACTAATTGTCATAGAGACACATCATAGTTTATATCAGTGCTTCTCTATTAATTTATTATTATTATTATTAGTCCCTTTCCTTCAACTTTCAACAACTGTTAATTATTTTTTACAGTGTTTGTACGGGTTACAGTTTGGTGTAAAATAGAAAAGAGTAGCCTAGTGCATCAAAGTGCCTGAAAACCTAAAAAAAAAGGCTGAAAAGTCTTATTTTATTGCAATTACACTAGTCTTTTTCGCTGTGGTTATCTGCGCCCTGCCTGGCATCACCTCGCGCCTCCTTCAGAGGGCCCCGCCCCACTATTTGAGGAGCACTTGTTTATGTCCACACACCTGATGTTCCATATTTACTTTATTTATGGTCTTTACACTGAGCACTTTATATTTACATTAGATTTAATGACATTCTAGTGCCCTATATTCACATTGTTTTAGGGTTTCCTTTCATAAAATTGAGTGTTGTGTTCATCTAACGTCGTGTATTTACATATTCTGTCGGCTTTTGCTACAGTTTGGAGTGTTCTTTTTTTTAAATGCATTTAAAGACCAAGCAAAAATACATGTTATGTAAACTTACCATGCTGCAGAATGGCCTTGCTGTTTATATAAAAAGCTCTTACCTCAAACATGGTGGGCATTTTAGCCACTGGGAAAAAAAAGTGGCAATCAAGTTCACACTGCATCACCACAATTGTGGCCTGTTGGACCTTTTTAACCCTTTCCAACTTTTTCTCGATAATTGAAGTATTTCATTCAAATGTTGACTGATGTTCCTGTGGCTGACCATAAAACTAACAATTCCTGACTGAAGGGCACTTAGTGTAGGCCTATGACACTGCGGTATTTTTGAGGTGACATCTGATCCTCTGTGTGTGTGTGTGTGTGTGTGTGTGTGTGTGTGTGTGTGCGTGCGTGTGTGTGTGTGTGTGTGCGTCGTCAGGTCCAATCAGCAGCATCCTGGTGAACAGGTTCGGCAGCCGGCCGATCATCCTGCTCGGAGGATGTCTGGCGGGTGCAGGCCTGGTTGCCGCCTCCTTCTGCAACACGGTGCCGCAGCTCTACTTTTTCATCGGCGTGGTGGGAGGTGGGCCCTCGCTTTTCCGCCGGCTCTCTCGACCCCTTGGCAGGGTCCCACTGAAATGCGCGCCTTTCGTGCAGGGCTGGGCCTGGCGTTCAACCTCAACCCGGCTCTCACCATGATCGGCAAGTACTTCTACAAGCGGCGTCCCATCGCCAACGGACTCGCCATGGCCGGCAGCCCGGTGTTCCTGTCCACGCTGGCGCCGCTCAACTCATGGCTGTACGATCAGTTCGGCTGGAGGGGCAGCTTCCTCATCCTGGGGGGGCTCCTGCTCAACTGCTGCGTGGCCGGTTCGCTCATGCGCCCCATAGGACCCCGGCCGCAGCGGCAGCCGGCGCCGGGTCCAGATGCCAAAATGACGGTGCTGCAGAAGCTCAACTCCTTCATCGACCTGTCGCTTTTCAAGCACCGCGGTTTCCTGCTATACCTGCTGGGCAACGTGGTCATGTTCTTAGGCCTCTTCGCGCCGCTCGTCTTCCTCTCTAACTTTGCCAAGAGCAAGGGTATCAGCAAGGACAAGGCAGCCTTCCTTCTGTCAGTGTTGGCCTTCGTGGACATGTTCGCCCGGCCCTCCATGGGCCTGCTGGCAAACACCAAGTGGGTGCGCCCCCGGGTGCAGTACTTCTTTGCTGCCGCCGTACTCTACAACGGCGTGTGCCACGTCTTGGCGCCGCTTTCGTCTGACTACACCGGCTTCGTGGTCTACGCCGTCTTCTTTGGCTTCGCTTTCGGCTGGCTCAGCTCGGTGCTCTTCGAGACGTTGATGGACCTGGTGGGGGCGCAGAGGTTCTCCTCCGCCGTGGGCCTGGTCACCATCGTGGAGTGCGCCCCTGTGCTGCTCGGCCCCCCGCTCACAGGTATGCCCCCGTCTTCGCTCGCCTTTTCACCATACGCAAATAGTTTGACTTACATTTGCAGAATAGTGCTGCTAGCTGCTGCTAGCGAGCTGCTAGCTCGCAAGGTCATACCAGCCGCACAGAAATTCATCTGCCCATGCATTTTCTTAGCCGCTCGTCCTCACTAGGGTAGCAGGTATGCTGGAAACTCTCCCAGCTGTCTTCAGGGATTAGTCAGGGTACAAATCTCAAAGCACACGTCAATCATACTTTCAAAGCTTCTTCAGGGAATTTTGTAGTGTCCAATATACCTACCGTGCTTGTTTTGCGGAATGTGGAAAGAAATCCACACAGGCATGGGGGGAACATGCAAACTCCACTATCTACACAGGAAGGCCAGAGCCAAAATCAAAACCACGACCTCTGCACTGTGGGGCGGACGCCCAAACCTCTTTCTCCACCACTCTTTCACCATGCCGCCTGGACAGGAATTCATGAAAGAAAATCCATACCTATCTCAAACAAGACCCATCACATTCATCATCAGGCAGGAACAAATCAAAGTAAAAAGCAACATTTTGCACTGTTTTGCTCGCTAACAGCTAATCGGGGTGATCGATTGCCACAGATCGCCAACGTCATTTTGCATAATATCAGGGTTCAAAGCATATCTAAGAAGTGCAATGACTCAAAACTCTCCTAATTCTACTTTGCATGTAAAAGTAAATGTTGTTTTTCCTCATGCTTGCATTGTGACAGTATGCAAAAAATGTCTGCATTTTATTTCATTAAGCAGTGATTATGGATGGTATGATAATTCTTTGCCATGTTGTTCGGTTCGTGTGGTTTGACTGTCCTTTATTGAATAGAGCATACAGTATTTTCTTTACATGATGTATATGCGTTCCTTCTAGTTCAAACACGGTATTCTGATTACTTTTGTGTTTTTGTCCATCTTAAGGGGTGGCCATTTTGTCACTAGGTGTCACCTGAAAATGACATCACAGCTGCCCAGGTAATGTTTCCTAAGTTGGGTCATGTGACGTTCATAAGCTGAGCTATGATTGGCTGATACCTGAGCAACTGTGACGTCAATTTCAGTTGGAAGAGAAGGGAAAAAGAGTGGGTGGATATTGCTGCTTAATTCTTATTCATATTTACATGTGCAATTCGTTCAACTTGTAGTAAATTTTCAAGAGGTCTACGAATACCGCATCCATGTCAAAATAGCAGTAAAATCACTCCTATCCAGACCACCATGTTACTCTGCCACTGTGCATTTGGAGCTGATGTGCTGTCATTTTGTCACCCTCCAATCCATAGGAAGCTTCTACAACTACTACCAGCACTATGACTACACTTACATCTCGTCGGGTGTCATCCTCATTGTGGCCAGTCTCTTCCTCTTTGTGGGCATGGGTATCAACTACAGACTCTTGGCGCGAGAGAAGAAGGCCGAGGAGAAAGAAGAGCCCAAGGAGGAGCGCGCTGCCATGCTGGCTCCACCCGAGCCCGGCCCTGCTGAGCCCGCCGCCGAGCCCGCCCCCGCCGCCAAACTGGAGGAGGATTCCAAAATGGACGAAAACACCGTGTAGGAGCGCAGAAAACACGCACACCATCATAAGCACACACCTTTCTGTTTTTGACCTTCCGGACTAGCACTGAACTCACATCTGTTGTAGTTTCTTGTGTGTGTGTTCTCTTTGTTGATGTGCCCTCGGGCAACACTAGTTGCACACAGATTCAGCGAGGATGACGTTACTCTCAGGGTCTCCAGCTGCCATATTGCAACCATTTCTATGCGAGCTTCCGCCAAACAAAATGAGCTGCCAGTGCGACAAACACACACACACACACCCACATAGGTGCAGCCATGAACAAATATTTGAGCTCAAAGTATCCGGACAATCGGATTGCAAGGAGTGTACATGCGAGTGCGAGAGTGACAGAATTGTGTGAGTGTGGTGTGGTGGTTTTTACATTTCACTGCAGAATGTGTCAAAGCCGTTACAGCTTCTTCTACTAGAAGCTGAAGTCATTTTGTGCCGCCTTTTTGGAGACAGGCCTGTTGGTCGCCAAGCAGTAAATGAAGTGCCAATAACATTCTGAATTTCCATCAGCAAAACCAGCAAGGATAGGAATTTTAGCTTCAAGCAAATCCGAAATATATATATATATATATATATATATATATATATATATATATATATATATATATATATATATATATATATATATATATATATATATACACACCAGCTTTGATTACCTATAGTATTAACCACACTATACTTGTGAATGATAACTTTTGTTTCTCTCTTTCTTTGAATTGCTTTTGTGTGGTTTGCCAACCTTCACGAGGCTCAACATATTTTACAAGTGCAAAATCAAACGGGACAAAAGCAGAAGAGACAATGTACAGTAAATTCGCTTTATTTGAGCAGCAGCACATCTTGCTTACTGCCATCGAATGGAACACTCTTTCATTGTCACTGCACGCTGCAGCCATAGATGTACGAACAAAAACATTGTTTTGGACGTCAATTGTTTTCTGATCAATTAGCAGATATTGGGATAAATTGATTTCCATGAGAACGTCAGTGCCTGGGAGACACTGCATGAGTGCACCTTGTGGTCCAACATCACCCTCTAGTGGACAAACAACTTCATTTATTCTAACATTCCAGTAATGATGCACATTTTCAGTTTAATTGTCAAGTACTGCCCTCCAGAATCAAAACTTGAAGCCTTTCACAGTCAACACAGGCACTTTGATAGGAACATTTTTTGGTTTTATTTGCATTTGAGTTTTACATTCTGTATGAGGAAGTGGGGGCATTTTTAATGAAAAAATGTTTCCGGAAAACAAGCTGTGTTTTGCATTTCAAGTGTCATACTAGTTCGTGTAACTGTGATATTTTTATGATGGAAGAGTGAAGGAATTAAAGGTTTTTAAAACAATAGCGTTGTTCTACAGATATCATTCACTTAACTCACGGAACCACGGTACTCGACCCGGTGACCATTTTCTAGGTCTAGCAAACATTTGCGGTGAGCAAACGTAAAAGCGGAGGAAAACGCGTTTCCTATAACATTACATTCATTTCCCCCCATTAGCGATTCACAATGGTACTCGCATGCACCCGTTGACGGGTGCCACAACAAGGCCAACAATACAGAAAAAAAGAAGCTGATATGAAGCAAAAAAGGAACCGAGTGACCAGAGAAGAAACATGGATTGCCAGGATAAATCGGAAAGATTCCTAACCGACTAAGTATATTAAAGTGTGTTCTGAACATTTTATTGAAGGTAAGTAACCCTCAAAGTTTCCATCTTCCGATCACAGCAGCCCAAAATTTGAAAAATGACGAAATGTTAATACACGTGACCTCAGAATATACGTGAATGTCGTCATGTTCGAGAAGCCTGAGCATAAGATTCCCTATCACAAAATAACATTGGATGCAAAATTATAAACATGACTGCGGGAACAACGCTGAGATTGTATACTCGCCAATGACACTGACGCACATGAACACGTCATCCCATGACGTCAATGAATAACGCGATCTAGATTTAAAATGGAGTGTCCAAAAAGTAAATAGGCCACACAAGACTGTAATGTGCCCTGACTCGCAATCACACTCAAAGGGAGAAGTTGGAAATTTCATTTAAGGAACTTGCTTCCTGTACTGTACATTGCATCCTGCTCCTGCAAATGGTGTACAGGTGTTCAAACACGAACCTTTAAAAGCATTCATACCGCTCCCAGCTAAAGTTTGCTCAACATAAAAGGAAGACAATTAAATGTCAGGTTGCATTTGAAGCAACTAAACTAAACTGCTAGGCTTGAAGGATGCCCAAACTAGTCATGCTAAAATGTAATGGAAAATGCCAGTGACAGGCTGACACTTAGCAAAGATTTTAAACTCATGGATTTGTGAATGCAAACGTAAAATAACACATGCAAAACAGTTGAGCACCTGTGCTCTTATTCCCTAATGTGAATGCAAAAGTGTCACTTCTGCCATTCAGATGCTGTCACTACAACTACGTGTGTCACTGGTTGAAACTTGAATGTAACCCGAGGATCACAAATGGTGTGCTTAGAATCACTGAGTTAAATTCTTTTAATTCTTTAAATTTAATATTTTTCTAAATCTTACAAATTTTAACTATTTAACAATGATACAAGTGATTTTAATTTGATAAATATTCGGTACAAATGTTCCAGTCACAATAAATAGCTGCAGAAAACATTAGGCTCCAAAACATGGGCCAGGGGCCAGATCACTTTTTGGGGCCAATACGTTTGCTCTTTCTTGCTGAAAGGGGTTGTTGTTTTCTTCAGGGCAGAAATAACTATTTTAAAAGATATTACAATTGTTTTTTTCTACAACTTTATTTTCAATATAAATGGAACAGTATTTGCATGTTACAATTTCCGTATTTCCTGATATTAAACGCCATTTATGTAGAAATTAAATGCGGGGACGCTTCTTGATCGTGTGTAAGGGTGACTCGCCAGATGTTTGATGGTGTTTCCCCTCTGTGGGAAAGCAGAATAATGGCAGTTATAGTTTGCAAAAGAGTACATTAAGTTTGAAAAAAAAAAAAAAGGCTGAGCTGAACATCAAAACACTTAGCTTACCTCCATGTAACACACAAAGCCCTCAGTGGTGTTGTGCATGTTTGCTAGACGCTGAGTGTGCGCTGCCCGGTGCTCTGAATGGCCTTCATGATGAACTGCACCACTTCAGAAGTGGAGCCTTGGCCGCCTAGGTCCTGTGTGTGCAGCTGAGGGACAAAAAGATGTGTCACAAACAAGATGGAGAGAAGATTCTTTCAAACTCAAGAAGAACCGGCCAGTTCGGCTTTCAAAAGAAATATACAATTGACAACTGTATTAGTTTTATCCCTTACATAAAAAGAAATGCACGTTCTTTAAGGAGTGGCCATTTTGCCCTTTTCTGCCAACTGAAAATGACATCACGGTTGCTCAAGTAGCGACCAATCATAGCTCAGCCTATAATTGTTGGAAGTTTGACATGTAAATTGGCACCCCTTCACGTAGCCCTACCTGAGCATCGGTAAGGGCGCAGAGAACGGCCCGTCGGATCATGCCAGCGTACGTGTGCAGTTTCAGGTGGTCCAGCAGCAGACAGGATGCCAGCAGCATGGCGGTGGGGTTGGCAGCATTGCGCTTGGCGACGCTCCTTCCGGTGTTCCTGGTCCCCTGCGACATGGCCGACAAATCAGGCTTTCGTGAAATGCACACGACACTAGAATCACGAGAAGACAATTTGGCAACAGGTTCCTCATTGTTCCAATTCATTTGCGCTTAATTTGAAAATTCACTGTTCCTTTCACTGCATTGAAAAGCCTTAAAGGGACAATGAGTAAGATTTAAACCATTTTTCATTACGGACAGCAGGAGGTGCTGCATTTAGCATTGTCCGTAGCAATAACAGACATGACAGCCTCCGGAGGAGTGCCACCCCCCCCCCCCCCCCCCCCCCCATGTAATATACTTTAATGATAACTGGACCTATGATTATATTTAAAACATACTGTTAGTCATTAAGAACATATTTATTTGCAAGTTTTTGAAATCTGTAACCATTTAATGTATATCTTTTTAATGAAAAACTGTCTAAATCTTACACTGTCCCTTGAAATGTTTTGCATATACCTGCAGAAACTCTTGTTAAAATCACCCCCCCCCCCCGAAAGTGTGATATCTATTTGAGATATTGAGTCCTAATAATGATGCAATGATACCTTTTTCTTTGCTTTTGCCTACAATTTGAGAGTCACCTTCAATATAACACACTTATTCGCTAGCTAACCGCCATCCGCGTAGTGTCAATGCACTGAGGTACCGCTCACCATCTCAAAGACGGCGTAGTCCTGGCCATAGTTGGCTCCGGGCACCAAGCCTGGCCCGCCCACCAGCCCAGCGCAAATGTTGCTCACCACGCTGCCGTAGAGGTTGGGCATGACCATCACTTCAAACTGCTGGGGCCTGGAAACCAGCTGATACACATAGTATCAATTGCTGTACTGGAGTACAACATATGTGTGCTTGAGAAATGAACAAAGGTTAAGCAGGGCGAATAGATTGGGCTAACTAGCGGAGGTCATGCAAAAACAGTGAAATACTGTATAGTGACATAGAGTAATATGAATGGAATGGAAAGCATTGAAAGAAGACAGTAGGAAGCTGAAATTTCACCCATATGACAACATGTCAAAGTTCAACATGGCATGACAACATAGTTATCATAACACTAGGAGTGTATCATTCCATGGCTGAAATACTGCAATAATATTTTTTGTCAGTGCTCCAGATGTCATTTGCATTCGTCCACCACTTACCTGCATGGTGGTGTTGTCCACAATCATGCTGTCAAAGGTGATCTCGGGGTACCCGCTGGCAACCTCCTCACAGCATGTCAGGAAGAGACCATCGGCCAGCTTCCTGCTCCAAATGCAAAACCTGGATCAAGCGATCATGAAGCTGCGTCCCTGGAGGCACGTGTGGTGACACCCACATGATGTTGGCCTTGTGCACGGCGGTCACTCGTCTGCGACCGCTCTCGCGAGCGGCCTTAAAGGCGTACTCGGCGATGCGTAATGACTTGCTCCTGGTGATGATCTTCAGACTTTCCACCACTCCTGGAACATTCTACAAAAGGAAGCACAGGTGACATCTATTATAATTAAGCAAAATATCAAAATAATTTCACCCCTATCATTCTTCTGGGAATATATCCTCTTTGTAGATTATTAGAAAGCCCATGTTTTTTAGATATTTGTAGTAAACGTTTATTGCATCGATTGACTTTTTTTTCTTCTGTCTTGAGTTCGAAATGTCCGACTGCATTTGTATGCACCACATTGCTATTTCCCAGGACTAGAGCTGAAGACCTGTCATTTCATGTTATGACAGCATAATTGACTAGTGTTTTTTTTTAGGGTCTTTAATCAGTAAATAAATATGTTTTTTAATGGTGGTGTGTTAATATTGATGTAGTCATTTTGATGAGTCAAGTTAAGGGCTCTATTCCGCAATGGAATAGAGTTTGCTGTTACGCAACAACCGCCGCATAAAACACCTTCAAAATAAAAGCATAAAGCGTCTGTTTACATTTTTTTAATTTATAAAATTGATTTATACTGATTCTGAATCGTGATAAATAAGATTCTTGATTCTTATGTGATTTTATTTCTCCAAGATACATCTCTAAAGAATACAGGTTTTAACGTGAAAACATTTTGAGCCGTTCAGGTCTTCAGCTCACTGGACTGGACCAAGTGGACCATCTCTGGCCAGCAGCAACAAGCCCAGTTGAGAAAGATGCTGACCTCATGCTCCAGGCTGCTGTACTCTCCCTCTGTGTTCTCTCGGATGATCATTATGTCGACGTTTTGATGTCGGGTCGGCACGCCCGGCAGAGACCTGCAGTGCATCACGTTGGCGTACAGATCCAAAGAGGTTCTGCCAAAAGATGCAAAGTCCGAGACTTTTCTCAGCCTTTGTTGAGCCAAGGCACAAAGCTGACATGGCACAAGTCTCTAGGCTTGCCACCGATCAAATGTGTCACTAAAAAGTATACACACACGCTCTAAAAAGAGCTGTGTTAAAAATAACCAAATTATGAGTCAAAAAACGACCAACTTCCTGGCAACACAAATCCAAATATGGGTCAACCAAAAACAAAAAAACCAAGGCTCATTTGTATGAACCCATAATTGGGTTGCTTTGACCCAATTGTTTTTAGAGTGCCGTCCCCAGTCAACTTGTGGCTGTCTTCAGAAGCCCCAACCAGTTAAAGGTAATAGGCCATGTCCACAAAGCTAAAGTAAAACATGTTAACTGGGACATTAACATTATTGCATATTGGAGAGGAACAAAGTTAAGCCTGGGATGTTAGTTGACATTACAGAGGGTCGTAATCACATCTTCTTTGCGTGAATTTTCAGAAATTAGGGCCGTGGAGTCTCAGGTGACATTTTTGGTAAGATCACTGCCAGGCAGGTGTTCTGGTATCTCAAGCAGAAGCTTTTAGCTGTGCCACAAATGTACTTCTACTCACCGGAGCAGGTTGTTTCTGGATTTGTAGAACGGGGGTAAATTGTGGTTGGTCTCAAGGTTACCTGCATTAAAATTTAAAGTTACACAAAAGCACAGAATCCGGAGCGCACATGAGCCAAGTTCACCTTTGAGTGCAACTCCATTGCGCCTAATAGCCATGATGGCGTTGTTGATGTCATCCTCAGAGAATGCGGACGAGTCCACCTCCACCACCTCAAAGTCCACCGGAACGCAACAGAACCTGATGCAAAAACCAGTCAGCGTAAATTGTCAGCAAAAGCAGGTTTTGGATGAAAAATCCATCCTCACGAATTATCGTCTGGCATTTCGGTCACTGATTCCCAACCAGTTGGCAACAGCAGACTAACGCATTCAATTTATCCCCTTCTAGTGTGTCTTTGATCGTCTGAGCAGTCCTCAAGGGCCGCTACCCTGCATGTTTTTGAATTTTCTTCCTCCATTACATCTGATTCAAATATTCAGCTCATCAGCAAGCTCAGCAGAAGCCTAATAACAATCGTGATCATTTGAATCAGGTGTCTTGGAAGACAGAAATATAAAAAAACATGCAGGATAATGGCCTTCCAGGACCTGACACCCCTCATCTATATCTCTTGACATTTAGTGACAGGCAGAAGAATGAAAACCTTTTCAACCAGAAGGCAGAAGTACAATAAACCTGGAGATCTACTTAAACGGTACACAAGCAGTTTTTTTTTTTTGTTTTGTTTTTTAATAGTCCCTTTAATATCTCTAGGACTGAGCTTCCCAGCTGAAGTCATCAAGCGCACCAAGCCAGAATGTTTGTGATGTTTCCATGATTGGCCACCACACCTGATTTAGATGATCAGATCATCAGGAAACTGTAGAAGCCAGATAAGGATGGTGATCATTTGAATCAGGTGCGCTGGAGGAGGATCTCACTCAAAACATGCTGGATAGGTACCTTCAAGGACTCGACGCTTCATAAGCGGCTACCCCTGCAAAGCCACCTGGTTAAGCGCAAAAAATTGATGCACTTTAGATATTTTTTGCTTGTTGCACCTTGTGTGAATGTCAAACATGTGCCAAGGCACAATGAAGGTTGGGAAACGATGAACAAGATTGTTGATGGTGGTAATGAGAAATGACATTGATAATCATTCGGATTCATTTCAAGAGCAACGTTTCCAGAATCTGCACCGAAAGAGCTCCTGCACGAAGTTGGCCAGCTCAGGCCCGATGCCGTCTCCAGGAATCAGCGTCACTGTGTGCCTGCCGCCGTACTGTGCAGGTGGAGGCTGAAATCCACACATACAGTCGCACTGACATCTCGATCATGTGACTTGGAGTTACGTCCTAATCATGCCTACTCACAATCATCTGGTGAGTCTGGATGGAGGAAAGGTGCATTTATGATCGTGGAGACATAAGGACAGATGGGAATGAGAGGTCAGAGAAACACGCACTTTAAGGGCAGAAGGGAAGGATGGTGTGTGCATTGCTTACAGCGTAATTGGCGCCCATGAGGGAGCGAGAAGGCGAAGCACACGCCTGCAGACCCAAAGAGAAAAGGCCACGATCAACAAGTTGTCTAGTGGAAGCTGCTTGGTTTCTACTTGAAAACACAACTTTGGGGGCACCGAAACAAACATTCCACAAGGGTTGTGGTTAGATTAATGCAGGTGTGTTTATAATATTAAAATAAAATACAGGCTTCAACTAAATGATGAAATTAGACATTCACTTTTGTGGTTTCGACTCGATTATCGGTTGTGTATGTTAGCCTACACGAAATGAATCCAAGTTAGGCACGATTAAGATTTTTGAGTGAGATGAGCTGAAAATAAAACATAAGATAGCATGCAGCACTTCGAGAGAAGCAAGGTTGTCCTCATTTATGGCATTAGTTAAAAGAATCGTTTGAAATGTTTGCAGACAAGCTATTGTTGTCTTTTGTCAACCAAAAAGCCAGCAGGTTTTGGCCTTAAGAACTTCTGTCCAGTCAGCTCAAACACAAGTAACAAACTGAGCTAATTAGCATATTTGTAATTAAGCTAACATGTTGTAAAATGTTTCTGTAGCATATGAAGTTTTTAATTTGTTTTACGGGCACTTTACCTCATTAAAAAGACAAGCTATTTTATAGCCATAAGAGGACTTTGTTAGGTCAAATGATAAAAATGGGTCTGAATAACGGAAAATAGATCAAGACTTTTTAATTTTGTATAAATACCTCAATTATGTATTTCAGCTTTTTCTTTTTGTTTTTGTTTTTTTAGCTGTGGCGGTATTGAATCTACTTTCGCTAGCCTTTGAATTTTGTAAACATACTTTAACTACGTATATTATTCTGCCATTTTAAAAAATAATATTTTTTTTTTAGTTCTGACGTTCTTGAATGACTGCTTTCGCAAACCACTTGAGCTCATCATAAGAGTGAAGCTACGCAATCAAAGATGTATGAGTGACGTGCAGGTACTGAACGGAAAGCGACATCAAAGTGATCGCTAAATGCCACAAGCCGTTAATCTTCTTAGCGCCACTTATCCGAATCAAGTGGAACCAAAAAAAAAAGAAGGGAAAAAAAAGAAAGGTATTTATCTTCGAAATCATATATATAATTTTTCACCGGTCCTACCTTTGCCGTCCGGCCGAGTAGAGGTCTGATGTAGTTGAGGACGCGGGCTGTCATGCTGCCTCTCCTCGCTTGCAGGGCGTCTGCCTACGAGCTTGATCGCCACGCAGGGGCGTGCAGCGAGTTCACGCGTAATCTCTCTCTCACGTGCCGGTTAGAAAGTGGATGGATGGGTTAGGAGCCGGTTAGAAAATGGATGGATGGATGGATGGATGGATGGATGGATGGATGGATGGATGGATGGATGGATGGATGGATGGATGGATGGATGGATGGATGGATGGATGGATGGATGGATATTTTCCGGTGTTTGCCAGTGACTAATGTAAGGAATGAAACTTCCTAATGAACTGTCGCACTTCGGTAATGTTCAAATAAAAAGAGAAAAATGGAAACATATTTCTTGATCACTGAATAAAATCTGCGTGTAAATGAACCTCTTTCAAATTGAGAAGCTGCCCAAAGTAACAATAACTTGACAACTAGCCATGAAAATAAAACAACTAACATATATTCGAATATAAAGTTACGCCCATTAATATGAGGACAAATGATAATACCAAATATTCCTGTTCCCTCTCAGTGGGGTGTGGGGAAATTCTATTTGTATGACCCGAGAGAAGTGGATGAACAGGTCAAAATTACTCAACCAATCTAAGCACGGAGGGAAGAAAAAAACAGAGGGGACAATAACAATGGGAGAGGTGAAACACGGTTGCTGTTTTTTTGTTTGTGTAATTCCATGCCGCAGCTAGCATCTGTTTGAGTGACTGATCGAAATAACGTTCTATTTTATATCCTAAATTTATGACATATTAAAGGCTATTTTGAAACTACAGTTTATCTTGTGTATGCAAATCTTTGATGAGGGGTACTAAGACTGACTGTGTACTACTGACGCTTGTGTCTACTCAATTTTCTTTGCCTTTGCAACTCCAATATAATGCTCTCTAATTTCCCATAGTCAGATATTTTAAGCATTACACAAAATGTTTAATGGTTGCGTTTTACACATTAGGTCTTGCCAACAGTCATCGAGGACCTGCCATATTTAAAAAAACAAAATTCCAATTTGTTATTTTGCAGGTGAATCTGTGAAGCCAAGAGGGCCTATCAGAAAGTCTGTTTCACAATATTCTGCAACTTACTGTAAATCACTTTTCCACAGCACCAGCTCATAAAGCTAAAAATAATTCTGGTTAGCTTAATTTATTTCATTTTTTAAAAACAATCTAAATCACAAATCGTGAAGAACTGGAATGGAATCGAAGAACCAGAATCTGAACCGGTATCATCCAAATTCAAACTATGCCCCCTCCTTCCAAGGGTTCTTTATTTTATGGTTATCCCCAGGGCTCATGAGTAGCTAAGGGTGGCCCTGCTGATGACATAACATGGCAGATAAAGCACAAGATGAGGCAGACAATCAAATATCCAGTATCAGGGCCATCAAAAAAGATTAGACGGGTATAAGGCATATCACTGGGAATGGTAAAACTAATGAATAAAGCCTTCATTGATTTAAAGCACGGCACCCCATGGACCAGATCTCATGAAATGAGATTACAGGTCCAGAGGTGCCACCCCAGGTGAGGGACGTCACAGTGTGAGAGCCTGCTGCCATGAATGCTTTATATAACCTGTCCAGTAGTAAGCGCTATGTCCCACAGTTGGGGTTGTATATCTAATGCTTTATTGAAAAAAGAAGAAGAATTGCGCAAAACTAATAAAATACAACGGTTAATTAACCCTACACCGACAGTGAAACATTTATAATTTAAAGTTTCACGTTGGTCAAAGTGGCTCGTTTATTGAAAATATTTTTGTTTTTAGATAGAATTTGCATAGTGATTTCGTGACATAACTTAACACTCGGCAATACGCTTGAGTAGATTTGCTACAAGGTGACAAAAAATATGATGGGGCGTAATGTTTAGCACTCCATTCTTCACGAAGTTCATCCAACAGCTAAGCAGAAGAGGGCTGAAAAGTGACAATATGAACCTCTTTAACCATAATCTATTGTTGTCTATTTGCCCCAACACGCGGTGAATGCAGAAATTAAATATTGCGTGATTGTAAGTGATGCAAGCCAAGCAGGAACAATAATGTATCTATTCAGGGTGGCTTGTTTGTGGTGTTCAGAAAATGACGTGAATGGCTCTCTTTTTCAGCGTCGGAAATAGTAGTGCCGGTCATGACCGAAGGGGGGTGACAAACACGCCAACATGGACGGAAGTGAGCCATCCAACCTGTTACACAGCACCACCGAAGCTCGACTGTGCGGCATTTTAGTGATTTCGCGGCTGAAACCAACACTCAGCCAACCGCTTTAATCTCGTCTAAATGTTTACGATATCAGAGCATTCGCATTATCCGACCAGCATCGGTAAAATGGCAACTAATGAATCGCAAGTTGCAAAGATGCTTGTCGAATGCGGAGCGCAGTTTGATGCCGTAACAAACGGCGTTTGCTCACTTCATTATGACTTTGAGCACTTTTTGGAGAAATCGCCTCTTGGCTTGACGAGTCCGGACCAAACGTCCGCTATCGCGACGCCGGTACTTGTAGTTCTCGTTGCTTGCCATTCCGTGTTCCGAAAGGGCAGCAACGTGGGCTTGGCACTTAATTTCCCATAAAGCCCCACGGTGGCGCCTCCTCCACTTTTTCTCCGCCTTCTCTCCCACTCGGCTGGGCCGCGAGGAAGTCGCAAGATGGCCGCTGTCGCTTGGAAGTGAGCTTCTCCTCCACAACATGGAGCCGTGAGCGTGGACGACAGCGAGGGAGGCACCATCGGGCTTTTCACTTTCTTTTCTTTTACTTTCTTTTCTTTTATTCCGCCAAACATCCATCCCATTCCTCCTCGGTTCCGCCCCGGACTTGTGTGGGGAGTTGACGCGTCAAAATCACGCCGGGGACCCTGCCAGCAGCTAGCCACATTCACACGCGCGCGCCCGCGCTCGCTCGCGCGCACACACGTACACACTTGGCAAATCCAGCGGACCCGGACTACGGCGTTTATCGCACTCGGTATTTCAACGCGGGCCACCCAAATGCTGAATTTGAAGCCGTTGTCGCGCTGACTGCGTGGCGTATCCCGTGGCTGCCCGTTGAAAGAGTCGCGCTAGCCGCTCGCTTCAACATGTCCGCGAAGTGGCCGTCCAGCCCTGCTAACTAGTGCGCAGTATCTCATCCATCTCACGCCGTGAGCATATCTCCATATTTTGGGTCGACATCGGACACTTTTCGGACGCCACGGAGAGCTACTGCGTGTTTGGGAGCTGGCGATGTTGCGGATGGAGTGAGCCGAAAATTGACGGAGTCGTTCGTTGTAGCTCCACTGGCCTTGTGGCTCTCGGCGAAATCCACAGCGATGGCCGCCGCGCTCCGCACTCGCGTCTGAATCGGGGAAGGCATTGGTATTATTTTACGGCTTAGTTTTGTTTTGGGGCGGTGGGCGTAAGTCGTCATCAATCAAGCGGCGATCGCGCATGATCGCTCGCTTGACTCGTTCGGGGGTGTCGGAAAAGCGCTCGCTCCACTTGTCACTGTCATCGGGCAGACGGTTAGCTCGCGGTTAGCTAGCTGGTCTCGCCACTCATCCGGTTCCAGCCACGGCGTACCGAACGTATTCCGAGCCCGCTCCCGGACACACGCACAGGCTCAACACCAGCGTCATGGGCGTGCAGGGCTTTCAGGAGTATTTGGAGAAGCGCTGTCCGGGCGCCGCCGTGCCCGTGGACCTGCTGAAGCTGGCCCGGACCGCGGCCCGCCAGCCCCCGCACCCGCACCATCATCCGCACCCGCACCACCCGCACCCTCACCACCCCGGGGCCATGCCTCCCCCGCCCCCACCCCCGCCCGCTAGGATCCTGGTGGACGCCGACTCCGGCCTGCAGCGCCTATACGGCGGTTACCAGACGGACTGGGTGTGCGGCGGCCAGTGGAACGCCATGCTGGGCTACCTGGCCGCCCTGTCGCAGGCCTGCCTGTTCCAGGGCGGCCTGGAGCTAGTGGTGGTGTTCAACGGCACGCTGGGCAAGGAGCGCTGGCCCGAGTGGGCGCGGCGAGCCCAGGGCCAGCGGCAGACGGCGCAGCTCATCGTCAACCACGTCGGCGGGAAGGCCACCCCGCCTCCCCGGGCTTGGTTCCTGCCCCCGGCCTGCCTCAGCCACTGCGTCCGCCTGGCCATGTTCCGCTTCCGAGTGCGGGTGAGCCCTCTCTACTTTGTCGTCCTACTGTCCGCTTTTTTTTTCATTTTGCCGCGATTTTGCTGGCGAAAAAAAACTTGCTCACAACAAATCGACTACTCGTCAATTTCAACCACAGCTATTTCCACAATTCCTGAATAGTTAGAGAATTTGTGTTGTCCCAATTTGTTCAAATTTCTCGTATTTCTTTCGTTCATTCAGCAGAATTCCAGACTACTTTTCTTTTTTGCTACTTGAAGCAGCACAGTGAGTGGCTCCTAAACTGAAAATGTCCAATACTGAAAGTTGATCTGCACAAATATTCACCCATCTTATTTAGCAGAGGTTTGTCAGCAGTGAAACATTTTCAAGAATTCTCAGTTAATGGTTGGACTGTCCAGAGTAGATGTAAATTGACTTGCACTGCCTTGAGTTTTGGAACAAACGGCAGTCTGGATTTCTGCCCAATGCAATCGTCAACATTTTTCCCAATTTTCTGACAGACTTTCCAGTCCTAACTTAAACTTACTTACTGAATAGTTGTCAATTTATGGAGGGGATAGACAGTTTAAAGTTTGCAGCTTTGGCATGTGACCAACCTGTAATTGATGTGGAGCATTCTAAGAAGTGTGTGCATCAGTAAGTAGCCATCATATTACCTCTCCACCTTCCAGAAGCTCGGCATGTACTTCACTCTAAATATGAGGTTGCGCAAATGCTTATTTCCTTTTAGGAATTTTTTCAACATTACCAAACATACAAATATACAGTAATTGGTTGTTAAAACAAGTTCTAAAAAACATTTTGCAATCAACTGTAGTGCAAATTCAGATGATCTTCAACAATGATGATCTATTCTACAAATATTCAATAGCGACAGCCTCAATCACTCACAGTAATGCAGTATGTAAGTGTATCTAGAGGAGCATTTCTCACACATTTACCCATCAAGTTCATTAGTCTCAGTATTTGTCAGAATCAAACTATTTACTTAGTGGGTTCTGAATTGCATAACATTGAACTCACTGAACTTGAAATACATAGTTGAAAATTTGCTCACTGCATGTCTATTTATAAGCTTTTAGTGCATGACACACTGGCTTATTTGAACTATTTCACATGTAGGTTCGAGTATTGTTAAGTGGAGGTGTGTGATTAATTAGTTCATTGATCTTGATTCTATTTTTTTTTTAACAATATTTGCAATTTTCTGGAGTTTCTTGTGAAATTTGAAATGGTAGTCGTTTAGCTGCTGGTGTTGTTTGTGGATTGTAGATTTTGTTTTTGGCTAGAATGAAAGATCGACCCCGATCCATTGAAGTGATTAGTTTCGGATGTTTGGATGTTTTCCTGTGGTTCGCTGCTTATAGTCAGGGAACATCTTAAAAGTCTTATTTTTCCAAAACATTGTCAGATTTTCACTTGGCACCAACTAAATGCTTAACATAATTGACTGGAAGTAGGAAAGTCATCATGGGACATGTTAATGGCAGACTGCTTGTTCAGTGTGGAAATGCCCTTGAAGCAGTGGTCGCGATGGGAGTTGGGCTTCTTTTGAGTTTTTGGCAGTCATATTTGTCTCTTTGTATCAGCACTTTTGAAGGAGAGGATATCCCTTGTTTTCTCAGTTTGGATTATGCCATCTAACTAAATTGCTATTAAGCTATTTTGGCATTCACCTGCACTTCATCTGATCAACTAAGGAGCTCCAAATAGATAGTGTACACCACGTAACGTGTGTGTAACCATCTCAGGATTAAGCTTCACCTTAAGCAGTTCACAAGTCTGGGGCAACTGGCTCCGACTTATTACAGTCGCACTGAATCTAACATTCAGAGTCTTTGTACTCCTTTGACACTTTTTGTGAAAAAAGTAATTTAGCCCCCACAAGTGGTAGTTTTGGGCATCTCTCTGCTGGCAAATGTGTAACCAGAAAATGTTCTGATGACTGTGCCCGCTCTTTCTGCAGGTTGTACAGACTTTGGAGGATCATCACCAGGAAGTGCTGTCTCTGTACAGGGACTACGGATTTGCCGGCCTGATTGCTCAGGATTCTGAGTTTGCGCTGTGCAATGTGCCCGCCTATTTCTCCTCGCATGCGCTCAAACTGAGCTGGAACGGCAAAAATCTGACCACACACCAATACCTGTTGTCTGAAGCTGCCAGGCAGCTGGGGCTCAAGACTCAGCATCTGCCCTGCTTTGCCGCTTTGCTGGGTAAGAGCGGCCCACGTCCGCCTGCGCGCTTCTGCACACTCACTCCTCCATTCACACGAGCGTTTCTGCGTTTTTTTTCTTAGGGAATCATATTCTGCCTGATGAAGACCTTGCTGCCTTCCACTGGAGCCTGCTGGGACCAGAACACCCACTAGCATCTCTCAAGGTAGCCCACCTCTGGCCTTCGTAACAGTGTAACGTGATCATGTTGAAAAACTAGCAAAATGTTTACCAGAGGGGTATGTCCTGGTCAAGTGATTGGAAATGACGGTTGATAACATAATTTTCAGGTGATTGGATTCACGGAAGAAGATCAGGTTTTAAAATAAACAATTTATTGTGGCTGGGTTTTGGAAATGGAGTACACAGCAGAATGCACTGCCTTTTATTGCCTTGGTAGCAAAACGATGCCAATTGTGGTGAGACTTAAAAATAAACATTGCCAGACCAAATAATGTATGAGCCAGAATGTTTGTAATTTGACACAAAGGCTTTTATTATTATTACTTTAAAATGACTTAATTACGCTGGCATTTTATTGTACTGTGCTTGTTGCCAGTGTTCAGCGTAGCCGCTCATAAATTAGCTGCTAGGTAGCAACACTTTGCTGGTGTGAGCAGTTGATGATTATGCCCGTTTTGATGCTGACAGTCTGACAGTTCCCATTTGTACTCTTGAACAATCCAGGCTGACTCAAATATATGTTTTGTGGTTCTGACCTCACTTCATCTCGACCAGGATGCGTGGGAGAAAACGATCTAAAATATCATTATATATCTAACTAAAATGTTGATGATCAAAAATAATGATAGTCATTCATAATTAAGTGGAATTGTGTTATTTAGTCTCGTGTTTATATTTGTTTTTCACCAAGCAAAATAAAAGAATATTTTATTTGATGAATACACAGTCTCAATATCTTCAACCGTACAGGAAGAATACAGGATGTTCCAATTTGTTTCAATTCACCAGTGGTGGTATTTCCGTTTTTTCAGTTGAAGAAAATGATGGCAAATTATTGGAAGGTGTAACAAAGACAGATACCTACATACCACACAGCTAACAGTAGCCGAATGCATTTTGTTATTCGGCATTAGGAAAGAGTTCAGCCATAGCTGAAAAATTAGGCTGGCCTTTCTTTTGTAATTATTTTTTGTACACTAAAGCAAAAAATGTTCTGCTGTTTGCTCAGTGGAAAAATAAAGAACATTTTGAAAACTGAATAATATTTAATTGGTTAGTTTTGTGGACTCAATCTTAAGAGTTATGTCATCTCGTGTAATTTGTGTCTCATCCCATCCACATTTTTGAATGATGGCCTTGTTGCCCCCTGTCAGGTGCGAGCTCATCAGCTGGTGCTCCCGCCCTGCGAAGTGGTCATCAAGGCTGTGTCGGAGTATGTATCCTCCATCAAGGACCTTGGCAACCTGGATGCCATCGCTAGAGATGTCTTCAAACAGTCACCGGTGGGTCGCCGCCATCCAAATGCCTGCCCAAATACCTGACACTTAGCCATCATGGGAATGTTATCCTACACACTGTTTTTCAATCTAATTACGGTATTTTCCGCACTATAAGGCACATCTAAAAGCCTTTAATTTTCTGAAAAGCTGACAGTGCGCCTTATAGTACGGTGCACGTTATACGATGCATGGCACAGAAGTTTTCATTTTTTGGGGGACGATAAAATAACGTAATCGCTATAATGAAGAAAATTGTTGAATATTTAATTGGAGAATATTTAATTGGAGTCTTGGCATTGATCTAAACAGTTTTTTAGGGCAATAGAGGGATTTCTCCCCATTTTTTCAGATAGTGATCAATTTCAGGTTGTTTATGGTGATCAACAGGAGGCATACTATATTTACTCGTTCAGAAAAGATGGAAATATGCATAACAGCGGCCAATCATTGGATCTGATCTGATCGCCTTTGCAAGTTGTAAGAGAGGCAGAAAGCAATTGTAAGATGTAATCGGCAAGCAAACGCACGGCTAAGCTAGAGGCCATGTAGACGTCAATCGTGACTTGTGGCTCTGCTCCCAAGATGAGGCTCTTTTTGGAGAATGTGAAACCTCAGTGTTCAAGGTCCGTCAGTGGCTGCCACCCTCGAAACAACCGTCACAACAACCCTGTGGAATCATTTGCACAAGTTTGATCTCCCACGTGATGTGAGGGTGTGCAAAGCTTCTAAATGCCAACTGAGTCTGCACCACCTACATTTGCAAATGCTTTACATTAGCTGCTAATGAGCTGTGCAGCCAGAACACCAAAGCAGCACTCAATTCTGTCATCATTGCATCATGCGACTTTGACTTTGATAGTATTTCCCACAAATCATCCTTATTCTTAATTTTTGATTGTCTATTAAAAAACTTTGACTTATCTGATTGTTTTGTTGACATTCCTATTTGCGCAGCTCCATCTAGTGGATGCATAACATGACCCCAGCCACTACTGTAGCTTACAGTATATTCTTTGTGCTTTAAAATAGACCGTTCAATGAAGGTGGGCCTTATAATGCAGAAAATAGAGTACCGCTGCTCATAATCCTACTTTGACAAGTTAAATTTACGCTCTTCTCCTGTATATTTTTTGACTTGCAGTCAATGTAGCCATTTGCATTTTCAGCATCCCCCCCCAACATCACCAAATAAATTAACTAGGAAGTGAACATCCCCCCTCCCCTCAAAAAAAAAAATGCTGCATGAGCTGAAACATTTTCCCATTGTGAAAGAAAGGATTTGGGTGGAAGGTCAACTTTTTAGCTACTTTCAATGATATCGTCAAGCGAAAGCACAACACAAACAAAAAAAGTGCAACTAAAGAGGATGCACCTCGTCCAACAAGTGGTGTCAAAGAGGAAGGCATAGGTCAAGTATAACCCTAGCTCCCTCTTTCGCCGATTTACCTAAATGTTATTTTCTGCTGGGGCCAACAATCTGGAAACAAACAGAACCAGTTCAAAGCACGTTTTACTATCAGGAGAATAAAGAAAAACACTGTAGGTGCGGGCGATAAGATTGGTATCGGTATTTGTGAGGAGAAAAGCAAATCTGCAATTGCTTTTGAAGGCCATATGGGCCAGGCCTGGTCCCTAGCAAACTTTAGTCTTGGCTGAATGGCAATCGACTATAGCAGCTCTCGTGGTGGTTGCTATCAAAGGGTTCCACTTCGCCGCTTTTTGTTCTTTCCACCAAACAAGCAACATGAATACTGGAGCCTTCTGTTCTTATGTTTTGTAAAAGTCTTGGCAAGGCTTATGAATGTTTGCTTCTGGCAAATAAGCATTTTGTTGTTGTTTAACATGGTGCTGTTTGTCCTTGCAGTCACGCATGGAGGACAAGGTGGATCGCTTTAAGAAAGCTGTGGAATATTTCTCTGCAGCCTCCAAAGCGCGATCACCAAACATGGGACCTCCTGCCTTCATTTGTAAGTCCGCCTGATCAGGTTGATTGATTATATCCTATGTTTTAACGCTATCATTATATCACACAGCCCATATTGTGATAAGTGATCAATTTCAGGTTGTTTATGGTGATCAACAGGAGGCATACTATATTTACTCATTCAGAAAAGATGGAAATATGCATAACAGCGGCCAATCATTGGACCTGATCTGATCGCTTTTGCAAGTTGTAAGAGAGGCAGAAAGCAATTGTAAGATGTAATCGGCAAGCAAACGCACGGCTAAGCTAGAGGCCATGTAGACGTCAATCGTGACTTGTGGCTCTGCTCCCAAGATGAGGCTCTTTTTGGAGAATGTGAAACCTCAGTGTTCAAGGTCCGTCAGTGGCTGCCACCCTCGAAACAACCGTCACAACAACCCTGTGGAATCATTTGCACAAGTTTGATCTCCCACGTGATGTGAGGGTGTGCAAAGCTTCTAAATGCCAACTGAGTCTGCACCACCTACATTTGCAAATGCTTTACATTAGCTGCTAATGAGCTGTGCAGCCAGAACACCAAAGCAGCACTCAATTCTGTCATCATTGCATCATGCGTGATCGCACGTAGCGATGATGCTCATACCCATTGGAGCATGTCTTGGAAATAATCACCTTTACTTTAGAAAGTTTCGTCATTATTTCCCTGGGGGCAATTTGTTCATTTTAGGTCTTGCATAACTTCAAAAACACTCAAGATAGTAAACTAGTTCACCGTGTGATTGTACTTTTTTGTTTTTCTACACAGTTGAGAAAAAAATTCTACATATGCTCTTGTTTTTCATTTTGTTTTAAAATATGAATTAGTATGTTAAATTACAGTTTCAGAACAGCTGCTTTAAAACTTGGAGTCTAAAAATGTTACTAAAATATATGATGAGCGATTAGACAGTATGAAAGAATAAGTAATTGTGATCACCCCGACCTGCTTGTAGGATAGTTCTTTGGAAATATACTGTCTATTGGAGCTACTCACAATATGATTAGGCTGACATCCTTGGCTGGACTAGTTCAAACAACAGCAACAATGTTTATTTGTGTCCATTCTTAATAAGTCTGTGTGTGTATGCAGTACCTGGCTTTGGGCCCACTCCATTTGGGGGACCATCTGGCCACATGGGACCGATGCATCCTGGAAAAAATCAGGTAGCCCTCTTTCTTCTTCTTCTTCTTTTTTTTTTGGGTGATTTGCTTATTTTTATTTCCATGTACCAGATACTTGCATCTGTTGTGTGTCCTTTCAAGCCACTTTGTGGGAATCTCAGTCACCTACTTGCAACATGACAGGATCTCTCCCAAAAAGTGTGTCAATATGTTGACTGGTTGGATTTGCCACTTAAACTTGTGGACCTTGATTTAATCTTGTCGCGACTATATTGGAGTTAAGGCACTTTAGGACTGGGAATCCGAGTAAATCTTGAATTGTTTCGTCATTTTATGACATAAAAGACATCAAATAAGCGATTTTGTTTGCAGGTTAGATTATGATTTCAGCCATTTGTCATTTTGTCCCACCAAAATGGACTCTCACATTGCAATTTTATTCCCGCCTAATGCTTTTCTTTCATTGTTTCTGTCCTCTCCATCAGTTCCCTCCTCCCCAGGTGGCCGGCTTCAAAACGCCTTTTGCAAATGCTCCCTTTGGACCTGGCTCCAACCCCCTGTTCCAGAACCCGCCGCCGTCCCAAGACTGCAACGATTCGCCCACAGGGAAGATGGGCTTTTCTGATTGGTCTGCGCCATATGATTCCTCTCAGGGTGGAGGGCGACTGCCCAATCACCACGCCGGCCCTCAGTCGGCTCCTTCGCCATCGCCTTCCTCATCATCAGATGGAGACGAACCCAACGACAACAATGCAAAGTAAGGTATCAAGTAAAACTTGATCAACAACTCAACGATGATAAAATCAATTGAAAATTAATAATTGAGTCATCGTTTAGAGCCATTGTTTAATTTAAAACTGTATAAATCCTCTGATTTCAGTCCCTCACCAGTATGTATTTGTGTTGTCTTTGATTAAAGCAGACTCATAAGCTTTTGTATTGAATCCAGATAAAACACTTGCAAATGTCTGCTTTTTCTTTGGAAAACAAAGACCCAAACTGCAAGTCCGCTTCCAAAAGGTTAATTCCGTTATCCTTATCCCATAATCATGGACACGATTTTTTTTTTTCAATGCTAAAGAAACACACATTGCTAAATAAAGAATGTGTTGACGTGGGAATAAAAGTGAATCCAAACTTTTTTTTTTTATTTTTTTAATAACTAAAGGTGGCCTATTATGTTAAACGCAGCTTTATCCTTTCCACCATGCAAATTGCCAGTACATTGTAGGTCTCTACTTTCACAAGAAAAAATTTCCATATGACAGACATTTTTAATTGCTCCATGACATTTGCTCCCCACAACAACTTAGTTAGCCAACTGGCAGCATGTACTTTTGCTGGGATTTTGCATAGTATAAAATTGAGCTATCAGTATTATTCCGTCAATCGACGACTAATCAATTATCACAATTTATCGACAACTAGTTCCATAATCGAGAAATCGTTAAAATCCAATTTTGACTTGGCATATTTTGCGATTAAAGCATTTGGTACTTTCTGAGGAGATGGAAGTGCTGGCCTAGCGAAGTGGTTTTCGACTCTGTTGCACATTTACTGTTTATTATTATTCCACTGTGCACGTATTGACCTGGACCCATTGTGGCAGCCATTTGACAGACAAGGCCTCGCGCTGGGAGGATCCTGGCGGAAGAGAGGGCTCAGCCACCGGAGACGGTTCCCAAGGCAACGGGAGCAGCTCAAGCATTCCGTCACTTCTATCTATGGCCACTCGCAGTCACATGGATATAACCACACCCCCGCTGCCTCAGGTTGGTCTCAAAAAGTGTTTTTTTTTTTTTTTTTTTTTTTCTCCTTGGCATGGGACATGGGAGACCTGACAGCGCTGAGACAAACTAAACTGTGTTTTAGGTTAGCGCTGAGGTTCTTCGTGTAGCCGAACACAGACATAGAAGAGGGCTGATGTACCCGCAGATTTACCACATCTTGACTAAGGTGAAGTCCTAATAGGCTTTCAACTTCCTTGGCCTGCCTTACTCCAATTTTAACGGTTTGCCACGCTGGCCTTATTCTCACCAATAGGGAGAGATGAAAATGCCCGTTTGTATCGAGGACGAGTGTAACGCAGAGCTGCCTCCTGCCTCACTGCTCTTTCGCGCCGCCAGACAGTACGCCTACGGCGTCCTCTTCAGTTTGGCCGAAACACAGCGCCGCCTGGAAAGACTTGCCCTCCGCAAGCGAGCTCCCTTGGAAGGTTGGGGCTGGGATTGTCAAGCATTCGGAGGTGGCAAACTACGGCATATTTTCAAAGTTGTGTCAAAGGCTATGTTCACACTGCAGGTCATTTCTGATGTTTTTTTTTTTTCATGGCTCTGTGAATCGTACAATTGCCATTTTCTTTTGTGTATATGAAGTGTTTTTCTTTTACATGCTTCTAGAAATAAATTTATCTAATGTTGGGTGCCAAAAGCAAAAAAAGTACAAAACTGGCCAAAGAGTGATGAGGTGAACTTATTCAGTACAGAAAGTGTTGGTTCCTGTTCCAAAAAATACTTAAAATTGACACAAATGTTAAGGAGGCACCAGATTTCCTTCTTGTATCACAATTCTATTCACATTACAAATGGCCACTTCAACTTCAATACAATGAACCAAGAATTTTGAACACCTGAGAATATTTTTGCATTAGAAAGAATGGCCATTGCGAAAGATGTTTTTATGTGAAATCACCTTTAAGGAATCTGGTCAAGAAACTTACAGTCAAACAGTATAACATCATTGTTTCTCAATGTTCTACATGTTGCCTTCTTCGGGAAACCCCTCTTCTAACACATTTTTAATTCCACAATGATGGCCGCCACTTATCACAGCGCATTTACAAATTTGATTCTAGAATATCAAGGACTACATAACAAAGTGGAATTCAGCTTGGGGATCATAGCCTGCAGTATGAACATAGCCAGGTTTCTGCTATGATTTTCGTGCATCTGATTTCCCAAGAGCCAATGAGAAATTGTCACAATTGAAAACAGTCAATCCCACTTTTATTTAATTATAACTTTAATTTGATTATATTTTTTTGAGAGAGTCCTGGCACACACATATATCAAGTGTTTGGCTAAAGGAAGGTGTAAAAATGACAGGTATTAAACGAATCGCTGAAATAACTTGGCTACGTAATCATTTCACCACTCAAATACAGAAAGTAATTGATGACGTTTGTACGTAATAGCATTCGTCTTCACCGTCGCCATTTATATACCTCCTGGAGCCAAAAATTCATAAAAATTTGTCAGGGAATAAATAAGTACCTTGGTTTAAATGTCTGTACTCTTAAAAAAAAAAAAATATATATATATATATATATATATATATATATATATATATATATATATATATATATATATATATATGTATATATCTTTGGGATTGAATGAGCCCATGATTGCCATTGCTGTGGTCTAAATACATAATTGACTTCTTTATGTTTGGAGATGTATGGATGTACTCTCACTGCTATTGATAACTACAGAACAGAAAAGTGGGATCAAATTTTTTTGCCTGCTAAACTAATAGTGTGTTCTATGGGTCTTGATAAAAGTCTAAATGCTCTGAAACACAGGTGATGAACTCGAATCGCAGAGGGCCGATCTCCTGCATGTTTTCGAACCGTCTGCCTCAGACACACTTGATTCAAATGATTAGGATCATTTCCAAGCTCCCGCAGATCTTGCTAATAAAGCTAATCATTTGAATCAGGTGTGTTGGGCAGAAAAATATGGAAAACATGCAGGAAATCAGCCCTCGAGGACTGAAGTTCCACACCTATGCTCTAAAATGTTGCAGTGAATGTGTAAGAAAAGCATTCCCAGCAGGCAGTAAGTAACACCGTTGCAATGTTTCAGTTCCCCCAGTGATAGTCAAAGAGTGGAGCAGCGGTAAAGCAAAATCAGCGCTGACTCCCGAACTGGTCCCGGCGCTGTGTTTCCGGGAATGGACCTGCCCAAACCTCCGCCGCCTCTGGTTGGGTCGTGCCAGTGAGGACCGATCCAGGAGAACCCGGGCCTTCCTGGCCTGCCTTCGCTCTGACTGCCCAGCCCTCCTCAACCCGGCGCAGGTCCCGCAGCATCTGCTGCTCATGTGCTGCGTGCTCAGGTAGGAAGGCCGCGCATTCTGCTTTGGAACCTTTAAACAAGCAGTGTCCAAGCTGCAGCGTGAGGTCTTTCGATGGTGGCCGACATTTTCTTAGTGGCCCTATCCCTACACACGGGAAGATTTTCACATCTGTGATTTTTCTGTTGGACACACTAAATTGTCCTTAGGTGTGACTGGGTGCGTGAATGGTTGTTCGTCTCGGTGTCCCTTGCCATTGGCTGGCAACCAGTTCAGGGTGTCCCCCGCTTACTGCCTGAAGTCAGCTGGGATAAGAACCAGCAAGCCTGCGACCCTTGTGTGGATAATCAGCTGTAGAAAATTGATTCACGGATGATTTTTTTTCTCCCATTTTCAAATGAGGATAAGCTGCTATAGAAAATGGATTGATTGACTGTCCCCTTGATATGCTGTCGCAATTGTTTAAAAAAAATACAAATAAAAAAAAAGAAAAATGCATATTTAATGACTTAAGACCTGATCTTTCCTTTTAACCCTATTTTTTTTCTGCCTCTTTCCCCCTCAGTCTTTTTGGGGAAGGCCAGGACAAAGGGTTAAAAAAATAAAACAAGCCTCTAAGAATTCAAAACATATTGAATGTGCAATGTTAGGTTAGGCATTATATCAAATGATTGAGCTTAATCTGTCTGTTTAAAAAAACAAAGACTTAAAAATTAACTTAATTGTGAAATTGAGATTTCGTAAAAGTGGCGAAATTCTAGATTTTTACAATTGGTATTTGCTACTTTGTTCTGACATTAAAGGGGACAGTCCATTTAGTTAGCCATTTTAAGCAGTAAAAAGTTTATATTTTGTCAAAATATTTTAGTGTCATCCATTTTCAGACCATCCTTTAGCATAATATTTGAACATATTTGAAAAAAAGTACCTGGGATTGCATGTCTGGACTCTTAAAAGCATAAAATTACACCTTTTGCACTGAATGCTTTAATAAGTATTTATCACGTACAATCAATACTTTTAAAAGCACATTTACCATGCAGTTGACTGAAAATGGCACATGTGCTGAAGGCTCTGGTAATGACCAATCACAGTTTAGATTATGAATTTCACAGGACCAACAGGTGAGCCATGATTGGTCGTTACCCTGTTTTTAGAAGTATAAACTGTATGTTTAAAAATAATTTAGTTTTCAAAATAATTACAGACAAAATAACTTTTTACTGCTGAATGGCAATGACTAACATTTTAAGTTTGTTGCGCACAGGCTATAAATCTGAAGATTACGTTAAACCTGATTCTAAATCACAATTCATTTTTTTTGTCTTGAGAATTTTTCACAGGATTCTTTTTTTTAACAAGTCAAACCCTTTAAGTAAATGTTTGTTGTGTTTTATTCTTTGATTAAAATCGTGATCGTCCGTAATAATTGAGGAAAGTCAAGATTATCTTTGGTCATAACGCACACCTTTAGCGCGACGCCATCATTCCAAGCCGCATGCTGGTAGTGTCGGAAGCAGACGCAACAATTGTTCAGCAGTATTTATATGATATGATGATATCTCTGACTATGTGCCAGCTCAATAACCAGTTTTTACATACAACTTTTAAAACATGGCTAATTGCAGCAAACTAGGGTGTAGCAGAAGCAATAATAGGTCCGCAATGATTGCAATTTGTGATGTCCTTGTTGCGCAGGTATATGATGCAGTGGCCTGGAGGAAGGATCCTCCAGAGAAATGAGCTGGATGCCTTTTTGGCCCAAGCCGTTTCCAACCAGCTCTATGAACCGGACCAGCTCCAGGAGCTCAAGGTATGGCGCCAGCTTCCCTTGTATGCATCCCTGCACTTTATTTCATGAATTGGGCTTTCAGGTGGAGAAGGTGGACGCCCGTGGCGTGCAGCTGGCCGCGCTCTTCATGGCCGGCGTGGACACGGCGCTCTTCATCAACGACGTGTGCGGCCAGCCCTTGCCCTGGGAACACTGCTGTCCCTGGGGCTTTTTTGACGGCAAACTGTTCCAGAGCAAACTGGCCCGTGTCGCACGTGACCGGGCGGCCCTGCTAGACATGTGCGAAGGCCAGGTAGCTTCCCGGTCCAACCCGGTCTATGTGGAGCAATTCTCGCCAGCCTGTCTGGAGACGCCTGGGAACGTGCATTTATCCGCGTTGTACTTGGCAGGAGGAGCTGGTGTCCAAGGTGGAGAAGATGCGTCAGGCTATACTTGAAGGCATCAATCTATCTCGTCCTCCACCGCCGCCTCCCCCTCTTCCGCCCCCTGCCTTCTTGCCGCCCGCCATGGTGCCGCCTTTCTACCCCATGCCACCTCTCTACCCATCTCGGCCCATAGGCGGCATGCCGCCTCATCACCCACATCATCCACATCACCCTGCCCAGCACAGACCCAGAGCCTTCCCAGGTACGCTCATCCGGCGCATTTTGTTCCCACTCGCCCAGCAAGGCAAAGAGGCCTTGTCGTCATTTGTTCTCTGAATGTGTTTATTCCTCCCCAGGAATCCAGTCAATCCCCCCACAGGGAGGAAAGTTGGAGATTGCCGGCATGGTTGTTGGCCAGTGGGCTGGGAACAAACCCATTCGCGGCAGAGGGGGGTTCAACATGCAAGTGGTCTCAGTGGGAGCTGGGAAAGGGTGAGTGTGGCTCTCTTGAAAACTGTGTAATTGTTCATTTCATTAAATTCAATGGAAAGAATCGGTCGAGTCTTTCATGTTTGTGGCAAAGTAGAGTCCTCTTTCCAAAAGTTGGCTTTGTGAACATTTTCTATATTAAAACAGTATACTTTCTCTACGCTGGTGTTCAGGACAGAATAATGCCTCTGAATGCAAAACCTCCTGGTGTGATGATGCATAGCTTTGTACTGAACGCGTGTGCTTCATGGACATGATTGGTGCAATTTTTTGGTAAGGTGTGGACCTCTGGCATTACCTGATGCCCATAGATCGGAACCCGCCTATCATTGGGTGGCTTTCGATCTGGCTCGTGGAGGTAGAGTCATTGTAATTTTTCTGTAAAAGTACCATTTTTTTCCCATTTCGCTCCATTGGAGGTCACCATGACAACCACTGAAATGACTATATGAGATTGGCTGTTAGTCAGGATGTGAGGCCTAATAATTAAGCACTTGTGAAGACAAAAATGCAGAGTTTGACCAGCAATGCCAGCCTACTTTATAGAAAATGCTGCTCTGTCACTGCAGGTGTGTGAAAATGAACACTTCCTTGTAGAAATAATTGAAGACTAGCGTTTTGCAAAATGCCAGTCAACAGGTTTTCAGCTCCATTGCTCATTTTTTTTGCAACTGGCTAGTAGTTAATGTGAGTACTTTCAGAAAGTACAGCACTTTGAAAATATGTGACCTTGGTGTTGTGGGCGAGGCCCACTTGAGAGCAAAATGTGGCCGTCTGACAGCCCTGTGCTAAAGTCTTGTCTGTGTGCTCACCACAGGAGGGGTAAAGAAATCCCAGCAAAGCTAAAGGGAGGGAAAAAAGCCACCGCCAACAGAACACAGGTATGGCCACTTTTGTAGTCGGCCAGAGAGCCGAAGAAGGAAGCTCAGGATATTGCGACGTGTTCTTAACTCCTCCTTTCCTTACTTCCCGACTGGCAGACGTCGTCGCCCCCTCCATCCGACAGTCCCACCAAGTCCTCAGAGGAGGCAAGCTCGGCGCCAGAGGCGGTGACTCGGCAGCTGAATGGCAGCTCAGCAGCCGTGGGGCAGCCCTTGGAGCTGGCCCCCCTGGCCCAGCCAATTCCGTGTGCCTTAGCCAGCAGAGACAACCAATCAGAGGGGGTGCAAGCCGAGGTCCCCTGTTGCCTTGACGACTGCCCGTCGGACGGAGCGCTAAAGAAAGAGGAGTGACGGACGCACGCTTGCGCGGCGTCCCCGGAGAGAGTTTGTGTTTGACTGCCTTTCCCCGTCTTTGTAGCCCCGCCCGCTAACTGGGACGTCATCACACGAAGCAACGAGCAGCTGCGTGCGTCCGTCTCGTATGCTCTGCTGCTCCGTATCATGCGTCCAAACAGTTAAAGCCCATTTTTAGTTCTCATGTGCTTTTAAGTTTTTATTTTTGTTTGTTTTTTTTCTTTCTTTTGGGAGAGTGATTAGCTCCACGAGTCTGTAAGCACCCCACCTTCCAAAAATACCCCCGCCCTCCCCCGCACACAAAATCAAAGAAGTTCCGCCCCATCACGACCGCTGCCACGTAGGCGAGTCCCCTCTCCAGTATGTCCACGACGTTTTTCTGTTGGAACCTCTGCACACAGAGGTTGCTGGTGACAGGATGCGGTTTCCACGGTTACGGCCCGTGGAGCCTGCTCGCCACATTGGCTAGGCGCGTGTCTGTGCGCTTCGCATTTGCCGTCTTACGTAAGGCTTGACTTAGGGCGACGCAATCAAACACCCGTGTGTCCAACGTGCAAGAAAAGCTCAAATATTCCTGAGCTCCTCTCTCAATGGGTGGAGGCTCTTTTCCTTTGACCTATGTAGCATAGCCTGGCGCTTAGCTGTGCTAAGAAATCCCACAAATTTACGCACCTTAATCCTTAAAGTATGCAAGGTTTCCCCCCGCTTCTCCAAAAGAAAGTGCATTATTATATTATATTCCCCCGGCCTCCTGCCCCTTCCTCCAAAAGCTTTGATTGTACTATCCCAACATAAGCACTTGATGTTGTATTTAAATGTTTTTGTTTTTTTTTTTAAAAAAGCCCCTGATAGTTATTAATTGAACATATGTGGGGTGCGTGCATCTTAAGTAAATGTTAATGATGACAGAGAAGTACATGTAAAGGTAGAGATCTATTTGCGAGACGTCAGAATGTGTACAGAGTGGTTCCAGACAAAGAGGCACTTTGTTTTCCAGATGTCAAACCACACTGGACGGTCCTCTGCCAGGTGGGCGACAAGTCAAACACCTTTTCAGAGTTCCAGGCCAAAAAAAAGTATAGGAAAAAAAAAAAAAAGACCGCTGCTTAGCAGATAATGGACGTTTCCAAGCAACGGCCTCAAACGTTCTCCAAAGAACTTTTGAAGGACGCCCAAGTCTCCTTGTCACTTTCAAAAAAGTCATGTCCAAAGTGTATTTGAGCGCGCTTAGCCCAGCGACGTAAGAGGGGCGTGCCGCCCTCAGGTTGCCGTTGAGAAACGCTGAGAGCTCCAGCGTGTCACTTTAGACCAACAGCATGCACTTTCCTGCCCAAGAGGGGCAAGGCCAAGGCAGAGTGGGCGGCAACGCGCCCCCCTGCCCGAGTGTCCCGCTCACCTTGGGGAAACTGTGCTAGCCAAATATTTGGCTGCAGCACTTGAGTTTGTTTGGACACCTATGTCCCCAACAGTAGCTTTCGTACCATAACGGAAATACAAGTTCCACGTACACAACTGCGCATTTGAAAGCAGTCGACATCCAACCGAGAGCATCCGCGTGTGCTCAATCAGACTAAAAAGCAAGTCAACGAGAATGCACCTTATTTTCATACTACGTTGATGACTTGCGCTCTTTTGCGCGCCGCAAAATTGACATGCAGGAATGCCGTTTTGAAGGAAACAAAACCTGAGTGTTTGTGTCAATGTCGTCGCGTCAGACGTCCCCCTCGTTACCAACACGACCATTTCAGTCAGACGCCGCCGTGCTCGTCGCGTCGCCTCGGCAACGCCTTCATGGGCGCCCACATCAGTGGATTTAAACACCCAGACATCACGGCTACGCTAGAGAAAATATAGCTCAGCTGGCCGAAACGCTCCACGGCGACATTGCCGGGGAATCTCCTACTTTACCGCTTGCACCTATTTGGACTTTAGGACATGTATTTAAATAGTACATGACATGTTCTACGACAGCCTTTCTGCCACGAGCCAGAGAGTGAGCTGTTATACCATGCCCTCTACCGATTTGCTCGCCACTAGTGCACACACACACACACACACACACACACACACACACACACATGTACACGCAGGTCGGACAAACAGATTTTCAGTTGTGTTTTTTACCGGAAGCATTGTGTGTGCTTTTGTGCTGCCATAATGAATTTGTGCCGTTTCGCTAGCAAGTGGAGTGCTTGTCAGTTCATCTGAGATCATTTGAAAACTTGTTCCACTGACTCGGAATACGGACACATGAAATATACACACGTTCCGGGTAGGCACACGCAACATACACACACATACATATGTAGATGTTAAACAACCCTGAGTTACACAGTAGCTAGGATGGATCAAACAGCAACACGAAACATTATGTAGTGTTCCTCTTTTGTCCTCGTCTGATTTCGTTGGATAGAGATTTGATTAGAGACTCTTTTCTTTTTTTTTTTCTCTTGCTAACCCAACCCCCTCTGCATTCCTCTGCTTTGACACGTTGTCCCCTCTTTTATTGACACTTCTTTTTCTGTGCTTTGCTTATCTTTCTCAGCACACACACACACACACACTTTGGTCCCCATGAAGCAACAAGACTTGGTCTCACTGTTCCATGATATGGAATTTTAAAACAATACAATGTTGTTGCATAAGTGCTCACGTGCTTAAATTTAAAATCTGCTTTTTGGGGGGCTTTTTTTTAGGGTCTTAGGGTTCTCTCAGCTTGATAGTATTGTTACTGCTGACCCTTAAGGTCTTTTAAGAGACAAATGCGCTCTTGTTCAGTTTGGAAACAATTCATTTTGATGAAGAATGATCTTTTCATTTTGATCTTTCAGTTCCACCAAGGTTTTATTGTCCAACTTTAAGATAGACAGTGATTGCTTTGTGGGGATGACGCTGTCACTTGTGACGGTTACCGAGCTCGCGCGCGCACACACACACACACACACACACGCACACAATGATAAAAACTGTCCTGAATTTCTCTGTTTTGCCCTCCCCACACCTCCTCGCTTGTCCTGTAGCCCTAGGATGATTTGTATTGGCCGCCTTTCTCTTTTCTCTCTAGGCTGCCCCGCCCCTTAATCAACCCAACTAACAGTAAAGGTTATATTAACGTTAATAATCAGTTTCTGTATGTATCTAGCCAGAGTTTGAAAAAAAAAATCTGAAAAAAAACCTGTTAAATTCAGTTGTGCAAAATGTGTTTTTCTTACTATTTTAATGTTACTACATCTTCTAATCCTTCTACCATTGCTTCAGTTAGTACGGAAATACGCTTAGCCAACCTAGAGATTTGAACTGTAATAATTGCGATTTTCCTCACCTTTATATGGCATCTTTAGACACTTTCACCGTTAATGTACGTAAGTAAATATTGCCCGTTACCGATTGAGAACCATCGTCTGCACTGTTGATTTTTATAATATCCCTGATGATAATTTTGTGGTCGATCTAAGCTGAACTCTGCGCCCTTGCACAAAGCAGCGGAACGTCTCACCTGAGAACCAAAGTAAACCCAGTGCCCCCCCCCCCCCAAATCACCACCTTTTTAAAGAGCCCACATAGTCAGTCTGTCCCCACCTCCCACAAACATTGACAGCTTGTTCTGAGTTTTTTTTTTTTTTTACCAGTGAGTGTGATGATATGGACTCTATGTATAACCACATTTATGAGACAAGACTGTGATGTAATAGTGGCTGTTGTCCGCGGTTTTCATGGAGACACAAACAGGCAGGCAAGTGTGATTGCAAGCGCCAGGCGAGTCTGTCCACGTTGACTGAATTTAGGCTGTGCCAACCACTGCGCACGCGCTCAACAGTTTACACCTTGCTTTGGTTCCCCTGCTTTGTTTTGAAGTGTTGATGCCTTAACTTTCCCCACGCCACACCAAAGTGGGTCAGCTTTTCTAGACCAACGCAGCGCGATGGCCTGGAATTCAAATGAATTTAATGTCAACTCGTTTGATCTCATCACTAACCGGTGAGCATTTTAGAGAAACTGCCTAAGATTAACCAAGGCCGTTTTAATTTGTTCAACTTTGTAAAAGTTTTGTTAGTTGGGCAAAAAACAACTTGTTTTACGAATTGGGAAACAGATTGCGCATTAGCAGTAGCTCACGTCTCGGGGAAGAAAAAGTGCTGCGCAGTGTCTGCATCAAACGGTGCCCTTGTGTTTGGAGTGTGGAAGCGAATGTCCGCTGGTCTTGCTTGCTTGTGCCTGTTCTGATCTATTGGCCAGATTCTCACAGTATTTTGTCCGGATTGAATTAAGGGTCCCTATCGATCGCGCTCTCCACTGCCACGCCCCCTTCAGCAGCCCTCCAAACGTCATACGAATGCCCCTAAGGTGCTCCTCTTGATCAATGTGGACGTTTGCGGCCACGTTGTTCAAACATGCCTTCGGTAGATATGTCAGTACCCAGGCCCACCTGCCCAAGATACCTGTGCGTGCAGCAAAACAAGGGTTCAAATATATCCATGATATTATTCTTCAAGAGATATTATCATCATCATCATCATTATTGCTGTTATAATTATGGTTGGTATCATTTGTCATCATTGTTAGCATTATGGAAGCACCAGACTGTTTGTGGAAAGATGAGAGCGGAGGGAAGAAAGTCAGTGACATTTTTTTTTGTCTGGGTGTTGGTGGTCTGATCTCACAGATGGAGGGGAGGAGGAATGGTTCAGAAAGAGACAACCATGGCAGTCATGTTTGTACTGGTTGGGAAATGACTTACAGTGCTGAAATAAAATTTATTCTTTTAGTAAAAAAAAAAGTTTCCAGTTTGTTTGTTTTGTTTTTTTAAGCGGGGGCAATAGCATGTATGTATTTTACTTAAAGAGACAATGTAAGATTTAGACATTTTCATTCTGGACAGCAGGCGGTGCTGCATTTACCATTGTCCATAGCTATAACAAACATGGCAGTCTCTGGAGGAGTGCCACCCCCCATGTAATATAACGTAATGATAACTAGACCAACGAATATATTTAAAACATACTGTTGGTCATGAACAACACATTTATTTGCATTTTTTTTTTAATTTAATTTATTCCTTTTTAATGAAAAACATCCTAAATCTTACATGTTGTCCCTTTAAGCCTAGAGCAGTGCTGCTTAATCCTATGATCTTTACATCAAAGGCATTAAAAGAAGGTATGAGGAAATTGAAAATTCACGCACTACCAAATGTACCGCGAAAATGATGTGAAAGAAACTGGCCCAAAAAGATTACAATTCTGCACAAGGGGTTTGAGTATGTAAGTCATTGATAATTGAAAGACTGGAGTTGATACATTTAAAAATTTGCAGATGATGCAAAAGTACTTCTGTATTTGAGTAGAATATATCCGGTAATTTGCATTCCGGCCCACATTAAACACTGGCGATGAAACCTCCCCCCTGAGGCGTCTGTTTTAAATGGTGGCAAGTTTATTATGTATGAAATATTTGTACTCGACTATCTGTAACCACTAATGCGTGGGAAGGGAAGTAAAAAGCAAATTACCCTTTGACGCTATATATTTTGAAGTAAGTAATATGTGCAGTTAATAGTCGACTTTTGAATATTGTTAACACGTGTTTTTAAATCTGATACTAGCGTCAGGTCTCGCGAGAATTGTCAGTCTGCCTGCAGCAAAAAGAAAGATGGCGAGCGACGGTGAACGTCGGAGTTGTGAGGAGAGCAAAGTGTCCTTCCGTTTTTCTTTCTTTTTTTCCTGTCAGCTTGAAGAGGCGAGGCGGGGCAAGTAAAGGTCTTTTCCCACGTAGAGACAGCCGCGGTTCGGCTTAGTTCGGTGTCGGGCTGACAAAATAAACGAGCGCCGGCTGCTGTTAGCCGTCAGCTCGCCGCTCAGCACTCGCACGTTAGCCGACCGACTTGCGAGGCCGTTTTGCGGCGCTTCTGTTCCAAAACTCATCGACCGTCTGGTCGTGGCCTGGAATTGAAAAGTTGCTTCCCAATCTTGCTGACGTCTTTGTCAGCCCCCTTTCCTCAAACTGGCCAACTCGCTGCAAGGCTCGGATGGTGATCGGGTTGGCGTCTTCTCGCGACGAGGATTCAAGTGGCAACATGTCATTTTGGCATCTTAGGCACATTCATCTCTGGGCGGTGAGAATTACAAGAACCTATCTATGTCAAAAATAAAAATAATATTGGGAAGGGGGGCAATTTACAAAATGTCATGTCTCTGTCATGCAGATCTTGACCGGTCTCTATAGAAAATCGAATCTGGCCAGTCCAAGGCCAAGAGGGTTATGGTTAGCAAGACCAAGCCCTTCAAAATGTGCTGAAAACCTTCTAAACCATAGATAAGATATGAAAATTGCTCGATAGGACACGCCCCTTTTGAGCTTTGTGCCTGCAGTGGAGCTATGCTAGGAGGGGCAAAGTTGTAAGCATGTTTCACGTGTTGAAGGGTACTAATCTAAAAACCTAAAATACCAGTCGTCAAATTGTGCTGCATACTCTACTGTAGTGCAAATAAGGATTAACACCTACCAAGTAAAATAAAAGGCCTTAAAAAAGTAGTTCTTTAACCCTGGGTATTTTGACCAATCCTTTGATTTTTACATCAAAACATTTAAAATCAAAGGGAAAACATTGAGAGAACTCAATAGGGAGCTGAAATTTCTCCCTTGTCACAGTTCAACATGGCACAACCACTTCATTATCACACTACCAGGAGTGTGCCATCCCTTTGCTAAAAGAAAAAAAAATCAGTAAGAATGTTGTGGATGATATTTTTGATTAATTTCATGTTTTTCTTCCCCAAACTTGTCAGATGCCAGTTTGCCACTGGAGGCTGCAAGAGGACCTATCTAATGAGACATCAGTTGTCCATGGCAGTGGGGCTGTGCGTGGGATGAGGTAGTAGTTTGTATAGTTTTAGGATCACACCAGATCTGGGAGATGACTATACAGCCTACTGTCTTCCTCACGGCAACCAAAGCATCCCGTTGATGTGATGATAGGCCTCCCACAAATCTGGCACGTTGCCATGGCAACGTCGGCCCTGGCGGCGGCTGGCCGTTTGTTCATCCGTGATGCAGTCGACGACGTTTGGGTGGCATTTGTAGCTGCTTTGTCGTGTGGCCGGAAATTGTGTCGTCATGGGATATGGCGTCCACAGTTGTAGAGATGCACGCTCCATATTTTTTCCCCTTCAGCGGCATATTTGAAATGTGCAAATCTCGTAATCTCAATAAACCAAATGTTTAGTCTTAATTATACTGTTTTGAAGAATCTCAGAGGACGGCCATTTTGCTACTTGCAATGGACTGAGTGACATCACAGTTGCTCACGGAATAAATGGTCACACTCAAAGGTTAACCTCAATCCATAGCAAATAGTGGAGCCTGAATGGCATAATGCGATATCAGGAGGGTCACATATGACTTGCTTTTGAGGTGTAATTACACATCTGCAGCACCAGGTGGTGCAGTGATTGCTGTCATTGTCAAAATATGCGCGAGTTACGGTCATAACTTAAGAACCAGTGTTTGGCAAGTTATTTAAAAACGAATGCATTATTTAATACTTATTACTGTAATTTCAAAGTAATTAGTTGCCTTCCAATATTTCTGTTTTTGAAAAGTAATACATTACACTACGATTGCATTACTTTTGTATTACTCTCACCACCATAACTGGAAATAAGAATTTGCCATTCTAAATGAAGCTCATTACACATAACTTCACTGCATAGTGATGCTTTGGTTATACTGCAGTCAGAAACAGTTAATGCATTTCACAATTTCAATGTTAATATTCAAATTCAAGATCAGATGACGAGGTGGAAACATGTTTCAAAAATTAGATGGTTTCAGTGGGGCTTCTTGATACACATTGACCAGAACTATATATAGACTATTATTAATTGCAATTGTGCAGTGAAAAATAGCGTTAGCTTTTGAGCGTGTGTTATCGCTAACCTTACGTCACTGTGGCCCCGGTTATTTAAATTGTTTTTTTTTTTTGGTTAATGTTAATAGATATACAGTTTTATGCATACATTTTAATAGATTCTATTATTTATAGTCACCACGGCAGAGTGGGTGGGTGCACCAAATGTTTTTCACTCCTGAGGGGCTCTGCAAAAAAAAAAAGTGGAATTGTACAATGATGTATGTACGTACATGGCTGAAATGTATTTGGTGTTTATCGAAGGCTTGTCAAATATTGGTGACTAGTGAAACCCAGACGTGATTGAGTTGGGTCTGAAGAGTGAAATTCTGGTGTCTAAATAAATAATATGACAATAAAAATGTGAGATTGGTGAGTATTTTTAGTTTTACAACACGTAAATCAAACTTCAAAATATGCCAAGAAAATTACAAATTTGGGGATCCTTTTTTAAAAAAGTATAGTGTTTTCATTTGTTGCGTGTTTTTTTCCATTTAAAATGTATTTCTTTTGTTTGCGATTTTTAAAACTTCAAATCCATTTGTTTTTACATTTAAAAAAAATCCAAATCTCTGCATTGTATCCTTTGCCGTTGTAGTTCAACCCCCACAATTCCAGAGGCATTGTTTTCGGTGAAAAAAAAAAAAAAAAAACGACAGTGTAGTCTACGTGTAGTGACGCATCTGTCGAGGACGCGATCTCTGCCGCTCGTGACGTCACGTAATCCAACATGGCGACCATCCGGTGTGTCAAGGTGAGCAAAGGAAAGAAAAAGGGGAAGCAAGCTTTGTATCAAAGTTGGCTGTGTGTCAAATGCTAACCGTTTTCGAGTTTTGAGTCTTACTTATGCTACCTTATCACTATTGCGGTTTGCGAACCTCATGTTGGCACAAGCTCTCAGCATTCAACCCAAACTGCTGCAGGTGCCAACAAACACGCGAGCGAGTTTCGTCACTTCACACCGCGGACAACTTGAGTTGCCGGGTTACGGCGAGACAAAAAGTTATGGCGTCATCGATGCCGCTTGAGATAACGCCCCAAGTTTACATTCCGCCTTCTAACTCGTGATCAATTTCATGTCGAAGCTTGATTAAACCAACGTCAAAACGTGCTAAATTTGACTTTTCGTGTTCGGCTGTTCAGGTCACGGACTCCTTTTTATAGATATCGTCGGCCACGGTAGCATCAATTCATCCGTCCATTCATTTTCTTTAGCCGCTCAACCGCAATAGGATCGCTGGCATGCTGGTGCCATATGGTAAATGGAGTGGACAGAGATGGATTTTTTTGTACACATAACCCCATAAAGCAATCTAGCAGAATTGGTTCTGTTCTAAATGATGATCCAAAACTTTTTTTGTGTACCGGGTGTGCGAGCAACTGCCTCCATCTGCAAAGACTTGTTCCATCGCCTTTGACTTTTTGATGTGTGATGGCGTTTTCAGGGTATGGTGGGCCTGGTGACAGGCGGTGCGTCGGGGCTGGGCCGGGCCACTGTGGAGCGTCTGGTGCAGAGCGGAGCGGCCGCCATCATCGTGGACCTGCCATCCTCTGACGGAGCCGCGCTAGCCTCCGCGCTGGGAGACCGATGTGCCTTTGCTCCAGCTGATGCAAGTACACACACATTTGTGGGGACATACATTGAGATAACCTAGCCCCTAAGCCTTAACCATCAGAAATGATTACCTAACCCATACCCAAATCTTAACCCAATTCAAACCTATACTCGAAAACCAAGTCTTGACCCTCAAAAAGAGGTCTGAACAAGTGACGACGGTTCTCACAAGTACAGCTATACAGGAACACATATATACACACAAGTGGGCCAGATGGAAGCCTTTTCTGCTTTGATAACAAGTCCTTGTTGATCCCCTTTCATTTCCATTTAAAGTTTCAGCAAGATGTTTTCTAGCGAGTTTGCATGCATGGCGTCGTTTGGCAGGTGACATCAGAGGCAGAAGTGCGCTCCGCGGTGGACCTGGCTCGAGACAAGTTTGGCAAACTGGACCTGGCCGTCAACTGCGCCGGCATCGCCGTGGCCGTCAAGACGTACAACTTCAAGAAGGACCTCCCTCACAGCCTGGATGATTTCCAGCGCGTCATTAATGTAAGTGCCTTGCACTTCTTTCAGAAATAAAATACTGAAATTTCTCCTTCCTCAATCAAAACAAGACAAATGGCATCAAAAATGTTGCTTTATTTTGGGGACATTGGCTTCTTTCTTCAAATGCCTCATATCCTCTAGCGTCAACTTGTATTAATGTAATATTCCCTTATACCTGAGATAGGACTGAAAAATGACGAGCAAGTTCCTGATGGACCCTCTTTGTGATGCAGGTGAACATCGCAGGAACCTTCAACGTGATCCGCCTGGCCGCCGGAGCCATGGGCAAAAATGAGCCCGATGCAGATGGCCACAGGGGCTGCATTGTCAACACCGCCAGTGTGGCCGCCTTTGATGGGCAGGTGAGCTCCTTTTCAGCCACGTTGAGAGCGAAGAGCGAAAATGAGTCAATTTAGATCATGAATGAACAGTGTATGATGACGTATGGGAAATAGAGGGGCTGTTTGCATGGGAGAAAAGCATTTTTGGGAGGGTGAAAAAAAACATACACACACACTCCCGGCCGCCTGAGTGGGGCTGTATTTCCATGCGTGCAGGTGGGCCAAGCGGCATATTCGGCATCCAAAGGCGGCATCGTCGGAATGACCCTCCCCATCGCAAGGGATCTGGCCCCCATGGGCATCAGAGTGGTCACCATAGCGCCGGGTAAGTACACAAACATCTCAGTCATTTGTCTTAGAATACAAATGCTGATTAAAGAAACGTCAGCCCTCCATCCTTTACCTCTTTCTTCCAACGGTGCTTCCGTTTAAGGCACCAAAAGCCAATGAGTAGTTTAGTAGGGAGGGAACAAAACACAAATTTCTATTTTAAATTTTTATTTTATTCAGACAATCAACTTTATTTTAATCAAGTATAAAGTGAGATCTTAGACTTCTTTCACTCTGGGTAATGGTCAATGAAACAAAGTGATGACCTCTGAAAACATTTCCGTCAGCATAGTTTGTTGAAAAGTGATCAGTATGAACGGCACCGGATGTCAGCATCAAAACAAGTAAGTTGCATCTATTCAGCTGCCTCTGAAAAGTAATCTGACCACTTTTGGGGGCACTCGAACACCGCTAGCTTGCAGCAAAGACGCTGCGATAAACACTGGTGGCCCGCAATACATAGTCACACACCAAGTCTTCTTTTTAAGCACCCTGATTCGGCGATTGAACATGATTCCAGGATTATGTAGAGCGACTCTTGGAGCAACAGTCTCAGAGTCAAGTTAGTTATTGCTGCAACACACTTTGAGAAATATAAATTAAAAACATTCAAAGGCATTTGTGTCGTTATAATATTAGTGTATTAAGGATTCAGAAAGACCAATGGCGATCAAAAAAGCAGGCCTGGATGTTAAGTTAAGTGATAAAGCCTTTACATATGAAAGACCAAACAACAGCGAGAGCCATATATTGCCACCACTTCAGTGGCCCATAGCCTCGAGACTCAACCGATCCAATCAATCAGTGCAGACCTTTGAGCATAACAGCTGACTTTATTGCATCACTCAGGTCTCTTCTCCACTCCCCTGTTGGCCGGGCTTCCGGAGAAGGTACGCTCCTTTCTGGCTCGCCAAGTGCCCTTCCCTTCGCGACTTGGTGATCCGGCCGAGTTCGCCCACCTGGTGACGGCGCTGGCAGAGAACCCGATGATTAACGGCGAGGTCATCAGGCTGGATGGAGCCATTCGCATGCAGCCATAAGCTCCCCGCCCCCCTCTCATGGACATTCTTATCACATCCCAATGAGACCATATGTGGACAAAGTTTTCAGTACATTGTAGTACTGGTGAGCTGTTTGGTCAACCACTTTTAAAATAAAACTATCATCACTATATGTTTGGGCTTGAGGTTTGCAAGCGTTTTCCAATTGTATTTAGCTTCCAAAACAATATTTTTCATAATGGCACTACTTAAGAGTCAGCAATGGAAAAGATTATGTGGCTGAATGTCTCTCAAATTCAATGTCAAAGGTTTCGTCTACATCCATGTCCTTGATTGAGGCGTCAGGAACGATTGGTGAGGAATACTAAAAGGCAAAAAATTATTGCATTTAAAAATTCTGTATCTTGCCATAACCATTAGGAGATTTTCTCCCCCCGTTTCTCCATGAAATGAAATAGTACAAAATTGAAAACGAGAAATGACGTACAACACTGGTTTATTTTTTTTATGAAACAATATATCCATCGATTTAGGTTCTTCAATGTTTTAGCGTACTTGAGAAATTAAGCAAGGAACACTTAAACTTCGAAATTCGTCAGATCCAAACACGTCTTGGCGGTATACGACAATGTAGATGTTTTGTCTCTGACCTATTTTTTTAATTACGTGTCCTTCCTGGCGTTCTCGTTAAATTATACTGTTCTGGAGCTGTTAAAAGTACGCTGGGGTTTTCAGTGTAGAAGAAGACGACGGCAACGAAGAAGATGAGGAGGCCGAAGAAGAAGAAGCGGCAGTTTGATTGGGTGAAGCGTTTGGTCAACAAAGAAAGATGGCAGAAGTGATCGAGCTGCACAAACTCAAGGTTGGTCTTGCCACTTAATATCGACTGTTGGACTGCAAGCGTCTAGTTGTGCGAATTGTTTGGTGGTACCGGCGGCGCTGGGTTTGCTCTGCCGCGTCCCCTGTTCGAATTTCGAGATAACCAAAGCTCACCGGCCGGTGCAATTTGTGCCCGGCTGCTAAAGCTAATGCTAAATGTTAGCCCGCGCTCACGTGCGAACATTTCGCGCTCTGAGATAACGTTTTCAATCACAAACTTTTTCGATTGCAACCCGCTTTGAAACACAATTTAAGTCATCACTATAAGCGCCGAGCGCCCTCGCGAAAAAGTTTGATGAAATTTGAAAACGTGCAGCAAGGACATTTTTTTTTCCTGGACCGGCGGCCCACGTCCAAGTGAAGTTGGACACGGAAAACGTAACACCTATTGCAATTGACTATAACACAGTATATGCTCATTTCATGTTATTAGATATCCACGCAATTGCCCTTGTATTTCATTATTGTATGAGATGTGATTTTACAAAATTAAGCATTTACTCTATAAACATACACCGGACACACCTGGTGTTCTGTCATGGGCTACATAATTAACACGTCAATATTTATATCTATTTATTTTGACAAACACTGAGAATGTAGGACCACCTCAGCAATCAAAATAACTTTTCACTTGTTAGACTTAAATCCAACGAAGCTTGTGAATGGGTCAATCTCCAAAATATTGTGACCTTTGGAAAAATGCTTACCGTTCTTGGGTTTGGCTTTCATACCCTTCCTTCAAAATAGTGCAGAACCTATGAACTTACAAATGCAAAAAAGCACCGATAATCTGCAAGGCTTGTGTTGGAGGTTAACGAGCTTGCAATGCTGCAAATTCACAAACGAACCCAACACTTGTCCTCAAAGTTGACAATTGGAAGCATCGATTACTTGTTTTTTTCAGCTTGCTGAGCTGAGGCAAGAATGTGAAGCGCGTGGTCTGGAGACCAAAGGCAACAAGGGCGACCTGATCGCACGCCTTCAAGCCTACCTGGATGAGCACGGTGAGTTCCAGCAGGCAGTGAGGATCCGCTGAACCTCAACATTGCTCATTCGTGCACCCGAGGTCATCTTAAAGAGTTCATTTGCTTGCCAAAGCCGGTCGACAGCAAACAACTAGAACTAAGAAGAATCTATCCAAACTATAACTTTCAAATTGCTATGAATAACATTCGCATTCACACACAATAATCCTTCATGCTTATTTTGCAAAGAAAAGCAGTGTGACAAGCAGCCACCATTATTGTCTCCAAACACAACATAGCCCCCTAAATAAAACTCATCAAATTTAACTTAGCTGCTGCAGGTAAAGACGTAGGGTAAATATATCAGCCATTGAGACAAATATCCTTGCACTCTTCTCTGTCATGCACATATCTGAAGGCACAGCAAGTGAAACTAAATCTTAAGTAAAACCGAATGCTCACTTATGTAGGTCTTATTTGCCAAAATGGCATAAAAAACCTGCAAGCTGTAATCCTTCTTTTTTGGGGATCTCTATCTTTCTAACTTGAAGAGAAGATTGAAAGCTTTTTGATTTATTGAGGGATTTTCCTTTATGAACTTGACACATGCACTGATGCGTTGATGTTGCCGTACCCATCACTACGTATAGAAAATGTCCCAAGAATTTTAACAAAACTGTTTGGAATGTTGGGCAATTCACACTTCTTGATGGATAACTTGCCAGCAAGTTAAAAAAGGGCTTACACAAGTAGTGGATGAAACCAAATGGTTGTGGAGAAAGGTGTAGGAAGGCGTTATCTTTTTTTCCTTCGAGGTATAGGCAATAGTACTTAAAAATATTCCAACAAAAAGCACACCAACTGACAGTGTATGTGTGTGTTACGCAAGCCACAGATGAGGATGTGGACGTGGACGTGGACGAGGTGCTGGCAGACGACACCGTGGTAACGTAGTCGCTTGGCAAAGTGCCGCTTGGATTGGGCTGCTGGAGTGGAGATCATCATGAGCCTTTCCGTTTGCATCGTAGGACTTCGCAAAACCCAAGATCGTCGACAACGGCAAAGACGTCAAGGAATCTCCTGTGGCTGAGCTGTGAGTTACTTCCCAATGTGCTTTTTTTCCCTTTCCCTTTTCCTTTCCCATCCTTTCCTTTCCTTGCCCTCCTCTCTCCTGGCGTCATGGTCGGAGCTGAAACTTAAATTATGTGCCGTATTATGGCATCACGCTTAGAATATTTTTGAATGCCTTATTGAGCAATGAAATGACAAACTCAGCCCTCAATATAAGCAGTTCGAGCAGAGATAACTATCGTTTGACGGAAACGATGGAAATGGCCATGTTGAAGTCAGTGCTGGGTGAGCAAAGGAATGTTTGACCGTGGAAGCATGCCCAGTGTGTTCAGGATCCCTCAAAAGAGAGGAGCCCACATTGGTTCTGTGAGTGTCGGCTATTTGGTCCAAAAGATGTCCTTCAGATAGAAATGAGTATGATGGGCATAGCAACACATGTCCCCAGCAAAGAGCGCACTCCCAAGATGGCGCTGTATATTTGTCATTTTTCATGTTCAATAAAGTGTTGAAAATAATAAGCGTGCCATCATTATTAAAGTCACCAAAGAAATTGTAATAAAAGAAAGTGGAAGAAGGTCACACATTTTTGTGGGCAGAGTCAAAATTTTAAGCAGTCTACACATTACACATTTAGGCTGCCAGCTAATGTTCAGTTAAAATCAAATTATGAGATCCCCGGAGTCCAGAGTGCCACGCTTGTCTTGCAGGCCTCCTGAGAAGAAGATGGTGAAGATCTGTCCCCCAGCCACTGCCGGTGAAGTACGCATCACACCTCCTTTCTTTGGCATCACTTATAAGCACAGCTTGACACTTACCAGCTAACGTGATCTTTTGTGGTGCAGCGGCTACAGAAACGGGCCGAGCGTTTCAATCTGCCTGCGTCTGCTGAAGACAAGAAGGCCCAGCGCGCGGCCAGGTGAGAGCCTCGTTGGCCTGACTCAAAATAAAAAATAAAATACCTTTTTATATAGCAGAAAAAGAACTGGAGCACATGTACTGCACATTTGAAAAGATGAAGCTCACTCAATCATATTAAAGTTTTCTTGTGTATTGTTTTTTTTTGGGCTGGGGTGTGAGACCTGACAATGTTGTCCTGTTGTGTCTGCACTGACAGGTTTGGTTTAGCCAGCAGTGCTTCCGGCGCATCCACAGGTGTGTATGATGACACTCTGGCATTACACTGCCATCCGTCATGTTCTGGCAACACGCTACATCAATCATTTCCTTCTGCACAGGCGCCGCCATGGCCAGAAACACGGCGGTAAGCTACGTCACATCACGCCAAGCCCAAGCCCCGCCCATTGCGCACTGACAACCAAACCCTGCCGTGAATACTTCTGCTATCTGTCACAGGTCAACGTTGATCAGCTGAAAAAGAGGGCGGAGAGATTTGGGATGAACGTGTCAGCGCTTTCACAAAAGGTGAGCCGCGCTCTCCTTATCTTGGATGGAGTTTCTACCCTCCCACTTTTTGGAGTGGCACGCCACAGCAACTGTCATTTTGGGTGCTAGTCGCATTTTCTGTGGCGATCCAAATCCGATACCAGCTACGTAAGCTCTTTTTTTTTATGCAAGTAAATGAAGTTGGGAGCTTGTTTGTGGAAGGAATTCACCCCATAACTGAAGGTTAGACTTTATTTGGACGTTAAAGTCAAAACCATAGAATGTTGTATTTGCATGGTGCTGTTGACAGTTGGAAGCAGATGAGAAGCTGATGAAGAGGAAGGAAAGGTTCGGCATCCTCACAGGCGGCACAGCCACCGGTTCGGCCGACATCGAGGTAGCCACTCCTCCTTTTTTCTCCCACGTTGAGCATACTATATGTTTAACCTGTGCACGATAAGCCATGAGCACTTGAATATTATTTCAATTACGACTCTTTTGTAGACCTGAAGTACAGCTGTTGAAAATCACAATTTCTAAACAATAATGAGATTGCTGGAGCTTTTTAGTAGCCACTCAAGCAAAGCAAAAATTAGCTTTTTTTTGCTGACAACCCAGATATTAGAACAGTCCATCTATCACTTGAGCTGCCCTGCTATGTAATTAATATAATTAAATAAGATTATAAATAAAAAAGATATAAGGGACAAATTACATTTTATTTACCTTTAGAGTGACGTGCCTCCCTAACGAAGGTAAGGATGCACGTGCCTTCATCGTATTTTATTATAACCAGCTTCATTTCCATAGTAATCATCTCTTGTGTCTTCTGTGTTAACATCAGTAGCAATCTCGGGACCCATGGCTAACCAATTAACGTTTAATTAAGCACTAAAGTGCACAATAAATTCAATATCACACGAAATCAAGTCTTGACAAAACACGTGAGATTCTGAACTGAACGAGCGGTAAACAGAGAGGCAGCGTCTCTTTCAAGCATTCTGGGAGGGATTTCGGCTGATAGTATATCGGCATCTTAGTGACGCCGACCAATAGCAGACCAGCATGTTGGTGATGCATTTGGAGACATATGAGCCTGGTGGGAGGCGGGTGACTCGCAGTCATACAGTTATTTGGCCGCAAAAGAGAAATTTTTGTTGATGCCGTAAGGCGGGGAAAATGACGTAACAAGGGGACAAAAAACGTATTCCACTGCAAAACGTGAAAAAAAAAAGTAAGCTGGGGACGCAGTAACAATGCTTGTCAAAAGCCGGTACGTTTTGCAGATTGGGGAGAATTGACTGTTGATAGTGTGCATTAATTCTTTTTCCTTTTGTTTACAGGCAAAGAAAATGAAGCGTGCTGCTCGATTTGGAATGGTTTAAAAAATGTATGAGATTTGGTTTCTGTTGTTTTTGAACATGTCTAATCATCAGGATTCTAAGTAATAGCAGAGGGCAGAGGCTCACCGAGTTTAGGAAAAAAAAAGTTAGGGGAAACTGGAAGGAAACTTGTTTTGCCTGCTTCCATGTCATAGTTTTTCTGCCTTTTCTACTGTTAAGCTTTTTATTCCCACCTGTGCGACATTCAGTGACCATGAGTGATAATTATTATTTTTTTTTTGTCTTTGCCATGTTGTATTTCTCGCGGTCATGTTTTCTTGCACTCAAATCTGAATGAGCACAATTCCAAGCATATTTCCTATATCAACACGCGTTTCTGTAGACCAGCAGGTTTGGACAAAAAGCTTGAGTTATTACCAAAAGTGTGCACCATTGGGTTTGAAATACCCTTTTGGATTTTTTTTTCTCTCTTGCTTTTTGTCCTACAGCACAGTCATAAAATCCAGGTTATTGACAAAATGTGAATCTGTCCAACAGATGCAATTTGATACATTTCAGGCATTTTGAGCATTGAGTCCTTTTTGAATATAATAAGCGGGAGATTTCTGTTAATTCTGGCACCAAAAAAAAAAAAACCTCCCAACTATATTTTCGTTAATCTTAGGAGAAAATTTGGCCGGGGAAGTTGTAACTGTGTAATATCGTCAGACCAAATCACCGTTGTTGGTTTTTTTTTTTTAGGCTTTTGTTTTTGTAATGAAATACTGATCAGAAGTCTACAAACATTTTCAGATAATTACTTGAAAGGATAGAACTCAATGTTTTATTTGTGTCAAATTGTACTTTCACTCCTGTAACTGCCGCTTTTGGTCACTGCTTCGTTATGTTTTTTTTAAATTAAAAGTTTTCAATTTTTGGATACTGGCTTTGTATGGGTCTTTGAACGTTTATTCGCAATATTTCTTGTATAAATCATATCAGCTTCAATGGAACAAAAGTGTGCATTAAACAGTACCAAACTCTTAGTTTCGTAGTTTTTGACATACCGGGCACAGCTAACCTCTATTTATGTATATAGTACTGCCCGATGACGTATATTTAATAATCTGGCCAATTTAAAACCTTGCAGTTTGTCGCCGATACGGACGTTGATTGGCTGAAACCGGTCACATGATTTTCATGGCGCCATCATAAAGGCCATCGCTCGCTGTCGCTGATGCTTCAACCGTCTTCGTTAGTCTTTCATCGTTTACATAACCATCCAATAACATGGATGGCTGTCCTGTGTAAAAGGCGAAGTGGCAAACGCGTAAAGCTCCGTAGATCCTCTGCGTGACAAGAGACGAACGATATGGACAGAGCAGGTGTAAGTTTATGACTAAATTTAATCAAATGACTTTTATGAAACAAACTACGGATTTTTTTAATCGTGCGGCTATACAAATGGGTGCAAAAAATGCCAATCAAGCGGGCAACATTGCAAGTGTTGAACTTGGCAGTAAGTCAATGGCAATGAGTTAATGTGAACTGGCGAGGGTACCATCAAACTTTGAAGTGTTTGGGAACAGAATAACGCACAGCTGTTCAACCTGCTATTTACCTGGTCATTGCTTCACGAGTTTTATTCAGATACGTAAAATCGATTAAACTAGTGGGAAGATCGACTTGCGTTCCGTATAAATATCAATTTTCATGATGAAATGTTGATTAAGGCTTAAGAAAGGAACGTGCACCAATAATGTGGCCGACGTGTACCGTTATACGTGCGCCATGCAGACTGGGCTGCAAAATGGCGCCCTGGCGCGTATATGGCGCTAATTTTGTCCTGATATTACTGCCATCTGCTGGCAACCGGGCGAACTCCCTCTTTCGCGCCCATGCACCCTTGGCGTAGGGTGTGACGCATTTCCTGTGACGCGCCGATATTTTAAAACGTTCCTCCTGGTCAGTGATGGCGGCTTCGCTTCGTTGTCTTCCCGCAAGCTGCAACAATAAATGGTACTACAGCCGCCAGGAGATCGACAACAACCCCTCTCGGCGAGCCGGACTCGACCCGGACAAGGAGCTGTCGTACAGGCAACAAGCAGCCAACCTGCTGCAGGACATGGGCCAGCGGCTGAACGTGTATCCTTTCTCCGCCGCCGTCGCAAGCGCTCGCCTTAGCTTGTTAGCGGCTAGGGTAGCCAAGGCAGCACCGCGCTTTCGCTCGCTTCCACTCGGCAGTTTCCTCCCCGCACCTTTACATGCATACTATATGTGTCTCGTTTGCCTTTGTGTTAATAGCTGCAATTATTATCGCCACCTTGTTTTATCTTCTTTTGCCGGTTTCCGGTGATGTTGATTTGTCCGCAGCCGAACCGAGTTATGTAGGCCTCGGGCCTGGACGCTAGCACGTTCTTCTTAGCATTAGCTCATGCAAAAATTTGACTATTAGCGGCAGCTCGCAAACTTCTTTCCCGTTTGAAACTCAATATTGTTCCCCTCCAGAGCATTTAGTAATGCGCGTTTTTGCTTGTTTGGTGACGCTGACTGCTTTTCACGGGATATTTTTAGAATTGTTCGTCTTGCTTAGCAACGCAGTAACATTGGACTATCTTCACTCTAGCCTTTATTTGTATTCACTATGTGTAAACAATTTCTGGTTGTAATCGAGTTGCACCAGACAACCTTTAGCTGACGTTTAATTGAAAAATAAATACTACAATAATACAAGTATAATTTTCTGGCAAAAAATAAGAATTTTACGTCTTTGTAAGAGCGCTGAAAAGTTCTGAAAGTGTCTGATCGCCAAGCCTTCACCTGGGAGTCAAAATCTTAGGCGGCAGTATTCAGTCGAAAGCTCTGTAACCACACAACGTCAAATTAGTTTGGAAATAGTCGACATAGGTCGACAAGTACCCAGGTTTACGGAACTCAAAACAAGGTAATAGACAAGCCAAACTGTTTGCATATCGTTTTTGATTAAGATGACATGTTGTGATTGCATTAAGCACTCAAACATGCAATTAAAAATACTACCGGTAATCCTGATTCGAGATTGAACAAACTCCATAAATTGATCTTTCACTTCAACAGCCTTTGTGCCAATATGTGCGATGCAGTTCAAATGTTTATGCTGTTTGCCTGAACAAGCTGATATTAGGTCCCAGCTTACGATTAATACAGCCATCGTGTACATGCATCGCTTCTACATGGTCCAGTCGTTCACCAGATTTCACAGAAATGTGAGTGCCGATTGTGTGCAGCACAGGACCTCATCTTATGCCACATTTGGCAGAGGACTTAATATTGACATGATTATTTGTTTGGTTATCAGGTAATTTCTCCTGCCGCCCTTTTCCTGGCAGCCAAAGTTGAGGAGCAGCCCCGAAAGTTGGAACACGTTATCAAGGTGGCCCACGCTTGCCTCAACCCGCAGGAGCCATCGCCAGACGTGCGCAGTGATGTAAGTCTCCCATGCTCTCCTGCATTTAGCCCAACAGCCACAGTCGCATCTTGCACTCGGTGCCCAGTAAACCTTGGCAAAAGTTTTTTTGGTGCTGCCTTCAGCTGTCACAGGTCAGAACCTTGACATTTTAAAAAGAAGCCTGGCAGAAAGTGGGCCTCTCCAAGTCACGCCCAGAAGCGGTTGCGATTAATTGACGTTAGCGAATGCAAAGTGCATGAGCGGGTGATGTTGTGTACGGACAGCTAGTGGCCTCGCACTGAGTAATGTGCCTGTCCTCTCAACCTCAGGCCTACCTGCAACAAGCCCAAGACCTGGTCATTCTTGAGAGCATAATACTCCAGACCTTGGGTAAGTTGCCAAGGAAAGCGGGGCTCCCTTCATTTCCCCCCCTGTCATTCTCCACAAGTCGACTAACATGTGTTGACTTTTGTCCAACAGGAAGCCGCAAAGTCATGTTCAGGCCTCACCCAGCCACTAAAATAGTCAAATGCTCGCATTTTCACTTTTTTTTTTTTTTTCCGCCCGTCTCTTCATTTGAGGACGGCGAGGTGACATTTCCCCCCGTCAGCCCAATGCCTCGACTTCTTCTATTTGCTCCCAGGGGAAAATTGACATCGACTGTTCTCAATAAACCTTTGGGTCTTTTCATTTAGGACAGAATGTCAGAAGCAGAAAAGCCTTTGTATGGCGTAGCAGGATTCTCTTTTGTAGCATGGGTTTTGGAGTGCGCCTTCATCACGATTTCTGTCTGTGACTAACTCATCCTTTTTTTTTGTTTGTTTGTTTGTTTGTTTTGTCATCTGTTCCTGCAGCGTTTGAAATCACCATTGACCATCCGCACACCCATGTTGTCAAGTGCACCCAGCTTGTCCGAGGTGAGCATCAAATGAAACCTGAGCTCATTTTGGGGGCAGACAAACAAAAGTGTTGCACAGACTCTGACTTTAAGTGTGTCTATCTATTCTGCTGTTGTTTCAGCAAGTAAGGATCTGGCTCAAACATCTTACTTCATGGCCACCAACAGGTATAGTCCTACTTTGTGTGTGTTATGGTTTCTTTGAAACACCATTACCTTTAACTCAGTATACTGAATTTGTCCACCCCTACCCCCCTTTCTTTCCGCTGTTGCTGTCCACGAACATACGGTGCCGCACAGTCTCCACTTGACTACCTTCTGCCTGCAGTACAGTCCGCCCGTAGTGGCTTGCGTATGCATCCACCTGGCCTGCAAGTGGTCCAACTGGGAGATACCCGTCTCGACAGACGGCAAACACTGGTGGGAATATGTTGACCCCACCGTCACCCTCAAGCTGCTGGATGGTAGGCGCGCCGATGCTCCTCAGAAACTAGCAAAAGTCACCTTCATTTTGCCTGTAAAAACACCCCTTATTTGTGGTTTGCAAGATTCTGCTTGGAATGGTCCCTTCATCTTGTGGATCTGGGTGCTTCCCTAAAATGTTTACTGCAAATTCTCCTTGTAGTGATTTTAAGAGTAAGAAATGAGTAACTCATTGGAAACACAAAAGGTTTTGATTTGGTATTGCCAATAGAGAGTCTGGTCCAAAAACGCCTTGACGTTTGAGTCAAACACTCAATTGTGTGATTGTGGGTCAACGTTTGGTCCACCACTCGGACTCACGCCCTTCTCCAGTCGGCCGTCAAGTTTCACTTAAAAAAATATCCAGTGATGTGGGGTGTCCCGAAATAACATTTTCACAAAAAACAATAATTATTGCAGGAATTATGCATGCATTTATGTTTTTAGAACGAAATGTTAAGAGATTTGATCTATTGATATCTTCAAGCCAGACCAAATCTTAACAATGGTAGGTATAAGAAACATGTCAATGTTCTGCACTTGAGTAAAATAATTACGGTGGGACAAGGCAGTACTCTCCTGCGATACGCTAGTCAGGCCAAAATCCCGTAGGCCTCTCCAGATGGACATGTCAAAATGAGCGTGGCCTATGAAATATTTTGTTGGTTGAGTGCCTCAGTGATTCAAAGCTCGCTTTTGAGTGGGTCAAAACTGTAGATGGATCTGTGCTTTTAATTAACTCGAGCTGACCCCACCAATTCTCTTTACTAACTTTTTTTTGTTTTGTTTTTTTCCCAGAGCTCACGCATGAATTCCTGCAGATCCTGGAAAAAACACCCAGCAGGTTGAAGCGGATTCGCAACTGGAAGGTTTGTAAGATAGGCATCAAAACATGCTACAGTGACAAATGTATATTTGATAACCGAAGGAGCATAGAGGCCAGATTAGTCCATCTCTGTGACTTATTCAAACCAAGTCCGATGACTTGTTTTGCAAGCCATCTTAGCAGCCCGTCTTTTTGCTACTTCCCAGGCGGGAGGTCAGACACCAAAGGCCAAGCCTAAGGTCCAGGAGGAGGGAGACCAGAGGGACACCATGATGAGCATGATCTCCATGGCCTCGTCAGAGAGCACCGTTGCGGGCCTGATGAGCCTTTCGTTGCCGGCTGCCGACAAGGGCAGGGGAACACCCGGCAGCGCCGCCACCTGGAGCGCCAAAGGCCCGCCAGGAGCCGAACAGTCGTCTAACCACGAGGTGCACGCTCCCGCCCCGGCCAAGGTGTCCTTAAGCGAGTATCGCGCCAAGAACGCAGATGTCCTGGCAGCGCAGAAGAGGAAGTTGGAGAACATGGAGGCCAGCGTCAAGCGGGACTACGCCAACGCCGCCCAGGTTCTTATCGGCCAGCAGCAAAGGAAAGAGCGGCAGCAACAGTCGGCCGCCTCTGCCGCCGACCTGGCCAACCCGTCGCCCATTATTTTGAAGATCCCCCTGGAGAAGGAGAGGCACGATCGAAGTGCTTTGAAAATGAGGTTCCCCCTGGGCGGCGGAGGTGGCGCCAGGGGGCCCGAGCAGGACATCAAGGTGCGCATCCGCGTGCCTGACAAGCAACGGGGAAGCTCGGCTGAGGAGGGCAAAAGCAGGGACAAGCACAGGGGCGAGCGCTCGAACCACAGCCACCACCACCACCATAGCCATCACCAGCAGCACCATCACCACCATCACCCCCATCCTTCCTCTAGCGCCGCCTCCCTTTCCTCTTCGCACAAGCACTCATCCGCTTCCGGCGGCAAAAAAGCCCCGGGCGACTCATCCCGAACCAGCTCCTCATCGTCGTCGTCCTCAGCCTCGCGCAAGAGGACGCACCCCCAAGACCCCTCGATGGGTTCCCACCCCCCTTCCAAAGTCAGCAAGTCGTCTCGCCATCCCTACCAGCTTCCGTCGTTGTCTTCCTCCTCCGACGTCATTCCCACACTGGGCATCCCCCATCACCCGCCGGGAAGCTACTCGCACGCCAAAGGCGACAAGACGGACACCAACGGGCACGGCGGCGGAGGCGGGGCTGCGGCCGGCGCGCAATCCAATGAGTACCAAGATACCTTTGAAATGTTGAACTCGCTCCTTAGCGCACAGGGCGTGCAGCCCTCGCAGCCGTCCGTCTTTGACTATCGTCCCCAGTACGCAGACTACAAATACTCCGGCGGGTCTCGGGGGGGCGGCGCCAGGCCTCCGCCCCTGCCGTCCGATCCCCCTCCCCCTCTTCCCCCTCTACCCAAATGACTTTCTTACGCTTGCTCATGGGCCATCAAATTTTATGCTTTTTAGTTTTTATTGACTTTGACTGAGAAGGCTTAAAAAGCTTTGAAGTGTCCCCAGAAAGCCACAGCTGAGTTGTTGTTCATTTGGCCCATACAGACTTTCTGAGGAAATTCAGGAGATTAGATCAGCACACAACCAGCAGGTTGTTTTTTTTTAAATGTTTGACTCGCTTTATTTATTCCTTCTCCTTGGAATGATTGACAAAGAATACTGTACTGTAAAAAAATGCCATGAGCAAGTCTATCCCCAAAGCTGCCCTGTTCCGGAAAAACTGCGGGCTAGGAGTTCTGGAATTTTCTTGCTACATTTGATAAATGTATGCAAGGATTGTAAAATGTTTAAAACAATACATTCAATATTTTTACATTTTGTTTAAAAAAAAATGGAAAAAAGTGTAAGTTATGAGTTTTTATTGTTCTACGTGTTGCAGTCATTGTTTTAAATGGTTGTAAAATTGTTAAACATACTTATTGACAAATGTATAGAAAAAATGTTTTGTGGCTCAGAAATTCTAATAGCTCTCAAATGCATCATGCTGATATTGGCACAGAGATGCAGATTGTTTTCAATTGTTTAGATTTAAGATGATGACCATATCAAGTTATTGATAAACCAGCTGTTGTTGGTTGACTTTCTTGGAGGCATTCCTTTTTGGGAGTGTTTTTTTTTTTTTGGGGGGGGGGGGGGGGGGGGCGTTGGGTTGGTCAGTCGATTGTGCGTGCGACCTCTCTGATGTACTTGTATTAAAGTTGATGTCTTGCACCTTTTGCATTGTACACTCAGCTAACTTGTTCCGTTCAAAGTTGTGTTTGGTTATCAAAAAAAGTGGGATGAGGGGACTGGGTCAGATGTTGAACAACCTGGAACTCTACTTCATCATGGAATTGATCCTGCTCGTTATTTTCCTTTCAACAGTTGAGATGGGCAACAGATGACCTCTTTTTACATAGATTTTAGTTTGTACATTTTTTTCATGGTTAGACCGGAAAATTAACAATAGTTTCACATTTATCTGAGACGCAAGAGTAAGTGCACTGAAAAGTTGCATTGCAGTTTATCTGCAATGCAAGTGCAAATCTAATTTTGTAATGGGGGGGGGGGGGGGTGAACTCACAACTGCCATGCAACACAGCAATGCAAATCACTTTATTTACCTGAGCTTTTCCTGCATCTGAGTTTTGAAACACAGGACTGGTCATAAATGACATGTTAGGATTTCTTCTTCCAGGTAACCTGTTGTACGTGAATACTTGTTTTTACATAGCGTTTTTTTTCATTCATATTAAAAGTCAATAAAATTTTAAGGGAAAACGTATATAGACTCGTTTGTTTTTTTGTTTTTTTTACTAGCAACTTTTTTTGTTTATCCTTTGATTGGCAGCCTTTTAATCAAGTGATCGCATTTGATGCGAGATTTGGGCCAATCAGAGGTCGTTGGAGGCGGGCTTTACGCGACTGCCTGACGTTGTGAAAGTGAGGCGCCTCATTGTCATAGTGCTCGCCTTGGGCAGCCTGATTACGGTAGAGAATTGCAGGAGAGTTCCGTGACGTAATTCGTCGCTTTTAACGGACTAGCTAGCTCCGTCCTGTTCTCGCGGAGACAATTGTCTCCCTCCGTACGAGGTTACTTTGTTTCACGACCACCTCAAGACCCAAAGTGTTGGACGCAAGCTGAAGACGGTAAGCGTTAGCTTAGCTAACATTAGCATTTGCCAGACAAAGATGGCGCCGCCATCAAAGAGTGACGCAGTGTCTTTAACTTTATTTACAAATTAGTCACGTACACGCACACAAAAGTATGTGAAGTATACAAAGTGCCAAATACAAATAATACAATTTAGTTTAGTTAATATTTGACACTGAGAGGGGGCAGGTTTACATTATTATATGATATTATATTTTTGTCGTATTTTTAGTTAATGCAGCGTGTGGAGGGCGGGCTAAAACGCCGCCTCGTGCTTGCTCGGACCTTAGGCAATAACAGCAACATGCAGTTAATTTCCTTTGACATTTCTTTTATTATCTAAACGTCGTTCTACGCGCCACTATGTGGGGAAAATACTCACGTTAGACTTATGGCAAACCCAGTAATTCTTCTTAGACGCTTTTGCGCCATAGTTAAGATTTTGATGTGGATACATGAAAATCCACACTCTAAGGCCGGGCTTTTTTCAAATAAATGTATGAACTTCAAGGACGACACGAGGAGGTTGATGCTCTTCGGTCAGATTAGCTCCGCACCATGTAGAAAATTTGAAATGAGCTTGGAACAGAACAAAGCCAAAATAAGGAGTGACTGCAGTGTATATAAACTTGCAAAATAAATCGTTGGCAAGTGTGTCAACATTAGCACGTCGCTTGATTGAAATTGCTCGGGAAATGTATGCTCTTTAAGTTGTAGCTGTTGCGGTTTTATGAATACTGTATTTTGGTTCTAAGTATATCACAAGTATCCCTGCAGAAACCAACATCTGTTTGGAACAAGCTAATACTAGAAAATTTGGCCTGTTTTTGTGTAAACATCTTTAAATGCTTCATCACTTTGCAGTTGTCGATTAATTTGGTACTCTGTTATGGATCGACACTTTGCAAATGCCGTTATGTTTCTTGAAAGGTACTATCTAACTTTACGCCCTTATTCTATGCTTTAAGCGTGAGTAGGTTCTGAGAGACAGACTTCCAGGTGACACTGTCATATACAGTATATGTCACCTGGTGTCAAAATTAACATTATAGATGTTATGCATTCTCGTCCTGAGCTTGCACAAAGAGAGACATGACTTTTTTTTTTTCTATCTTTCGATCTTGTCCAGCCTAAGCTCCATTTTGTTATGCATGTGTTTGCAGAGTGGTAATGAACAGGATCCGAATCCACGTATTGCCAAGCAGTCGCAGCCGGCTGACCCAGCAGCAGCCGGCGGCGGCTACATCGCGTCCGCAGGAGGCGCAGACGTGCGCCTTGGCGCAGCGGCCGTGCTCGCAGCCCAGACTGGACGGCTTGGACTTCTGCATCAAACACATTCTCGAGGACAAGAGCGCCCCCTACAAACAATGCAATTACGTCTCTGCTAAAAATGGCAAACGCTGCCCAAACGCGGCGCCCAAGGTGGACAGGAAGGATGGGTAAGTGCTACAGCAGAAGCAGAAAAAAATAACTATGTGTGTTGTTTAATACGTACCCTACACTGAAAACCTTGTAGGTTTACATCCACATGATGGATATTATATTTTGAAACATTTACTACGTCTGCAAGGGTACTAGACTAGCATAATTAAATTCCTCATTAAGAGCAAACCTTCAGTAAAGTCAGTTCCTTGTTCTCAGTTATTTTCTTAATCATTTAACTAATTGATGCTCTGTAGTATAACAACGGTTAAAAAATGCATCGTAAAGAAGAAAACAATTAGGTTGAAAGTAGCCGGTGCAAGCATGCACACTGCCATCTTGGCTAGCATTAGCATTCCTCCACACTGTTGTGCATGCACCTGAACCGAGTGGACACACAATGTTTCAATGGATTTCCAAAAACTGTTGCACTCATTTGTGCGTGTGGGTCCAGCGGCAGCCAGCAAAGCAATTGACACCAGCCTGACAGGATGTCTCAATCATGCATGGACATGTGTCCATTTTCTCATCTAAGCACAATTATCATGACATGGGTCCGATGCTTTCACAAAATCTAACTTGTCTTCATTTTTGAAGCCTCTTTTTTTTCTATTGTACGAAAAAAAGCTTGTGGTTTCCTCCTCCAGATCATTCATGAACAAAAATTGTGAGCCTTTATACATTACATTGCAGCTTGCGTTCAACAAACATCCGAACGGGGTTTTTGTGTGCCACGACGTTTCCGCTTGGCAATTTTGTATCTCCGTGTATCTTTTACAAATGTGAGTAAAAGCAACTGGGATATTTTTCGTCTGTTAGCAATTATCTAAAAGTCAGGTCATGAGATGTTTGGGGGATGAGTGGACTGTTGATGTCCCGCTTTGGGCTTTTCATGAATGCTCATTCATTCCGTGTGATGGACTGCCACTTCCTCACACCTGGTTCGCTTTTGTCCTGTTTTTGTTGAAGTGTGACATTCTGCGCCGAGCACGCTCGCAGGAACGCCATGGCACTCCGCGCTCAGATGAGGAAGGCGTCGGCCGCTCCGTCGCCTGAGACACTCTTGTCACAGTTAAGTGGCTACGCCCGTGGCCTGGAGGGAACTCACTCGGAAGCCAGCCGCATTCTAGGTGAAGGCCGCCACCGGCACCTTGTAGTTGTTTTGCTTGAGACGTCAACACAACTCACAAGTTTGACACACAGTTCAATCATATTCATCTTAGCGAAGTTGTGCTCATTTTTTGGCATCTAAAGCTTAATCAAAGCCAGTACGAAATGGGCTTTACACAAAAAATGTTTTTGTCCAGACGAGGACAGTCCATTGAGCGAAGAGGAGCAGGGTCCGCTACTCTTGGACCAGACTTGGAGAGGAGAACCCGAAAGTGAGGCCGACAGCATCGACAGTGACCAAGAGGATCCTCTGAAGTACGATGCGGCATCTTCTTCATGCTAATCAGCGCGCGCTAACAATTCCAGTTTGGAAGCATTTAGCACCCTCGGATTCAATTCACCACTTTTTGTTTTCCCAGCAAGCCTGTGGATGCATGGATGATGGATGGATGGATAACTGCTGTCATTTTCTGTTGACTTGCTGCTTTTTGGGTCTAATAATGTCTAAGATCGTTAGCGAAGCACCGCTTTAGATGGCTCGTGGTGACAGCCGTTCATGTTGAAAAACAAAAGACGGAGTTTGGAATCGTGTTTTTTGTGCGTGATGCCGACTGGCGTTGCTAATGCTGTTGGTTTTTGTTAGTGCTGCAAATGGTGTTTGGTTTTTAAAAAAAAAAAAAAAAAAAGACTGGGCGTTGCTAGGCATCTAGAGTGGCGACCTCGATGCGGTCCCTGATACCACTAGGCATAAAAAGTGGTGAAAAAAACGGCGTTCTGAATGCGTACAACATAACTCAAAATAAACGCGAATTAGCGTTGGATGATCTGATTCGCTTGCCATAGTGCAAGAGAGAGCGCAAGTGACAGAAGAAGCTTGTTTAGGTGTGTGTGCGCGTGCATGCGTGTGTGGGGGGAAAATACTCAAAATGACAGAATCTACATTGTATTATTAATTGATACACTATACCTGCAGAAGTTATCCGCAGTACTCAACTTATAGTGGTGCAAAAGCTGACAAACCAAGAAAATGAACTGCTGCAGCAGAGGAGGACTCACATGTGATACACACTGAGAGCTACATTCTGCAGCTGCCCATTAAGGCAGACGACTCGGGATGGAAAAAAAAAACTTGCCGGTTTTGACAGACTTGGACAGTTTTAAATAAGCTTGACTTGACCCTATATTGCCAAGCTGCTTATCCATGTCTAGTCTACACATAGCTGGGGTTCTTGTAAATGGGTCGTAAGTGTCTCCGGTTTGCCCTGTTGGCTATACGTGCCCAGGCTTTTTTTTTTTTTTTTTTTCCCCTCCTCCATTTCTCCCCCCATCAAAACTGAAGGTCTCAAAAACCCAAGCCAACGTGGAGATTTGTCAAATCGTCCGGATCTGCTGGAGATTTGCGTCTTCGCTCTATCTCCTGCCAAAGATACAGATGCTGGTGACCAGAGGCAGAAGTTATTTCTGTTTGCACAGAATTTGGTTACACTACTGCTGCCTAGTGGGTTGGCATGTTTGTAAACAAATTAAACTGCACTGGGCCATTTGTGTTGCAATGTTTTTTTTTTTTTTTAATTGAAGTTATAAATAAAGCCATGTGGACAAAGATTTTTTTTTACATTCCAAGGAGGGTCATATGCTGGTTTAAATCACCCTGGTTATGTGTAGACAAGGCCTATGTCACAACTTGAGATGGCGATCTGGCCTGGAGTTTTATTCATTTATTCTAGACCGTTATGCTTCTGATTGAAATAAACATTAATTAAAGGAAAATTTGATTAATTCAAACATAAATCCTGTGCAAAATGTTCAGCTTGGGGCATGTGTAAATACCACAACAAAGTTGTTAGTCACTGTTGTGAATATGTTTGTCAAACACCCATCAATCGAAACCTTAAATTGAGCAAATTATCAAATAGCTGATTGTTAAAATGACAAATTTATCAAATGAATTTCATTTATTGCCAAGTCCTGTTCACAACAGGTAAAATCCCTAGTACCAATAGCCATTTTATATATATATATATTTTTTTATTGACTTAGTAAAGCATAGAGCCTGTATATTTTGGAAATACCAAAGATTGCAGCCATTCTCCGGTATGTCATCCCTCAGTGCACTGCACATGCATTCATTTCCACCACGATTAAAAGTTGTCCAAGCCTTTCTTTGCATCCTTTTGTCAGGTTTACCAACTAGTCTTCACTGGCAGCACCGCACCTGCACGTTGGACTGTTTGGTTTTGATAAGATGGTCCTTAGAGCAAAGTGTGACGGGCTGTGCCTCTTCTCCCGGCAGACACGCTGGCGTGTACACGGCAGAGGAAGTGGCTTTCTTTACGCGCGAGAAACTCATCAGGCTGCAGTCCCTGTACATCGACCAGTTCAAACGTCTCCAGCACCTGCTCAAAGAAAAGAAGCGCCGCTACCTGCACAACCGCAAAATGGAGCACGAAACCATCGGTAACTATGGCGTCCCTCGTGAGACCGCGCCGGTCGGCCCACAGGCCGTTTGCTTTTCTGCTCCTTGAAAGACAGCGCTGGCACGCCCACGGCTCATTTTCTTTTCCGGCCCAGGGAGCAGCCTTCTGACAGGACCTGAAGGCCTGTCTCAGAAGGAGAGAGACAACTTGAAAAAGCTGAAAGCACTGCGGCGCTATCGCCGGCGCTACGGCGTAGAGGCACTGCTGCACCGCCAGCTGAAGGAACGAAGACAGATGCTGACCGAGGGCGTTCCTCAGGTGCTTGCGCACGCAGGCATTCCTAGTGCAACTTCTTGCTTTTGCCTAGATTTAAATTCCGATGCTGCAAACAAATAATTTTCAGCTTCCTGCTCCAAAGGCACGTTCAGCAAAAAACATAACTCTCACCATTCTCATATCCGCCCCCAATTATTGCCTGATTCAAGTGTTTAAAACGTCTTGCGTTGGATTCTCATTGGCTTTGCTCAGTCTTAATGGCTCAAAAAAAATTCTTGAGCTCTCCTTTGAAATTTAAAGGAGAGAAAGTAAACACATTGTGAAACAATATCTTGAAACATTAATAGTATCAAACATGACGCCAGATGAATTTTCTTTTGGTAATTGCACTTTGTGGTTCAATCTGGTCATTCCCAAATTTGAAGGTTGAGCGTGCCATTTGTGCAATTTATTGGGCCGGCGATGCTGAGGAAACAAGCTGGAGAAGTCCCTCTTGGTGTCCTTCCTTCAAGTGTCACTGGGGCATTGTGAAACCAAAAATGCACTGACTTTGATGCCGTTTCATATTTTGTAGACACACATGCGAGCAATGCAGGAAAAATGCATTTCCCTGGTGGACGGAATTCGATGCGCCAATCCCAGCCTGCCGCTGACCCGCCACTGCATCTCCCGTATCCTGGCAAAAAAGTGGACATGGGCTCATGGCGCCCATCGTGACTGGTTGCTTGCAGTAGCTTCTGGTTTTTCAGAGGTGCCCACATCAAATCCTTCCTGTGGTCTGTTGGTTTGCCATCTTCTAACATAGGCACAACCAATTCAGTTGGGAGGAATAAAGAAAACATTTTTTTTTCCTCATATCAAGTATCATTTCCGCTGTTTGTGACACAGTAAGATGCATTATCTCGTCACACTGTCACCCTTACTGAGACATGGCGCAACTAGTTGATTTCAACCGCTGTGAGTGATGTGTTTCCGCATGTGTGACGTGTTTGATAGCAATGCACGTCTTGCTGGCCAATGAGCTAGAAATGCTCAATTTTGACAAATCGGTTCACAGATATTTGCAAATGCCCTTTGTAGTCTTCCAATGCTGCTCCAAGGTGCCAAACGGATGGTTGTGTAGTTGATTTAGGCCACAGCTGATGGTCAAAGATTAGACTGAAGAACCCACAAGCAACGGCTGCTAAAATCCAGAAAATACAACAATTTATACTTGTTTACTCGGTTTAATCTCAAAAATTGTGCAAAGGTTACAAATTTTGCCAAGGTATGTATGCTGAGATCTTGTGGTAGGACCTCCTAATGTTGTTAGTGGCTGTGACAGGCGGGCCTATTATGGCAACACAAAGCATTTCTTATTTTGAGTGGATGGCTGATGGAGTTGCACCTTCTGCCAGCTCGAAGAACCATTTTTCCCCAAAATGGCCCACTCAAATCCCTTTATAGTTGTCATTGAAGGAAGGAATGGGTTTGCGATCATGACATTCACGACTGCCTTTATCATCATAATTGGCAATGTGACAACACAGTGCGTGATTCCCGAGGAATACGATAGAAGGGGGATCATCATTTGTGTGTTTCAGGGAGGGGGGGTAAACTCCAGTAAACATAAAACTACTTTGTAAACCTATGTTTATAGTTATGGAAAATTGGAATTGTGCAGCTACTTTTCCTGTCTCTCATGCCATTAGCATGAGTAGATGAGCAAAGATACTTAAGCGAAATATGTGCTTGATCCTTGACGGCGTCCGCCCCAGACATCTTCCAGGACAGCAACCAGGTGCTCTTCAAGAGCTGCCCGGGCACCAAGGATGTGCCGTGCGAGCGCACGGTGCATATGGGCCAGTCGGAGGACCCGCGCTGCCCGCTTCACCTCCCCCTTCCGCCCCCCATGTACCGGCCGGAGCGGGAGGCACCCCCACAAGAGCACTCCGCCCCCGCCTCCAGAGAGCTGTACCTGAGCGCCGCCGAACTGCGGCCCACCGAGAGCCTCCCCCTGGAGTTCAGCGACGTACGTACATGTGGCGGGGCCCGGCTGCTGCCGTCAGCGTTTAACGTGTCCGTCCGCTTCCAATACAGGACCTAGACGTGGAAGGTGACGGGATGCAGGGGCCGCCATCCCCCCTGCAGTTCGACACGGCACTGGCCCTGGAGGACCAGACCATCCGGGCCATCGCTGAGGCCCCCATGGACCTGCTGACCGCAGAGCACCCGGATCAGGCAGAGCTGGACGCCGACCCAGACGACGTGGCCGACCAGCAGGTGGGTTGGCCTCGCTTGCCTTCCAAGCCACTTCGTCTAGAGTGAGTCGACCGTCTTCTTCTTGCAGGTGGCATCGGAAGCAGCGCCGGCACAAGAAGACGCACCAAGATGAAGACAGCGGCCCAGACGGATGTCCTTCTGAAATGGGAAAATTCAAATGTTTACTCGCAGTTATTTGATTGGTCCACTGGCATTAAAGTACATGTGTCCTCATCCTGCCTGTGGTTCATTGTAGTACCAATTTTTTTTTTGTTTTTTTTGGCATAAATTGCACAAATGAATCGTTTTAGCAGTACAACAAATAGATCCAAACACCTTTTGGTATCGTTTCAGAAGCGTGGCAGGAAAAAGAAAAAAAAAAAAAAACCTCTTTCAGTTAACAAACCAATACATGGTTTCAACTGGTGGCTTGGTGGAGCAATGGTCAAGACGTCTGCCTCACAGTTAAGGGACACGGGTTCAATTCCATCTGGCTCCGGGCTTCCTGTGTGGAGATCTCTTGTTCTCTTAGAGCTTGCCTGGGTTCTCTGCGGGCACTCTGACTTCCTCCAATATTGGTGTATTGGACACTATATTATCCATAGTGTAATTGATGCATGAATGTTTTTTTTTTTCATCCTGGTGTGCCCTGCAATTGGCTGGCATCCAGTTCAGCGTGTTCCCTGCCTACTGCCCAAAGTCAGCTTAGATAGGCACCAGCAAGCCTGTGACTTTTGTTAAGAGAAGCAGCTTTAGAAAATGGATGGGTGGATTCAAATGCACATCGTTGACTCCCATGTTCCGCTTTGTAAAAGGAGCGTTCTTGTGGCTTTTAGTGCGTGGATTTGCAAATAGGTGTTTTTAGCCAATTCTAACTTTGCAGGATGAGGTCCTGACGTACCGTCTGAACGTGTGCAGTAATCATTATTTTCATAGATTTCTTGATTTTTATTTTTTTCTGAATTGACGAGTCAGCTAAAGATGTTTGCTAATATGATGTCGAAAATGATTTCGATTGGATTGTCCTTGGGATGAACCCGGCTGTCCAACATAGTTTTGCTACTTGATTATTTACTAATTCTATTTACTAATTCTTGCGTTCAATTGCTAGCGAACATGCAGCCTTGTCATGTATGCAATCTTTGCTCGCGATCTTTAGTTTGATAGTTTTTTTTCCTGCAAATTATTGATTAGAAATATTTTGATTTTAGGAATTCGTTGTGCAGAAGTTTTCCCAACTAGAGTTTGTTACATGCCAACATCGCAGAAGGACGCGAGAATAATGAAGACGTCTTTTGCGCAAGTATGTGCTGTGCCGGAGTTGGACTTGGCTGCAAAAGGACAGCGTATGGAAAAGAAAAGAAAAAAAAAAAGAAAAAAGAGCGCACACACAATGGGGGCGGGTTGAGCAGCTTCATGCAATGACATCACTTTTCCTCAAGCCAAACACGCCACAGAAGAGCGACGACGAGACGACAAGGAGGAGGACAAATGAGCCCAGCCGCGGCAGCGGCTACACAAGGACGCGCTCCATTTTCAGTCCGAGTGGCGTCGAGGACCGCTAAGAAAATGAGGTAAGCGACTCCGTCCTCGTGTCGTTATCTGAGCCGAGGACCAAGGAGGGGCGGCGGTGAAGGGGTCGCTGCCAGAAGGCCGAGCGGAGACGGTGAGGCTGGGGCCGGGGAAGGCCAATGGGAGGGATGGCCGGCCGGCCGGCCTGCTGCAGCCGAAGCCCCCGTCCCGGCGTTCGGGTTCCTGGGCTCCATTTTGCCCACTTCGTCACATTTCTTGGACGGCAGCTGCCAAACCGCACGTCGCGGAATACTGTCAGCTGACTGCTTTAAGCAGAAAGGCCCAAATTGGCACGCATTTGGAATTTGACGCATAACGCACACATTCAAAAGCATCGCAAAAACACGAAATGAGAAACTCACATTGGGATGCCCTCCCAGTGTCCGCTTTCGTATTTGTATGTTCATCCTGGGTTAGCGTTTATTCCTTACTTCATTGTCAAAGTTAACATACATCCGCAGTAACAATAAATAAATAAAATCATGAAATATTTGTTTTGATTTGAAGAGCAAACTCAAATCGTCGCATCCTTGAACGTAGCGTCGAGGAGACCCTTGCTTGTTTCATACTTTCTACACTTGGATATATTTCTTAATGCATCATTTGGAAATAAATCTGGACCACATGAAAGACCAAAGTCTTAAGCATACATTTTATATTAACAACATTTTCGTATTTCGCAGTTTAAAATGATGGGCCATCGTATAGGGAAAGTGAACATGTTACCCCCAATATAAGGTAAATTGACGACTGAAATTTTCAAAACATAAAACAAGGACACAGTTATTGTTCTTTTTTTTAAACTTGAAAGTGAACTTTGAAGTTTTGAACTTTGAAGTTAGAAAACAATTATTGTTGAGGTGAACAAACGTTCACACAAAATAATCCCACACTGGACTAAAATCCAGACTGTGACAAAGTGTCCCAAACTATCATTTTTGCTAAAGCTACTTCTTTCTTAAAGTTATCCTTAACTGTTCAACATGATTGGGGCTAGACCAGATGCCTCGACCTCTCCTAACAAATCCGCATTGATCATTGTTATGATTTTTTACCTGAAAGAAATTCATTTTAAAATATACCAATTTGCTGTTTTTATTTTTTAACCCGTTGGAGTTTGCAACATAGTAAATTGGTGCTCTGCCTACAATGCGCCACTGTCTTCTCAGACAGTACATGACCCCTGACCATGTAAAGACAGAAAACTAGTACAATATTCCACTTTTTTTGCTACGCCCTCTGGCGGAGAAGATAATTGCAATGTGAAAATTTACCCATGTGACAACTAGCCTCGGTCTCCCATACTTCATGTTAGGAATTGCTGATGTGTTGTTGTTTGTTGGAATTGAATTCACATAGATAGTTTGTAACATATGTATAGCACGTCAATCCCTGCAAAATGAACTAAATCAAATGGTTGCATTTTAAGAATTGTATTGAAGCATTCCTTGCGGGGAAAAGCATACCCCAATTAGCATTTGAAGACTTTTGCTGTATTGAGGATTTTTGTGAGATTTGTTTTTCCCTTTAATCCAATGTACAAGCATAGTTCCAATTTGCACCCAGTTATTTGTTTTGCGATAATCTAGGAGGAATTAAAACATAACTTTTTGCTCATAAGACAAACCATCAGATAGGACATGTCAGAAAAGATCGAAGGGAAGGCAACTTTGTCACGTTCAGTTCAAAAATGATGTAGCTACATGTGGCTTTGATCATCCACCACAAGTTCAATGTTCCTTCGGCATTTTTGTTTCTTGCTCAGCCACACTCTCAGTAGTGGAGCACTGTTCGCATTTTCTTTATCCGCCCTTCATTTCAAATGATTACCATGTGAAAGCGGGTGTCAAAATGTCAACGGCGCGGTGGCAGACAACAGTTGAAAAGCACGTGTCTTTTTCACTAATGCAGCGGATGCCAGACTTTGTTTTGCTCACAGAGGAAGTGTGAAAAGAAGGAAGTGCGTACGCTTGCACAAGTAGTGCTTCACCTTTTAAACGGACGACCTTTGAGGGCGAGACACCATCGTTTCAATGCGGCTTTTTGTAGAATTTCCACCCGCGCAAGCTCATTGGTAGATCTTTAGAAGTGAAATTTGTCAGTCAATAAGAGAAGTACAGCTCCACCAAATTTGTTGACAAAGGATCTCGTTAGACTTGCTCGCTCTCGTCAACTTCTTCTTTTTTTTTAAAATTTATTTCACCCCCCAAAAAATACTTTCTCGAAAAAAAGCACAAAAAAGCTTGTCAGTATCACTGATTGGGCCGTTAAGAATGCTGAAACTGCATTAGCAATCGAAGAAGATATTTTTTGGGGACTATCGAGGTCCTCAAGTTGATGGGGCCCTTCCTGCCCGACTCAGAATTTTGACAGGAAGTGTTGTCATATTGCTAATATTTGATTATGGCCTAATGACATAAATTTAACAAATAACTTAGAAGCCCTTAGCAATGATTTAAAAACAAGATAATGTCATTTTGATATGTGTCTTTATGTCTCTAAGTGTCTCATGACTGGTTTTGAGGGTATGCGCTTTGTGTGTCACTATTTGCTTGGCCTAGCTGTTTGCTCTCCACCTAGAGGCTCTTCCAGTATGACTTCTGCTAAAAGTCTGCTGGACAACCAAGCACTTTTCTTCCGTAATCCTTGTCCGCCTTTAGAGAAAACGACGCCCATTCAACCTGTAGGTTAGAGAGGGTTCCGAGTTCTTCGACTGACCCAAAATTCATACTGGTAAGATAACTGCTTACAAACGTCACTTGGTATTGATCGGTAAAGCGGAAAGAAGTTTCTTGTGTCTTTTGTGTGTAATTGGGGTGGCTGAAATAGTCAGGGGAGGGGAGGCAGAAACGTTTTTTTTTTCTTGAGTAGGGAAATTATTACAAATTGGATTCGAAGTAAAAAAAAAAAGTGAATGACAAAGACAAATGTGGCTGTCTCATCTTAATTATGATCACTTTTTGTTCGATTCTTCCATGGTAATATTCTCATCTCGTTAGACCATCTTAGAAAAAAGAATAAAACAAAAAACACAGCATACACCAGCATGAAGCAAATGTCATCTCTTGTTAATGTTTTTAATCCAAATACAGCTTCATCGTCCGATCCTGGATCTTTTAACTTCATGTATTCATGCCCTATATAGCACTGCTTCTCAATTATAATTACAATTTTACCAAGCCCCTCCAAGGAAAGAGAAAACGTTCCCCCCACTCAACGCGCTGACTATAATTAAGATTATCCATAAAAATTATAGATAGCATACCTAAACCTGTCACCTTTTTAACATTAACAAAAGAAAAAAGCAACATAAATCAACTTTCAACATTAATTATTTTTTACAGTGTTTATATGAGTTACAACTTAGTCTAAAACTGAAAAAAAACAAGTGCATCAAAGTCCCTGAAACTTAAAAAAAAAAAAAAAAAGAAGCCCCCCCACTGTTTGAGAAACACTGCAGTGCTCCACAATAATCTTGTGGAAGCCCCCCTTGGAACGGGAAAATGCCCCCCCGCCCCTAAATAAGATTATCTATAAAAATTTCATAACTATGCCAAAAACTATCATTTCTAAATCAACTTTCAACAAATGTTTACTTTTTATAAGTTTATACAGGTTAGTGTGAAACTGAAAAAAATAACCGTCCACCATCGTGCCTGAAAAAAAAATGTCAATCCTTATTTAAACTAGAAACATTTTTGATCAACTGAACTGCTTGATGCTAAAAAAAATCAATAAATAATAATAACTCTAAATTGATCTGGATCATTAACACAGGAGCACCAATATCTTAAACATTTTAACCTAAAGAAAAATGTATCAACATTGTGCAGATTTTTTTTTAAATCCCATTAGTCATTAATGGGATTTAGAGTGCAAAGTACAAAGGTGGGAACCCACTTTCAATCACTTGCTTTCAATTGGTTGTGTGGCGTCCCATCGACATCTTTTTACATGGTCGGCTAGCGCGCTGTCCATTGTTGTCGTGTTGCTAAGCTGAGTCAGCGGGCGCTAATGGGCAGGAGTTGTTTTTATTTGCCGCGGGCCAACGTCTCCGTTGCCAGCGAGGGGCTCGCTCCCAATGGCGCAATTGGACACGGCTGGTCCAACTAGTGGCGCATGACATCAGCGCGAGGCGAGCGGGCGACTTTATTGGGCGGCGCTTGTCGCTTGTGTCGGCGGCTAATTGCTGCCAGATGTGCCGCGCACAACTGCAGACGCGAGAGGAGGGAAATCTTCGGCCGGCTTCTCGCTCTTCTGTCCTGATGGAACCTTTGGTTTTTGTTTTGTTTGTCTTTTTTGTAATGTCAAAACGAGACACCTGTTGCTTTGAAACGGACGGCCAGATGTGGTGACAAAGAATATTTTTTATATTATAAAAGTCGAGATTTGGGCATTCGGGTGTGTGTGACGGCACCTAAGAGTGTACGTCAGATTTTAACGAGATTTCTGCAGGTAATTCAGATGCTTTTTAATACTGCCACTGGAATAGTACAATTTTTGAGGGAATACCTGAAAGAATCGTTTTTTGACAGTTTGATGGAAAACTTCATAAATGGAACGTCATAAAGGGGTGAGTTGTTTTTAGGCTGGATTTTGACTTTAAAAATGAGTATTTGTCCACAAGGATTTACTTGATTTTTGCAACAAATAAGCAGTTGCCTTTTTGCAAGTCTTGCAACAACAAGATGATCTTGTGCGCACGGATCTCGTCAGATCTTTAGGTCCTTCCTTAAGCAAACGCGTGGCGTTCTCAAATTTAGTTTGGAAAGCGCTGTGCTAACTCACTACTTTAGCATCTTTTTTGCTATTGTTAGCTGTGGGTACTTTGCATTTATTTGGTAGTCTAGACTTGAACTGCTTTAGTGGTAAGAAAACTTCTTAAAAATAATGCATTTTAATTTTAACCCTTTATCAAGGTAGGACTTTTATTTATTCGTTTTTTTTTTTAATTTAAATTTACCATTGATCAAACCAACAGCTCTCACATGCTCTTCCATTTTCATGTCTTCCTTCTATGTTCAACGAACAAATAAAATTATTTCAGATTACACTTTCTATTGTACTTCATTGCTATTGTATTCACTCCACATAAGAAATGCTCACATGGCTAATTAATCTGGTAATTTATTCACATGCTGTGTCCACATTTTTTTTCCGAATAAACAGTCCCATTCATTTATAATGGCCGATTAGGTATTTCACATTTAAATCTTTCCAATTTCACATTCACAACATTTTCCTGATTCGTTTAACCTTAGGGATCATTTACAAAGTTTCAATCATTTACAAATTGCAGATATTTTTTCCATATCTCTGTATCTTTCTTCAAACTCATTCAACATTCATTCTCAATGGGAAAGTTATTGGTCTTAGTTTAAAAGGCTACATGGTACAGTGGTTAAAGTACCATTTTTCGATGTGAGTAGTCGCTGGTTCGAACCCTGATAGGGTTCATGCCTTTTTTTTTTTTTCTCAAAGTAATTATTATTTTTTTTTTGATCCAATTTCATATTATTCCACACATTCACATGATGACTGCGTTTTTTTTCTTATTCCAAATATTTACCCTTTTCCCACAAGCCCTCATTTTCTATTCCAAAAAGTTCCATTGACTTAGATTGGGCGAATTGACATTTAACTAAATTAAAAAGTTTATTAAATTTGACCTAAGCGCATTCATTATGTTTAATTCTTTATAATAATTAGTACGTCTATAGTAAAGTCCATAAGTAGGCCAAATGCACTTCCGCAGTACCAGACAGCAACATAGTCTGATACGATTGGGTAGTTTAAAAAAAAACTATTTGTTTTCCATGATAAATAAGTGCTAAATATGTTTTTTTTTTTTTTTTAAATGCACTTTGTGCTCTCCCGTTAATTCTTTGTGCACCATTACAGTATCAGGTCAAGTGACGCCCTTGCCTCCTACACACAAAAGGAGGCTTTCAGTTGAGGTCAAACAAAGTGTCCTCTTGAGGGTGTGCTTGACCTTAGTTTTCCAACACCAACCACACAAGAGCAAGAAGCTGGATGCATAAAACCAGATATACAATATCTATGGCGCTTATCATGAGCCTATCCCAGCTATCTTCGGGCAATCGCTGAACTGATTGCCAGCCATTTGCAAGACCTAATCAGCATACAGAAAGAATTAAGTTATAAATTAAAAATCAGATACATTTTAAAAAACACTTTTACTGGGACTGTAATTAATTCGTCACTGTTATCTGGTATCCGTAATTATTATTATTCTTAATAAAAGTTTATCTCTTACTTGTCTTTTTGGGCCTCGTTTGGCGTCCATCTTAGAAAGCGGAGATGTAGATTTTTTTTTTTTTTTTCGTTTTTCAAATGTCGTGGTTAAAAGTAGAAGCGTGAAAGGAACAATGTTTGCGTGCATGTTGCTGGGTCCATGCAGCTGTTTTCCGCTGGGCTTGCCACTTCCTTTCTTCGCCATCTGTCACTGTCAAACTATTTGCGCATCCAATCGTGTTCATCATGCACCAGATTGGTCACAAATCAGCTCTGTGACTTGCGCATTATTTGACATCTTCACATGCTGCTTTTCTTAGCCAAGAAGAACTTGGCCGCATGTAATTTTTTTCTCACTGTAATTGATGAGATAAATCCAAACAAAAGCAATGTTCCCTTTCAAATTTGGTTTTGGTTATCCTAATTAGACGGCGATTTGTTTTTTTATCTGTGCACTTTGGATTCATGAAGAAATAGAGCAACTGGGTTGTGGGATGCCCTTCCGTGTGGGCAAGAAGAGCCCTCATGAATGAAAATTGATTTCAGGTGCTTTTCTGTTTAATTTAACCAGTTGACAGTCTTTGTCCATTTTTGGGGACCTTCGTTGTCCAAAGGGGAGGAAAAATCAATACTTATGGATACCACGGAAAAAAAAAAACACTCAATTATGACACTTCAAGAGCATCGCCATCTTTTGGCACAAATAACACAATTCTCAGACAAAAAAAAACACCTACCAGTTAAAATGAACTTGAATATTGTGTCGCTATGAGCCTGGTCAGCTACTGCATTATTTATTGCTAGAAAATGCTTGTTATGCTAGCAAGATGTCACAGTTTTTGTTGTTGTTGTTGTGCAGATGCCATATGATGCAATACTTTTTTTGGCGCCACCTCCTTTAGCATGCGGGATCCAGGTTAGGTTAGGGTTAGGTATTGGCAAACCTTGTCCCTGGCGTGAGAGATGTGTGTCAACTTGAAATGAGTGAGTGGGCTTCCAGTTGTCCAAGGATGTGACTCCGCCGTCATCTTCTTGTTCCCGTTCCAATGAGGTGGTCAAGCGCTGGGCTGGGCGGCATCCTGACTAAAAGCCTGGCTGGCGGAGCGTGTGACAAAAGGCCTTTTATCCGCACGCCGCTGCGCTTTGGCTCGGAGGGGTGGGGGGTGGGGGGGGGGCATGTGACTGCCCCTCATTCGGGTCAGGCCAGCAGACCCTCACGAGGGAATTCCCTCGGTGGCCCGTTCAGCTCATCAGCATGTCGCTGTACATTAATGTCTGATAAGCCTCCATTCACTTTTTTTCAAGTCAGCGTGGTCACCAGAGTTGAAACAAGAACACGAAATCAGGTGAAATCTCAACGCCATTTCACACTGGTAAATAATATATTAAGGTGAGAAAAGCATAAGCTTTTGTCATGCAAACATGTGGGAAACATTGCCCCCTATTGGTAGGATGACAAAGTGCTTGATTTGACAATTAAGGTAGGCGGCTTTTTAAACGTTAATATCTCCGAGGATCAGCTTAATTAATTGTGGCAGCCAATATCGTGATCGCGATTGAAATTCGATTAACTGTGCAGCCCTTTTTCTTTGGCATCCAAACTAAGCACAAAACCCCCACAGTACACCTAGTACTGCCCTCTTATTTAAATAACCTTTCCTTCTGGCTTTTTTTGCAGCATTGATTAAATTAATGTGTGAGCAGAGTGTTTTTATTAATTGCATTTATTTCCACATTTACATTTTGAGTCTTTTTTTTTTTATTCAGGTTTTTTTTTTTTCCACTTTTATTTCTTCATTAATTTTTAACCGTTTTGGTCTTCCATTGCCACTTGTCACATAAAATACGCTGATTACTTTTAGAGAACTTTAAGGATGTTGTTGTGATTTAAAAGAATAAAAAAAACAGCATGGTTGAGTTGATTGTTGGGAGACCTTGGCCGTTTGTAAGCTACTTAATGCACAAGGTTAGCAAAGCTAACACGTTTGGGTCGATAAAACATCAACGCAAGAGTTGATAGTTCCTAGACGACAATTTTTTTGTCTTTCGCCAGTGCAAACATTGCTGAAAACCTCACGCTGAATGTGGCCATTTGTGTACTGGCCAAACCATTGATCAGAATCGGATTATCTTGTTTCATCATAATTAGGAATTTGCAAATATTAGTATGGAGCAATTGATAGGCAGGAGTTGATTCTTAATGTATTTGCTCACTGTATTTGCTGACTTGTGAGGAGTGTGTGCGCGTCTTTTGAGGTTGCGATGTAGCTTCGGGCATGTGGTAGAGTGCCAGCGCGCCAACTGTGTACCGCACCGACCCGTTTGGCAAAGTCAATTGTCCTCGGCACGTCTGCTGTGCGCAAATGCTCCAAAACATAGAAAACGACAGGGAATCTGCCATTTTGCTTTAAAATGGCCATTTTGCCTGTCTTCGGGCATCAAACTTGTTCCACATATTTTTGTTCAACTGCAGACATATTTGATCATATTCAATTAAGTATGGTTGGGAGTCACTGGAACAGACAGGCGGTGACGCAAAAAAAAAAAATTGGATTTTGTCATGCGTGCGGCCTAGTCATGGCAGAGAAATTTGATGACTCCACCAAAACTAATAAATCACCTCCCTCAAGTTGAATTGTGAGGCAGACGTGCTTCCCACATTGCCATTGGCTGTCAGTCACTGCCATTTGTAAGTTTATCAGTTGTGCTGCTGGAAATTGTCCCATTTCAACATCTGAGAATTCTTTATTTACCAGAAATCAAGTATCATTTTTCAACTTAGGCATGGGCCCGTAACAGATTCTGATGGTATAATTACCAGGAGCAAAAAAGAAGGCGGAGGACGAGCTCAGCTTTTTAACTTGATTTCGATTGGTAAAGCTTCATTCAGTTGTCTTCCAGAAGTGTGCTATATCTTCAAAATTCAGCGTATTTATTGGTTTAGACATGCAAATGTGTGACAAAGACTTTACTTATCCTCCATGCATGCCAAGAAGGTTACGAAAAAGGTGATTGTCATCCAAGTATTTTCCAAGCGGCGGCTTTTTGAGTCGACTCTGCAGGCAGCCAAGAAGCGACTCATATTCTACTCGGCTTAAATGCCCTTTTTGTTAGATTGAGCAAAAAAAAAGAGAAAATCACTCATTAGGAGTTATATGAAAAAGGTTGCTGCCTATTATTTAGTCAAAAACAGCTTTATAAAATAAAATGCCGCTTTATCTTTGCTGCTTTCATCGCCTCATTAGCAAGCAGTTGTAGACACTAAACACGTTTTGACAAATTTTTAAAATGATTACATTTGAAAAAATACGTTCGAGTCATGAATACTTTGACGATGTAATATAAAATAAAATGAACAAAATATTTTCTGATGAATAATCCAATGTTCTGTCCCTCCATCTATGGATCAGTGCACTATCAACATTGGCCAGAGGCGGCGCCAAAAACACAGGGACTGAGCCGAACAAGGCACGAATCTGAAACTGTTAAAAGATAAACTAAATCAGTTTAAAAACACCCAAATTCACACATAGACCCCCTGCAGTCCACTGCGAATCCCACTTTGAGAAACACTGGTCTAAATAATGCGGGCTTTCTTTCAAGAAGAATAATCAAATTGGGTGAAATTACGTTGGTATTGATATAGTCAATTATGTTTCCAATTGCCTAATCAAGCAACTAGCCTACAGTGTTCCATTCTAGTGGATGTTATATCAGTGAATCAAATTAAAGAATAGTCCTAACTTTGTGATATGAAAGTAGTCAGATCCATTGGATGCAGTTTTCTTTGCTACGCAGGACCCTGCTTATGATTTTACAGTTTGTTCTTGAAGAACACACATTTATTTACTTATTATTACTGATGGATGCATGGCAGCCTAACCAACATAAGGCGGCTTGGAGCTTCATCAGAAAACCAGAAGTCAAATGAATGAAAGTTGACTTCTGTCGGTGATTGAGAAGTGAAATGGCCTTGTCCAGGTGGGGCTTGATTCCAGAACGAGAAGCGTCCGAATGCGCTGAACACAGAAGTGCTCCAGTGAGCCAATCCTCTTAGCAGAGCTTTTTTTTTCCCCTCCCGGTTTGCAGGAAGGATATCCTGTGTGCCGTTCCTTTGTGCTCGCCGCCGCAACCCCCTCTCTTTGCTCCCCTCTTTACGGCAGCTGCGGGGTTAATGCGTAGCAGAGGCAGGAGTTGTAAGGGGGAGGGAGGCGGCGACTTGAGCGAGGAGGTGGGGGCCTCTCCACAGCTGTCGTAGTAAAGAGGCTGCGCCGCTGGGCTCGGAGGACGCCTTCCTCGCCGGTTGCATCGTCCCGAAACAATGGGCCGCGCTCGGCCGGCGCTGGCGCCCCGCCGCGGGTTTTTCCCCGAGCGTCTTCCTCCTCAAAAACGGGACAGCGTAGAGTGAGCGCTCTCATGGTGGCCGCCTCCTTCGCCGCCGGCCGGAGAGAGCGGATGACAGGAAACGCGGCCGCCCCCCTCCCACCGCCAAGGTGAGCGTCGCTCGCGCTTTGTCCGGACGACTGACGAGAGCCGCTTTTTGTTTGGCGCGCCGCATCCGAGGTGCCACTTTGACGCCGGAGAGTTGTAGGCAGGCTGCTTTCGCTCGGCGTCAACAAAGCGTCGTAAATCTGACGAGCGGCTTTCTCGTGTGTCAAACAAAAACAAAAGCGTGGAAACAGACGGGCCACGATGCCTTTCCTCCAGCGTGCGCGTGTGTGTGTGTGTGTGTGTGTGTGTGAGGTTGTATATGGATCCCTTCCCCCACCAGCCCAAATATTGCTTGTGTACCATGGGCATAGCAAACATCAAACAGGAAGCAGCCCCCCTCGCCTCGCCTGGCTCGTCACATCTCTTTGATATGCGCCCCAAACTTGAGCGTGCAGACAATAGCGCCCGACTTTGGCCTACATTTAGGTTTTGGGTGCGTGGGAGGGTTGGTCTCGCCAAGGATGGCGCTGACAGCCTTGCAGCCTGCGCCAAATCCTCAAGAACGCCGCCGACGTGATTTAAGGAGCTTTTGCGCGCCCTTTTGCATCTTCCTGGAATACTTTTTGCCCTCCTTCCAGGAAAGAGGTTCCGCGACAGCCCTGGATAGTGGACGAGGTGTCGCCATTGATTTTTGGGGTGAGGTGATGACAGGGTTCCTTGCTCCGGGGTTGTTTTTTGATGCCGGCCCAGATGATCCGCCGGCGTTCTATTCTGACCCAGACCGCAGGGAGGGCAGATGCTCAACACCTCTAATCTCATTTCACGTTGACTTGAGCTCCGAGGATCAGGCACGGCTCGCCCGTGCACACCTCTCGGGAGGAGGAATTAAGGCGCGAGCTCGACGCCCAAACACATCACAGATGATGAGCCTGACGGCCCATTTCGGGACACTGACAGGTCACTGGCTTACAAAGACGGTGGCTTGAAAATTACTAGCCGGCGTCGCTCAGGCATCTGTGGCTCTCCTTTCTCTCTTGGGAGGGCATGACAGCAAGTATACTTTCCAAAAAGTGATACTTTACTGGGGGAACACTGTAAATTAGGGATGGGACAAGACACAACGATTAATAGGAAAGCATATTCTCCTGTGTAGCCCATGTCAAAAACAACAGCAAAAAGAAAAAGATTCATTGATGGAATCGAATGGGGAAGACTATTTTGTTGGCTGAGCTCTTGTGTGGGAATTTCCCAGCCGTTCTGGCACGACTCAATAAAATGGCTGACTTGCTCATTGAGTGCAAATCATTTGTGCGTGTGTGTGTATTTTTTATTGTCTCGTCTGAGTCAGCAATGGGGGAAAAAATGAATGAAAGCAAAATGTTTTTGTCTTGTTTTGGCAGCTCCTTGCTCATGCTGTTGGGAGAGCGAGGCACCTGACGCCGCCCTCAAACTCTTCACGGCTCAAGAGGAGAGCGCAAACCACAGGTGTGTGTGTGTGCGCCCGCGGGTTCAATAACGTAAGCGTCATTGAAATATTTCTCATAGGGATAGGACGAGACACAAATCTCACGAGGTCAGATGTCTCACAAGATTTGTAGTATAAAAAAAATGCCAACTATACGGTAAATTTTCCATTTTTAAACGGTGTTGTTTTTATCAAGCAACACAATCAACTATCTAGTGTGCAAATGTTAACATAGAAGGAGTCAGGCTCATTTTTCACCTGTAGCTGAGATCTTTCCTCTTACTGAATAGCATATCATTATGCAGGCCGCCCTGGCGGCGTTCGATAATCTTCCTGTAAACACTTAGCGCACCGCTCAGGTTACACAAGTGACGGGCGGCTAAACGCCTTCTGCACATTAAAACATTTGTGGCTGTTTTGTTGTTTTTCTTTGGGGGGGGGGTTAGTTCTTTGACTTAAGTACAATCAAAAAGTGCAGGCTGTGAAATCATTCAAAGCCGCCATTTTTCTTCCTTGGCCTCCAACACATCATGAGATTCTCATTAAAGGCTGCCCCTGTTTCTGGCTCTTTTGTTTGTGTTTTAAGCAGTTACTGTTTTATTGAGTTTATACGAGTACAGCTGTGGGGTTTGGCTTTTTCAAGCGTTTTATGAATAAAATGAAGAACAAAAGGACAAGTACTTTTTTTTTTTTTGGTCAATTATCAACGATACCCGCTTAAATCACAAATGGGAATTTACTTTTTTTTTTAATTCTAAATGTTCATTTCATTCAATTCATCTTGACCTTCACTTTCAACATTTCCACAATCTCACATTTTACACTGTCGCTAACTATTTTTCACCGTCCTTTTGTCTGATGCAACTGTTTTTGTCCTTCAACTACTTCTTCATTTTTCAACCCGTTCTTATCTTTTCTAACTTTTGGCACATTCCAGCACTTCAGTCCAAAAATTCACACTTTTCCAAATATTCAACCTTGTATGTGCACGGTAAAATTGACATTCGTTTCCATTGATACATTCAACTTTCTGACTCATTCAAACTGTTTTATCTTTGAACTGTTTAGCTCTTTCCCAGTACAATTAAAGCAAAAAAACAAAAAACAAAAAAACAGCTGTATAGTTAAACTTTACTGGCTGGCACTAGCCTAACTTTCCAGTTTGTCCTTCCAGATGAGAAGCATGTCTGATGAGGCGGAGCGGAGAATGTGCGATGAGGACTTTTGCTCGGACGAAGAGGGCGAGGAGGCGGACGTGGAGTCGTACCTGGAGGACAACAGCAGCGAGCTGATGGACCGGCTCAAGGAGCTAGAGGTGAGCCAGCCGTACTCACTCAAAACAGGCTTGCAGTCTCCTCAAATTGCTGCCCGGCCCTCGAGACAATCTCCACGGCCTTCGTGAAGGCCTTCCAAGCCCTTTGTCTCACTATTCACCCGTTTTCAATACAAATATCATTCTTTCTTCCTGACGTACACAAAATATGAAAACATTTAAAATATTTCATGTTGCACTGGTGGAGAAAAAGCTGGGATAGGCACCAGCAGGCCTGCGACACTACTTAGAATGAGCGGCTAGTGAAAATGAATGAATGGATGTATTTTTATGACGGATGAGAAAGATGGACACCAACAAAAGAGAGGCATCAATTGTTTTTTTTTTTTTTTTACTTAACGGACTGTATATGGGAGTAGTCCTAAATGCTGGCTGCAACCTTTAATTCCGACCATCAGGAGGAATGATGCTGTTTTCTTTTGTCAATCGCCAAATCATTAGAAAAACGTCAACTGTGTGTTATCATTGGCATCTTTGTTTGCATTGTTAACTGTGGGTGCTTTACATTGATGTGGTAAGCTAAACTAAAACTGCTTCCCACCAACAACAAGTTTGATTAGGTTATGTCAAATAGGCCAGTGTGTATTAAAGCATGGAAAATTGTGAAAATTAAAATCCCCTTAAGGTGTGTATTGTTTGTGGGCCGGCGGTAACATCTACAAGTCGCTGCAGAAACGTGCACCTTTAGGGTGGGCCACCTTGAAAAAAGCAAAGTCAAACAGCACAAGAATAATCATTCATACAAAAGCAGACAATGGGCCCATGAGAGCATCATGAGACTGCAAAGAAAGCTGAATCGTCGGTGGGATGAATCCAAATATTGAATTAGAGTTACTGCAATGTTTTTAGGTCCAAAAATCAATCAATCAGCACCAGCTTCCCCCCCTCTTTTTTTCTTCTTTGCGGGAATCCTCAGCTGACGTCAACTCAGCTTTCATTTTTGCTGCTTTCCTTTTTCTCACACTATACATCGTTGACTGTTGGAACACAAGTAATGTGCTCATACGTGAAAGAAAAACCCTGACAGCTGAATTCCAAACTCTTGTGTTGCACACACAGCAAGCAATTCATTGGAACAGAAACGTGGCATTTTGTGAGCGTTTTGTCATTTCTCTCCCAGGCAGAAAATTCGGCCCTGATGCTCGCTAACGAGAGTCAGAGAGAAGCATACGAGAGATGCCTGGATGAGGTGATGTACCCCGTAAACTCGATCGTCCGCCGGCGGCCCGTCAAATTAAATACGTTTTTCCTTTTAGGTGGCCAACCACGTGGTCCAAGCCCTCCTCAATCAGAAGGTAGCGTCCGCTTGCTTGCGTTTTCTGCGGCGTCTTTGAGTGTCCACTGACCTAAGTGAGCGCTTTTTGTGTGTGATTGACGGAGCAGGACCTGAGGGAAGAGTGCATCAAGTTGAAGATGCTGGTGTATGACCTGGAGAAACAGAATCGAGCACTTTGTGAGCTTTTTCAGCAGAAGCTGCCCAATCATCCCACTGCTCATTACCAGGTGACTGAATGGCCATTCATATTCATTTTTTTGGGGTTCAACAGGGGAGTGCGTGTTGCAATAGACACCGTGACATCACATGAGGAGCTGCACCATATTTGGAAAAATTACATTGCTATACATTTACAGTACTGGCCAAATGTTTGGACGGACCTTGTCAGTCAGTTTCTTAAAAAAATATGTAATACGACTGAAATCAGTGAATAAATGCTGCAGAGAGGATGAAATCAGTATATTTGGACAGTTTGAAGTTAAACAATGCCTCTTAATTATTACTTGATTAATAACGTAGTTGTTGATTAATTTGATAGTCAATTACTTATCAATTGATTAATTTTGACAGCTCTAGTGGCTCATATGTAATGCTTCAGTGAAGATTTCTTCAGATGTAGGCACTCAATTGTGTGATGTCAAAATCAACTTAAAATGCAATGTTGTATGTGAGAAGTTTTTAAATTTGAAGTTAAAATGATCTGTATTTATACTCATTTATGTAATAGCCATTAGCACGTTGCTAACACTGTTCGTTTATTTTTACACGTCAACATAATGTGCATTAGTGTTTCTGTATTTGAGTGCAATTGAGTGCTTAGGTTTATTACAACGTGCATTTCTTGCATTCTGAAGAGTTGACCTCTCAATGCAAGTGTGAAATTGGTTTCAGTGTCCTCATTAAGAGTCCTCAAACTCAAGGACAGCTGTGGAGCACTCTGGTCTGGTTTTATAATGACAATAAAGTAGCCGCTGATTACCATTAATATGAATAGCTTTACTTATGTTGTCCTTAAGTTAGCATGCAACAATACCTGCTCTGGGTGAACAAAATAACTGCTGGCAGATCAAGTTAAGCGCTCCCCTGTGTCTGGGGACCATCTCATGGCCGTCTGCTGCCTCCAGGTCCTGGCAGGACCCCTCCCTGACTACAACACGTCGCTGCACAATGACTCGGCCAAGCATTTGGAGGCTGCTCAGAACCAAGCACAAGCCAAGGTGATGAGCGCAAACTAGTGTTTGACATGACGCCAAAAACAAGGCACTGGTGTTGTTTGCGCGCAGGGCCCATGTGGCTTAGCTCCATTGGTCTCCTGTGATACTGATACAATTGTTCTGTCTTGTCCTGTCAAAAGGGGAACGGCTACCGCACTCAGCACTCATCTCCGGGCCCGCGCAACACCGCCACCTCCATGGAGGCCCTTTCGCCCTTCTTTAAGAAGAAAGCACACATCCTGGAAGTCCTGCGCAAGATGGAGGAGACAGATCCTCTCAAGTTTCACCCAGCCACAGCCGGCCTGTCTTTCTGCGACTACAGCCAGGCTCTGGTGTCCGCGGAGGCCGACGCGCTGCAGTGCAAAGGCCGGCGCGCGCGCTGCTGCTGCCCCCGCTCACAGACTGACTCTCTCCAACACGTCAACGGGGATGGGGCGCTGATGTGCGAGGGAGGCAAGGCCTGCTGCTTACACTGCCCGGACGGTTCCTCCATGCCGTGCGCCGCGCCTACCGTCGCCACCACCGAATGTCCCCCCAAGAGGCCAACGGAGGAAGCTGTCCCGCCGTCCAAGCAATGCACCGAGAATGATTCGCACTCCAAAGCGGACGATGGCGACGCCGCCCATCCGAGCCCGGAGGGATCGGAGGGGAAGCCGGACTGCCAAGAACTCACAGACTTCTTACCGGTCCCCCAGCTTTCGCTTCCTCATTCAGAAGGCGCCCTCAACTCCTGCAGTGAGCGCGAGGCAGGCGACGATGAGCTTCCCGTTTACTCCTCCCCGAGCGTGACATCCAGTGATGCTTCTTCCGTCCCGGAGAAGGAGGCCGCCCATCCGGAGGTCGCCCGAGCCGGCGCTTCCGTCAGTCCCAGCCCCTCCTGCCTCACCGAGGTCAAAACAGCCGCCATCAACTCGCCGTCCAAACTGCTCAAGCTCCTAAAGATCCCTTCCATGGGGGACAAGTGTCAGGCCTCAGCCCCCGCCGTCCGCCTCAGCCCCCAGCTCACCCGCAGCTCCAGGATCCCCTGTCGCACCAACAACTACGAGGTCTATCACTCGCCCGTTCCCTCCCGTCGGGCCACCACCGCCGAGCGCTGCAGGCAGCCGCCGCCGCCGCCCACCAGGTCCGAGTCATACCCCGCCACTCACTCCGCGCCCACCTCCCCGCCGCAACTCCAAGATGCCTGCACCGCACCTGCTCAAGGCGCCGCTTACAGCAGCTTCTCTGCATCCAAAACCAAGGCACTTGCTCCCTCATCCGCCGCCTCACCATCCTCCCCCAAACTGGCTCCCAGTATCCCCCATTATGAAAACGTATCTGACCTGTCCGCTAAGATGGAGAAAAGAACCACTCTTCCGTCTCAAAGCAAGCCCAGCAATGGCGAGCGCAAACTGGTGAAATCGCTTCCCGAGAGCGTCCTCGCCGCATCCCCGCAGCGAAAGCAGTTCTCCTCCTCTACGTCGGAGTCCACGTCCGAGTCCACGTCGGACGACGACCAAGATTCCGACGGGCCGCTGTGGGTGGACCATCGCGGCCCGCCCGACTCTTCGGCCCTCGCCGGCTCTCGGTGTGGCGCCGACCGCTCGCCCAACGGCGAGCCTTCCCATCCCCCGCTTCCCGCGAGGAGGAACGATCCGTCTTCCATCCCCAAAAGGCCCGCGGCCAGGTCGCAAACCGATTCCAGTCACCACGCCTTCAAAGACAGGCTGGCTGCACTGGGAAAGCTGAGGAGCTCCGAGGACTTGCAGGCGGGCTCCAGGCCGCCAGACGAGGTCGGCGAGGACCCTGCTAAAACAGCCGAAGGACATTCCAAGTACACGGACTCGTTGGAAGGTAAAGGGCGGCCTAGCGGCGTGGGTTTGAAGTACCCAGGTGGCTCTCAGCCGAGTTCCTCCACGCCGGCTAAAGCAGAAATATGCGTGAGCTCCAAGAGCAAGATCGGCCTGCCGTCACCTCACGCCGACGCGCCGCTGGTATTGCGGAACAACATCAAGTGTCCCGCCTCACTCCAGCTGCCCTCCAATGTGAAAGGCGCTGCTCAAAGTCCCAATAAAATCCCCCCCAAGTCACCCTCCAAACCTTGCCAGGGTCCCTCCGTCCAAAGAGCAGGAAAACCCGCCGACGCCCCGCGCTATTCCTCCAAGTCGGAGGAGAGGACCAAAGTGGGCGGCAAAGGGAAGAAGAACCCCACGTACGGAGACAGCCTCCCGCCGCCGCCCCCCAGGCCTCCCGCATCCGAAGGGCAGAAGGCGCCGCCCGCGCCGACGCCCAGCCCGCAGTCGGCCATCGAACAGAAGGTGATGAAGGGCATCGAGGAGAACGTGCTGAAGCTCCAAGAGCCCGGCGAGGCCAAGCCGAAGGCGTCCAACGGCATCGCCGGCTGGTTCGGACGCAAGAAGAGCAAACTGCCCGCCCTCAGCCGCAAGGCGGACTCCGCCAAGTCTAAAGAGGAGAAGCGCGAGTGGAAGATCAACATCCCGTCGGTGGGCCGGGACTCGGGCCGGCTGGCCGGCAAGTGTCGCGAAGGCGTGGAGGGCCTCAACATCTCCACGCTGATGGAGAAGGCGGAGGGGCTGCGGCGAGCGTTGGAGGAGGAGCGGGCCTACGTGGAGAGGTCGGGCAGGGGCCACTCCTGCGAGGTGGTGATGGACCCCACTCAGGGACAGCTGGCCGTCATGTACCGGGGAGGACGCTCCGACAACTTCATGCAGCAGCTGCTCAACAGGTGCCCACGCCGAGGAACGTGCCCACCCACTCTTGGCTACTCAGTTGCCGCATTTAAAAAAAATGGCGCAATGGCTTGACTGCAAACAAAACAAGAGGCTTTTCCAAGTATGAAGTAGCACATAGTGCTGTACAGTTACGCCTAATGACTGCATTTCTCATATTTGTGGCTAAAAAGTGACACGTGAAGACTCTCTGTCCCCAAAATGCACAAATGTAATCGAGCTCAAATTAGATCAATCAATGATTTTTGCTAGGCTGATATGGATAATTGTCAAGCAAGAATGTCAATAACCGATATTTGTTGTAGATGCTTAGTTTTCAGCAAAAGACAAAAAAATGAACACGTTTGTTGAACAACTTTTCAGAAATGCATCGGGTGAATTTATTTGTATATTTTTAAATCTAGACATTATACATTACATCCATCCATTTTTATTGAAAGGGAATTAAGTACACCCCAAATCAGGTTCTCCAATTTTTCAAAATAACTGAAATAATAAAACTTCCATTATCTTTGCTTCAAACAAACACAAAACAAAGTATGCAGTTTTCCCAGGGTAGGGTAAGCAAAATCTCTTATAAAGGTCATTGAAGAGGTTAAACAGTTAAGGTCTCAAGAGATGGCTAAAAAGCTTGAGAATTTTTGCTAGTACATTACAACGGCATCCCTTTTGCATTCAGTGAAGATTGCGAATAGTCCATAGGCCCATTGACTTATTGAGGTTTTGCTTGCAGAGTGGACGGCAAGGAGGGCCCGAGCTTGCCGCAGCGAAGGCTTTCATTTGACTGCAAGACATCCAGGCCCATGTTCGCTCAGCAAGGCGGCCTGGTGGCGGGTCCCGGCGCCGGCGAGGACCAAGGCAAGAAGGTGGGTGGACATCTGGGCCCCTTGGGGCGTCTCCCGCCAGGTCCCGGTCGGTTGGAAAAAGTCTGAGCGTCTCTCCCATCTCGCAGGCATCCCATCGTGCGGACAAGATCGTGTCTGATGACAACTTGGCCGATTCACTTCACTCGCAACACTTTGCAGGTGAGAGGACTTGGCCAGTCCAAGGAGCTTTTATCAGCAAATTCTGGTTCATAAACGTCCTGTGTACAAACCCTAACTTGAAACCCTAGTCATATTTTGGAACCCTAGTTTGAAATTTGATATGTAGTTTGAAACTATTGAAAGCCAAGCGCTTGTTCAAAGGGTTAGGTAACCCTTGTCCTACTTTTAAACACAGTTTGAAAGCCTAACTGTAGATTAAACGCTAACCCCAGTTAGAAATTCTACTTTGAAACCCTGGTCCTAGTTTGAAGCCCTATAGTTTCAAAGCCTAGTTGTATTTTAAATCTATTCTTTGAAATCCTAACCCTAGTTTGAAACCCTTGTCCTAGTTTGAAACTCTAGCCCTAGTTAGAAACCCTAGTTTGAAAGCTTCGCTGTTTTTTACATCTATTCTTTGAAACCCTAGCCCTAGTTTTAAACCCTAGTTTGAAAGCTTAGTTGTTTTTTAAATCTATTCTTTGAAACCCTAACCCTAGTTTGAAACCCTACTTTGAAATCCTAGTCCTAGTTTGAAACCGTAGCCCTAGTTTGAGACCCTAGTTTGAAAGTTTTGCTGTTTTTTTTAAATCTATTCTTTGAAACCCTAACCCTAGTTTTAAACCCTACTTTGAAACCCTAGTCGTCATTTGAAAAACTAGTTTTAAAGCTTAGTTGGTTTTTAAACTATTCTATGAAACTCTAACCCTAGTTTGAAACTCTAATTTTAAAGCTTAACAGTAGTTTAAATCTATTCTTTGAAACCCTTAACCCTAGTTTGAGACTCTACTTTGAAACCCTAGTCCTAGTTTGAAACGCTAGCCCTTGTTTTAACCCTAGTTTGAAAGCTTAGCTGGTTTTTAAATCTATTCTTTGAAACTCTAACCCTAGTTTAAAACCCTACTTTGAAACCCTAGCCCTAGTTTTGAACCCTAGTTTGAAAGCTTAGCTGTTTTTTAAATCTATTCTTTGAAAGCCTAACACTAGTATGAAACCCTTGTTTGAAAACCTAGCTTTATTTTGAATCTATTGTGTGAAACTCTTACCCTGGTTTGAAACCCTGTTTTGAAAGTCTAGTTCTTTGAAAGCCTAACTCTAGTTGTAAACCATACTTTGAATCCCTAGCTGTAGTTTAAAACCCTACTTTGAAACTCGACTTTGAAGCCCTACTTGTAAGGGTTTGGGTAAGGGGTTTTCGTTTTGAGACCTTTCAATGAAAACCAAATTCCTAGTTTAAAACCCTACTTTGAAAGCCTAAGCTTAGTAAAGGCATTTAAACTCTATTCCTAATATTTAGCTTAATTTTTAGTGAAAAAAAAAAAATTGAAAGCGTAATGCTAGTTTGAAACCTTCGCCTTTCTTTAAACCCCAGCTTTAAAACTATCACCTTATTTTTTTATTGGTTGTATTTTCAAAATAGTTTTTTCAAAACCTTTTTTCAAACTTCATTTTCAAACAGTAAACCTCAGTAAAACGCTACTTTGAAAGCATAACCCTACCTAGGAACTCTAATCCTAACAAGGTTCATGGTTTTAAAAATTAACCTAGTTTAAACCCTCTTATTCAACCACACTGTGAAATCTTACTGTTGAATGTTGAAAATTCGGCAAGTTGAAAATGAAGTTGAAAGCTTTGATTTTTCAATGCGAACTGCAGGTTCCGGAGCGTCCACGTACACGCTGGACAGCGGCATCGGCACCTTCCCGCTCCCCGACGGAGGGGGCGGGGCGACGGGGCGGGAGCGGCCCTCGGGTTCGCCGGGGAGGGCCGGGCGGCGGGCCCGCACCTTGGACCGGGAGCCCGCTGCGCCGGACGAGAGCCGGGCCGCCCACAAGCGGCTCCTTCAAGACACGCATCACGCCTCCAAAACGGAGGCCGGGGGCCCGGCTGGCGTCATCCGCCGCCAAGGTGAGCTCGCCTCGCCTCGCCCTGCCCGGCTGTCTTTCGCTGTCCGGCCAGTTGTGTAATCTTGGCACTGTGGACCAGATTCCAAGGAAGCCCACGGCGCGCACGTCTTCTCGCCTCGCTCCAAGACGTGGACCTTCCCTAACCTCAAGACTCCGGCGGCACCCGCCGACGTCTACCTGGCCGTGGAGGAGGAAGACGAGGAGGTGGTGTCCTTTGCCACCCCCTTCAGAGCGGTACGTGCTTTTTTAAAATTTTTTCTAAATATGACCATGTGTAGTAAGTGGAAGCAGTGCAGGAGAAGAGAGAATTGAAGCACTGTGTAAATTATTGGGTGAAATAAAATGTCAACAAACAATTCTTGTCTCTAAATTTCTGGTGTTGGCCAGAATCTTTGCACTTCCAAATTATTTTCAGATCAAATGAGGACGAAACATGGATATTGACCAATAATATTGCTTTTCGAGTAAACGCCCATGTAAAGATTGCCAGTTGCTAACAGGCCCTCTGGTGTCCGGCCCCCCTCCAGAGCTTGAGAGCCAGCGGGCCGTCCCCCAGCCGGGCGGTGGAGTCCGGCGGACTGCCCGCGCCGGGCGAGTCGGGCCTGAGCCGGCGGGGGAAGAGCCACGACGGCGGGCCCGAGCTGCTCAGGGAGCGGCCGGAGGAGGCGCTGTCGCCCGGCCGGCCGCAGGTCCTAGAGACGCCCGAGTCCCTCAGCGACTCGCTCTACGACAGTCTGTCCTCGTGCGGCAGCCAAGGATGACTCGCCGGCGGGGTCGCGACCGCTCCCCAAAAGGATTTCGAAGCAAACCCGCCGCCCGCCTGCCGTCGAGCACTCAGGATCAGCCCAAGACACCAAACGGATGCCGCACTGTGGACACCACTGCTGATGTGTGTGTGAGCGAGCTAACAGATAGCACAAACGGCGTCCAACTACAGGTACTACCAAAAATAAAATATCAAATAAAAGTTGTTTTATTTTGCAACGTAACATAAAAGCTGAAACCAGAAAATGGCAAGGAGCTATTACACGCAAATTGACATATCTCAATGCAGTTCCGAGATTTTCAGCTCACTAAAACCACAAACTCAGAAAATTAGAATACTGTGAAAAGCTTTCTTTTTTGAAGCATTGTTGAATTCTAAGCAGGCAAGTCATCAAATCGCCTGCAGATGCGTGGTCTAGTGAAGATCTATTTCAGTGGCTGGAGTTGGTTCTCCGTGCTTAGTGGAGTCAAACATTCTACCAGGACATGGAACAGCAGACTTCATCTTCCAGCAGGACTTGGCACCCCATTACCATGCTGCAAACTCACCTGACCTAAACCCTAAAGAAAATCTGTGGGGCCATGTCAAGAGAAAACTCAGACCAAATAAAAGAAGCGCTAAAGGCCGCAGTGGAAGCACGCTGGTCTTCTAGAACTCCTGTGATAGGCCACAAACTGGTAGCACCCATTTGGGCAAAAGGGACCCCAACTATGTACCAACTACAGGTTCAAGAGTTTTGGTGGCCTTACATTTTTGTATTCAAAATCTTTTATATTTTGCAATATTCTAATATTCTGAGTGTTTGTGAATCGAAAGAAATAAAAGTTGAAAAATATGGATTCACATTATTGTCGAATTGCGGAAATACAAGCTTTTCAGGATATTTTTATTTTCTGCGTAGTACCTGTAGGTGGCGTCGTCGGACACACTTCACTATGTCATGTACTTGAAGGCAAAAATAGGCTGTGCTCCTTAAGATGAAAATAAAAAAGAATGTTCATTTTTTGTTTGTTAAAAACCGTCACGATTTCAATGTATAAACATTTTTCCTTTATCGTGTCGAATTGATAATTTTGCAATCACAGAGGTCTGTCCAGAAAAGAGAAAAAAAAGTCTGAAAAACCACAATGCATTTACAGGTAATATATACCAGCAATAATGACAAAGAGAAATGGCTATGCTATTCCATGAATATTTCCATTATTTATTTTAAATGTATGCCATTTTGGGGAGGAAAAAAAAAAAATCAAGTCTTGGGGCTTGCTATCATGTCAGTTTCTCCATGTTGTTGTGTCTTAGACATTAGTTCCCCTGTATGTATGGCCCTTTTTCAACTTTCTATTAAAAGCTTTTCGTCGAGTCTTTGCGTGCTTCTTTTATCACTAATACACATGAAAATTATTGCCAAAACTTGCATTTCACTGTACAATCATTGTAAACTGGGGCAGACTGCTAAAAGTTTTTTTTAAGGGAATTTGTCCAGCAAATAATGCAACTCACTTGACCATTGCAGTCCTTCAACACATTTATTTGGGCAAATATATCAAAGTTGTAGTTTAGCTTTTACAAGAACAAAATAATCTTCACAGTATAGGCTGCAAAATGTCATCAGGTTAACTTCACTTAATTTGGCAAACTATCAGACATTTGTGGAATTAACAAGAGCAAAGAAAAAGATGGACAGATGCCACCAAGTGGGAGGGAGCTAGAAAAGTCCCGGACAATTCAAAGCATCACTAATGAGGACATCGGGAAGGGGATTCAGTGTCCAAAACGCACTCTGCTAAAGAAGAAGAAAAACGGGGCCGGAAAATAAAGCAACTCTGCATGTGATGACGTGACACCGCTTCAAACTTTAAGCATTCCTGGCCTGTCTAGTCATGAGAAAAAAAAAAAAAAAAAACGTGAGCAACGCCGACCTCTGCAGGCCAAGCGTGTTGAGCGCAAAAAAATGATCAAGACTCGGAAGTAAAAGAGCAAAGAAAGATTAAATCGTTTGCAACGGGAAGACCACAAGCGCTTTGTTAAAGAAATTAAGTCAAAAGTGGCAAACGGGCGTGTCTTCGTCCGTCGAGCTCCTCTACTTCTTCTCCTTCTTCTTGTCCTGAAACGAGGCGAGAAAAGCAAAATGAGACGTGCTCAGCGGCACCCGGGCGCCGACTTGTTTGAGGGGCGCACCCTGTCGTTGAAAGCGAGGATGACCATCAACTTGCGGAAGATGGTGATAAAGTCCAGGAACAAGTCCACGCAGTGCCTGCGGCGCACAAGAGTTGAGGTTTTTTTTTGGGGGGGGGGGGGGGCATACGGCACCCCCACTCACCACACATAGTCCTTGTCTCCGTTCTCGGCCTTCTCGATGATGAGCTGCGTGTCGAAGAGCACGAAGCCGCACATGGTCAGCAGGCCCAGGTACATGTGCGCCTGCGGGAAAGGGCGAAGGTCACGGTGGAGGTCGCCGGGCGCACGCAAAGCGCACAACTGACCTTGAAGAGCATGACGGATCCCAAGAACATGTTGGCCAGCGACAACAGGAGGAGCAGAGACAGGCCGGACATCAGCGTGCCTGCAAATTCACAACCGTCTAAGACAGTGCTACTTTACTTTCAGCAACATCAGGAGATAGATCATGAAACTTTTTTTTTTTTGGATCAACCGGTGCCGGGCCACATGGGTCGCACGTGAAATAACGATGTTTTGGAACTGATTTAGTTAACAGTTGATTCATATGTGCTCTGTTTGGCTTGAATTTTGTTTCTTGGCGCCATCTCTTGTCACTGTTGATATTCTATTTCGTAGTGAGGAAGGGTGGTGTTGCTTCAATTGAGAGCAGTTAGTCAGTGACGCCCATGAAGTTCTGTCCCTGTTAGATGTGGCCCACGGTAAGTTGTACTTTCTTTGTAAGAATGTTGCCATTTATGACATTATGTCCCAAATTAAGTTTGTCTGATCCAACGGCAACTGTGGACAGCATGTTAGCTAATGTTAGTTCTTATCTTCAGCATTTTAAAGAGTACTGCCTTGTTTGCGTTTAGCTCATTAGCATTTTCGTTTGTGCCAGGTATTTCCCTTTGGTATGTGTTAGCATATGCAAATCTTTTGCATTGATAAGAACTCATTTGCAACTAATTAACATTTTCTAATTAACATGACTGACTCAATGTAATTCTTGTAAATTTTTGTACATTGAGGCAGCGACCTCAAAAGTATTTGAGACTCAAGTAAGCTGAGGGTTCCTATTAGTTTATCATTAACAGTGAGCTCATACTTTATGTGCACTTTATATTCACCATTTGACAAGACGCTTCTGAGAGGAAGCAGCACGTATTTAATAGGAAGTTTCTTTTAGCCGTGCAAAGCTCAGGGAGGAAGGATGGGGTCTTACCTCCGAGGAACAGGTAGCTCCTACGTTTGGCATAGAGGGCGCTGAGAGTGAAGCAAATGAAGATCAGCGAGGTTCCCATGAAGGCTGTGACCATGATGCTACAAACAGAACAGGAACAAAGACAAATCAGAGAAGCAGCAGCTGTGGTGGTTTGTGACAGTTCCATTTGTCAATCAGAGCTACGTACTACTACTTTGAAGGGCCGCAACTCTTTCCGAGTGATGAGGACTTCATGACCAGCTAAATATGTGCTAAACATTTTACAGCATTAAATTGGACATCGCTAAAAGATCGGTACCGACAGGACACAGGTGACATTTTGGGCGTCAATAATGTCGCTCATAATTCCTCACGGCTAAACCGCTGTTTATTTTGAAAAACGGCAGACGGCATCTAGAACATTACCATTCAACAACGCAACGCCATTCGACGTCAAGCTTAAAAAGGATCGTTCGAAACATCGTTTCGACGTAAAAAAAGCAGTGATTCAGTATCGGCCTCAGACGTTACGAGGTATAAAAAGTGGTGTTCCAAACAACACATAACAAAGCACGTTAGCTTCGTTTAATTTCATCTGCTTGCCATAACAGAAGGAGCTTGTGCATGCAATAGATACATAGCAGTTAAAGGATGAATTTAATCTTTTTTTTAAATTGTTATTTTATAGTAAGTGTCCATTTTTCAGTTAGAATCAGAAAGAATGCATGTATTCTTTTAGTGAGCAAAATTGTGTTGCTCACTGAAGGTATGTTTTGATTTTAATTACATATTTATTATAATTTAGTATGGTAAATGTCTGTTATTGTAAGAAATGCTGTGTTGTATTTTTTGTTTAAACATAAAATGTTTTTGAGAATGCAGAAAAATGGCAAATTTCCCACAGAGATTTTGATATTATTTTAAAGCTGTTATTTAAATAACACAATACTGTGATATTTTTAAATCAAATAAAAAAAATGCTGTTGTATTGGCTTTCTTTAATCACTACGTGCAACAAAGAACAAAACAATCAAATCTGACTCCGCTACCGGCATTTTTTTTTATAGTGTCCACATAGAACCAATAATCAAAACGTCTGCTGGGTTTAGTTCCGCCCATTGGCCCTGTGGAGGTCACTTGAGAAGGGTTGTTCTCCTTCCTGCAAAAAGCTCAGCATACCTGGGGTTGATGGCGATGACAAAGTCCAGCGTAGGGCCCAGGCCCACCCCTAAGAGGTAGTGGGGCAGACAAAGAGGCATGTTAATGGCGCCGTCCGGCCGCTGCAGGCCCCCGAACACGCCAATCAGCGAGTCCTAACCATTGAGGAATGCGAATCCCGCCAGGATGGCCAGCCGCTTCTTTTCCGTCTGGGCGTTGTGCGGCGTCATGGCCAGCCACAGCATTAGGCCCAGCGAACCCAGCGTAAACAGCACGCCGCCCTGACAGCATAACACATCTCGCGTCACTTTTGGACAAAGCCAAATGTCAGTCCAAAAACAAGCAGCTGCGAGTGTTCAGATTTTCATTTCACCCCTCCCCCCCCCATTCTTTTATATTCTATTTGAGAAGTAATTTGCTTGTTTTGATGCAGTACAATATTACAGACTTTTTTCTTATTTAAAAATATTCCACCAACAATACGTTACCATATACAAACAAGGCCAGACCGATTACCGGTACCAATGAGGCATTTTGATGAAAATCCCCAAAATAACTTGAATTTCTATGCAAAATTCTGCTGACCCAGTAAACCTTGTTTTTGTTTGGAGTTAAAACAAACATCCGTGAAAGTTTAACATTACTGTTTCTTTTGAAATACTGTAAAACTTCACTTATTGTAGAAAACTCCTGGGAACCATTTACCTTTTAAAGTTTTCTTTTAACTTTTGAAGACATGCTGTTGACTCAGGGACTATCAGCATGTCTTTAAAATATGATTATGGCTATTGTGTATATTAAAAAAAAAAACATTTTGCAAATCCTAAAGATACACAATAAACATATTCTTAAAGATATTTCAACAAAGTTATGACAGCCCCAAATTTTGGCTGCCTTCTCGCCTACCAAAGATCTGTTTCGACCCTGATAAAAACTTATCGGTCGATCTGTAATGAACACAAAGTATGAAACACTGTAAAATCACACCTTCCTCACAGGAATCAATCAGCTTTCATGGATGGCTTCAGAAATTGGACATTTACAGCTGTGGCATTGGACTATTTGACATGAAACAAATTCTCGAAATGATGACTGCATAGTCAAAACAGTTATGGATTTGTTTTACTTGAAAATCAGTAAGTTGTAGATATATCTCATCACCACTTGGATGAGGAGCAAAACATAGATTCCATTTTGGAAGACGATTTTTGGAAAAAAAATGTCCAGATGCACTGCATATTTACACTTTGAACACACACTTCCCCTGCTATCTTACGCCCGCGTCCATAAAGATCCTCATCAGATGACGCAAGAGAGCAAGTTAGGCAGGTTGCGAAAAGTACCTGAACGAGACGCAAGACGACGTGCGTGTAGGCACCAGCCGCAGCCAAGAACATGCATGCTGCCAAGGTGGCGTAGACATTCTTCAAGTGCACCTGGGTGGAATGAGATCTGGGAAAAGGGAAGGGAAAAAAAAAGCGTGGATGAGAGGAGTGCAGCGTACATAAAGAACAAGTCAGATGGGTGCCAGGCATACATTTGGGAGAACTTGAAGAGCGCGTCAAAGTTGATGTTGCGGTCAAACACGTTCATGGTGCAACAGAAAGATGCAACCTGAGGAAAGAGGAAATAGTTTAAGGCTGAAAATGCCAAAAACCTTAAAAATGCCCAGCTCATTTCTACTTTGATTCAGGAGGCAGGAAGGAGTGAACGATATCAAATGGTGTTTGCTGCATTGGCAATTCAACAAGGACAACATCTTTGAAATCACTGTTGCCGTTTACATTTTGCATTATACGTAGAAACAAAAATAAGGGTAACGAAAATTCTACAACGTCAAAATTTTGTCATGGAACAGCCGTAGGCCATTCCTAAAGTTGAGACAGGGAGTTTGGATTTTTTTCTATGGCCGCGCAACTAATGATTTTGACCATTAATGTGTTGTTTACCTTTTTGATTCATTGAACAAAAATAACATTTGTCAATTTCCACTCCTAATCAAGGACATTATTTGAAAATGCTCGTGATGGGACGAAATGTGCTGAGTGGGAGAAGCGTGGATTCCAGGCTGCTGTTACACCTATATAACTGCGATTGCTTTTTTTGTAGCATTGCCCATTGCTGCAATGGACCCTGGGCGAAAAAGTAGAATTGCCCTATTTGGGAGCATTTTGATTTGATTTTTGATGCTTCTAATGAAATAAAAAATAGTGCTTAAAAAAACGATATTTATAGCAGTTGTATTTTGTTCATAGAGTAATTCAAGCACATTCGTGTCATTTTTGGAAAAATCGTCTAAAATTCTCAACCTTGTTGACTTCTTGTTTTACTGAACCACCTGATGGCGCCTTAGAAATAAAGAACGATGAAGCTTTGAACTATACTGTATGTGCAAACCAACTGGCTGCAAAGCTTCAAGAAGTTTCACTTGGCCAATACCAAAAATGTGCAAACAGCAATAAATTGCAAAAAAATGTTGAACATCCAAAATATCTTGTTGACTGAATTTGAGAGCATTTGGACCGTTTAAAAACTGTCTCCTAATGATAAATCAACTAAAGATGTCAATTGATACTATGATCCATTTGTAATTCATGAATAGTTGGTTGCACTTTAAAAAAAAACTGTCTTGACACCGCCTTCTTATATGAACTTTTGAAAAGTAAAACAATTTTGAAAAATCTACACTAACGTACCTATGAAGTCGATACTCGCAAGCCTACAATAAATGATCCACAAAGAGCCGAACATTTCAGAACGTCGAGTCATTTCGTTCTCTGGCTGCCCATTTGGCGGAAGTGCGAGCGACTTGGAACGGGGCAAACTTTCGTTTTGGACTACGATTGTTGGCTCGGCTTCGAATGCGTCGTCGAATGCGTCGTACGCGAACTGCGAAATCACAGCTGTCGATAATTTACCACATCGAATGAACCAGCAACGAACTGGACACTTTTTAACAGTGTAGAAATAATCGTTTGATGGCTTGGCAAGAAAGGTTTAACTGCTTGTTTGTTTGCCGTCTGCTGCGTGTTATTAATAGCCGAACATGCTAACGTCGGCTAGCTAGCGCGCCCACAAATTCCTTATCTCGACAGCAACCTCGAAAAACACAAAGAGCAAGCCATTCGGGCGAAAAGTCAAGGTTTCAATACGATAATGTGTGTGCCGTTAACCTGTTAGTTCCTGCTGACGTTCCGCGTTCAGCCTTGTGGGCCTTAGGTAGGATCTTTCTCTGCCTTCTTTCCGCTTCCTCTGAGTGGCGTCAGGAAAGCCAGGACGTGTCACACAATAGCACGCGCGCGCATGCGCACATGTGCAGTGATGTCACCATGGAAACGCCCAGAGACCTGCGCACCACTTCCGGGACTGCTGATCTGGCTTGGACAATAAACAAAACACGTTATAGGATGCGTGTAAAATTTGGAAAATGTAACGAAATAGAGGCAATGCCATGCGTTTTTAATCTACTATATTGTTTGCAAGTCAAAGACCAAATCTTGTTGGGTTTGAGATATTATTCTCGTTTATTCCGGATGATTTGACAAGAATTTACCTTTGCAGCCGGGTTTCGTAGAATGCAGTTCCAACAATATCTTCAATCTTGTTTAGAGTCAGGATAGCAATTTATGATAGTAACTTTGAACCCCGCCTTTCTCACTAATATTTCTTCCCATTTATATGCTTTATGTATGTAGACTTGCCACACCAAGAATTTCTTGTATAACTATATTTGGTTTAAAAATATTTATATTTTTTGAGTACATCACTTGCGGCTTGATGAAAAAAAACGACGATGACGTCTTTGACTCATATAAAGCAAGGCGTAAAAACACGAAAGACTTGAAAAAGGACGTCGCCACCTAAAATGGCCGCCGCCGCCCACCTCTATGTGCCATAATGTCACGTGATTGGTCTGCGCTTTTCAAGTTAGCGCCACTGAATGCTAATTGGTTGTCGCGGATGAACTGAAGCCACAGTGCAGGCATTTTGCAATGCCTCTGTTGCGGTCTTTTTTTTTAAACTGGAAAGTAAAAACACTTATCTTTTTTTTTCCCAACACAAGCATCCGGCTTTAGTGGCTGCATCGACCACTCAGTGTATTTTTATCTCAATGTGGTGGACCATGACTTTAAAAAAATTGCTTTACTACACTATTTTTTCAGGATGGACTATTTTTAATTCATATTTGGTTTTGACACTGTATATATATATGTATATATATATATATACACAATTCTTCAATTCGTTAAACTAGTCCTTCTCAGTTAGTGAATGGGCATAGATGACCCCAGGGAAAAGGCTTTGATATTGCAATGTGAAGTCTAATTGCAATAAAATAAGGATGGGTATAATTTTTTTCAGGCACCTTTATGCGCTTGGTCATTTTATTTTTATCAGATTTAGACTAACCTGTAACCTCTATAAGCATTAAGAAAAAAAAGTTAACAATTTGCGGAAGTTAATTAATATTGGAGGATACAATTTTAGGTATACTTATACAACTTTTATAGATGACAATCGTATTTAGAGTTCGTGCTGTGAGTAGCTGGACGTGAAAAGTTTTCCCTTTCCTGGGAGGGGAGTTTGCAGGAAATAATTGAGAAGATGTTAATATTACTGCTATCTATAGTTAGTCAACTTGGTTACTCACGGCACAGGCCTCACTGCAAACAAACTGACCAGGATGAAAACTAAAACGTGAATGAGACAGGACATAATGAAATTGTGAACGCCAATCTGCTGTAGAATAAATACATCAATGTAAATAATGTAGTCCATTTTCAAAAAACATTTACCTAAGTGACCAATTTTCTTTTGGAACTCAGTTAGGACCAATAAACTACCTTTCAATCTCAGATCGAAGTGTAGCTGACGCTAAATTTCTGGAATAAAAAAAATGGTACAAAACACTTGAGTACAGGAAAATAGAACCAATTTTTATTTCAATTAAAAATTGGTAGCACCTTGTCTTTTATAGTTTTGGTCAGATATGCTAAACAAAAAATATACAAAAAAAAATGGAGGCAATCTTGACAAATAATTTGGATCATCACATCTGGTAAATTGTGCCTTTTTTGTAAACTAGTTGACAGAAAAAAAGAAGTACATAAGGTGATCAACATCACCGAAAAGCCCACGAAAACTCACCCAGAAATTAAAACAAATATATCTAATATTAGAACAAAAATTGTCAAACTAAAATTGGAACTGCTTATGTTGGTCATGTTCTCAAACTTTCGGCACAGACAAAATCTTTCCACACAAAGCCTGCCTTAAAGTTGGCAAATGGAAAACAATACAACTTATTACACATTACTGGACGATACAGGGGTTTTTTTGGCCAATAAATACATATACAAAATTTTTTAAAAAAGGACAGAAAAAAACAAGGACATTTTCAAGTGTTTTTTCTTTTTTGTGCTGCAATAGCAGAGCCGCCTGCATATGTGTCTTCAAACTCGCTCGCCAGTGTTTCCTCACTCATGCTCGGCATGATGTGCGTTCAAGTGTTGACGCCATCAAATCTCTTTCCGGCACAACACGTTTTATCGTTCCCAAATTTCAAAAGGCACACTTGTCTCTCTCGATCAGCAGAGTTTGTTCAAGATGAACAAAAAAAAAAAAAGTCCGTCAGAAAGCTTGACTGAATGTGGTGTGCATGTCTGGCCCAAGTCCGGACCAGCATGTTCCAGTGTGTCCGCGTGCTAGCCACTAACTCTTCATGATTGCCATTTTGTTCTGCTTGCTCAACCTGAAAGCTACAGATCAGCACCTTCCTAAAAGAATGGCCAGTCATTCTTTCATTTTATTATTTTTTTTCAGAAAAAAAAAACAAAACAAAAAAATAAAACAATGCCAATTATATTTATTAACATTTCAGTAGATTGAATGATCTGTTACAGCAGGCTTTTCAGCTGCGGCCAGTATTCAAAAGGAGCTGAAGGATGTTATCTTTTTTTTCGTCAAAATATGACCAGCCATTGTTTGAAGAGGGTGACTATGAAATCCAATCCAATCAATCAATGACATGCAGAAAATATTATTCTAGAACAGTACACACAGAGCTACATTCATACTGCAAGTGAATTCCCAATTCTTTACACAATGTGACTTGGATCTGATTTTCACATCAATGTGAACAGTCCAATTGCAGTTTAGTTTTCAAATCTGACCTAGGCCTCTTTTATATGTGCATAAAAATTGCATGTGTAGTCAATGCAACTGCAGCCTGGATGTTTGTGCAACCGACAGGTCACCAAATGGCACCAAACCTTATAATGAAGGCACTTGAGAGGCTCCTTTGCCATGAAAGGAAGTGTAGCTTTCTCTCTTCAAACTAAGAGAAAATTAATTGGAACATTGACCAAATGAAATTTATTGCTAAATTGTGTTCTCGTAACTTATTTGCAAAAACACAGTGTCTTTATTTTATTACATTTTAAACGGCAGTAAAATGACATTAGCGATGAGGTTTTTCGGAGGACGAGCCAGAAATAAAACTGATGATGTTGCACGATCTTATCTTCGGGTCGGATTCCAAGTTGGTGAATACACAGCACTGTTTTAAGCCTTTTTCCTCCCACTCAAAATGCTTTGCGCTGCGTATGGGGTACTTGACTGAAAAAAATATTTCTGAGGGGATGGATAATTGAAAAATGATTGTGTAGCACTGATCTAGATAGTGCCAAACAAAATGGACCGATGTGGAACACAAAACAAAGATGACATGAAACGATTCAGTTGCGAACGCTGGTTTTGTCTCACCAAATGCTTGTCATTGTCAGAAAAGCGTCAGGACTACTATCCACATGAGCGAGGGGCCCGATTTCTTTTCAGGACACCACGTGCGTCACATGACGTCGTGTCACTTCACCAATGCAGTTTGTTCACGTTAAAGGTCATATTTGTCAACAACTCCATCAAAAGATGGGATTTAAGAAGAAAAAAAAAATCCTGACCCTGCAGTGTGAATGTAGCTTCAAGCAGCCGTTTCTTTTGTTGCTTTTTTATTTTCAAAGCTTATTTACTCTGAAATGAAATATTGACACAACTGGCTTGCATAGAGGAACTATTTAAAAATACATTTCCATATAAAACAACTTAGCAAAACGAATCATGTATAAAACCATGAGGTGATTTAACAAAAAGCCCCCCCGTTCTGAAAGGCACACTTAATCGAAGGATGTTGGATGGTCAAAGGAGGGCTTGTTTAAAGCAGAGAACAATTACCCTATTTGCATGCCAGCATTTGTGACGGCGGAGCTTTGGTTCCTCACACAGTCTTGCGGAGATTTGGATGATTTTCACTCGAGCTTGCCGCTAACACAAGCATACAAAATGCAAACTTTGGAATGTGTCGTAGTTTGTGCAGCTCTCCAGCTTCAAAGTGTATGTACGTGGAAGGCCACCTGCAAAAAGCTGAGTCAATGTCCGCGAAGCTGGTCCAGCTGTGTGTAAACGTTCTCTGCTTGGCTGAGTTCTTCGAAGATGGGCAAAAGGTTGAGGAGTTCGGCGTCATCCACGTCATCGAACCACGACACCACAGGGACCTGAGGATCAGATGCGCATGCTTTACTACAAAACACACAAAGACGTTTTTTCTTTCTTTTTTTTTTTTGTTTAATCAGGAGTGTTCCCAGGGTCACCAGAAACACTTATGAAGTTTCCTGAAGTTGACTCAGTTTCAAACTGGTTGTCAGCCATCATATTAAAAAAAAAAAAAAAAAGCCCGATGCCTATGTTGGGAAAAATGCAGATTTTTTTTCCAACTATGGCCAAATTTCTAGCAGCTTCTCAACTACAAAATACAACCATTCCCAATTGCTGAGAAGACAAACAATTTCAGCAACAATAACCAACAGTTACAGTATTTTTTTTGGTCAAGGCTAATAAGCATCGGCAAAATTGAGATATTGGAAAAGCTTCAAGGACTCAGCAGATCAAGACAAAAACAGGAATCCTATACAAGATACTATGGTGCAAACAATCTAACTTTCCTGCGTTGTTGTAGTGCATGGTGGAAAGAAAGCAGGGAGTGTGTACAGCGGCCAACCTGATGAAGTGTGGCAACGACAACTTAATGGATCATTAGGCCTGCATGCCTGGATTCTATCAAGTTGAAATTGCAAATTGGACACCATTTTTATAGACTGCGCAAATGCTGGCGGCTCCAGATTTCTGTTGGCTTAGCATCTTTGCATATTTGGCCGACCGCCCCTGGCAAGACGGGGTACCCTGTCCAGTTGTCCTTGGAGACGTGCCTTGCGGAGTGACAATTTGGCGGCAGAAAGTAAACCTAACCTGAAGACTGCACAGACCACAGACCACTACGGAGAAGATATCTGCTCTGATGTATTCCTTTCGCGAATCAAAACCTGGAACAATTGTAGGCCACGCGAAGAGTCACTTTGAGAGGCCTTTCACCAACATTTTCATGCAGTTTTTGTTTTTCATGTGTTTTTTGACACAGCTTTATACTAATTTGTTTAAAAGCCCTAAAAGTCATCATCACTACGACCCGCCAAATAAGCTCCTCACACGTGTTTAAGTACTCACAGCATTGTTGGGGTGAAAGATGTAAGATGCGGGAGAATTGTCCAAAATGAGTGTCTTGTGAAGGTCTCGGCCCAAGCGGCTCAAATCTTTCACGTAGCAACCCTGGTGGAAGACACAGGACTCCCGGAAGAGGCGAGCCCGGAAGACGCTGTACTGGTCCAGCAGATCCGTTACAGGGTCGGCGTACTGGCGGACAGTTGGGGAAAAGGTGAGGGAGCGCCAACCGAAACGGCTAAAACTCCTAACGCTAAACGGCGTGCCCCAATAAGCGAGGGAACTTTCAACGTACTGTCACAAGAGGCATTTAAAAAAAAAAAAAAAAAAAAAGTCCCACCATTTTACAGAAATGCACAGAGTATACAAAACAGGCAAAGAACAGCTTTCACTGCTAAAAAGCAGATTTAGCAAGGTATTCTTGGAAGCCCTTGTAACATTATGCTGTTGGGACTTTAATATTCAAAACTATGGAAGCAAATAGCATTGACTTGAAAGAAGAAATTCTGCTGTTCCTTTTAGTAATTTTTAGAGGAGATGATTTTGATTATTTTAAATCATTTTTAAATGTAGGGTTTTTTTTTTTTTTCAACAAAAAAGTTTTTTTTTGTTTAAATTTTACCTTTAAACTAAAAAGACTTGTTGCAGATCTGCCCTTTAACTTCAGGTATACGTTAAATTACGGGAAAGCATGTACAATAACTTAATATCTGCGTGAAACTATATCCCAAACATTAATTACTCAGGAAAAAAAACAGGTTTGTGGCGCGTCGTAGCGTGAATGCAAAATGCTTTCATACAAAACGATGAAAATCAAATTCATTTAACCTTAAATGTTAAATACAATTGACTAATTAAAAAAGGTTGAAATGGTCATGTTTGTTGGTTAAAATGATTAGCTATCAGCAACTGGAACAAAGTGTACTGTTGTACTGGGGGGGGGGGTTCAATTTTATGCCATGTTTGAATATTTGAGTAATTCTTTTGCTTGCCACTAGAGGGAGTCAACATGGCACCAATTTGCGAATGACGTTTCACGCTCCATACCTTGGCCAAACTGGCGGTGAACAGTACACACTCAAACAGTTCCCCCATTCGCTGCAGGAACTCATCCACGTAGGGCCTCTTCAGCACGTACACCTGTCAACACACAGCGCACGCTTCCATCAATGCCGGAAAAATGTCAGAGATCATTCCGGGGTGACCGGAGCTCATCTTCGGACCGAGAGCACCACGGTTCGAGTCCTGCTGCAACTAGTCAGAGAACATTCATCATTTCTTGTTTCACTGTACCTCTCTGTTCATTTCTTATCTGTAAAATTATTATCAATAATTATTATAAAGTCATCTATAAATGCATCTTTAAATGACGTTGTGTGGAATAAACCCATTATTGCCACAGAGATTCAGTCTTTTGACTAGTATTGTTATCAACCGTTTGTTTTTTAATTTTAATCTGACGGTCATTAAGACAACGTGAAACTGCATTCATTTCAGGACATTTCATGATTTCAATTTTCAGTTATGTTTCGAAGAGAAGCTCCTTTCAGTTTTGACGACCTTGGATTTTGAAACAAAATATTTTGGCTTTGACTGAAAACATTGGCTTGTGGTTTTTGGCTTCCTTAATTACTAAAGTAATCACTGTTAGTGAACTTAACAACAAGAAAAACATGCATTCTAAACTACAAATTTGAAATAGTCTTTTTTTTCAAGCAAGGCACAAAAAAAAAATAGATGCCTCAATGAAATGAAAAATTGATAGTAATATAACTGTTGGTTGCAGCTCCAACTGGTAGTTAACGTATTGAAAAAGAAAGCTGTTTTTTTAAGTTCCTAACAGGCAGCATTATTGTTCTGCTTTATGCTTGGCAGTTGCGCCATCCAAGAATTTCTCAGATTTTCATTTTGCAACAACAAATGAAACATCCATCAAAGTAAAGGTAAATATTTCACAGATTGAGTGTGGTCATGGAGTGTATGTGTAAATTGACAGAAATAAAAACAATCAAGTACGCCTAGCTAAAGATTGTTTAAGGGACAATGTGTAAGATAGAGTGACATCTAGTGGTGATCTAAAAGAATGCAATGACTTTAAAGCAGGCACACTACATTGTACAATGCACAATACTACTTTGTATGCCCCGTTGGGTAAAGATGGCGGCCAAACATGTCAGCCCCCTTCAGCATCGTAATTACCAAGTATATTACAGAAATTTATAACAGGTTTTCGACAATGATTTTTTTTTTTTTTTTTTGGACCACAAATTGCTACCAGATCTTACACATTGTCCTTTTAGGTAAGATAACAACACAGTGTACTCAGTTACATGACATTACTGGATGTGGTCACTCTTTGGAGAATCCATAATTACTACTATGAATGTAATTCTTGCTTTCTGTCAGCAAGGCGGGTCGGCACATGAGCCCATACTTAGTATAGTTGTTCGTAGGCGTGAGGCTGAAAGTTTGCCCGCCGCGATGCGCGCTGCCACCGTGTGGCTCCAGCTCGGCAGTCGCCCCAGTTTGGCCGCTCACGGCCACTTCCTGAAACAAGTAATCAAGAATAGGCCGTGCCAGTGTGAACCAGCCTATCCTGGATTACTTGAAGCAGGCAGAGGCCCACATCGACGCCCCGCTGACAGCAGCACCCAAGGCTTTTCCACAAAACGCCAAGTAGCTTTTGTACTTTGTCCTCTTCCATGTTAATGCGTTGTCAAATGTGAAAGGAAAGCGTCGTTCCACATCTGGCCAGAAGAGGGCTCTGCCGCTGTGCGGCTGCTGCAAAAACACCAGCTCACGCACGTTGGCTCGCATTGCCGCAGCTTACCTGGTGCGTGGTCCCCTCGATCTCCACAGGCACAATGAAGTCGGCGTTGCTGATTGGCTGGAGGAGGAACACAGACGGGAGACTTTGGGTTGGCGTGTGCTCGTACAGGCGCTCACATGATGTTACATAAGCTCTTGCTCACATGCCGTAAATAACGGCAGGCACTCCGGGCCGAGTGCACATATAGACGTTTGATCAACATTCTTTGGATTTACAAGAGAAGGGGATTGACTCATGGATTCAGCGCAGTCATATGCAGTCAGAGATGGGGAAATTTTTCTATGACACTACAGACATCGCAACTTTCAAAATGCAAATATTGTCATTTAGAACAGTAGAACTTTTAATACCAAGTACCACACCTAAAAGTAGACTACTAACAAGTACAATAAAGCCCTAAAATAGAGTAGTTCTGTTTTCACGGTTCCCCTTTTTATTTTTTTGGCAAGGGAAAAAGACTGGACTCACTTGAGGAGTTTGAAAATCCACAAAAACAGATAAGACACCCATGCAAATGTATTAGATTATTTCTTTTTTGAGACCCTCAAATTAAATCTTTAATGCTTTGAAAGATGTAGTGGAACCCCGCTACTGGTAGGGACCAGGGGGCTCTGTGAATAGCAAATATCTGCATATAATTGATGCTCATTTAAAAGCAAGGGGGGGGGGGGGGGGTCTCAAACATCACTTTGAACATTCGCTATGCATTCTTCCATAAAAAGCAGATGGAAATTGGGAGAGTAAACCCAAACCCCCAGCCCCAAAAACACACACAAAAAAAGACATTGAAATAAAATTTCTTGTGATCTGTCACATGAACAAAAGCAGAAAGCAGGTGAGCCGTGATTGGTTGATACCAGAGCAACAGTGGCGTCATTTTCTGTTGACAGCCAAGCGCCACAAATGGCTACTAGTGGAGATGGATCAAAACAGGTGGACTTTGTTGCTTCATTCCTATTCCCAAAACATTCCAACAAGTGGGGCTGAATAGAACATTCCCATCATGGAGAAAATGTCTAACATTACTTCTCCTTTAAAAGTGTGTTGAAAATTATATTATTATTACAAAAAAAGATGCAGAGTTTATATAAAACTCATATATTGTGAGGGGGGGAATACAAATGACCTTGAGTATTACCCATGAGCTGAAAACGGAACGCACTTTTGTTGAGCGGTTGGAAATGTCCCCACCTTGAAAGAACTGTGCACCAGCGTCTCGTCCAGGTCAATAACCACGCAGATCTTGCCTTGGTCACGAGCGGTCACCTCGGGCAGCAAGCCGACAGCGTCGCGCAGCTGAGCACACACACACAAACACTTTTCAACGCCATGTGCACGCGCGCATGTTGAAGCGTGCTGATCCATTGGCGACTATTTCACTATTCAATTCCAGTTCCATTCTTTAGCTGCACCCGGATTCCATTTTGATTTTCTGGGTTGGAATTCAATTGCATATTCATTGAAATGATCAGATGTTGATTCAGTAAGATGGAGTGTACATCTTTTAAACAGCTTGAACCTTCTTACAGGCAAACGTCCGATTCAAGCAAAAACATTGAAAATCAGCAACAAAAACATTTCGTGAACTGGTTTGTGGGTTTCGTATCCACAGATAGACTGAGTATTAGCCAGGTTGATTATCAGCATTGATATTCAGAATTTCGACAAACGTTCATGCCTGACGGCCAGCAACGGTATAATTTAAAACTGAGTCAACTTCAGGCAACTTTTTCAGGTCTCTTTTAGGGATGTCCAGATCTGGATCATATCAGGCTTGATCGCATCATTTTCAGCTGATCAGAATAGGGGCAGGGGAAACAATCAGGTTCCAATTTATGTATTTAATTGTGGGGAGTGGTAAAGATCAATAAAATCATTAAGGTGTCCACAAACATTCTCCAAAAAACCCTATATATATTTCATTTTACACTAAACAATATCACAACACAGGCAAAAACAGCGGAAGACCTCGTAGCCAGTGGGCGAATGCTCTCATGGTTGTCACAGGAAGCTGTACATATTTTAGTGTTGAAAGCAAAATCTTGCAGTATGTGCAAATTGAGGACAGAGCTGTGTTTAACAAAACTCATTTAAAGTGGCATCTGACAAATATTAAAATGTTTAGATTTAATTCGCCACTCCACTAATCATATAAAATGTCTCATCACTGGAATAGTATTGTTTTGGGGTTTTTAATGCACCTTTTTCTTCCCAAATGCCCCCTGCCGATCGTCAAAATTTGGTGCGTCAGACTCGAGTGCAAAGAAAAAGTGATCGGGACATCGCTAGTCACTTGGTGTAGGCAACTACGTATTTATTCAAAATGCTAATGAAATTTCTAAGAAATGCTGCAGACTTTTTCTCTTTCAGTGGACTGAAAACCAAGATAAACAATCAGATAGCTCAATACTTTATTCAGTCTGTGAGAAAAATCGAAAACATTTTTTTTATATAAAGCAGCAATTGAGAGGCTCCAAGGACATCAATCTAAGCTTGAGAAAGAGTAACCCAATATTTACAGAGTTAGTACTAGCCTTTAATGCAATGCATGCAAGTACTGTAATGACAGCACAGAATAAGCCAAGAAATGCTGATGAGATTATCAAAAGATGAACATTTTCGTTCTATTGAAATTTTGGTAGACTTTCGGGAGCTACTTATTTGTTGAAGTGTTCGTGAAAATCTTGCTGCTGACGGGTAACCAAGCTGTCACAAGACATCGGTGAGGGATGGCCAGTACTGGCATGCGCAGTCAGGGTTTCAGGAAATAAAATAATTGAATTTTAGTTTCTAAACGGCAATGTCAATATGCAGTCAATATGAATAACTGGCCACTGTCAAGTGGTTCAAGAATACTGCATCCATGTAAAAATAGCAGGGGTTGAAAAAAAAAACAAACATCAAACATATCTCCTAAGTGTTAGGTTGGCCACCGAGTGACATGGGTGGCCACCATGTGGCCCCGCCCTCTGGCTGGCTACTGAGTCTCCCTGCACTCAGTTTAATGTCTATGATAATACAAAGTGAACAGGACTTTCTTTACCTTCAACCGCATTTGCTACGATCCACAATTTCAACGTTTTACTGCAAACAGTACGTTTTACTATGTTTTGATTCTTGGTCTCTTTTCCTGACAACTTTTTATCAATTAGAGGCCTGGAAAATAAATTAACCGGCTTCTATTTCTATGAATGGCTTTCTCTCTCTGAGTGCTAGGCATCTATGAAGAGCGGGAATGGTTTCTCTAGCTGAGCTTTCTTGGTCTGCTGCCAGGCAAACAAAAATTCTTCTCAGGTTATATAACCTCCATATTGTAAATGACAACATCATATTCTTACAGCGAGCGGGTCCCACACATTTCGTCTCATTTTTTCCCTACTTTATATTCCACGGCTCCAACTTGAAGATGCGATATGTAGGGTTGCGTCGAACCTCATTAGATAGTGCAAGTGTCTGGACTACATGGAATTGCCAACGGGGTTACCTTGACAAGCGCCCCATTTTCCTGCGTTTCCAGCAAGGCCTGCTGAGAAGGCGGTGGTGGTGGAGGTAGCTTGGGCCCATCCTGAGCTTGCAGGCAGCAGAAGAGCGCTTTGAAGACGTTACAACTCCGAGGCTGCTTCAGGGCCGAGCGGCTCACCTGGCCTGAGTCACACAAAAAAAAAACATTGAGAGCACCCCAACGGCACAGCATGTTTGACAAAAACAAGCTTGAAAAAGCTCACATCTTTTTCTTCATTTGGAACGTGCTTTTAATGCACGCATGCTCTATATTTTTTTGCATTTGTATACAGTTTTGGAAATCATCAATTTCATTTATTTTTGCTATTCAGATATTCAAATATAAGTAGAAATGGGCATGGAGCAATCAATCAAATTTATCGATGCTTGTATTAAAAGATTATGAGGTTTCTTTGGGGTGTGTTTGGGGTGAGGCGATAGGATTTCTTTATAATTTTTTGTTGTTTTAATTGTTCAGCATTTTGACTTGTATTTTTGTAGATGAAAAATGATATTAAAATATATACAGCTATACAACTTTGCTTGTGAGGGTAAGCGGATTTGAGCAAGCAACAGAGTCTCTGTGAAAGATAACACAGCCTGCGTAAATTCTGCTTTGAATGCCTCCGCTGCTGCTTCTGCTGCTGGAAATGGCCGGCCCAGGTTATATAATCACACAGGGCGGGAAAAGCCACAGTCACTTCGCAGCACTCACTACCTTCCACTGAAGGGGAACATTCGAGGCCTTTTCAGACATACTGCCCTGTGCTAACATGGGATCTGGGTTGAGTTCTGCTTTGGAGACAAGCTGAAAGTCACAAGACACATAACAACGGTCATCATATCCCGATGACGTTGAGGCTTCCAGCAGATGGTCGACCTTCCCCTAAAAGAGTAGTGATGAAAATCGGGCCAAAAGTGATGATAATAGGGCCAAAAGTGAACCGGTGCAGCGTGGAAGGACCAAAGGTGTGTCACAAAGTGCAGAAGATCAGCGTAACACAAATGCAAACATTCCTCCTCCATTGGTAATGAGCTGTGACTTGATGCAAACTACGATTGTCTCCCATTTTGCTGAGATGCCATTGACTCACAAAACGACCAAGAAAAGAGAGCGAAAAGCTTTCGCTTACTTACAAGGGGCGTATACGGGGGAAGGGGGGGGGTGCAGCATTCCGCTGTCAGCACCCCCCCATACACATTCTCCAGCAGCAGCGAGATTATTTACGGTGCATGTTGGCGTTATGCAAACACCCCACCCCCACGTCGCCCCCCGAATGCGACCCAAACCCAAAGTGCCCGAGCGGACTTGGACCAATCTGCAAAGCGAGCCTGTCGTTGTATTTTTCTGCTCGCAGCCAAACAAGCTGCAACCTGACACTCACAAATACTCCAGCAGCAGCGTTTGTTTCTCGATCCCCAAACTCCGGCAACGAAAATCAAACAACAGCAGCCATTTCCAAACCGTGACTTCAAGTTTCAAGTTGACTTCCAATGCGACGCGACACCAATTCGTTTTTTTTTTTTTTTTTTTTGCATTTAACGTTACAATAGAGCCACTTGAATTCTAACTGGCACATATGATTGCGATGTTTTTTTTGTTTATTTATGTATTTATTTTTGAGTCAAATCGTCCAAGTGTCAATCCAGCGCGCGCGGAATCAACGTGGCTAGCTTGGCAAGCGAGCGGGACAACAACAACCGCGAAGTAGGCGCAAAGGAGGCAGTTCCAAGCATCCAAAGTAGTCTCACCTGTCTTAGGGGGCACTTGGACGTCTTCTTTGTGCACTTGGGTGATAACAGAACTTTCCATCGGACAATCACAGAGCCCGCAAAAGCCTCAAATCCTGCCCCCGGGCACTGACGGCCACCCCTCATTGGCTTCTGTCTTCACGGTTCCGACCCAGCCGACGCTTCGCCGAGCTCGCCTGTCACTGGCTTCTCTCTCGTCCCCGCCTGGCGCCCTCCCGCCCGCCTTCCTGGTGCGTCTGCCGTCTTTCTGTTCCTCTGACGCCTTTTCTCGTTCTTCGGTTGCCAGGAGCAGCGGGGTGAAGTCGGAACCGCTCGTAGGGGCTCTGCGGTCACGGCTTTTTTGGCGGCGGCGAGAACGGCCCCTTGCTTGTGTTCCCGAGTCCGCCGAGTCGTCACTTCGGCGGCGGCAGCGGCGTCAACATGGAGGAGAATCCAGCAGGCGCGAGCGAGCAGACCAGGAAAACAAGCGAGGAAATGGGGCAAGCCAAGCCGGTTTCAAGCTCCCCCTTACTACACATAAACAACATCGGCCAGATGCGCTCCGAGGGCCCCGAAAACGCCCGCTCCTCTCAGCTGCGCCGTTTTTCCACGCGCATAAACTCCACTCCAGGCCCAAATGGCAAAATTACGACTTTTGTCAAATAGCCCCCGCGTTGTTTTTCTACGCTTGGCAGTCGGCGGGTGCCCTGAAACCGACCATCTCTTTTGATTGGGCGAGCCTTGGCAAGGGGGCGTGGTCAAGGCATTCCTCCCAGGCCTGCACGCGCCACATTCCAGCCCCGCGACCAGAGATGCGCTCCTTCGCAACTTGATTATGATTACGCACAAAAACAAGCCAGGCCTAACCCTAAATAAAATGATATCTATCTATCTATCTATCTATCTATCTATCTATCTATCTATCTATCTATCTATCTATCTATCTATCTATCTATCTATCTATCTATCTATCTATCTATCTATCTATCTATCTATCCATCTATCCATCCATCCATCCATCCATCCATCCATCCATCCATCCATCCATCCATCCATTCACCAAGCAACTTGTCCAGTACATATCATGGCGGTCCAGAACACGTAAATTTACTGTAAATTAAACAACCGCTAGAGAAATGTGCTACAATGAAATGGTCTGCATTCTAAACTGTAGCCAGAGGAGTGGCCGGATAATTTATCGGGGTGGTCATGGCCACCCCCTGGTGGCGCCACTGAGTGTGCCTTATGTGAGTGCGTGCATGGCAGTGATTGATGCTCGTTAAAGCCCTTTACGATAACAGTTTCTGGCGATGTTTGAAAATCATAATTCCAAATCATATTCGAGGCATCAGATGGAGCCAGAAAGGGTTGCTTTTTCAAAAGTGAATTTTACAAACTTTCTACTGTCCGGATCTTTTTAACAAGTGTTAAATCTGTAAATTTGAGTATCTTTAGAGTATCTTTACTTTACAGGAGTTTTTTATTTATCTGAGAACCTTTGACTTGTACAATCTACATTTGAAAACCGATCGGAATCAAAAGAATATCTGAGCTTAACTTCATACTTGGTCAAAATGAGAGGATGCTATTACTTTTTGCTACCCATGGCATGTAATAGTATGATTGCAAAAATAGAATAGAATAGAAAACCTGAAACAGAAAAATATGAAAAAAAAAACAATGCCTTGAATGACATGCATGTCAGGAGAATGCAGAAGTTGGAATGGTTTGAATTGCTTGAAAAATGTGGAAGTAAAGAGGTTTAACAAAAAAGGGGGGGGGGGGGGGCAGATATCATAGTTTTGGGTGTGAACTGTGGAATACCAAAGTGTATTGTGAGAATCCCTTCAGCATTTCCACACTAGGGATACCAAAGAAAGGTTGTTTTACTGCTCCTCAAAAGAGCAAGGAGTGCAAAGGAGGCACAGGCTAAGTGGCTGGGATGGCAGGGTCGCCGGTCATGTGATTTGCTGGAAGCAAACACCCACCAGCGACAACCCCCTCCTCGGCCGCGGGCCGGCCCCAAGTAGCTTCTGCTGGAAGTTTCCAGGAAAAGGGCCGAGCACACAGGCTGTGAGGCCTCGGCGGGGAGACGTTTAGCTCATTGAGGAAAACAAAAACACGCGGGTGGGCGGGAAGACTCTCCCTCTTACATAACTCAGCCTCCATGACAGGAGAAGAAAGAAAGAGAAAAAAACCCACTGAAAAACCTGTCCAGCCGCCACTCCTCAGCTTACTTGAGCGCTTGGCGACCAGAATGTGAGTAAGACTGCGAGCGGCGATTACACAATAACATGCCGGCTGGAAGGGGACTCAAATTTGTCAGAAGCACCGAAGACGATGACAGCATTTCTATGAAAGTGTCGCGAAACGTCCAACAGAGTGGAACCCTGATTCCACATGACTGGCCTACCTAAAGAGACCAGCGGGAGCAATGGAAAATTCAGCACTGTCTTGAGATAGGACTTGAAGTTGTTTAGTGGCCATGCTTGGAACTGAAACCATGACCGTTCCACGTAAATATTTGACTATTGAAATGAATGGAAATGCCATAATGACTTCTAGCCTATTTTGTCATAAACAATTATTCATGTCTGACTTCTTTAATAAGGGAAAATAGTACTCAAGAATATTGTACTTTTTCAAAACGTACACGTAACATAAAATGGCTTTCTACGGCCACTAGGAGGCACTAAAATGCACGGCATGCACAGTGCCACAGAGTCTGGCTAACTTGAGATGTTGCCACATGGTGCAGCTACATATGTTGATTATCTGAAAGCGGTCAAATGAGTTTCAAGGGGCTTTCCATGAGCTGTCACCTTACCGTGGTGGAGGGATTTGCATGGGTCAATGATCACTGTCTGGGTCTTTAAGGCCCTGGCAAATGGGTCCTTGGTGAGGGACCAGACTAAACATTTCGGATGCAAGTTTCCCTTGCCCGGACGTGGGTCACCGGGGCCCCACTCTAGAGCCAGGACTGGAGATGGGGTTCGTTGGCGAGGGCCTGGTGGCCAGGCCTGCACCCATGGGGCCCGGCTGGGCAAAGCCTGAAAGGATAACGTGAAACACAGCAGTCTGAAAGGGCTTTACAAGTGAAAAAGAAGTCGCACAGAACTTCATTAATACACAACAGTATCCTCTAAACAAAGCTCCAAGAAGGGGATGGAAAATCTCAAAAACCCCATCTGGGGAAAATAAGAAACCTTCATATTCAGGACTACACGTGGGAGGACACACCTTCAAATCTACTGGGGTGGTGCTGTTGGCTTCTTCGGGCCATGACCTCCAACTCTCACTGGAGCTGTTCTCAGTCAAGTGAGAAGCAGCTGTGATGAAGATCAGCACCTCCAAATCTGAGACTCTGATCCTTGGTTAAAAAAGGGTGGAATGCCCTCTCCGGGTCGGGGGTGAGGTCCTAGCCTAAGCGGAGGAGTTTACGTATCTTGGGGTCATTTTGCCCTCATCTATGGTCACCAGCTATGGTTCGTGACCAAAAAAACGAGCCAAAATGGGTTTCCGCCGCAGCATGTCCAGTTGCTTCAAGAGATTTGCCTTCCTGTCCACGTACAGCAATTCTCATGATATAATTCAATTTCTTTAAATTATTGAAATGTAGCGTGCATCCATAATGTGGCAGGTGTGGGAGGCGACCTTTGACCTGCTCACACACGTTATGCTTGCCATTGAGGACTCAAAGTCCACCTGCTCAGGCGTTGTTCCTCGTGAGGCCTTAGCGATCAGGTACAAAGAACGACTGCAAAGCGACAAAAACAAAACTTCAAAGAGCAGCTATAAATTACTTCACTTTTAAATGCTGACTTGAAATGCTGAAAGATAAAGTCCCACTTTCTTGGAGCAGAACTGCTTACTGCGAGTTTCGAATGTTTGGAATGAGCTTTTCATGGACAGCGTCACACGAGCCATGTCCAAAACCAGACCCGGCAGAGTAACTTGTAATGAAAATAGGAAGGCGTCTGTTTGCGATGCGCTTCTTGTGACCGCTAGGGGGCGACAAACGCCGCTAGAATTGACGTCGCCTGCTTTTTCTTTTTGAGCAATTTCAATGGCGCCTGGCAACAATGATTCGAGCATAATTCAGAATCCGCCTGACTGTAAATCGTAACAGAAAATATGCAAAAAGAATCGCCATTATTTAAAACTTACGTTTGCCTATAGTTTGACTAGATTTTCAAGAATAAAAATGGGGGCATGACAATCTCGCTGAAAAAGAAGTAGGCTATGCAATAGATTCTAACCAGGAACTATAACAAATTTAATTGCTAGTAAATCTGGTTACTGGTCGATGTGTTATTGCTTTGGCTAGTCCAAAATGCTACCTTGGATGACCGTTAATAGCTCTAAACTGATCACTGCACTTCTCATGACCCAGCCTTTTTCGTTTGTGTGTGCCAAGCAGTGGCGTCTCTAGCATGACAAGTTGAGGGGGCACCACAGTGGGCAAAAGCAGTAAAACCTACACAATTCTATTCCAATTCAACAACACAATCCTATTTTCTTACTAACTTTACAAAATTATGAATAAACGCTTTAAAAGACTTCAAATCGAAGTATCACTCACTAGAGCTGTTCATTTCTTGGATAGAAAGAATGAGCATTGAGCTTTCATCCGAGCAAACTTGTCCAAAACCAATTGGTCAAAGTCCAATAAGCCATGACTGAATTAATTTTCAATGGACACCATACAGTAGCTAGTGCATTTAATTTCTGCCAGCCTATTGTGCTTCTTGTAAACTTGTTTTTCCTTTTTAGTGATCATAAGTATTTTTCTGACTCCGTTGTTGTCATTTGAGTTGTGATAACTAATTTTGAACAGTCACACAGCTTCATATAATGCATCCTGTAGGTTGTAACCCTAACCCCAACTGCAACAGAGACAGCGTGTAGCCTGTATGCAACTCTGAGTGACTGTACAGCAGATTTTAGTTGCACATTCAAATTCAGCACATGGAAATGATTCGCTGAACTTACCATGAGCCGTGCTGCTCTACGATGTTCACTTTTGCAAAATCTCTCCGCCACTTGGCCAAGCTTCCTTGTTTCCAAGTTCTCCTCTGTATCATCGGCGCTTGCCCCTATCTCTAGACCAAAGTCATCCACTTTTCTCTCAGTCGATTCGATCTTTGAATCCCATTGTACGACATGTGGTGTCCAGCGATTTTCTAATCACAAATACAGTTGGTCACGTTCTTTTTGAGCCATTCGGAGATGAAGGGGCGGATTTGTTCCTTCTTGATTGAACGATGTTAAAATCCACAGGCTAAAGGTTTAATTTCAAATGTTTTGCATCTACATCATTCATATTGATGAGTTGCTTTTATTGTCCTTTAGGTTACAATGAAAACAGTGCTAGCTTGCTGCCGCTATCCACCAAAAGTTTGTTGTGTCTTGAGTCTAACGTATGTCACACCAATATTTTAATTGGCTGATTTGAGGCCGCGTTGACTGAGCCCCATGGCTGTCTGCTGAGAGCGGTTACAGACATGCGCACTACGATTTTGGTGACTCGTCACTTAAACAAAAGCTCATGGACTGGCCTTATTTGAGTCACAGTTTGAGAAATTGTGTTAGGCTTTAGCAAACCTTCTGGATTATGCAAAATGTTTATACCGGAATTGCCTTTGCAACATAATTGGTAGTCATAATCAAGGATATTATTTTTCATGATAAAATATTATTTATAGATTATTACTCTTTAAAGATCATTCTTTTGCGCCTGCATTTTGCTCCATCAGCACCCAAGTGCAGAGACACCTCTGGTAGAAAATTTGTATACGCTGCCCTGCAACTTGAGTCAACATGCATCTGTTCCCATTTTGGTTTTTCAAATAAAGTATATGTTTTCACATACCCCCTGCAATGTGCACATGGACTTTGTGGTCTGATGCGTTGAATTCATATTTTGAATGACTTTTGAGATATCCTACTTGGTGATTTGTAATTGAACGCATCTTCAGTCAACTGAAGAGTTTGTTGAACTGTTAAAAAAAAAAAAAAAACGGCAAGGTAGGGTGCGATCAAACGATGGGGCTAGTAAAAGCCGTTGGGACTCAAAACATCAAAATTGGGACTGTCAGTGACAGTGAAAGTACTGCCCTGTTCGTCTTTCTTCCCCTTGACAAAAAGTTGGTGTAATGAAAACGTATGGTTTGAAAGTGTTTATTTTGGCAAGCACCATTTGAAACAGAGCAAATTTGTGTTCATGTTATGTGATAAATAAAATGATATACCATGCAAAATTCCCTGTGAAATGTACATAATATGTATTTATTGCAGAGAGATTATGTCTCCTCAACTTTACTATTATGAGTATTTTTTTCCTTTAATTATCCTTTTCTTCCCGTTTGTTTCCCTCCGGTTCCTTCCTATAGGTCTATTGGCCAGCATTGGGAAGCATGTTCAGATGAAGAATTGGACATAGTGGAGGTGTCTGGAAAGGCTCATCATGGATGGACTTTCATGGTTTCTTGATTCGTACAAAACCAAAGCTGGAGTAGAAAACCAAAGCAGGAGAAAAGATGCGAACCAAACGCAAGGATCAACTGAAAGAGAAATGTCTCTGAGCATCCTGATAGTAAAACTGGAAAAAACATCTCGTCGTCTCCCGTCAGGGTAGAAAGCCCGTTTATGCCCCCGCCCTACCCCGCCCCCCCGTCCTCGCTAGATGTCTTTTCAATATGTTTTGTCTTTTTTTTCATCACTTGCTTCATTATTGAAAAGCAGCATCTGGCTTCCTTTGAGTCGTAAGAAACGAGGAGAACCCCTGGTAAGCGTGTTGACGCTGCGGGCGTCGCTGCTTCCTTTGCGAGTCATCGGACCATTTTGTCATACGGCGTCCATCTGCTCGCCTGTCCGTACTCAAAGGCAAAGAGGAGGCCTCATACGGTGGTGACCCTCATCACCACCTCCCGGTTGGCGGCAGCACTGATCCGCGGGTCGCTGGGCCGCAGCTGGCTGAGGATGTGCAAGATGGTGTAGCCGCAGTGGTGGTTCAGAATAGTTCTCAGCCTGCGGCCGTGCCGGCCCGCGCTGCCGCCCGCCAGGCCGTGTGGAGCCCCACGAGCGCCGCGTGCCCCCGCCTTGCCGGCCAGGCTCACCGGGTCGCCCAGGTCCTTTGATTTCTCATAGTTGAGCACTTTCCACTGCTGGTTGACGGCCTGCCATCGCTTAAAGATGCGATAGACGGACGAACCCTCGTGGATGATGAGGCCTGCGGGCGTAAGGGACAACTTGTCACAATCTTGTCTGACACAAGCTCCTTACTGAATGGCAAATTTGCCTGCTGCCTTCTGAATGGACTTTCTGAGTGTCGTTAGTGCCCCGCCCCCCTTTCGTCATCGTCGGTCCGCCATTTTTTTCACGCTGAAAATTGTAATCGTCGTTTCGTCAGACGACAACCAGTCGGATTTAAAAACTTCTGTATTGCTGCTGAGCTTGTTCCTCATTCGTTACTTGAACGAGAATGCTTTGCTTGGCTATTATCAAGTAATGTCTTTATGTAAATCATAATAAAAAAGCAAAATAGCATTAAAAAAATCGCTTTACACGTAATTCTAAACATTACTTTTAGCACTCAGTTTGCACATTAAATCCGCAAGCAATTGTGATTGTGTACAGTATGCATTTTGGTTCATGAAAACCATGACTCAGAAAGGCAGCACAAAGATCTCCCCTGTAGGTCAGTTGCTGTGAATGATAAGTTGATAAAAAGTAGTTGATGTACTCAATTGGACACAATTCTCCACTGTTTGGTGGCAAAGTAAATTGACTTTAGTTATATTGACTGCAAAGAAATTGCTGTTTTTAGTTTAAACTAAAGACACAGCAGACAAACATGCAAGCTAGGTGACTTGATTTCTGTCAGCAAAAGGAACGTGAGCCTGACGGACATCTAATGACAACAACGGATGAAAAAATAAGTTCTTTTTAGCATTCCTGTCATTCGCAAAACGGGTGTCCGTCGGCGATGGACTCCCCACATCTGGTGTTTTAAATATACTAACCATCAATGGGATGATTTTTGGCTTTGTATTGCGAGTGTCAATGAACACAACTAAGTCGCAGTTTGGAGCAGACAATTCTTTCAAAACATTTGGAAAAATCCTCTCAACGACACTACAGAGCCTCTATGAGCTGTATGCTAAACTACAATGAGAAATGCCACAGGCACATCCAGGTTAACTCTTTATCATCTATGTGGTGGCGTAGTCATCTTTTGAGCAACACATATCATCACAGAAGGTACAAGAATATATGTAGAAAGATAGGCTTGTGATCTTTCTGCTCTGCAAAGAAAGACTACTATTACTGGCGTCCGGAGAACCAAATGTGGAGCTGAGCCTCCAGTAAAGTAAAACCGTGACTGTGTTCGGGGGGCCAAGGCCCACATATCAGAAATCGCAACACAATGAGCACCACAGGAAAAAGTGTGACTCATGACTGCGATGTTTACTGTATTTTGGAATTGGGTTGAATATTCAAGATCAGGGGTGCCCAAGTCCATTCCTCGAAAGCCCCTATCCAGCCTGTTTTCCATGTAAACATCATCCGGTACACCTGATTCAAACGTTCAGCTAATAAACTAATAATCTGAGGATAAAAGTCTGATAACAATCATAGCAACTTGAATCAGATGTACCGGATGAGGGTTCAATGGAAAACAGGCTGAATAGGGGCTCTCGAGGACCGGACCTGGCTGCCCTGTTTTATAGATTGAGGGAGGAAGCCCGATCGACGTATTGACCAGACCTGTTCAAAATTTCTTTCTTTCCACCAGGTAATATTGTCCTTCAAGTGCCAGAAAACCAAAACGCACTGACGGTGGCCAAATGATGACACAGCAACTTTGCATTTGTTACATTTTGTCTTTTGTTTCATGTAACTCATTTACCGCCTTTGTCAAGTACTGTATACTTTTTTTTTCCAACAGGGATGGCTGGTCGAGTATCTGATTCCCCTCTATTGTAAATGTCTAACGTGGAAACCACTTTATTGATGTACGACCACCGGTACATGACAACAATAGAGAAAGAAGAGAGTCTATGCTTTCTTTTAATAGATTTTCATTCCATCTATTTTGACTTAATATTTTGTGCTCATCAATCAACACACGGTAAGTCAAGTGATGTAGGGGCCGGGTTGGTGCCACCCATGGGCGCATGACGTCATCTGGCCCGTAGGACCGGATTGTCCCGTGATGTCATCATCATTTACTGCCTTTCGGCTTCCTACCTGTTTACCATCTGCTTCTCTCATTCGGCTTCCATGCAATGTTGCGCCACCTCGGCAAGCTGGGGCCGCAATGTGCATTGAGTGCATTGAACAAGACATATTTGCCTTTGCATTTCTGCTGGTGCATTATGCATCCACGGAATCGGGCGAAATTAATCAAGTTTTTAAAAACAATGTAAATACATTTTTAAGAGCTAAGTAACAATATAATACTAAGGTAATATACTGCCAAAAGAAATAAATATACAATAAATGGTTTAAACTACAGAGCGTGTCAACACAACTGCAACTAGTGGAAGTAACTCAACCAGGTTTTGAGTTTAGGAAACTTTGAGTGAACAACATGGTCACAGAATCTCAGGTTGTATCTGACGGCATCGCTTTACCTCTTTGGATTTTGTAATTTTGCAAAAAGCTTTACCTATGCAGACGATGTCCATGAATCCGTACATGCCGTAGCAGATTTGGAAGAGCAGGTCCTGCCGCTGCCATTTTGCCGAAGGGCTGAGGGAGGACCAGATGAGCCAGGAGATGCTGGCAATGAGGAACAAGGATCCCAGGATGATGGCGGCGATCTGCACCTTCTCGATCACCGTCAGCGAGATGGCCTGCCACTGCCCAGCACGGGCGCCAACAAAACACACTTGTTACTTTTCAAGACATTAAAAAAAATATATTTAGATAGATAGATAGATAGATAGATAGATAGATAGATAGATAGATAGATAGATAGATAGATAGATAGATAGATAGATAGATAGATAGATAGATAGATAGATAGATAGATAGATAGATAGATAGATAGATAGATAGATAGATAGATAGATAGATAGATAGATAGATAGATAGATAGATAGATAGATAGATAGATAGATAGATAGATAGATAGATAGATAGATAGATAGTTCAAATGCATTTGAATGCACCATACATTGTCCTCATGTCAGCAGCTGCCAAAGAATTAGTCATGAAGAGCTAATTAGAGCTTAAACAGCTCCCAGAGGAAAAACTTCAAATAAAAGTTTCTTAAAGTGATTACATTGACATCTATTATTTGGGGTTTTTATTCTGAAGTTGGCCAACATAGCGCATTGATGGTGTGTTATGTCATGTTGCTGCGGCGCTTGATATACTGTACCTATTCCTCTTATTCTTCTTCCTCATCCTCCGAGAGGGAATGTGCAATGTCAATTGAACAAGCAGTCTTCACGAGAATGCACTTTTCTTTCTTTTCTTTTTTTTTTTTTTTTACAAGCAATCTATTAGCTATGTGCATGCTGAACCATGGTGATTGTTCCATACGAATGAAGTCTAACAAAACCTGACACTCTTAAACAGAAATGAACTGTCATTCAAAAAAACATTGTTGTTCATTGGCAGGCACTTGATTCTGAGACTAGCAAGCATGTGTTTCAATGTGGCGCAAAGTACAAAACTTAAACAGTAAAGAGGGAAACAATACCCCTTATGAGCCTTGGTACTGCCTCTGGCTATCGTTCTTTGAATGGTATCACTTGAACAAGTCTATTCCAACATTTTATACACAAGAAGCAAAATGAAAGAATGTATCATTCCCTCTGAAATCAGATAAATATCCAGCAGTACGCTGGACTGGAACATTGGTATCATATCAAAAGTGAAAAGGTTGTGTCAGTGCACCGCTGATTACATTAACAACTTGAATGAACAACATTAATACTGCAAAACATTACACAGTTTGCTCATTTGATGGAGTGACTGCAGCCTTTCCTGACACAGGACCAAACATGCACACACTCGAGAGTCTCCACTAAGACACTATGCTGTTGAAAATCCACTCATATCAATATTTTCTTTTACAATGACATTTCTGTGCAAGTTATGTTCCATTTGCATGTCCAATTCGTTTCCTGGCTTCCGACTTGCACACATTTCCATGGCAACAACCCGCTCCACCAATAAGAGAGGCGGAGAGGTGCACACATGCACTCCAACCTTGTCCTTCTTCATACACAAACAGCCTTTTTTTCCCTCCCCACACAAGGTTGCGCTATATTTCATGGAGATGCTGGCATCAGAGAGAGAGAGAGAGAGAGAGAGCATGATAGATAGATAGATAGATAGATAGATAGATAGATAGATAGATAGATAGATAGATAGATAGATAGATAGATAGATAGATAGATAGATAGATAGATAGATAGATAGATAGATAGATAGATCAAAAAATAAATAAGAATAACGAACATTTACAAGATGAGGTTTTGGCCCATTTACTCCAGTTTTTCTGTTACATCAATTTTTTTCGTGGTTGTTTTGGTAGGGTACTCTGCAGCACACTGGCCTAGCCACACATCTTCAAAGAAACACTACTAACTTTGAAGAACGGTTCCGAGAACAATACCCATAGTGCCGAGGGATTCATAGATCACAAAGTATCTACTTGAGCACCCTGGAAGGAGATTATGCCTCACTTTAAAGGAGTGAGATTGTTGCAGCACTTCAAAATCAGATTAAGTCAAGAAAGCCATCTGTCCAGTAGTTGGTCATTATATCAGTATAGCAGATACACACTCATATGAGGGGTGTATGATATGTTTTAAGAATCGGGTTTAAGATACCTAGATGATTGTTCCAACCGAACCGATCAAAACAAGGCATCTGGAGTGCTAAATTTAGAACATTGACTTGCAAAATGTGACATGAAACCAAACAAATTGACATTGGTTCAAGATGCTACTTCAGGCGAATGAATAGGAGATGGCGTGTTTTCGCCCCAAATCCATGAAGGTGCCTCCAATGTGTCAGAACTGAGACCTAAATTTGAGCCAATTGGGCACCATGTGGCACAATGCGCCGGGATTAGACACCACGTTTTGTTTTGTAAACTGAACGAGCTCAAGATAATTTTCACAGCCACAATGCCTGGAGAATCCTTGCTGGTTCTGAGAGCCGCCAGTAAATCATTGAATCAGCTTCACAGCTGTAACTCGGAGTCGTCAACGTCGTTTTGAAGCGGAAGTATAGACGGGCGAGCTACCTGCAGGGGGTTTTTGGTACTGATGGCCAGGACCTGGTACTTGAAGTAACAGAGTTCGCAGCTCCACGAGCCCCTCTCGCTGATCCAGCGGATGAGGCAGGGCTGGTGGGTGCAGCGCACGGAGCCGTCGCAGCGGCACGGGCTCAGCAGCTCGCCCTGCGGGACAAAAGAGGGAAGCACCGCGACAAGTCAGCAAAACGGCACAATCCATTCCGCTTGGAAGCTCCTTCGTAGGGGCACCGCATGATTCCCCTATTAAATTGGACTAGACAAAAATGATCGACTTTATGTATTTTATTTTTCAAAAAAAGAAACAACTCAGTAAATATAAAAAATATATATAATTGATCGTTTGATTTACTTGAGCATGTATAAAAAAATCAAAAATTTTCAAGATAGCCCTTGGATCATTCTGTTTTTGAGGCGCAAGTACAAAATTTATGTCATAAACAGAGATTGAAACCGCTCATTTCGAGCGGTTCGAGTCTGTATGGATTTTTTTTCAGCCTTGTCAGAAAGCGTCCCGTCAAGCATGAGTGACAGAAGGTTTTGCGTCACCATCAAATTGTACGCCAAATGTTGTGACAGGGTTCGAACACACACACACGCTTCTGATTGGCTGGCGGGTTGCACAAGCGAAGCTGAACCTTGCTTGGCCACGAGCCGCGTTTTCATAACAAAAACTGGAGCAGGTCGATTTTGCTTGGCTTCAGAATTCTGTTGGATTTTTTTCATCAATTTGTTGAGTTTTTACTTTTCACTGTATGCTGTACTAAACTTTGTTCCTCCTTTATTTGTCATTTGTTTGTGGCACACTTTGCTAATCGAGCACATCTACTTCCGGTGTTGTTTGAAACAAATGTATTTTTCTTTTTGTTTTGTTTTTTCCAAATTTGCAATTTGTCTTTTCTCTTTGCAGATATCAATATTTTTTCTCGTCACTAAATCACTTCAAAACAATTAGAAAGATGCATATTTCACTGTATCATCAGCAATTTTTATGATGTTGCATGGTCATTTGAGGTTAAAATTATTGAAAGCATAAAAAAACTGAGACACATAATAGGATGATTAAGAGTTTACACGTTTGTCGGGCCAGATCGCGAATGTCCTTGACACCAGCGCATAAATAAAAATGCTAAGCAGCGTTCACAGATTTAGAGATGAAAAACAATTATAAAAAATACAGTACGTAAAACAAGCCACAACATCTGATTGTTAATCAATCATTGATTTTCAGCAACATTTACTTTCATTTTTTTTTCAGTGTAGCCAAACTATGAGCCTTGGCCAATGGCGAAATGGCCAAGATGTAATTGTAACCATGACAACAGACTTGACTCATGCTTGCATCATTTTACTCAACGGAGCTTGATCAAAACATATTTTGTCCTCCAGTACGACATTGGGGAGGTACACCAAGCAAGGGTCAACCATTTTCTGGCAATTGTTTAATATATTTCTGTGGACAAATATTAATTTATATTTATTGTATTTCTCTTTATAGTTGTTTTTTTTTACATAACAGATTTCTTCTATGATCCAAAAAAGGACACTTTTTGTTGATTCTTATTGTGGACTCAAACAATTGTTGCACACCTAAACATGACATCAACTCAAAATTTGATTTCATTAATCATTATTATAAACATTTCTTTTTCTGATAAAATGAGGAAGTCACAGTCACCTTGGGGAGATTTTAGCCCGGGTCATGATGGTAAAACTGAGTGACCCAAGAAATGTTGAGGTCTAAAACGTTTTGCTCCCTATTTTTCCACAAAGACCTGCCAGCAGGTTGACCCTTCAGACAACCAGGAGACCAGCACGTGCAGCCCACATGCGAAGGCACGCCGTCTGCAGGTAATTGGCCCTCCATGCGTCGTGACCCCCGCTGTTACCTCTTCAATTATGAAATGACAAGAAAATGCCAAAGGTGCTCCCCGCTTGCAGCGGGAAGCCACGTGGCAAATTACAATAAGTGCCTATCGACATGACAATTCATAAATACAGCTAAGTATTAGTAGAGGCCTATTAAAACAAAACAAAACAAAACAAAACAAAACAAAATCCCTGGGCCATGTCTACCTGGAATGAATGTCAAACATGCGCACGCGTGTCCACAAATGCTTTTTCACACTGCATTGAACAGTGTGAAAGATTTGCAAAAGGCTCTGTGAATGTGCGTTGAATTTTTTTGGGATTCAAAACAAGGGTCTACAGCATCAGGCCCAAAATCCTCTGACTTATTTTAGTCCTTTTCTTAGGTTCCTTAGCGGAATATTTCTAGAGAATGCGTTTTCTTGATCAGTTTTCCGAGGCCAAGTAAAAATATCTTTTATTCTGAGACGAGCCCATAAAAATAACCTGACCAATTTCAAGAACTAAAAAAAAAAAACAGTCCCAGGTTGCCAATATCAGTTCCGTATCACCTAAGTACAGTCCTGACTCAAACTCGAATGTGGTCTTGAGATGGTTTTTGGTTGTTTTGTTACTTGACTCAGACTCAGTGGCATTTGATTCAGACTCGGCCATTGGACTAGCATAATATTTGTATCCCTTCGACCGAGTTCAAGTATGTTTCTGTTCCTAAAAATGAGCATGCTCCTTCAAAAGAATTTTGGAAACATTTGACAACAACATAATTTTTGTTATGAAAGCAAATGGTTCAGTGCCATCTAAGAAGAGATTTTGAACATGATGAAGTTTCTCTAACTTTGTGGTTATGAAAGTTATATTTTTCTGTTTTGAGCCCCGAGGGCCGCATGTTTGTCAGTGTCGGAAACAGCAGCGGACATTGCATTCTTATCGGGTTTTTTTCAAGATCCCTCAGTGGGATAGAGGCTTTAAAGTTTTAGTCCTGATCTCATCTGTACTTTTACTGGAATCTTTGTGACTCGGATTTAACTTGGACTCAATAAAGGCGGACTTGACTACCGCCCTGACCAGATCCCCAAGGGCATAATGACTCCATGCAAGTATCCAGATGCACTCGTGCTCGTTTACAAACTGCGGACTCATCGACTGGGCCTTCAGGTGGATTTGCCTGTTATGGCAGGGAAACGTGAAAAAAAAAAGGGAGCGAAAAGCAAGAGCTGTGACTGACATGTGGGGACGGTGCATTTCTCGTGACTCATTCCTTTCCTTTTGTCATGGCGCCAATCTAATTGGCTAACTTTCTTTGTTGCTAGGCTGGCAGGATGGCAACGTTTGCTGCGGCTCCTCCACCCAGGCACCTGCTTCAAAACAACAACAAATCATCTCGCGTTTCATGCGTGAGATGAGCTTCGGCAAAATTAAAAAAAAAAAAAAAAAGCTGTGATTTTCTCTAGGAATCTGATAAATCTATTCAAGTGGGTGCTGGTCAATTGGCTGTGTGCTCCCAAACAGCTCATTTATAGTCATCTTAAGTATATGTAGGTCAAAAGAGGTACACAGTGGACAAAAGCTATTGTGGACATTGCAGGTAGATGGCTGATTATGAATCGTCTTAGCAGATTTCCGAATTGCAAAATAAAGAGCAAACTAGTGGACCTCAAACTGGCTGTCGAGGAATGAATGGAGGATCTTGTGATTATGAAGGTCTATTGCTGCAATTTCATTTTAGAATGTGATCAATTTCACTTCCGCATGAAGCAAAATGAAATAACTTTTGGATCAGCACAGAGCCAATAATTGTGTGTCTCCCTTGTAAATGTGTTATCTTTTAAAACACATGGTTCTATTGTTCATTTCCATTTACAGAAGAAGAGCACCACAGTAATGTTATTTAGCTCGTACCTGTGAACATGGGTGTAACCAGTAATGTTTCAGTGGGGTGGTAAAAAACGTTTTATACGTTTTTAGGAGTCCAAAAATGTAATCCCAGGTATCTAGTTAGGTTTAATTTTTATGTGTTGGGTTTAAGGAGGGTCTAAAATAGGCTGGTACTGAATGAGTTAAAATCTGTATGTAGTTTTAAAAAAAGTTGAAACGCAATATAAAAGGGGTCTAAGAATACAGTGTCTGTTTGAAAATGGCAGAAAAATCACAGATTAAAAAAAAAAAAAAATCCCCTTGGCATGGGTGGCAAAAAGAATGGGTGCAGTGACAAGCTGGCCATCCCTTAGCTCCGCTCCAAAAGGACATAGCCACTGGTCACCTGGATTTCTTGGTTTTGTTTTGGATTTCTTGGTTTTGTTTTGCCTAAGGCAAAAGTCGAACATATAACGCCATTTATCAGGTTTCAACACGAATGATCAATGTCGCAATAACGTCAATCATGTCAAGTTAAAATGTGAAATTTGGCACGTTTTACTTAGTTGTTTGTTTGTTGTTGGTTTTTTTTTTCAACTGTGGCTTCTTGCAACTTGTAGTTGGAGATGTCGGCAGATAAACCTTTGTTGTTGTTGTGTCGCGCGTGCGCGTGAAGGAGGTGGAATAAAGCCCACGAAGCATACCTGCTCCGGGCCTTGGAAGCAGATCCGGCACTGGGGGCTCCTCAGGCTGCTGGCGGTGCTGGCGAGGGAAACGGCGTCGAGGCCCACTTGCAGCTTGCCGGGCTCCTTGTCGTCCAAGGCCTGCAGGCTGCGCGGCCGCGGCTCGGCGCTGCCGTAGTAGTCCTCGTCGTCGTCGTCGCGGGAGCGGCAGTCGACGAAGGGCGCCCAGCCGCAGCCGCCCATGCCCATGCCCATGCCCAAGCCGCGCATGGCCCCGGCGGCCGGGCGCTCGGAACCGCCGCCGCCGGCCGGGCTCGACTCGGATCGCATCAACACCAGCACTTTCAGTTCGTTCAGAAACATGCGAATCCGATACTTGAACATGTTGGGCCGCTACGTGCACAAGTGCGCCGGGATGTGTTTACGCTCCTCCGCGCTTGGAGAATTCACCAAAAAAAGCGGCCACTGATGGCATGTGTGCCAAAAGCCAGCGTCCATTCCTCACAGCAGCGCCTGCGAGATCGTTGGCCTGAATTGTGCGGGCCCTAAAGAATAATGATTAAAAAAACGAAAATCACGACATGCAACCAGCAGCCGGACGTTCTTTGAAGGCGAGACGAGAGGACGATGAGCCCCGAGCAGAAGCCTCGACGCGGGCTGTGCGGCGGCAACACCACCACGAGCACGACCGGGACCGGGACCGGGACCACGACACGCCATCCACGCGCTCACATCTGGCAGCCTGGCCCACATTCGCGAGCATCGTCCGACAAAAGAGCCGAGCGAGCCCGAGCGCGGCTGGCGAGCTGCATGGCGCCTTCAAGACAACAAAAGAGTCACAGCGGCCGCCATCGCTTGTTTGCGCTCGCTCGCTCCATCTTCTCCCAAAAACGCCGTCATTTACATTTTCCGGCAAAAACAGCCCGGTGCTCCCCGCCTGCCATCCTCGCCACCAGAGGTGGAGGCAGGGAGGGAGGGGGGGTGGAATAAAAAGCAACACCAAAAAACAGAAGGCACCCTGCGGTTTGATTCGGGCTTCAAGTCGGGGTCCGCTCTATGAAAATGCAAGCAGACCTCCCCGCACCGCAACAATGACACGCCAGCGGCTTCGATGAGCGGAGCGAATAGCGTCGAGGCTCCTGATGTCAGGATGCTGCTCGCTCGCTTCCCCTCCTCCAAATGGTCGCCAGCTCGCTACTTCCGGAACGGCCGTGCTGGCATCCTGACCGCTCCGCACGAAGCTCCGCTTTGTGTTTTGGAAATGCTATTTTGAAGCCAGCCGAGGGGCGCTGTCCGGGGTGCTGACGCCCTACTTGTAGAAGTTCGGGGTCTGCCCTCCTTGCTCACCCCAACTCGTCTCAATGTGCGATGCAGAAAGCTCCCACAAACTTGCGATCCTGTTGGAGCATCGTTTCTATTCATCTGAACAATAGGAACGTCAATTCGGTGATCATGTGTACGTGCTATGTCTGGGTTTCCACCTACTCTGATAAAAAGGAAATGGCAGTGTTTCAACTTCCAAGAAATTGAACTGAGAGCATCTTTTTATCCGATGTTTCACACTATCACAGCTCAAGATTGCTAGCTGCCCCACAACAAATTACCCATTTATAAATGACTAAATCCCAAGCTTGAAAGGCTTCATCCAGATCATCCATTCATTCATCCACTTTCTACAGCCGCCATTTTCTATAGACCTAGGGTTGCAGGCTTGCTGGTGCCTATCTCAGCTGTCTATGGGCTGTAGACGGGGGACATCCTGAACTGGTTGCCAGCCAATCGCAGGGCACAGAGGGATGAATCCCTGGATGCCAGGGAGGCAGTGCGTGACACTGGAAAACAGGCTGTGCTCATGCAGTGTGAAGTGTAATGGCACATCCATGGCTCTAGGTGGTGCAGTGGCACTCATTGTCAAAGTCTGTATGCAAATCAGTGAGTTGTGGCAGCTTCAATATTAGCAGCTACCTATGAGATGCTCTCCGCTTTAGCAGCTAGCAGCTCCATATAGGCAGTTTTCAGTGGCAGTTCAAGAGGGGTAAATAAGGCAACTGACGCAGTTGCTGTTCCTACTGATCACTTTTTAATAAACTAGGTTTACTCAAATGTGCTGTGCTAGCCATCAAAAATCATTGCAGCGGTTTTGACGTCAGGACGTATTCAAAATCAAATTGATTTTTATGTGTGTAAAATCTCTAACGTTTCTAGAGAGTAAAACAAACTGCTGCTATGTGCAGTTTAGGTAAAAAGTTGATTATTATTATTATTAGCTAATTAGCGTAGGTGTCTATTGCCCGCCAAACGACGATTTCACCTTACGATCCCAACCCTGGAACGGATTAATTTCGTATGGCGGGGGTCACTGTTCTATAAAATGGAAGACACTGTTCAATGCCACAAGGTCAATCTAGATTAGACTTATTTCATAACAGGTGACTTGAAGCGGTTGATAACCACTGCAAGCCCTGGTTTGCAAGCTTCTGCACATACAAAGGAGTGTTGGCCTTCCTCACAAGCAACAAACAGCATCGCTGCTCTCTTTCATTATTGATAGGCCTTATTGACCTGTTTGTCTTTCCTCACTGAAGGGAATGATTGGACTTCCTGTTTGTCCTGGCTGAGCCCTGAGAACAACCTGGACCTTTCTCACCCTCAAGCAGGAAGAAAAGTTATGCTGCCCTAAGTTGCAGGCCGCGGCGGGAACGATCCCATGCGGAGCGGGACTGTCAAAAGAGACCACTCCCATGTTTGACTTACTTGGTATTTGGTCGACACCGACCCGTCCGGCGCGCGTTTAAAACATTATTGATTGACAACACACTCTCGCCCTTGAAATGTGTGCTGAGAGGCTGCAATCGTACAAAGGCAGACGTTGCGCTTGTGTAGGGGCTTTTAGCAGCCGCTGCGACTTAACAGCGTTGGCTTCCTCCGCCGGTGAAATTTCTGCATTTGCTTGTGATCGTGGCTAGTTTGGAGAAATTTGTGGCAAGCTTCCACAGGGTACGATGACAATCATGCAGTTGCATCGTCGTCGTGTGTCTCCGAGAGGACAGATGGCCATCTCTCGCTCGCTCTCTCGGTGCCATCCGCCACAGCTTCTGCCAGCTCAAGAGCCCGGCCGCCATATGGGCCCGCATCGCAGGGCGGGGCCTGGCATCAGGCCCTCAGGAGGATAGCTTTGCTGTCGCCGGAAATACATTACTCTTGTTTTCTCATTATGGAAAGATGTATATTCCCTGTGAGAAATTTTCTCATTCAGGTACCCCCTAGCCAGCGCAAAGCATTTTTGAACCGAAGAAAAGAAAACACAAAACAGAGCTGTGCCATTTGTGCCTGATTTATTACACTACATTTTAGTGGTATCGCAATGTGATAGCAACTCCAGAAGTTGGATCGTGCAACAACACCGGTTTCATTCCTGACTCATCTAATGGAAAATTGTGTCACTAATGACAATATGTATCTATATAAAACAAAATAGAGGCTTACAATGTTTGGATATTTAGCAATAATAATCTTCATCATGTTTCAATTCATTTGCTCTTAATTTGAATAGAAAAACTAACTATTCTGGTCAATTAAAATTAATGTAAATGAAAAGCAATTTAACTTGATTTTCTGACAGGAACCCTACATGCACACATACACGCCATACAGTAACACAGACACACAAAAGGGTTTTTCTAGCATACTGGGGACATCCCATTGACAATTCAGTCCTAGCCCCTAGCCATCACAACAGATTGCCTAACCTCAATTTTTACCCTATACACAACCAAAATCCAACCCAAACCTACACTTTAAAAGCAAATCTTGCCCCTCAAAAACAGGTCTGAACGTGTGGGCTCCACCCAAATGATTCCCAGGAGTGCAAGAGCCCCAAAAAGACAGTTAAGTCTCTAATTTGGCCCAAACCACTTAGCAAAAAACAAGGGTACACACGCACACCAATGCACACACTATTGCAGCCATTTTGACAGCTGCATTCTTTCATGTCAGGATAGCCAATTTTATGTAAGGGGTGGTAGAGAGCTGAAAAAAAAACAAAATCAAGTATTTTTGAGGATTTGGGCATGCCAGTCATTTTGTACCTCACATGAATAGATCTGCGCCTGTTCTGAACAGCTGCAAAATTCCAAGTCTTGTGTGCTAAATTGAGCTTGGCACATAGCCGGAAGTTACCAAACGATGTGATTGATTAAATAGAAACAAAAACAAGCCAGATGATAATGTGTTCTTTGCTTCTCTATTGCAAGTGAATTTATGGACAAAAAACCCCAACAAAACAAGGTATGGGCTGCAGTTTGGGCATCTCAGCTATGGGTGCTTGACGTGAGGGTACAGCAGCTAGCAACACCAATGGCATTTGGAGGAGGGTGTGTCGTGGTTTGGCACCGGCTTTCCCACTTGCCGCACTTATCTTAAGGATTAACAGCCGAGGGGATCGAGGAGCAATCTGTCCTCATCAGTCGCCCACTTGCATCGGGTGTGTGCTTGTTTACAGACGAGACGTCAGTCAGGAGGCAGGAATAGAACAGCAGTAACCGCCTATACCGCCCCCATGTGGTGGAAATTCATAATGCTCCTCAACGTGATCAGGGAAAAAAAAACTTTCCTTGAGTGACCGCCTGTCTTCTACGGTGGCCCTGAAGTGAAAATAACATTTAAGAAAAAATGAGAAAAAACAAAAAGCAAACAAGCATAAAGGCACACAATAAAAAAAGCACGAAAGAAAAAAGGCACACAAAAAAGGGAGTACAGTACACTAACTTTCCTTACAGGAAATAGTTGGTGCGGATGTGGGAGAGGACTGTTTTTTTCCCCTTCATTGCCAATATCTTGCAAACAGACAACAGAACATTTACATAGGTCCTAACCTATTGATGAACTGAACAGTTAGAAGTGATGCTTCTGAATTACTGATTGTCTGCAAAAACATTCACTATTTCAAAATTAGTTGTCGTGCCCAAAGAGGCAAAGGTGTATTCATAAAAACAAAGACAAGAACCAACATAAATCAAATGTTTCTGTAAAAGGTGTTAAACTATGGAATAATTATGAAAACAAATTGAAAAAGTGTGAATGTCTTACTATGTTTGAAAATGTTAAAAAACACAATGCTACAGATACCGATAAATGTAATCCTAAATAACGCTACAATACGTTCACGCTTCATTTTCATTTCCATCAATAACAGAAATGTTATTTTCTATATTTTAATATTGGATGACATTTTTTTTTAAATAGAAAACAAGGGGGTAGGACTTGATAAATTGTGAACATCTTCCCACTACTTTAAACTGTTCTTATAGTAATTAATATGTATTTATCCTTTAGGTTGTGTTTATTTTTTACATGCAGCACCAGATTCACAAAATTCACTTGATATGGATCAAAATTGGGTTGGGCATCAAGATTCTACGTTCATAACTTATCTTACTGTCTTATAGAAATTGTAATCTTTTATTCAGTTTGCAGATATTAAAAACTCCAAGAAAAGACTCCAAACATTTGATCCAATTGGAGGTTTTATTATTTGTAAAATGAAGTCTTCAAATTAAAAGGGAAAAAATACAATTGGTCCTCAAGGGCACACAAATGAAGGTTGTGGAAGAGGAATATCTGGCAAAGCCATCTGTACACAGCAAGGGGAAAACTGCACTGGTTGCAGCTGGCACGCAATTCAAGTTGACACTCATCTTGAAAAGAAACGCTCGTCAAAAGTGAGCAAAAAAAAAATTAAAAATTCAAACATCCAGCAAAGATAACTTAATATCAACCAACATATTTCACAAATTTGTACAAAGCATTTCTAAACTCTTAACACTGATTAATTTAATGCAATTATTGACAAGAAAACATGAAGATTAAAAGGGAGCAGAACAACACACTTGACAGCAAACACTACAAAACGTGGTACAAAAAAAAAATAAAACAAATCAGATTTTTCTTGCAACGTTCCAGTGAAAATTCACAGGACCCCAGTCATATGGATTTTTTTCCAGGCCAATGCAGATGCCAATTTTTTATTTTTTTATTTTTTACCCTAGGTAATCAAAGCACTTTTCACTACTACTCATTTACCTACTGATGACACAGCATCAGGAGCAATTGGGGGTTAAAGTGTCTCGCTCCGCATGGACACAATGGTCGGGATCCAACGCACAACCTCTCGATTGGCAGATGACCACTCGATCAATAAGACATGCATATTCATGAATACCTCATCCTTTGGTCCCAAACGCTTACAACAACAAAAATTTGAGTTGGCAGGGCATTCAACTTTGTCCTTCAACTTGTTTCACTTTACAAGAGTGGAATTTTCATATCCAAATATGAGCGACCCCCCCCCCCCCCCCCCCCGCCAAAAAAAAGCACTAACGCATCATCCACATCATAAGGCTGGCTGAGAAAATAACAAAGCTATCATCTGAGTGAAAGGTGCCTACTTTGAAGAACCTAAAATGTGAAACACAGCTTGGTTTGAATATACTTTACGATCGTAAACAATTTCCCATGTCCACTTGTTGGTGTCAGTGAGAAGCAGACAATTTTGCTGTCAAAGCATTATGTCGCTCAGGAGCTCCTGCAGCACAACACTACCAAGCTAACAATGACGGTGTTAGTGCTTGCCAACACGGGAGATAGCTGAGGAAAGATGTATATTGGATGGAACAGCAGCCAAGCTTCATAGTGGACAAACAGCACAATGACAACATTCATGAAAAACTAAAAACATATCGGTGTTGAAATGCCATAACTGTGATCAACAGAAATGGGCAAACATTGTCCAAGTCTCAGTTTCAATCGGTTGGAACCTACGACGCACCCAATACAGAGCAACACAAAGGACGAGAAACAGAATTAGAGGCTAAAGCAAAAAAGGGCATGCAACATCGGAAAGTACAACATGTACAAGTTGAAGTCTGCAGTCCGTTGGCGTCCAAACATGCAACAGCTGGCTCAGGTACAGTTCATAAATATTTCCATGTGATTGACTAGCAACTCATCATCTAAACTTCCGTTTAATAGCAACATGGCATTTGGGAAAAGATGACCAGTCTGTGAAGATCCCCAATGTGCATGGAGGGGCCACTTGCCTGCCATTTGGCAGTGGGGATCGTGTAGTTGGCGAATTTGCAATCTTTCTGCAAAATGTCAAAATTCCCACGATGGGTGCCACCCCCCAAAAAAAAACTGGTCATCAAATGGACGCAAAACTATTCTCTCTCAACATTTAGCCTCAAAACTTGGTCAAAACATTCAAATGTTCTTCCCAGAAGGGCTGAGGAAGTTCAATTGAAAACATGGACCAATAAGATAGTGTGTAACCTTTCAAACGACATCTCTTGCTGTGGAAAAACAAAACACAAAAAAAAATTGAACCACAAATTTGGATTGCAAGTGTGCAACCGATGGTGATTTCAATAACTTTAATCTGGCCATTCATTATGAGATTAACTGATGATGAATTGCCGCAAACTTCAGTATTGTAATTACTAATAGTGAAGTCTGTGGAATTGCATTGAAAAATATTTCTTTATTTAGGTTCTTTTTGTCAGAATAAAACAAGATGTTTTGATTAACTGCTTCGCAAATAAAATTTGATCGGTGGGCAAAAAGGTAGCGGAGTCCTTACCAATAAATTAATGTTTGGGGAGACTTTGGAAGCATTTCAATAATTGAGAAGATTCCACAAATATGGTGGGCCCTTGTCAAGTTGCTAATTGCAAGTTGTTCATCAACGCTATGCTCCACATGTCCCGACCACTTCCTGTCGCTCACCTCTTTGCCGCGCTGGGCAACATTTCAAGGTGCACGGCGTGGGCTTGTTTGTGGAACGCCGCTCACTTAGGGGTCGAGCGGCGCTAGCATTTTGTCTGGGCGGCATGTGATCAGTGGGTCGTAGTTGGTTGGGGCCCTCAAATCGAGGCTTGGTCGCGATACGGGCGAGCGGGCCTCACCGGTATTACGAGTTATCCCGTCATGCGCGAGGGCCCGGGCAGTCGAGCGTAAGCTCAGGCGGCTTCTGGATCTCGGGTGAAGAAGGCGTGCGGCAGGCGGGCGCGTTGTGGAGCGTCAGAAAGGGCGCGGGGCCGCACTGCGCCATGCCCAAGTGCAGGCGGGGGAGCCACTATAGGAAAGCACTGGGGTTGGCTCGCGGGTCCTTCTGGTTCCTGTAGCGCACTGCCAACCAAACTCCCAAAATCTAAAGGAAAACAATCTAAGTCAAACCAGGGCAACACTGTGCATCTCAGGGTTAACCTGGGATGTCTTGCGACAAATCCTTCAAACAACACCAGCCAAATCAACATGGAGGCCTTGCCTGGTTGAGCTGGGAAAAAGAACCTCTGAATTCTTTGTTTATATTTTAGTCATAAATATTTCAGATGGCAACACCTCTTGCACTCTATTATTGGGACAACTTCAATCTTATCACAACTCAGACCAGGATCATTTCAATCTATAGGACAGTGATTCACAATTATATTTTGCAAAGAAGAGAGAGAACCTTTAACGGTCCCTCATTCACCACACCGACAATATAGAAGATTACTATCTATAAAAATGGTATAAGTATACCTAAAACTGTACTTTTTAACATTACAAAAAATACAATATGGATCGTTTATACAGGCTACAGGTTAGTCTAAAACAGTGCATCAATGTGCCTGCAAAGTGTCATCCATGCCCCCCCCCCCCCCCCCCCCCCCCCCCCCCCCCCCCCCCCCCCCCCCCATCCCACTATTTGAGAAGGACTGCTGTAGGATAACCTTGAAAGTGTGATATCGTATTAGGGTAATCTAGCATTAAATACCTCTGACATTTAAAGCCATAAATCATCAGCATTAGTCAAGCGGTCAAATTGGCCGCGGTTGCAACGCAGATGACGTTGCAAGTCCACTCAAGTAATAAGTGAGGAAGCAAACTCGTTTCTATCATGGCGCGTTGGGGGTCACAATGATGACTTTAAAGTCCTTTTATTGGTGACCATAATTTGGTTTAGATTGTGGTTTGCGCCCCTGCATTTTGAGGGTGCTGCGGTTAACGAGAGATTCGGTGACCCTCACCTCGGTGAAGCTGAAGAAGAGCCCAACTCCCCCAAGGATTTTGAGCGCCTCGCTGGCGTGGTGCAGCATCATGTCCCCGCAGGTGTAGCACAGAGGCGTTTTGGTGCATAACTGGAGTCCAAGGCAAAAAATAGCAGATCAGGCCTCCAGTCTGCCGACAATGCGCGAACCGCCACCCGAGTACAAGCGTGGCCTACTTACTGGGCTCAGGCTGCCGCGACAAAGTGCACTATGATAGGCACGGCAAAGTCGCACCACGCAGGGTCTTGAGCCGCTCACCACACTTTTAGCAAGCGAGGTGAGCAAGCTCGAGCCGTGCCTGCGGGTTTGCCGGGATCAAGCGGAACTTACTGCGGGACAGTTCTTGACGTCCTCCTTAAACTGCTCTTGGTCGCTGGTGACGTTGAGCAGACCGCAGCAGTTGAGCTGTTTCTCCAGGTCTGTCTTGATGTTATTTTCCAACATCCCCCACGCTGACTTCAGAAGGCCTTCCTGGAAAAGCACATCAAGGACTCTTAAGTGTCGTGCAATCATACCGCAACGTGTCAGCGAAAAGTCAGTAAGAGGGTGATCCACTTCATGTGTTCCACAACGGGGAGAGCGGTAATAAAACTCGAAATGGCAAGCGCTGGCCCTGCACTGCACTAAAACCATTTCCATTTCCAAGTTTCCATAGCAATAAAATTTCCATCTATAAATCCTACAATAGGCCTGGGTGACAGATTTATTTAGATTAATTTGAATTTTTTGGTTACATTTTTTAAAACAATAAGATTGCTATTTTTCTCCCTCATGAGCTTCCGTATTCCTTGTTGCCTTCGCACCCACCCCAAGCAATAGGTTAGCAAAACATGGCTACCACAAAAAAAAAAAAAGTGATCAGTTTGTTTCTAAAAGACAGGAGTTGTATCGTCACTGGTTTGGAAGTCGTTTGGGTTTGTGGCGAAAGACGTTGCAATGTTTGTTCGAAGCGCATTGAAAGAAAAGACAGAAGCACAAGAGACTTATTTCGGCAACTGTTTCGCTGTTACTTAAAGTTAAGAGAAAATTAAATGGAAAATGAAGCAACTTTTTGCTTCATTTTGTTATAGTGTTTCTTTTGCAAATCGCTGTGTGCCTCTCTTTTGCTAAAGCAACAAATAACACTCAGGTTTTATGGACAAAAGCGGTAGTGTTTTGAGTAATAGAAGACTAATTGTCTCGTGAGAACGAGCACATAGCTTCGTGAAAGCCTGAGTTTCAAGTTGCCTGCATTCGGACTGAATTACATTTTTGTTTCCAGTGGCTATGTGAGGAATGATAAAGAATGAGGTCATGAATAATTATGCCTACTAAGATACATGGCTTGTAGTGTCAATTTAAAAGGGTCATAACATTAAACTTCAACTTTTTGGAGCTTTTGACCTAGTTTCAATGTTAATTTCTCACCCTAAACGCTCCCAAAATGTTATTTTTCCTTCACAGATACATTTCTAATTCGAGATGTTGGAATAGTCTCCCATCAGCCGCGAGCCTCATGAGGATGAGTGGTCAAGATGAGAATTGAATGCATCTTTTCGTGGCCCGCCTGCATTGGACTCGTCATGAAGGGAGAGAGGCAGGCATACGGTGCGGTCTTTGCTAACAAGACATTTTACTTGCTAGTTAGAAATACCATAAAACTCATATTTAAGAAATTGATTACATTTGGCCAATGTACCAAATGTAATTACATATGCACATTATACATTTTGGAAAGTCTAAAATATCATGCTATAGGCCCTTTAAGTCTGCCAAACCTCAAGCTGATGCCTATTTATTGCCAGCACCGAATTTCTAAATCCGATCGCTAACATTAGCATCATTATTTTGTTTTGAGCTACTTTCTAGTCCACCAGAAATAGAACCAGGCAGCGCCATTTCAAATCAACTTGCGGATGACATGATAAGTTATTTGAAATTAATAATACTGACATGCACTGCTCGTAAACAACAAACTCACCTGCTGGTTGCGGTTCATGGCCAGGCAGGAGCAGGACACTCCGAATTGAAACAGGAAAACGATGAACAGAATGACCATGTACTTAGAAAGCAGACGTCAAAGAAAGCGCACGACTGTTCACGTTGCTTTGAAGTTGATGCGACCACCGAGGGGAAAGGATACAAAGAACAGCATGACTTGGTGATGGTGCATGGCGCCAACCAGGCCCACAATGGCGATGAGCAGGAGGAAGACGCCCACAGCGATCACACCCCCGATGATGTGGATGCTGGACACCAGGCCGAAGCCCTTACCCCACGCCGCCACGCCGATCAGCAGCAGGCCAACCAGCTGGACATAACAGGAGGGCGGCAACTTTACAATGCCATCCACCTCATCTTTTCATTTCAGCGGAGATTTTCTAATAAGCTTCCAAAACTTCAGGCCAATAGTTAACATTCTGTTGTTTAAATGTTTTCTTTCATGATCTATCTTTCCTAGAATACATTTTCCAAATTGACCATAGCAATTTGATTGCAGTTGTTCTACAGAATTGGCTGCTGTATGTAATCCATTTGGTTTTGATCAGATATGTAAACAATTTTTGTCACCTGGTGCTGGACTATGGTGGCTTGTGTATCTTCTTACAAAATGAAGCTGATTTGGTATCAATCAGCAGATTATACATTTTGAGAGTTTTAGGTTGCATTTAATCTCTGGGTTTGATTTAGCCAGTAAAGTTCAAATTGAGGTCAGTTGAAACAGTTTCGCTAGTTATAAATGTGGCAATACTTAAGCCTTTGGCTCACATTTACTCTGAAGCTAAAAGAAGAATAACAATAAAACCAATGCTATAACCGATAGTAAGGAAGTAAACAAGTCATAGAAAGAATTAGATTCAAATAGGGCAGGGTCAAATCTAGATTTTTTAGATTAGATACAATAAAGAGTTCTGCAAAGAATATTGAGCTAGTTATTAAGTAGATGGTTGAACTTTTAATTTCTTGGAAAATGAACGCCCTGTGGGGTGTGTCACAATGACGTCACCCAAGTGGCCTAATGCTCACCTCGGATTAGGAGCTAGCAGGCTAATTGCTACACGGCTAACTAAGGTTCGGGAATCAGGACTCGCTAAAAACATCTACATGGAAAACAGAGTTGTGGGAAGCGTCGCACGTACCCATGTTAGCCTGAAAACCAGAGGCGTGTCGAAACAAAGGGCGAAGTCAGAATATTTCTTCTGCGTTGCAGCTAAACTGCTAGTTTAGCTGGGCTAGGCTAGGCTAACTGCTAAGGCATTGATTGACGCACAAGTTTACTCACCATGTAGACGACATTCAAGGAGCACAACGCGTTTTTGGAACACGTGAAGCCGCCACACACCATCGCGACTCTTTCGGCTCGACCGGGCCAGGCTCAAATCCAAATAAAGGAACCAGACGACTGGGCTTGGTTTGCGGCTGTTCGCTCCTCAGACACCAGATAGTGAGGCGACTAGGCGTACGGGAACATGACGTTTCGCGCGTGACGTCATCACGTGACCAAATTCGAATTTCCTTTTCTATTCAGGTACTGCGCAGGCAAGTGTTTTTTTTTTTTTGAATCAAAATGCACGCACATACATATTCACAACGGACCAAAAGTACATACACATTTAACTGGTTTTCATCTGAGTGCATGTGCAGGAAAATCCAGAACAGATCTCTAAAGATTCCTTTCCATTAAGGAAAACAAGGACATGGCATGGCATGGAGTGGCTGGAGGGAGATGTTTGGCAGTCCCTCCAGCGTATCCTGGGTCGTCCACGGGGCCTCCTTCCAGTGGGACATGCCCGAAACACCTCACCAGGGAGGCATCCGGGGGCGGCATCCTAACCAGATGCCCGATCCGTCTATCGAGCTCACGTTCCATCCTACCCTCACTCGTGAACAAGACACAGAGATACTTGAACTCCTCCACTTGGGGCAGGACCTCATCCCGGTCCCGGAGAGGGCATTCCACCCTTTTCCGACTGAGGACCATGGTCTCAGATTTGGAGGTGCTGAACTTCATCCCAGCCGCTTCACACCCGGCTGCGAACCGCTCCAGTGAGAGTTGGAGGTCACGGCCTGCAGGAGCCAACGCACCACATCATTCACAAAAAGCAAAGATGCAATGCTGAGGCTCCCAGACCAGACCCCCTCAACACTTCGGCTGCGCCTAGAAATTCTGTCCATAAAGGTAATGCACAGAATCGGTGACAAAGGGCAGCCTTGGTGGAGTCCAACCCTCACTGGAAATGAATTGGACTTACTGCCGGAAATGCGGACCAAGGTCTATACAAAAAGGCAGATCCAAAGAAATTGGCAAATCCCCACTTTGGCCGGAGTTTTTTAGGCCTTCGGTTTTAATTGAAAAAAACAAAAACAAAAAAACCCTGGCATGTATAGTAGATAGGGCAAACCGGAGACATTTACCACGTGTTTGCAAGAATCCCGGCTACTGTGGTCTAGGCCTTCGACGGGGCATGTGCACACAGATGTTAGGTGGTGCTCAAGCACCTGCCCTTTTCCTTCACTCATCAATGATTGAAAAGCATGAAGTTCCTAGAATTGTTCCCTCTATTTTTTTAATTGAGTTGTACAAGTTATTGTCCAACACATAGTGAAACAAAAACTTTAAAATGAGTTATCTTGGTCTAATTTCCACACAATGCGAGCGACTTGCTCCTGCCTCTCCTCTGTACGCCCTGTAAGCAGTGAACAAGTACATAAGAGCAAATGTCCTAATGTTATTTGATGACAAAGGAAGTAAAGCTTGCCATGCTCGCGAGTCACGCTTTCGACCACAGCAGCCATGTGAGCCGTCAAGCTCGGCTTGCGAAAAGGAAGTGAGTTCATTTGAGCTCAAACCTGCAGCAAGGTTTGACGGGGCGGTTGCTGACTCTAGCGGTCCGCAGAGAGAACTCGACCCTCCTTGCTTGCTGCCACCTCTGTCAGTGTCGCATATGTGAATGAAAGCAGTCCGATGGACCCGAGCGAGCCCGAGTGTTATCGTTGCTACTGTTTGTGACTATGAGTGGCAGCAGCAAATCCCTCAACTCGGCCGTGATCAAAGCGGAGGTCAAGAGGTTTGAGGCACTCTACGCTGGCATCAACAGATTTTCCAAGCAACTAGAAAGGGTTGCTGATCCACAGCTGCGCTCCGGCCTTAAAGTTTACCTCCACAGTATAGAAGGTAATTGACTTTTTTTTTTTTTTTTTGCAAGTAATATGAGGATGTCTGCTAAGGCTGGTGAACCATACCATTAGCCCTATTCTAGAAAATAGACCTTTCCTACAGCCTCAGTTTACACGGATGGGCACTTTCAAATAAGTGTCACTTTAATCTATTACAAAAAAATTCTAAATTTGTAGTTACAGTTTACATAACCTGTTACTTACATGTAATTGAACCTGAGCGGTGTCTATCAAACAAGTAGCACCTCAAATAGTTTTGTTTATTTTTGTAGCCGTTCTAGTCTATGTTGATCAGCCCCTGATTTGCAGTTATTGGTTAATATGATTTTGCAATCAACTTTGATCAAAGTAGATTTTTATTTGATGAAAATATGGAATATGATAGATTTATCAATGACACAAATTTTGGATAGGTACAGCATTTTTATTTCTCGGATACCTTTTTATGTCAGGAAGGGGTCAAGGTAAAGGCAGCAACAAGTATTCATGTAACATGTGGCAATAACATGTGAGAAGGCAACTTTCAAAATACATACCTTACCTTCCCAGACAACGTTTGACCATCAATGCTTAATTTCACTTTTATTAGGAGGTGAATTCAGGTAGTGTCGCGACATAACGGCTGACTTGACTCATCACCGACATCAACAACACTATGTTGTCCTTAAATCTTAAATTTCATTTGCTAATTATGCTAATTAAGGATCTTTAACCCTTGTGTAGTACTGTTGAACTTATGTTGTCGCCATCTGGGTGGAATTTCAGCTCCTGGGCGTCTTCGTTCAATGCTCTGATGTGAAATGCCTTTGATGTAAAGTTCAAAGGATTTGACAATATACCGCACAAGGGTGAAAAAATACTTAAATTATTGGCACCTATTACCAGTGGCTCCAATGTTAGTGGCTACCCGTGGCGAGCTGCTCTTGATGCTAACAGCGTTAGGGGCTAGCAGCACTCAAGTGCCCCATGTAGGCCGTTGAGAGCCCTTGGATGACGTTTCAAAGGCAGCTGAATAAACATAAACGTCTCAACTGACGCAGTTGCCATTCCTACAAATTGATCACTTTTGAACTACGTACCTTTGTTTCATCAACCACATGAGAGATATTCATCTAAAATCTCATTCATATTTCTAGTGAGGAAAATTATTTGCTGCTGTGCACAGTTTACATTTAAGTAACGCTAATCTAAAAATGAATACAAAATAATTTATTTTTCTGTCAATTGTTTTTGAACCAAGCAAATGATCAGCATCACTGTATTGCTGCACTGCACATGTGCTAGGAATTGCGTCCGACACATTTAGCCGCATAAGCTTCTTTGATTTCAAGATTCGTGAGATGTGCGAATATGACAACAGTTGAAATTTCATGTCGATGTCCTTAGCGGTCAGACATTTGGTGGCATTTGTGTTTAAATGAGTATAAGGGAAGTCAAGGCAACAATCGGCAGTTGCAGGAGAGGTGACTTCCTGTCGACAAGTGCGCATCCGTTCTCAAAGCCACTTCCTTTCGCAAAAAACGCCACGCTTACGGGTTGTCCGCACATCCTTCCATGGGCAATAAATCAAATTTCAAAATGAGCTGTCATGAAAACGAAATTTTGCACAACTGACAGGATTGTAATTTACAATACATATTTTACAATAGTTACTAACTAAATTGTGGTATTTAAGCAATCTATACACACACTATCAATAGCCATTCTATAAGTTGTGAATGTTGACGTTAAGATTGATTTAAAGCTGTGTGATAAATCAAACCTTCATTAAATAAATGATGTTTGCGCTTTATGTCAAATCCATTTAAATTGTAATGGTCCAGAATGATTGAAAAATATTTAAATTGAAATGCCATCTTTCCCTTGAAGATAAAGCTCCTTTCCATTTTGTCTGACGGCGGACAAATCAACTTATTTTTGCTTTAATTCACCATGGAATCTTTTATCTGCCTGGTGGGACTTAGCTGAGCTTTCAGGTCTTTTTGGGGTCTGGCTCATGTTGAAACCATCCCCCTTTGCATGCTTCCTTGAAAACATTCAAGCGAGTTTTTGTATAATTAGACTGGAACGGCGCGTCGCTCGACTGTAGAGTGAGGATCAAAGTGTCTGGCTTTGCGTCTCTGCGGGCCCTTGATGTGCGAGTTCAGAGTTGACGTGTGCTAAAAAAAGAGTTGCATCTCTTTTCGGCTGAGGACGACGACGGAGGCTGAGTGAAATCAAGAAATTGAGATGGCTGCTCGAGTTTGTCAGCACTTAAGATGTCAAAGGACGTGTGCGAGAGGGTGAGGGAAGGAGGAACCGGAGCTCAGCCGATACGACCAAAGCTTTCGGCCGCTGTTCAGTGAACAGCAGGTGCGTTCATCATACGTGACGCCCTTAAATTTTGTGAGAACGACAGCTTTCTGAATGGAATATTGCCGACACGGATGCCGGTCAAACAATTTTCCGCGCTGTGCTGCGCTTTGTCTGGCAGTCATTTGAAGGCGGCGTTCGTCCCCTTGAGCCAAAGGCACTTGTTGGCTCGTTTGTATTCAATACCAGTCGTTGTGGGCCCGACTGCGGGAATGAGAGGAGGAGCATGCAGACGGAGCAGGTGGACATGCTGATTGTGATTACAGGATGTGCCGCAGCATCACATCAAAACATTTCATGAGAGCAATTACTATGAAATTCCTAAGAGATGGGTGTGCACATCATAGGAGCAGTAGCAGCATTTGATGTTCCTTTTTAAATGCCGCGAATAAAATTAGTAAGGTGCAGTTTTTTTTCTTTGTGTTGGGTCAGAGTAATAAAAATTGATTTTTGAATCCAGCCAGACATCACACAATTATACTGACTGATTGATGTTATTGCATGGCAGCAATTTGACATCACCATCAAGTCTGTTTGATTCAGAGCTCTGAGATTGATCGATTCAATAATGTATATAAATAGTATGCCAGTACTGACAAATAATAAATACTGTACTGCTATTTTTTTTAATCTACAATGTAATGGCTCCTTCCTATTCCTGAGTCACACCCTTCTACCAAAAACAGTCTATTTTTGGCACATTCCTGTTAACAGACAAGTGCGACACAAGCACGATCGGGAATCTTATCTAATCACCAGAGGGTACTTGATTGTTCACAAATGAGAGTGGGGTTTAGGGTTAGTGTCAAATCATTGTCTTTTATTTGTTTTCCTTTTTTTACAAACCTTAACCATCTTACACCGTCCATGTTTTTTTTTAAATGCTATTCCAACCTGCTTCTTCTATTCCTCATGTTACTCTGCCTTGCCTCCCTTTACTTAACCTCCCTTCACTTATTTTATTTTTCCTTTTTCGTCACCAAGCTGTCTCTTTTTTCCACAACAAATGTATTAAATGATAAAAGTAGGGGGACAATTTGTTTCTTATAATTAGTGGAAACTCCATTTTAAAATGGTCCCCAAAAATATATGGGTTCAAATTAGTGGTTCATTATTACTGCCGTTATTGCTCTATTACTGTTTTGTTTTGTTTTGTTTTATGGCCTACCTTATTATTTGCTCGATTTTGAAATGTACGTAGTCTGCTCGGGGAAGTGAACAGAATAGGAATTTGATTGTGGGCTATGAATTACTATGAATATGACAATAACAATCTTGAATTATGAAATTTAATAAAAATTTAATTAGAATAAGAATGTTACCAAGACACTTATTAGATGCCACTTTTCTATACAGCGCATTCCCACCTTACAAGGCCCTCAAAGCTCTTTACAAAATACTACTCAATTCCTCAGTAATTATGCAGCATCAGGACCCAGTGGAGCTTCAGTATCAAGGATACTTCAATGTGGTCGCAAAGGCCAGGTATCAAACACACAACTTGTGACTTGCAGGATGACCACATACCACCAAGACACCCCGCCCCATAATATTTCATGAGACGAGAGGGACTTGGTTTAATTATGTTAAAAATGTTTTAAAACATATTTTATTTTGCTGTAAAAACATTGTTCAGGTCCACTTTAAATTTAGGGGCCGATCCTTCATGTATAAACTTAACCTCACCATGTGTTGTCTGTGTTCCAATGAATTAGTTTGACTTACACCCAAATATCTAAGTAAGTATGTGGTGACAGATCGTTTTCTGTAGCCCAGCTATTGATGTCCAATATGTTCCCATCCTCCTGCTGAGACAAGAGCTTTCCCACTTCTGCTAATGAACACATGCCGGTGCAAGCAATGGGCTACAGATCAATACACTCATAGGAAAGCTCTTTTGCCCTCATCTATGACACATGCACAAGCACACACGTATGGAAGCATTGTGAGGCAGCGATACAGACTGTACCAACAGAGGAGGAAGGACATGGAGGAAATGATTGTGCCACCATCACCGGGAAGATTGTAACACCTTAGCAACAAACAAGCCAAGCCTCCCTGTGAGGAGGAGCTACGTGGAACCACACACATGCACGCATAAACACACCCCGACAGATAGCTGCGGACAGATGGATGATCCTGATAAAATTATTTCTTGGGAAGAAAACCCCAGCTTGAGTGTCCCCTTTCCCCCCTCCATCCTTTATTCACATTCTTGCTTAACAGCCCCTCCCCTTTTCCAGTGATATTTTCCTCTGTCTCCGCTCATTTAGCAGGTCCAACACTTCAAAGACACCCCCCACCCCCCCAATAGACACCCCACCCCCGCCTCGGCAGCAAGCTGGGAGAAAGATGGAGGGGAGGAGGGAATAGAAGGGATGAGCAATAAAGAGGAGAGAGCAAGCAGGCTCTGCAAGAGGAAACGGCGGCAGTGGAGCAGGATCGTGTGGCTTGCATCAAGGAGGGGCATGCAGATGGAGATTACAAGCAGCGTGCTTAAGAGACGGACTCTGAACTCATAACAAGCTTCAGACTCGTCAGACCTGTGCGACGGCGTCTGTGTCGTTGTAAGCCGTGACTTGCCGCCGCCTCCTCGTCATGCTAAATGCCTCATGCGCTGCGAGGACTCGGACAACCTGGAAGACGGTGAGAGGGGCGTGATGGCCAAAGGCGCCCTGACTCCTTTATGCATCCCCGCCAGGGATTCTGCTGGCATCTCCACCCAATCCAGTTCTTCCCTCGTCAGTGTCCTTCCTGTGTGCCTGCCTGTTGTCAACACGCATGTGAGGCTGGAGGAATGGCATTGAGAGCTCATGATCCAGATCCCCGGCTGCACTTGACTTTGTTGCTTTGAGGTGACTCTCGAATATTTCAAGACTTTACAGCTGCTACTGATCCCGTGTTTGATGACGTAAACGATGCAGGGGAATTGGAGTCGTGAAGAGAAGCCTTTTTTTTGCACAAAAAGAGCCACTGGATAAGCAACGTACAAGATGGAGGGTGCTATAAATAAGGTCAATTGAGGTCCGACACGAATGAGGCATTGCACACGGTAACGAAGATTTAGCAACCTCGGTAGCCGCTCACATCAAAGAGTTTTTGTGACTTGTGTGCAAAAGCAATGGAATGTGCAGATTCTCTGTGACTTCAATTAAAAACCCAAACAAAGGAAGAGGGAGAGTTGGGAATGGATAAAGCCAAGGGGCTCTCTGCTGACGTAAGGAGAAACTTGAGCTCCTTTCGTGCAAGTTTTTTGTATCAGTTGCTCCGTCGGATTCTTCCGCATCTCAACCTGCTGACGAACTGTCAGTAGTTGACTTCCCAGTGCCCGCTTTCATTCATCTACCGTGTGTCGTGAAGCTGGACCCCATGACCGAAGCCAGTGCTCTGCAGCAACGCACCACCTACCTCATCTCCCTAACCTTGGTTAAGGTAGAGGCAGTGGAGGAGAATGGAGGGGAGGTCCAGAGCAGCACATCGGAGAGGGAGGCAACAGCAGAATCGGGGACCCAGCCGAGTGCGAGCTGGGGAGAAGAAGCCGGGGCGAAGTTGGATACTGAACCTCATGAAGCTGGAGAGGCCCAGGCCCAAGCGTTGGGGGCTGAAGGTCCTGTTTTTGTGAAAGGAGTCACATCAAATGAAGATGAAGAGAGTAAACCTCAGAGCAAGTCGAAAGATGAATCCCCCTCCACTGTTGATTCCCCCAGAGCTACCTGTGAGAAATCACTGTGCAAAATTGCTATCCCATTACAGCCTGAGAAAGCCACATCTCTGAAGTCTGCTGATGCAGAAAAGATACATTGTGCCCCTGAATCAAAGCAATCCTGGCCTCCCTTTTTAACCAGTGCAGCCTCAACAGATTCAGTTGAACCTGCCCGTACTCCAACCAGAACCAGCTTACCTATCCGTCCTGTAGGCCAGAGGCCCGTGAGTCTGCTCAAATCTCACAGCAGCGTGGCCACCCGCGGCCGGGACTCCAGGGAGGGTCGCGATCGCAGTCCAACCTCGGCCCAGAGTCTTGATCGCAAGGACTGCAGAATGCCCACGCGCTCACCAGGCCCCTGCAGGGCCTCTTGGGCTGAGGCGAGCAGGACCGAAGTATGGCGGGACCTGCGGGATGAGGTCCAAGCTGGGATACAGCTGGAGATTGGAGGTGGCATGGCTGCAATACTGAGAGACATGCCTCGCAAGGACAGACTCAAGTCAGGCTCAACCTCCCTACCTGCACCGGTCACCCAGCCCAGCAAAGCTCCTCGCAAGGGAAAAAGTCGCACCCTGGACAACAGCGACCTGAACAGCCTTTCTGAAGACCTAGCGCTGAGCAGGGAGACACAACAGGGCCAGCGAGGTGCCACCAAAGATAGAAAGATGCTGAAATTCATCAGCGGCATTTTCACAAAGAGCAATTCAGGTGTGGCGGGCTCATCCACATCGCCTGCTTCTGTCTTCATTCAGAGGGACTCCAGTGAGGAGGAGGGTAGGTGGCCACCAACACACACTCCCACGGTCTCTCTCTCTCTCTGTCCTCCAGCTTTTGTCATTAAAGAATCTCATATCTGAGGCCCCCGTTTGGTAGGGTAAAGTTCATGTGTCCGTCTTGCTCTCGGGATGGGTTTGTTACTAAAATTGATGTCCTGAAACATGCTCTTGTGAATGTGCAAATTCAGACTGAAGACAGATAAACGTCTTTCATCTGAGAGGGCGTGATACAATGGTCTTGGACAGTCCTAATCTTATTCTCCTCTGAGCGTGGTCTGATTTCACGCCGCTGGAGGGATAATCTGCACACACATTCACATAACCAACGTTCCCAGCATAGATCTAAATCATATAATGATTCCTCGGGGGGCTTGCAGGTTGCACAGATGGGTCTCACTGCTTGGGGTGATTTTTAGCTCATAAAGCTGCACCTACGAAAGGAACGAGACCATATATCCTCACTCACGTCAAGAGCGTTTCTTCGATAGTCCACCCTCCTCATATGCCAATTTTTTTTTGCCCTCCCTCCCTGCCTTTCATTCACTAACGTTATAATTATCAGTAGTATTTGAACATTGAGAGCTTTCACAATTGTATGGATGTGGGTGTGTGTCTGTTCGTTCATTCATTGTGCATTCACACGGTTACACAGGCACATTGTGGATTCACCCAAGTAGTCAGACTACACACACTTGTACATGCGCGCACACACACACACACATGCAATTTCACCCAGGGCAGGAGGAAGTGTTGCCATGGCAACCGGCAGGACGACTGCTGCTGCCACAGCGGCAGAGTCTGATGAAACAGAAGGGTGGCGGAGGACGAGGGTTTGTTGTGTGTGTATGCGTGTGTGTGTGTGTGTGTGTGTGTGTGTGTATGCAACAAAATCCCCTCCCAAAACAATGAAATGGAAAGATTGGTTGTGTTCAACGTCGAATGGCAGCTTCGTGGGGCTGCTAAGTAGATCCCACGCGGCTGCTTTGGGGCACAGAGCGTGGATAATTGTCTTTCTGTGGAATCTGCGCGGTAGAGCAGCTGAAGAATTACAATGTCTGATCAGTATTGGCCTGGGAAGGAAGACAAACCTGAAGCCAACATTCAGGAATTTATTTTCTCTCAATTGAAGAAGCAAAAATATGTCATGTTTATTATAGATCAAACTGTGTGAAGGTGTGATTAGTGACTAATAGTTTTTAAAAATATTTGGTTGTTTACTCATCATTCGTACCAAGACCCACATTCGCATTCCAGCAGTTTTATGATGCTCTTTGGTCCTAAAGTCTGCACTATCTGTAGTCGATACATAATCTGGGCCTTTTTCAGGATGTTGGTCTCCCATTTCAGGTCCTAAGATTCTGCTTACCATCGATCTTGAAACTAAGTCCTCTGAGGCAGTAATAACATGTGATCTCACAAAAACTAATAAGAAGAGACCCTCCCCGATATGTTGATGTTTACCGAGTGTTTCTGAAGAGGGGCACACTTAAAAATGATGTTGCCAAGAAAAGTACTTTGTGGTGTCTGGGGACCTACTTTTATACAAAATGCGGTATTGGGTAGGATTTTTTTCAAGTGCTTCTGGGATTGGTTACATTCTGTTCCATATCAACATTCACTGACTCATTGACTTGGGGAAACTTCAACTTTTCCCACATAATATTTTTGGATGTAAATATTGAAACTTGTAAGGAAGGGGCAAAATAGGACTAAAATAGTTTGATTGTCTTTATGGGTGTACCCAGCCATGGTTTTCCTTGGCCACATCAGACCACAGGACACGGTTTCAGCCATTCTTGTCCTTAGGCGGCGTGTCTTCAGCAAACTGTTTGTATGCTTCCCTGTGCAAGATTTTCAAAGTAGCTTACTTCCGTTACCACAACTACGCCCATTAATTTGATGTCACGGAGTCTGCCCTCTATGACTGAGCAATGCTGTCAACAGTCTTCCTCTTTGTCTCGTTTGTGAAGACACCCTCTGGATGTGAGGCTGAGAACATGGATTGAGATTTCTTGGTGGACCTTGGAGACGAATGGAAGGAACATTGTGGTTAACTGATAAATTATTTTGGCCACAGTGCTGCAGTCCATTTTTTATTTGTTGGAAAAATTCTAATCGAGGCCGTCTCCATGAAAAACAACAGTCATTTTTTGTTCTCCTTCCAGATCTTCAATGAGTTCTTGACCATATTGATTTTTCAGTGACTAGTAGGAGGGAATGAAGGAGTGATAATGATAAATTTAACACACCTGACACCTTTTACCAGTAATGAGTCAGATGAAGCCAGCAAATGATGAGTTAGGCCGAGTTTGTCACTTAAGGATGCACTCACATTTGTTGCCAGCAGTTAAGACATTGACATCTTTTGTGCTGAGTTCTTTATGAAATAATGGCCCAACGGCTGAGGATTACAGTATGCTTTAGCATTAAAAAAATGTGGATGAATGATAAGAGAGATTTGTAAAATGCTCACCTCTGGAAATGCATATTACTTTAAATGCCTCCAAACATCCTTTAAAAAAATGCTTACAAAGCCATAATATGCATTTCTGGTCTTATTCTTGTTCTTTGCTGATTGTGGACAATGGCCCCCACCTCAAAACAAATAAGCTGCCTAGTACTTGCATATTAAAAAATGTTCCTCTTCAGGCTTTGTTAGTCCTTCGCAGCACGAGGGGAATAAAAAAAACTAATGAGCAGCCTGACAGCAACGCGTTAGGGCCCCCATAGTGACACAAAGGTTACATTCATTAACGTGGGTGCCTGGGCCACACGTCTGCTCAACGTGTCCTGTCAGAGAGCCGCGATTTATGGCTGGTTGCAGGCTGTCGTGATGTTCTTCATAAAATGGATGAAACCTCGAATATATGGCTTTCTCAGTGACTGTCTTTGTCTCTATGTGTGCAGTAAACATCAGCAACAGCCAGGAATGGAGCCTGAGCAGATCCGTCCCAGAGCTCAGACTGGTGAGGCTTAACTGAATTAACACTTGAATTAACAAGGTGCACTAGACATTTGTTATATTTACAATGAATAAACATCTGCGAATAGATAAACCCGAGCGTGCCGAACTACGAGTATGGGAAGGATGGGTCCCCTTGAATAGACACTCTTAAAACAGTTGGGGGTTCAAATCACCCAATTATGGGTGAAAAAGTACCGACCCAATATTTGGATCAATTTGACCCAACTTTCACAGTTTTATGCAAAACAACTCAATTTTTGAGGTTTGTCATCTACAAAATGCCATATTTTGGGGGTTGTATGAAAACCAGAAGGGTCAAATTGACTCATATTGGGTGGGTCTTATTATGACCCGTTTCCCCCTTTTCCTTATTTAATTTTTTTTTCCCCTATGAAAATGAATCAAGGGGCCTGTGGCCACGACCAGATGCAGGCGCCCGTTGCCCATCCCGGTACCTCAAGATGAATCTAGACAAGATCAAGAATGGATCACAAATCAAAAGCACAAGGAAAACATTTGCAGACACAATGTATTCAAATATCAAACATATTGGAATATTCTCCTCTTGTGTCTCCCAAAATAGTGCATTTGAACACTGTGTAGAACTGTTTCCTGCTGTAATTGTGCAAACTTTGCACTTGTTTCTCTCCATCAGGGCGTTCTGGGAAGTGTGAAAAGTGGCAAGTCGGCCCTGGTGACCAAATACATCACTGGCAGTTATGTTGCAAATGAGAAACCCGATGGTAAGAGATAGGAAAACAAAACAAGGCAAAAACTTGGAAGGGTTACAATTCAGAATTTGAAGGCGATTTTGCCTTTCATACCCATGACCGATGACATTTCCTCAATCTGTGATCAGCTCTTTCTGAAGATGTGTCCCATCGTTCACAGTGAAAAGCCAATCAAAAGACAAAAGTCAGATCACTATGCACACCACATTTGATCAGGCCATATTCCTCTGTGCGGTGATTCAATTTGGAGAGCACACCACAAATATTGTGACAAAAACTCTGATATGGATTTTTTTTTTTTTAATGTTAAATGTGGGGTCTCAAAGGTACACCATCTTTAAAGATTTGACCTTGATTATGTCCACATGAAAGATAAATTTGGACTCACAAACTCATTGCATGAGCCAGGATGTGTTGTGTGGTGTGAAATGAGTGTGTGTGTGTGTGCGCTTTGCTGCTTCATGACTTGTCTTGGTCAGGCGGCAGGTACAAAAAGGAGGTGCTGGTGGATGGCCAGAGTTATTTATTACTGATCCGAGAGGAATCCGGTCCGCCCGATGCGCAGGTATGCGAAGCAGGGTGCGTGCGACGATGGGTCCCTCCTCTTACCTCATCGTTTGCTTCCTTCAGTTCAGTAGCTGGGCGGACGCGATCCTGCTGGTCTTCAGTCTGGAAAACGAAGGAAGCTTCCAGGAGCTCTACCAGCTGTACAGCCAGCTGGGCTCACTGCGTGCCGACGTCCCCGTCATCGTTGTTGGCACTCAAGGTGAGCAAGCACAGCTGTCCTGTCACTCTCACATACACGTTTGGCTTGGCATCGTCTCTCCGTTGCCGCTAGATAAAATCAAAAGGGAAGATGTTGATAGTCATGAGGTGAGTGTTTCCTTGGTCATGTTGACTCAGTTGTGAAGGCAACCTCTGCTGAGCCGCGTGTTTTATTAATGATGTTTGTTGAGCCATAAACGTTGCTCTCCCCTTAGACTTGTGCTGAGTCCATCAGGGACAGATGGTAGATAGTTCAGCTTTCTTCTCTCGCTCATCCATTTTCTTGAGTGCTTTTTGAGTTTGAGGTAATTTCAGCAAAGTTTGGGCAATGTGAAAACATTTCACACAGGTTGGCCCGGAGGCTCATAACCTTTTGAAGCAGACACACCAACCAACATTTTACCGTTTCTTTCTTTTGAATTTAGAATGCAATTTGTCATGGTAATTTCAAAGTAGACCGGACACAAACTAATGGGTAGAACTGCGTTTCTTTGATATTACAGGGATTTGAAGCAACAATGACCAGGTGAAAAGCAGACCATCTCTACACAATATGATCTGGCCTTTACCATAGAAAAAATAATAAAATAAATATTTTTTGGAGTCTTATAGTCCAAAATTTCGGGGGATTCCTCCTAGGTCTGATGTTTTAGGACGAGTCTGATATTTTTGCGGTACTCGTTTAGATAAAATCAGCAGCAGCAACCCGCGTGTGATTGAGGACCAAAGAGCCCGCCAGCTGTGCATCGATGTGCGTCACTCGCTCTTCTATGAGACCTGCGCCACCTATGGCTTCAACGTCGATAGAGTCTTTTCGGAAGGTGAGTCGTACCACCCGAATCCACCATGGACTTGCAAAAGCCACTTGCATCATGGCAAGCAATCAAGTCGCCCACATTTGTTCCCAGCTGCCCAGAAAATAGTGGCCCAAAAGAAGCAGGCGGCGCTGCAGGCCTGCAAGTCCTTGCCCAACTCCCCCAGTCACTCTGGAAGCTCCACACCGGGATCAGCATCCTTCCCCGGCCAGGTTGGAAACCCCCACAGTGCTGTTATTTGCACACTTGTTTTGTGGTTACCCAAACTGCAGAAGCCCGCGATGCAACTGTGACACATTTTGCAGGGTTCTGCAACTCGTTCTCAAAAGTGTCCAATCTTTGGAAATTATTCTTCTTACAATATGAAATTTGAATTACAGGTGAGTGGTGTGGCAACATCGCAGAGGCAACAGCCAATCAAAAAAAGCCCTGTTGTATCCAAAGATGGGATATAACAAAGTACAAATACTTCATACTCAAGCACACTAATGAAGTACAAATACTTTGTTATTGTATTGAAATAGTTTTCCTCTGTATTTTATGTATTATTTATTTGGAATGCTTTTTACGTTTATCTGTACTTTTTACCCAGTTCAATTTCAAAAAGCACTGGTGAATTACCTTTAGAAGTAACCTGCAAGGCTGCTCAAGTAGGTGACACGGGGACGTCAGTTGTCCGGGCACGAAATTTCATCCAGTTCTTACTTTACACTTTGGGTAACTGCAAGAAGAGTGGGCGCCTTTCAAACAGTCCATCCCGGATGCAGGCTTTGTTTTCGACATTTCACCTTCAGTGTCTCCAATCCATCGTCTTCCTCCATTCTCATATGCCGCCGCACCCTGCGACCTTTCCTCTCAGGTCAGCAACGGTGTGGGTGGCGGATTGGCCTGCTCCCTTCCCTCCACCCCCGTGCTCACTCACAGGGAGCTGAGGGTGGTGCACGGGGAGGGGGGTGGAAGCTCCCGTTCTCTCAAGAGCATCCCACGAAGACCCTCGCTCTTCAAGGTCAGTCCTCTGTCAGCCACGAGCGCCCACAGCCATGTCACACCTTTGTCATCATTTCACCCCACCGTCTGCCACTTGCTGTCCTTTTACTATCTTGTGAGTATGTCATGCATACTCCCGCCGTTGGGTTTTGCTTTCAGAACCGGGACTCAGACAAGAGAGGAGCTGACAGCAAAGGGGATGCTAGTGGCAATCGACCCATTCCCATCAAACAGGTTGGTGCCAGAATCTGTCTGTGATCACTCGTTAATTGCGTTTTCAGTTTACAGTCCGTGCAAGAAGAAAACTCCAAGGTGTGCCTCTCACCCAAATTCAGCTGCGATAGGCTCCAGCACACCAGCTGCTAAAATACTGGGTGTGGGGATCTAAAGTGAAAAGGGCGTAATTTTTCATCTTTCAGGCTGGGAACACTAAAAAAAAACACTAATTCGAAAAACAAGCCTAATTTGGAAAATATTTTTTTTTTTGCCAAATCCAGACATTTGCAAGTGACCATGAGTAAACACTGTTGGGTTTGCATGGGATTTGAAGATCCAAATGCAGTGATGCAATAAGTGCTCAATAAACCAAAAACATGTATTCAAGTAGGACGAAACGTAAGCAAAGTATTGGGATTAAACAAAGCAAAATAAACTAATCATCAATGCCAAAAATGAGATTAAAAGTAAAAAAAAAAAAACTAAAAGAAAGAAGTGGGATCAATACAAGCCATACTGATGAGACAATGAGGAACACCTGGACAAGACAAAACTGGCTGAGGGAGCTGATTGGTTTACACAAGAACAGGTTGATGAGCAGGAGACTGATTGCGGAGTTTTATTTGACAAAAACAGATGAAAACAAGTTGTCACTGGCTTTTCTCTTTATAAGATATATTTTTACTTTAACAGATTGCCTACTTGATCTTGCTATGTTTCCACAGAGCATCCTGTGGAAGAGAAGTGGCAGCTCTCTGAACAAGGAGTGGAAGAAAAAATATGTCACTCTGTCCAAAAATGGCACGCTGAGCTACCATTCCAGCTCAAGTGTAAGACGATCCCTACCAAACAGTGCATCCACATTTCTCTCAAATTTATCTTCGCATTTTGCTACCGTTTCATTTTAGAAGCATTTTTTTGCATTTCTTTGTCGACTCAAGTTGCTTGTTAAGACAGCTCAGCAGCCCTTTCTTGTCGCACTTTTTATCAGTTTTAGCATATGGGCGTTGTCTAAATTTAGAAAAGCAAAAAAAAAGCAGCAGAATAATAATGTGTTGCGGATTTTAGGACTACATGCAGAATGCGCACGGGAAAGAAATCGACCTGCTGCGCGTGACAGTGAAGGTTCCCGGCAAACGTCCTCCGAGAGCTGTGACTCCCGCAGGACCCTCACCTGTGCCCCCCACCTCGTCGGGCCTCAACGGGCTCAGTAAGGAACTGGCAGCTGCTGAGAGCATCAGTACAGGTACTGCATGTTACACTTATTTCAAATGGCTCATAAAAACCAACAGGGGAGTGTTTGTCCACAAACCGGACTATCATAGCACCAATTAAACACAAAATAACATAACACAACTAATGAGACAACTGGAAACAGCTGGACAGGAAACAATTGGCAGAGGGAGCTGATTGGTCAACACAAGGGGAGGGGGGCTGGTTAACAATGACAGGTGGACCCAGTGACACTGACAAGGAGAGTCTAATCGTAGTTTGAGAAGCCCTGTTGCAGATGTCTCTTTGAAAACCCTTCCTTCCTGTTTGTCTGTTCACCAGTGCCTCAGTTGTGTCCTTCCACCCTCTCTGTCCTTGAGGACCGCTCTGCTGGAGGAGAGCGAGGCCTTCAGCGCTGCCCCTCGTCTTTGTCCACCAAAGCGCAAAGCGTCGGTACGTACTCTTTCTCAAGCTGCTTTTGGACACAAATAAGCTCAGCTACCAAAAAGGATTCACAAGCCCTACTTACAGTAAGTCCCAGTGGATATAAAAAGTTGCCACCAGGTGTCTGTGATACAAAATGAATCCTTGCAAAACATTTCCCTTTATTGTGACAACATAAAACACAGCTGTAGAAAATGTGCATCGGTTTATGACTTTACAAAACAAGGCAAAACAATAGGTTGCTTCAATTTCCAATTCATTTGCTCTTAATTTGAAAAGAAAATTATACTTTTTCTGTCACAGCATTAAAAACCATAACATTTGCAACTACCGACAGAGGTTACAATCTCAGGGACCCCCTGAAGTGCCTACTCATCCCCCCAAGGGTACTCACATTCTTCAATTTCTTCAATGTCTTATCTGAACTGTTAGATACGCTGGAGGGGGCGTCCGGAGCGTTTTCCGGAAAAGATGCCGGCCAGTCATCTCCCATGACAGACCGCAAGAAGAACAGGAGGAAGAAAAGCATGAATCAAAAAGGAGATGCAGCCGTCGGGCAGGCCGAAGGTAATTGCTCTCAAGGAAAAGAAATCCACTGCGCAGAATCATGAGTAGACGGGGAGACCACCCACCTGGTAGCCCACCCACCAGCAAAAACTGGTTGAAAACACATCGAGCAGGCATTATTTGTGTCTGTCCAAAGAACGTCTGAATATGGTTTGTAACAATGTAACTTGCAAATCTTTAACACATCTTTTTACAATCCAAATTTGGTTGAAAATGAAAGTTGAAAACCTCTCTCTTTTAAGCCTACATTTAAAAAAATAAAGCAAACCTCTCCAAGGATTTTTTTTGTCTTCCTCCTGCGTAATCTTGCTCTTAGCTGCTCCCGTCAACGTTTTATTCTGTACTGTCCCAATCTCGTGTGATTAAAGGTAAAAAAAAAATTCAGCCGCTAGTCTAACTTGTGAATGTGTGCTTGTGACCTGTGATGGACTGGCGACCAATCCAGGGAGTAGCCTACATGCCAGCTCAACCCTCAACCAAAAATCTTATTCCTCTATTACTTGAATGAATGTGACTTTCATCTGAAGATGTTTTCTGGGCCAATTTTTAACTTGTGCGCTTTCTTCCTTTGCTTTGTCTTCTGCCTCTGTGCTCGTCTTTTGCTCTGCAGCCAAGCGCAAAATGTGGAAGTTAAAGAGCTTTGGTAGCTTGAGAAACATTAACAGGACAGGTAACATTTGGGCTCACGTTTCCTCTGTTTGACTGACATGGTCATCGCCGACCCCGATGTCTTCATTTGTCTCGTTTGCTCGCATGCAGTGTCTCTTGGTGGGCCGCTCAAAACGGGTTAGCAGAGGCTGGCGCTTGTTGACGTGTGTGTTGTTTGCCTTTCAGATGAAGAAAACGCCGACTTTATCATTGTGTCCTTTACCGGCCAGACGTGGCACTTTGAGGCACCCAGTCTGGAGGAGAGGGACGCGTGGGTGTCGGCTATTGAGAGTCAGATCTTGGCCAGCCTGCAATCGTGTGAGAGTGGCCGAAACAAGGTACGCGCGTCGATAGCTTTATGGGGCAATCGATATTTCAAATGGACAGATTCCAAACAGACAGGAAATCTTCTTTAGAGTGACAACTAGATTTTGATATTATGGGATTACACTTTATCTGGCTGAGCAAAGGATTTTAAATGTTACATTCCATTCCTAGAGAACAATGGCCTGTTCTTGACCCAGCTTGTTCTTGACCCAACTTTTCTGACCAAAAATGAGATACGAGTGCTATAAACTTGAGTGGGGGCAAGGAGGGAGGGGGACCCAAAAACAGGAAATAGAGGAAATAGCTCCAAAAAGCTCCATGAAGGTTTAACAATAAAATCATGCAGGAACGACAATTGACAAAGTAGCAAATGAACGAGACAGTAAACTAAACTCACAGGAAACGGTAGGTGGCAGCATAACAGCAAGGAAAAAGCAATGGCCCAACAAATAACTGAACCAAAACTGGGACTTAAACACACGAAGACTAATTATGGAAACACGCAACACCTGGAAGGGAACTAGAGGCAGGAAAAGCGGATTGGATGACAAGCGGGGGTAGTTAAACAGGCAGGTGGACGAGATCAAACTAACGAGACATAGACATGAAAGGCAGATGCTAGGGAAACACACATGAACTTAATAACATGAACAAAAAACAACAAACCCCAACCAAACATGAAAGTTGTAATGCTTTTGTCATTTTTCTATTCAAATTAAACCACATGTTTTTTAGACAGCTTGCATTTTTTTTCTCTCTTGAAGTAGATAATCAAAACACTCCATCCATCTTGTTGTGGCCCTTGGGTCAAAAGGTTTGCCCACACCTGATGTTATAGCGCGGTTTTTCTTGTTCAAATAATCCCTTTCTGCCAATTTTTGGCATAAAAAATACCGACTACTGATTAATCGGCCGATACATTTAAAAAAAAGAAATAGCTTGAAATAGCTGTCAGTCTGGTCCTATAACAACATGAAGTGCTATTTTCTTGTCATGTATTTTAAGCATTTCTAGAGTCTGCTTGCGTGGGTAATTGTCATTTCAAGAGAACATTGATTCAAGAAATGGGGGGCAAGCAATTAATAAAGGTGAATGTGCCACTGTAGTGTACCTGCCTCATTATTTTGATATTAAATAGTTCACCTAACATGTAACGACTGATCAAAAGTGATTCGTCAAAAGTATTTCACTTTAAATGTAGGTGTGTGTGTGTATGTCTGCATGTGTCTAGGCACGACGCAGCAGCCAGAGCGAGGCAGTGGCGCTGCAGGGCATCCGTAACACCAAAGGCAACAATCTGTGTGTTGACTGCGAGGCGCCAAGTGAGTGCTGGCCTGCTTCTCTAACTGCATCGTCATTGTCCACTTGAGTTCAATATTCACATTCAAGGAAAAATAATTGCAACTTAATGATGAAGTGCTTGTGAAGCAGAACATGCGTAATTCATTGTAAAACAAAAGTGATGTAAAGTGATTCGCCGAAAAGGAAAGTGTCAGTGAACCTGCACGATAAAATTGTTGTTTTTATAATCATATTTTATCTTCTCTAATTGGAGTTATATGTTACTATTTTGGAGTACAGCTGCCTCCCCCGGCCACAATAAATCTACAGAATGGACCAAAATCTCTTCCTGCAGAGTACATGAAGCTTTAATTGGTGGAATATATTATCATCAAATCAAAGTTGATTTTAATCCTGAGGAGTAGAGCAGCGGTGTCCAAAGCCCCCCCAGGGACTACACACAGAAATGCGTAAGGTTCAAGGGCTACTTTAAAATTAATTTATTGAGCACATCAAAAGCAGTCAATCAAGCAACTCCATATGTCATATATTTCAGTGTTAGAAAAACGAAATAAAAAATGCTACCCGGACAGCTTTGCATGAAGCATAAATTAGGATTTGACAAGATTTTGAGGTGGCCCGCCAACCATAAAAAAATTCTACTCCTGTGCTGAACAGCAGCCAAATCTTATTTTGACATTCAGAGGGTAAAACAGGAGCAATCAGCTAAGCAGTTTCTGTATTTGGGAATCATTCATGTCATATGTCTCCCCTGTATACTGTCTCCCCGAAGACCCCACTTGGGCCAGTCTCAACCTAGGCGCCCTGATCTGCATCGAGTGCTCGGGCATCCACCGCAACCTGGGTACTCACTTGTCTCGGGTACGCTCGCTGGACCTGGACGACTGGCCCGGAGAGCTCACGCAAGTGCTGGCCGCCATCGGGAACCACACGGCCAACAGCGTCTGGGAGGCCCGCACTCTGGGCCGGGCCAAGCCCGCGCCCAACGCTTCACGGTGTGTGCATACCTCGCTATTTTCATTTTGCAAAACCGCCTCAGTGCCCAAAGTTTTATTTGCTCAAAATGGCCGCCACAATGTGGCATAGCTTCTGTGTTGTATTGTGCCCCCCCCACTCCCACAAGATGTACTTTTTTTTGAGGGCGGTTTATGTGACCATGGTCTATTATTTTTTCTCCAAAAATCTAATTGTTCAAGTTTCTAATGCTATTTTTGTCCTTTTTTTTTTTTTTTTTTAGTGAGGAGAGAGAGTCGTGGATCCGCGCCAAATATGAACAACGGGCTTTCGTGGCGCCGCTGCAGCCGCGCGCGGACGTCAACATGTCGGCGCGACTGCTGTCGGCGGTGACCGAGCGCGACCTGGCTCGCCTGTTGCTGCTGCTGGCCCACAGCAGCAAGGAGCTCATCAACGCTCAGCCGCCGACGACTGGAACAGCCCTGCACGCCGCTTGCCAGCTGGGCGACGTGGTCATGACACAACTGCTAATCTGGGTGCGCAACTGCTTTCTCTCCCCTCCTTTGTGGTCATTGTCGGGTGCTGAAGATGTTTTTTTGTTTTTTTTTAAATACTACTATAATACTCATCTATACTCGTAGTTTTACTGATGTTCTGCGTTTCAAAAACATAAGATACGTATGTTGAGAATCCTAATTCAATCATTTAATGTCATTGGACTAAAAAATCTCATTAAAATACCATTGCATGTTAACAGGGGCATGGCTCAGCTCTTTGTTGGTGGCGAAATGACCATTCACTGACATGGATGAAAATGCCCTGATTTTGCTGCTTTATTCATATTCCTCAAATGCAATATGCATCAGAATGCCCTCTTTAGCGGGAGGGACCCCACAGAATGTTTTTTCTCAACATTTTTTTTTCACCTAACAAAATAAAAGCATTGAATATTTTGCAAAGGAATCAGTCTATCACGAATGAACTTGTTTTGTGTTCCAATTTATTTTCTCTTAATTTGAATTGAAAACAGTACTGTTCCTGCATTCAGCATTGAACTAGATGCTTTGCTGGTGCCGGCAAAAGCCATTTCAAAATCGAACAAAAACCCTGAAGTGCCTCTCTGTACGACCAGGGGTACACGTACCACCATTTGAGAACATCTGGCAAAGAGGATACTAATGTCAAGAGCGTTTTTGACTTGACTTCCCATCTCAGGGTTATCCTGAAATTGAACTTGAAACCATAATGTCCCTAAATTTCCTAAACTCTTGTCTTGTTTAGTGGTGTGTTGTGAAAGCTTTGTCAAATCACTTGGCAAGCAGTAGCTTTTTGAAGCATCCAGATTGCAGGGTAACTATAAGTTCAGAAATTAGTTTTTTTTGGACTGACATGAGGCTACTTCATTTGTCCACCTGCAGTATGGAATCGATGTGAACGCGAGGGACCACCAGGGCCGGACGGTCATGATGATGGCCAGAAAAGGTGGGAGTAAAGGCTGCATGGATATTTTGCTCCAACACGGCTGCTCCAATGAGACTTCACCCGCCGTGGCCACGCCGGTCCTGTCCCGCCGCTCCAGCACGGCCAGCCTGGGCCGCAGCGGCTCTAGGAAGCTCGGCCAATAGTTTGGATGTGCCCGTCAGCGCTGGAGTTGCCCGCTGGCGCTAAACTTTCAACACGCTCCAGTGGGCCGTAAAGAGGAAAACGTGATATGGAGTAGTAGGTGGAGGTGAGAGACAGTTACAAGACTTGACACAAGTCAGATTTAAGTCGTCCATTTTGGGACTTGCCCAAGACTTAAGTATTGTGCATTGAAAATGCACATTTTCATGATTGAAAAATTCTTTTAAGTGTTGTGCACATGAACATGGCAAGCCACCGATACGTACTGATTCGGCCAGCTCATGATTCAAGCATAATGAGGTTTTCCTTTATGATTCAAAGATTATGTTTCAAAGAAAAATTGAGTGACAACATTATGAAAAGATAAGAGGCATGACTAACTTCATTGGCCACTATGAAAGGCACAAAGATGGGTTAAGATCTCTCATAGTGGTCATGAGTCAACTAAGCAACATTCTTTGTTAATTGAGAAGACAGTTAAAGGATAGATAATTCAGGTGCTGGTTTTGGAACAATAAGTGATGTGAATGTACAGCTAAGTACCTCCCAATGCACAAGGTGATGACACATGAGGTGGCAAAGGAGCAGATATTGGATGTGACTGAACATTATGGAAGGTAATCAAGTCATGCTTCAAATTGGGGACTCCACTTTTTTTTTCTTGCTTGAAACTTGTGACTTCCGTCTGACTTGCACATTTGTGAGTTGCTCCCAACTGAAGTTCGAGCCAATAAGTGAAAGCTGAGCAACATATCATAGCACTTGAAGCAATATTCATTCCGGGTGTGAGTAAGCGCCGCGATGTGGTCGCCCTTCACCTCATTCGTGACAACTGCTGTAAAGCCACAACTTACTTGTGTTGGACTTCCTCTCGAACAAGTGCAATAATAGGGCTGGTGGGTGCTGAGGGGAGGGTCTATTCACATGTTCATGTCTGCTGAGGAAGCATTTCTTCCTTTCTCCGAGCAAACAAGCCGAAAAGTGATCAGTCGTCTGCTCGCCGCCAGCCTGTGGCCTCCCTTTGACGCGAGCCTTGGCCTTAAGAAGTCAAGATGGAATACTTTGGAACATGTGTTAATGTATGTTTCTGTTACTGGTCCAAGATATGCTGTTTTAATATTAAGACCTGTACTACATTCACTGTAATGGAAAGCAATCAGTCCTTTTTGTAAATTATTTCTTAAATACCCTTTTTTAAGCATCAGTTTGTTTGCTTGTGTTTTTCATTGTATTTTTATAATTTCATGACAACATCCATGTTAGGTAGTGAAATGTCATTTGAGACGTCTCAAAACGACGGAAGACGAGAAGAGGTCATTCCATATCTGCTCACGTTGCGTCGGTCTACTCCACCAGTCTACTGTGACGAAAGAAGCATTGTTATTTCTGACACCGTGTGGGTCGTGTGAATTCCAATATTCAGTATTCAATAAAGTTTTTTTTAAACATTATGTTGATAACTTGTTTTATTTTGAGCTATGAGACCATTGATTAATTGCATAAACAATTGTCAGCAGGAATATTCACAAATAAAGATGTATTGCATGAACAATGAAATAATTATCAAAGGTAAATTTAAATAAAAAAAACAATGTCAGCAGAGGTCCCAAAAGCAACGTATAATCTGCTTCATTTTAGATCTGATTTGATTAGTTGTATGATCCATAAGTACGGTGGCCGACTGGAGCAAACGCGCAGCAACCGGCATATCTCGAACAAAACAGGAATGAAGCAAACATTAAATTTGTATTAATTAACAATAAAAGTATTTCTCGAGAGCAAGAATATTGCGACAAGTGGGTCCATTGAATGCACACGTAAAAACGTTTCAAACGGTGAATGCTGACTAGTAAAAAAAAAAAAAAAAAGATCACGTGAAGCTGAAGCATTCTTCTTCCAGGAGCGAAAGTGCATTTACCGATATGCCTGAAGAGGACGCCCTTACACAGAGCGGTTCATCCTGTGCGTCATCAACACGCGCCCCCCACATTCGAGAACGACTTCATTGTGAAAGGTTGATGGCGTCACGGCTCTTCGGAGCGTCTTATTGTAAACACAATCAAGAGCGAACAAGCGACACTGTCATGGCTGCTAAACCGGGTAAGCTTTTGCTTTTTAGCAAGTGAGCCAGCTCCCCTTTGCTTGCTTCGCCAACGTTTGCGCTCGACGCAATCATGCCGAACCTCTCGATGTTCTAGATTTGCAAATATGAAATCATGTTGTTGTCTTGTTTGTGTCATCCTACGGGAACTACAGGAGCTAGCACGTGAATTGCTCGAAGAGGAGCAAAGCTGGTCCTTAGTAGCGCCGCTCTTAATTTTAATCATCTTCCCCCAAAAGTCAACAAGTGCTTCTTTATCATGGTTCTTATCTGTCGACCGTTTCACAGCATTTGTACTGCTCTTTCAAGAGCCTCCGAATATGACATTGTGTGATAACTTAGGTACGAACCTCGTCGAAAGAAACAGTGCAGTACTGTAGTATTACTAGGGGAGAAAGTTTGCTTTTTATGTCCTTTGGTAATAATACTTGTTCTAGTTTAACCGCAATCAACTGACTAAAAATATTTTTGTAAAAATAAATGTCAGGCGGAGAAGTGATTTTGGTTCTAGAAACGCAACAGAGTTATCCAGTGCGTATTTATCATTTTCCAATATTGTGAATTCTTTTTCTCTTGCATGTGCGCCTAACCAGGGCAAAGCATTTTTGGATGAAAAGACAGACTTTAAATACAGTATTGTGACAATCGTGTGTGAGTTATTAAACTTTGGAGCTACATTAGTAGCATATTTTATTCAGCAACTTCAGTTGATAGTGATAGTAACATCATCGGTATCACTTGCTGTTCCTGTCACACAGTCACATAAATCTCAATAAGTTAAAGTTTGGATTATGAATCCCACTTTGCATAGAGCTGCGTTCAAGCATGCTGAATGTAAATTTGAAGTGTGAGCTGTGAATGAACTGACCATTCCACTTTTGTTTCATTCAGGACAACTGTAGGCCAGCAGCAGCAGGAGATATGAGGATCCGGCTGCAATGTTCTGGCCTGGCCGGCAGCCTGCTGGCCGAGCTGAACCGCTGCCGGCAGTCGGGCCGCTACTGCGACGTCTTCCTGCAAGTGGGCCAGCGCACGTTCTCGGCGCACCGTGCTGTACTAGCCTGCGCTGCCACCTACTTCCGCAACCTGCTGGGCCAGGCACCGGTCGACCCCATCTCGCTGGACTTCATTTCCCCAGCCACCTTCGAGAAGGTGCTGGGCTTCATGTACACCGGGGAGATCCTGACGGATCTCATTGATGTGGGGGTTCTTTACGAGCTGGCCGAGCGGCTAGGTGTGAGCGAGCTGGTCAGGGCCTGTCACGCCACCTTCCCGGACCTGCGGGGCTCTACCAAGGCCAGCAGCCCTGAAGCGCCCCCTGCCGGCTCCTCCGTCTGCTCCTCCGCCGCATCCTGCTCGTCACCGTCATCGTCGGCCGCCCTGACTCCTGCCGCCGCCCCGTCACCTCACGTTCCAGCTGGCGGGCCCACGACCGACCGCCGCTCTCCCACTGAGACCCAGTCCACGGACTTGAAGATAGAAGACATCCAGTCTCTTATAGACTACGGGCGAGTAGTTCCAGGAAGCTGCCTTTTGAGCAGTGAGGCGCCGTCGACAGATCCTGAGCTCCTAACCAAGAAAGAGCAGACAGTGGAGGCAGAGGCTAAAGGTGCACCGGCAGTTTCTGAGAAGACCGACGACTCAGAGCCATCCGCTTCCCGCCCCTTGCCTGGGAGTTTGGCTCAGCTCGGAGCGGGGACCTCCTCATCATTGGAGGGGCTTACGAGCACTTTGGAAGAGTTGAACGCGGAACGGCGAGCTCTGCCATGCAACGGCACAATCGGACAGCCGGAGGAGGAGCCTTGGGGCCCACTGGCAGGCGAGATCATCGAACTGAGCGATGACGACAACTTGATGGAGGAGGAAGATGACAATGATGAGAGCGAAGATGACCTTGTCTGCGTGGAAAATGGCCATGGGAGCAAATCAAGCCAGGTAATGGTTGCATTGCTCAATTAGAAAGGCTAGCACAAAGAGGATGAGAATCAGAGAAGAAACAAATGTTGCCAGAATTCTCAGTTTTATCTCAGAACTTAGAAAATAAAGTCAGATTTCTATGATGTGAGAATTCTGCCTCTTCAGATAACTGTCACCTTGCCGTGGCGGAGGGGTTTGCTTGTACTAGAGATCCAAGGAGCTAATTTGTTTGGGCTTTTATGCCCCTGCTAGGACCACTCATGGCAAAAGGCTCATATCATATAATTGGATCCCGTTCTTCCTCGGCCAAATGCGGCTCAGCAGGGCCCCCCTCTGGAGCTAGGCTTAGAGGAGGGGCTCACTGCCGAGTGCCCACTGGCCTGGCCTGCACCTATGAGACCCAGTTGGTCACAGCCTGAAGAGGCAACATGGGTCCCCCATCCCATAGACTCATCACCTGTGGGAGGGCTCAAAGTGGTGCAGAGAGAGCTGGGCGGTGGGCAAGGGTCTTGGCGGACCGATCCCCAGCTACAGAAGCTCGCTCCTGGGACATAGAATTTCACCACTCTGGCCTTGGACGCCTCCCTGGCACTCCTCTTCCATGTGCCAGTGTTTACGCACACATTTTGTCGCCAAAGATCTGTCATTAACACTTGAAAAAAAAAGTGAAAAAGTCATATGGGGACAGGCCTAATTGTTAATTTCACATGCTGGTATTTTTCCACGCAGGTTCAGGGAGACATGCTGGCGTGCCGAGTCTGCGCGGCCCCTCTGCCCACAGAGCCGTCTGCTCTGAGAAGACACGCCGAGAGCCACGTGGGCGAGCCGGCCCGGTGCATTCTGTGCGGCACCGCCTTCCCGGACAGCGCCGCCGGGGTGACCCACTGGCTGGCCCACATGGGCGTTCGCATTTTCTCTTGCGATATGTGCCACCTGGAATTCTGCAGCCAGAAGAAGCTGCTGCGCCACCAGCGGCAGAGCGGCTCCACCGATACCCTGGTGCCACTGGGCCAAGGCTGCCAGCTGCGTTGCGCTGTGTGCGCTCAACTTCTCAGCAAGGACTTTCAGGTTAGAGCCTCCCCTCCCTACTGAAAATGTTTTGCTCACGGCTAGCGTTCCGTTTTTTAACACGGCGAGATGGCCTGCAGGATACCTGTAAAATGTCAGCCTCTAATTTGTGCTTGCGGACAAATGTAGTGAAAAAGCGAGCCCTGTGTACCCCCTGACATATGTTTTCAGCCAAGTACCCCTTAACCAATGCAAAGCATTTTTGCGTTAAAGACTTAAAACATGCCATTATTGACCGATTTATTAAACTTTAGAGCCTTTCAAACTTAATTGGTATTGGTCCACAAAATAAAAAAGAATTAACATTAAGTGTCCTCTTTTTGATCATAGAAGTGGTCTGTTATCAAAAAGAAGTAACATAATTTTCAATAAATACTTGTCTACAAATATAATCAACATCAAGTGTCAGACCTAGCAATGTTCTCACTTTTTTTTTTTTTTGGCCGCCAGATGGTGAGAGAGCATATCCTGAGCCACGTGTGCATTCAAAGCATGTGCTGTGGCGTTTGCCGCATCCGCCAGCGCTCGCTGTGCTCCCTGCTGTGGCATGCCCTTGCCCACCTCTCGCTGCCTGTTTACGCCTGCCCGCGCTGCGCCCGCTGCTTTGTGGAGCGCCCCCTGCTGGAGGCCCACTTGGCCGCCGAGCACGGCCAGGAACCGGACGACATCCGAGTGGTCACAGTCGGGGGAGAAAATCTTTCGGGAGCCCAGGAGCTGAGTGGATTGCTGTGCCCGCAGACGTCGCCCGCCTCCACTGCCTTCTTGTGCAACCTCGGCCAGCACGAGTCCTTCGGGGAAGCGGACAACGCTCCCGCCTGGTTCGGCAAGCGGAAGCCCGAGCACCCTTCGGAGCACCCGCCCTCTTCTTCCTCCTCCCCGCGGGATCCGGGAGCTCCTGGAAAGACTAGCGGCGCCAATTTCGGCCCTGGCCTGGGCTTTCCCGACAGCTATTTCCTGGGGCCGACACAGGGACAGGATGGGGTGGGTGCCCGCGGAAAGTGGTACCGCTGTCGCTACTGCGGGAAGCGCTTTGCGCATTCGGGTGAGTTCACCTACCACCTGCGCATCCACACTGGGGAGAAACCGTACCAGTGCAAGGTGTGCCTGCGTTTCTTCCGAGGCCGCTCCACCATCATCTGCCATCTCAAGACGCACGCCGGCGCTCTCATGTACCGCTGCACCGTTTGCGGCCTCTACTGCTCCACACTCAAAATGATGGCAGCCCACGTGGAACTGCACAAGGACCGTCTGCCGCCCGACTTCAACATGGAGCATACGTTCATGTATAATGACCACACCAAAGAAGCGTTGCAATCTGGTGACATCTGACGGGCCGTGGGAATTGCGTCCATTTATAGAGACGCTCAATTCAAAATGTATGAAGCTGCCAAACTTGTTTGAATGTACTTGCAAATGTGTTCAAACCTACTTTTAAACTAAATGCTGAAGCCCCCATCCCACAATATCGGTGAGTGACCACAAAGGTAGCGGCTCTTTGATCCCCTCAGGCTTTTTTCAAAGCCGCCAAACGTTTGCTCCTGTCGCAAAAAAATTTTGAACACATTCAGAATTTCTTTGCAACTAGAGCAGTGCCCCCTGGGGGGGGGGCGAAAGTAATGCCGGGGGCGCAGATCTCCCAAGGCAAAAGGCTTTGTTTTTGTCATGTGAAGGGTAATTGCAATTAAATTAAAAAAAAAAAAAAATCTTAAATTTCAGGCAGTTTAATGCACTTGGGTTATTTTTTCTGTTTTGGACTAAGCTATAACCCATGTAAACACTGCAAAAAATAACTATCAGATGTTGAAAGTTGATTTATATTGTTTTTTTTCTTTTGTTAATGTTAAAAAGGATACAGGTTTAGGGAGACCTAAAATTTTTATAGATAATAAACTTATAGTCAGCACGTCAGAAAGGGGGGGGTGGCAAGCCCCCTTGGAAAGAGCTTCTCTTTCCATGGGGGTGCTTGGCAAAATATAACTGAGAAGCACTGAACTAGAGCAATGGCTGTCACCTTGAATGAATCCTGAGGAGATCAAGACCTGCCACATTTGCGTACACGCACCAGAGTTTGCCCCTCAGTGGGACAGGGGCTTAAGAATAGTGATGGGAAAGCCGTAAGTACTGTAATAATAGCAAGTGTTGGGATCAGGCCAACTCCTGACCATAATTTAAGGTGTACTCGCGATGGCAGCTAGTCTCAGCTGGTCTGTTAAATGGCAAGTTAGAATAATAGAAAATAGCACGTCATGAAAGTTTAGCATATCGCTATGTTGGAGTAGATTGGTCTTTTTTTTTATGCTACAGTATCTGTCATTGTTTGTTTGTTTTCATTTTGTATATCAAAAGTGAAGGCAAACATGCTAATCGTTGCATGTTCTCCTCATACCTGTGAGTTTTCTCTGGGCACTCCGGTTTCCTTCCAAAAACTTGCAGAGTTGGTTAATCGGGCACTTTAAATTGTCCTTAGGTTTGTTTGTGTGTGCAAATGTTTGTTTTTGTGTGTTCAAATGTTTGTTTTTGTGTGCCTCACTCAAAAGATTTCTTACCCCTCCCCCTATTAGGAGTATTCGTGTTTTTTTATAATGTGCAAGTCAATTCCATGACCATGAGAAAAATGCTGAATCATATTCAATCACACTGTCCCTGCCCATTATGTAGCTTTAGCCCCGCCCCTTACATGTACTATTTTCCCATTAGTAGCCAAGCCGCACCCCATTTGCTCACCGAAGTGTCCAATATGGAGCCACGGATTGACTGAGCACCTCACTGTGCATGGGTATGGGGAGAAAAGACTATTGTGGTCTCCAAACATTAAATGGTTCTCACCGAATATAAATTTGTGGCTACAATGTAGCTAAACGGAGTGCACAAAATACAAATTTGCGCTCTTAACCTAGTCGGATGTGTAAGTCCATAAATGGAGCGCACTTTCTGGAGAAACTGCCATGGCGGCTATTTGCACGTGCAGTACTGGCCGTACCTTCCATTTTTAGACAAATGAGTTTCCTTTTTATTTGGTGTGCACACGAGACCTGAGAAACTTCCAAGAAGGAAAACTTGTAGAATGTTTGGTGTTGATTTTGTAATTAGTCTGACCTCATCTTTATGATACTGTGACCATTATTTATGACTTTGTACACCTTTATACAATGCGTCTCTGTTTTTGTAAATGCCTTTTTATTGGCAAGAATAAAACAAATGCATCAAGGGGGTTGTGTCATCATTCATGGTTGGCGTGCCAATGGCTCCTGATGTTGCCTGACCCTGTGCCCCCTCGCAAAAAAAAGAAAAAAGTACCCATCCCCAGTAGGCCAGTGATGACTTGACACATTTCTGCGACCCCTGCCCTCATAAAATTCCCGTTGTCTTTTTCCTGCCATTGTACTAACAACAGCTCTTCCTCTTGCTTATCGTTCAAATTGTCGACATGGGCATACCCCACCCCCCACCCCCAAATACAACAGCAGAAACTGTAAAATAATACCTATGCTAATGTTTTATAAAAACAGTGACAAAAGCAGCTCTGGTTTCCCCCAAATATGTGGAAGTGTTTTTAAACATGCAATAAGCATTTACATAAATCACACTTTTGCTTAAGATAAAGAAGAAAATACATACATTTACAGACGGCCTAACTGCCGTCTGGCACAATCATACACAGGAAAATCATCAAAACATCGTTCCCTCTATAATGTAAAAACTATTTTCATTATTTTCGAAATTAAAGTTCAACCTACATGTTAAAATGCAATCATTTTTTGCTGGATGTAAAATTAGTAGGCGGGGTGTCAGGAGGATACGACGACCGCGGTTTGTCTCGTTCGGGCCTTTGTGTGTTTATGAATTGACCCGACAAGTCGGAATGAGGCTCAGTGGATCGGTCACAGAAAAAAAGAGAGCGTTCTTCAGTCAAGAGGCTACTTGAGACTGGCTGGTGCTGACTTCGCGGCCCTTGTCGCCGGCGGCCTCTCCTCCCTCGCCGTTGGGCCTGGTCCCGACCTGGGGTAGGCGACTGAGCACTGCGTTGACCAGGTTGTCGCGAAAGCCCTTGCTGAGGAAGTTGTAGAGAATGGGGTTGGCCACGCAGTGGAAAAGCGACAGGCACTGCACCAAGCCGAAGGAGAAGTAAACGAATTCCACCATGTTGCAGCTAAAGAGCTCGGGGGCCATGTCGCCGATGATCATCAGCACCATGACCAGATGGTATGGAAGCCAGCAGGCCAGGAAGACTAGCGAATAGACGTGCACCAGCCAGACGTCGCGGCGGCCCCGCACGTCGGGCGCGGCGCCTACGGCCCGGGCGATCAGCACGTTGCATGTGATGATGACTGAGGCGGGCCCCAGGAATTGGAAAATGAGGCACAGTAAGGCCACTGACGTAAACCACTCAGCATAGTTGGCTTCCGGTAACATGTAGCAGCCTGGTTGGTCCCATTCCAGCAGGTCCACGTGGACGTTCTCCAGCAAGGCCAGGAAGAGCGAGAAGACCCAGATGCCCGCGCAGAGCGCCCAGCGGCGCCGGCCCGCCGCTGCAGAGAAGAGCGCGGGCGCGGAGGCCCGGCTCAGCGACAGGTAGCGCTCCAGGGTCATGGCGGCCAGGAAGAGGGAGCTGCTGTAGAAGTTGACGCCGTACACCAGGCTTGTGAGCTTGCAGAGGAAGCGGCCCCACAGCCACACGCGCTCCACCGTCACCTCCATCATAAAGAAGGGAAGCACGCCCATCACCATCATGTCTGACAGGCTGACGTTGAGCACGCAGAAGACCACGCCGCTGGCTGAGTGGCGCCTCCTCCAGTTGACCCACAGCACCACGCCGTTCTCCAGCAGGCCCACCACAAACACAAACAGGTAGAGCAGGAAGAGGCAGATGCGGCGGTACTCGACGTCCAGCTGCAGGGTGCACTCCTGCACGAACCATGGCGTGGCGTTGGCCACCGCCTGCGACCCGTTGTACTCCTCTCCGCTCATCCCGGACGCTCTGCAAACAAGCGGAAAAAATGTTACAAGAAATCTCGACGAACTGTTTCATTTTTCCGAAACGTTAGGCAGTGGATGTCAAAGTGCAACTTCGCCGACTCCGTCGAGCCATTCGGCCATTTTCTCCTGCTTATCCTGGTTCGAGTTGTGACAGCTTTAGCATGGATGCCCAGATTTCCCTCTCCCCAGCCACTTTGTCTAGCTCCTCCAGGGAAGTGTCCCCGGGCCAGTCAGGTGAACAGCCCCCTTGGATGACCGAGTTTCTCAAATTAACCAACTAACTGGTTAGGGTTAGCTCACACACCTTGCGGAGGAAACTGATTTGGCATGCTTGTATCCAGTAATTTGTTCTTGCATTCATGAGTTGCGGCTTTTGACTGTGGATAAGGTACACATCACATCACTAGTGTAGTAGTTCTCTAGACCTGTCTGGAGACTCCTTATTAAGAGATTCGGCCCCAAAAGTGGTGCTAAAACACTGTTCTTACAAGAACAATAAGTGCAATAAGAACATCAATAGTGAGCTCAAATTTAATTCTGCGGCAATGTGATAATGATAAAAGTCTTATTCAAGTCCTGAGTGGTAAAAGGTAAAAAAAAAAAAAATCCTCATGACAGATTTAAACAAGTTATTTACTATTTATGCTATATTGCTATGAGCTAACAAACTATATTTTTAGACGCCAACACTTGCTGTAGCTCAATATAATATCGAAAGGCACCAAATTCATCTTTGAAAACTGGTCGAGGAAAAGTGGCAGGGCTTGGGTGGAATAAACCATTTTTTTAGGTGGGGGCATTGGTGTAATTTTGCTTTCAAAATGTTTCAGCAAAATATTGCACACTGATACAATTACTTCTCCATTTTTTAAGAAACATTTAGAGGGTGCTGGCATTCAATTTAGGGATGTTTGAGCACCCCAAAAATACCATTGTACAGACAGAGCCCAGATTTGATGAAAAATTGAAGTTGTATTGAACTTTTCAATACATATTACGTATTGAACTGATCAATCAATATTTTGGAATAAAAGCTCTTGTAGAACCCTCCGCTTGTCAATTTGGAGGAAAGCTGTAACCAAGATTATCCTACCTGCTGGCTCCTGATTCCTCCTCGCCTGCAGCTTTGCAGCAATTGTGTTGACCGACGTCTGAGCTGTTCGTCAGCCCTGCTCGACCTTCTCCCCCCTTTTTCACACATGCACGCACACACATACAAATCCAACAGGACATCCTGTGTAAATTGCAAAGTAGTGGATAAATTCCGCTGCAGGTTTGAGAGACCGGAATAATTATATATATATATATATATATATATATATATATATATATATATATATATATATATATATATATATATATATATATATATATATATATATATATATATATAACTTACCCTTACCCTTTGGGCTCTTTAAAAGGATCCATTCATTCACCAATCCTTCACTAAGAAAGACATTGAAAAGATTGTCTCTTCTTTGCTTTTTTTAGCTCATCAAAGTTTTTTATTTAAAATAAACACTGGGGTTGAGTGATACATTGCAATTCATGTCATGGTTTAAGTGTTTGAGTGACAGGACATTTAATATTGTTTTCCTCTAAAATATTGTAAGTGATAGGTACATTCAGGCATGTTGGAAATTAAGCCAAATACATTAACTAGCACATGCGTTTACACTACACCCTACTATAAATGTTTTGACAAAAGCTGACATATAGTCTGTAGCCACTCTTGTCTACAAGATGTCTTTGGAAACTCCTCTGCTCCACCTCTGCCCCTCCCTCCCTTCCTTCTTTTACCACTCTGTCCCTGTGTCACTTCTTTTGCTCTTGCACTCTCGCTTAATATGGCTAAAATCTGTTGCAGGCTTTGCCTTTTAACTGTCTAATTGCACAGTCCCTGTCAAAAAAAACTAATAACATGAGATGAAATGTCTTAAACAGATGGACGCAACGGGCCGACTGTGAGGAGGATCTTACCCGATGGCATCTCCTGGCATCATAACATCTTCACTGGACACTTACTGCTTAAGATGGCACAATGTGTTATTTTTGGCATTGTGCATCTAGTGCAACTTTTTGAGCCTATAATGGGTCCCCTCCCACCCAACCTTCTGAAGGTTTCATCTTTTCCCCAGATGGGGTTTTTTAAGTTTTTCCTGACTCTACCGGGAGCTTTGTTCAGGGCTGCCATTGTGTATTTGTTATGTCCTGTGTTATCCGAGTATATTTCAGGGGAAGGGAACACCGATTCCTCGAGAGCCATATCCTGCCTATTTTCGATGTCTCCCTCGCCTTTTACACCAGGTTCAAATAATCTGCTCATCTGCAAGCCCTGCGGAAGCCTGATAACGATCCTTTATCATTTCAATTAGGTACAAGCGGGAACAGGCAGGATATGGCTTTCGAGGAACCGAAGTTCCCTACATGTGCTATATGTGATCTTTTTTGTTTTGTTTTCACTTGTGAATCACTTTGAGACTGTGGTGATTAAGAGCTAGACAAATAATCTTGACTTGACTTAAACGGGAAAGTGACACCTTCCGTTTCACTAAAATGTTCACAATGGATGGATTATTGTGTGCTCATTGATTTTGAAATCAGTTTCAACTGACAGTTGAGCAGCAGGTATCTGCTTGGAGTTTCCATTGCAGGAGCAGTTTGGTGGACGCTAAAAGGTCAGCAAGCAACGAACACAGGAACATTTACATTGGCCGATGTTTCTGCACACACAATTGCTTCTCGGAATTGTCAGCAGTTTAGGATTTGCATGGTGCTTTTTCAGAGAATCATTCATCCTGCCTGGAACAGTGAGTGTGCATGTGTGTGTGTGTATGGGGCCCTGTGTGTGTGTTTGTGTGTGTGTGGGTACATGTGATTGCGTGTGTGTATATATGAGAGACTTCCAAGAGTCAGCATGTTCTATCTTCTTTGGTTTGACAGGAAGGAACCAGTCAGCAGAAGTCCATCTTGGGACACAAATGAGACAAACACCAGTCCCTGACCTCCACAACATCCTCGTCCTCATCGCTAGCCTCAAAACAAACATCTCCAGCACAAGTGACCTAACCGAAAAAGTGCAAGTTATTGACATTTATGACTTGAAGCAACGTCAAAGTGAAATGAGGGGCCCTTTTTGCGTGCTCCCAAACAGTAGGTGGCAGCAAAGAAATGTAATCCGCCAGTAATCTCGACAAAAAAGACGCAGAAGAAGATTTCAACTTCATGGAAGCTGAATGTTGGCGACCGATGAAGCTCAAGTTGTGTTCGGGCTTGAGGCGCATTCACGTTGCGTGAGTCGGCGTGACGCATTCGTTTGACGATCGACGGCTGTCCATTGGTTGTCCTTTGACCTTTGCTCGCGCGTTCGCTACTGGCGTAGCTGAGTAGCTGCGGCGGCGGCCATGGCCTCGCTGGGGAACTCGGCGGCCGCTTCGTCGAGCGGCAGCAGCCCCATGGTACTGCTGGCCCCCAAAACCAAGACCAAGAAGAAGCACTTCGTTCAGCAGAAGGTCAAAGTGTTCAGAGCCAGCGACCCTGTCCTCAGCGTCTTCATGTGGGGCGTTAACCATTCGGTGAGTCGCAAGCTAGCATGCTAACGTTACTAGCGCGCTTAGCTAAGGGCAGTTAGCTTTGATGCTAGTTGGCGCTCCAAGCAAGCTCGTAGGCACGCGCATAATCAGCAAATCTTCCTTACCGTTGGCTGACTTCATATCCGTGCAATTTAGCCTCAAAATATCGATGTTTATTTTTAGAACAAACTCTTGACAGTCAAATAAAATCAATTTTGATCGAATTAAATCAATTCTGTCCTTCGCTTACTGCACTTTTTCCTGACCTTTATTGAACCCTCCTATACTTTTTTTTGCACAAGAAAACCCCATTAAAAAATGTCACTCAAAGAACATATGGTAGCGGTTGCTGCTCGTGCTAACATACGGTTGAGGAGAGGGCTGCGACTTATTATCAAATAAGTTTTTTTTTTCTATCAATGAAACCGTTTTCAATTTGTAACCTTGTTTTTTTTTTTATACGAACAAGATTTCAAGTTAGCAGTGCAGAAATAATTACAAATGATGACATTAGTCATTTCACATCAGAGTATTTGTAAAATCATTTATTTTATGCTAACACAAGAGCAAATGGCATATTAGAGAATCAGTCTTGAGAATATTTCCTGTTGTGGTGGAAAATAAGATGTGCATATCATCCGAATGCCTTTGACGTTCTCACAAAATTAAAAGACGTATGTTCTCATCACAAACTTGTCCCTGGACAAGTAACCTTCATATCTAATTTGCTTGCTGGTCTTTCACCAGATTAATGATTTGAACCAGGTTCCGGTGCCTGTCATGTTGCTCCCCGATGACTTCAAGGCAAACACAAAAATCAAAGTGAACAACCACCTCTTCAACAAGTAAGAAGTCTTAATGGTAGCCACCGTGTGGTTTGTGGCCACATCTGTCTTGTCAAATGACAGGGCATTGTTTGTTCATTTTGGCCACAGAGAAAATCTCCCTGGACATTTTAAATTCAAGGAATACTGTCCTCAAGTCTTTCGAAATCTAAGGGAGCGCTTCGGTATAGAAGATCTCGACTATCAGGTCAGTTCCTCCTCCTGTTATTTTTTTAATGTCCCCCCTTCGCTAGCAAATATTGAAACCCACCCCACCCTCATCACATTTTTTTGTCCAACGGACAGGTGGATTTTATTTTTTGTACTTCTCAGCAAAAGAGGCATACAGGCGTTTTGACCTGTTAAGATTTTTTGCATTTCTTCCACACACACAAAGAAACACAGCAGCATTAAGTCTATTACTTGAATTATTCAGCAAATTTTAAAAGGCCATTGCAAGACGCCATGGTGAGGGATTGAGCTTGGTGTTGACTGGCTGTCTTTCTCCCCAAACTTTCCAAGGTGTCTTTGACACGTAGTCCTCCGACAAGGAGCGTTAACGAACAAGGCGAGGGGCTACTCCTCAATTCCTACGACCGCACGCTGATCGTCAAGCAAATCTCTGGCGAGGATGTGGCCGATATGCACAACATCCTGTCTGAGTATCACCAGGTGGGTCTGAATGTCTGGGACAGCTGGCTTGTAGCCCGTTCAAATAGAAATTTGCTTTTTTTCTCCTGGAGGTAAATCTGATTGGCGGTGAATCAACTTGCGGCTTTCCACATCTCTCATATAAAGCATCTCTTAACTTATTATGAAAGGTGTAACTCATAATTAATTAATTGACTCTGAAGGATGGCTACTACAAGGATTTTTCTCAACTGTTGTGCCTCTAAACATAAATATATATACATATATTTTTTTAAATTTTACTTTTTGTTTCTGTTTGCCTCAAGCACATAGTAAAGTGTCATGGAAGTACCTTGCTGCCTCAGTTTTTGGGAATGTACCGGGTTAGTGTGGAGAGTGAAGAGACTTACCTAATCGTCATGAGGAACATGTTCAGCCACCGCCTGGTGGTACACAGGAAATACGACCTGAAGGTGAGGCCAAACTCATATTTCTTAGCATTTTTTAAGCGCACTTATGCTGCATTCAGCCAGAACGCGAAATACCGCGTTGCTATGCTTATTCAGTGGGCATTTGGTTACGGGTGTTAATTGCTGGAATTTAGTTTGTTCACATATTCGCGCAAGATGTGGATGTGCACTTTACAGTGGGTTTGGTGTCAAGAGCATTGCTGAGAACTTTTTCGGGATATAGCAGAGCCAATGTTTTCTCATTAAGCACCTTCTTCCTTTTCTATGTTGCGTGTCCTTTGTTTTGCGGCAATACTCGTCTGACAGAAAAAAGTTTAAAAGTTGCAATTAAGTGGCCGATGCTGTGCTAAATACTGTGCTGGCAATGCTGCACTATCACTATCATGTCACAGTAACTATAGTTCCACACTGTTAAAAAAGGAACTAAATGCTGCACATACCAGTTATCCCAAGTTCCCCCTTTGCAATTCTACCAGGTGAGCGCTCTCGCTTGGCTCTGCTTTTGTATTGAAAGCTCAGCTGGCCGTGTTGGGTAGCTCCGCATGACCGCAAACCCATTCCTGCCCCTGTGTGAGACTTTGAACGTTCCAAAGCTGATTGGCTGTTGCGAGACAGGACAAATGTTAACATTTTTGAACTTATTGCAACGTGCGAAATATGCCAGAATTTCACTTCGCGTGTCACCTCACTTCGCTCCATAAGCGTCCTTTGCGGCGTCTCACGCTCCTTCATGCCCCATTGCGCAAACTACATTGACTGCAATACAAAGACATCCACTTTTTTCCGTGTTCACGTTCGGTTTGAATGCAGCATTAGGTCTTTAACAGTTAATTTTAATTGAACCATGGTTGACACCTTCCTAGAAATGACATTTTTTAGTACAAAACATTAAAAATACACTAAATTACCAGATCCAACAAAAGATTTGCTCCCTACCCTTTAACACAAAGCTATTTTTTGTTGTTCAAATACACACTTTCATCAAAATGTATTTGTTCTATATATCACTACACCATACTGTAAATTGTGGACACATTTTTAATAAAAACTACTTTTGATACCAAATTCCATCAATTTACTTCAGCCGCTTATCCTCACAAGGATCAATGAGAATGTCACTGGGCTCAAATGTAAGATATCACAGTTTAGCAAACACTACTTTACCTAGCCCTAAGGCCCTCTTCAGTACAGTTTTGTTATTCCTCGCTGACTCATTCTGTTGTTTGTTATTTGGTGTAAAATGTTTTAAGAAAAATGCAAATATTTGTTCCTTTGATCTGTGCAGGGTTCTTTGGTGGATCGGGAAGCAAGCGACAAAGAACGAGTAAAAAGCCGACTGAACTTAGCTGAGCATTTCACAACAAGCTATATTTAATTCTTTCAATCTTTTGACTGTGCTTTAATGGTACAATTCATTAGGGTAAGGAGCTTCCCACCTTTAAGGACAAGGACTTCCGTAACAACATGCAGAAAGTGTATGTGACTGAGGAGCAGAAGGAGAAGTTCATAGAGAAGCTTAATCGTGATGTTGAGGTGAGCCGGAAGGATGACGCAAACGCCTTGTCAAGTCCAATTTATTTGTATAGCCCTGAATCACCACAATCTCAAAGGGCTTAACAGGTGAAAAATCACAGACAGCGTCACACAGAACATCACAAATACACATGCCACAGCAACAGGGGAGGAAAATATCCACTTATTTTCAAAATCGTCTCCAACAAATCAATCTTTTTTTCTTTTTTTTAAATACATATATCACTGAGGTCTACTGTCATTCATATTGATTTTTTTTCTTCAACAAAGACAAACCTGACTAATTTGACAAGGTTCCTTCTTTTCTGCTCAGTTCCTGGTGAAGCTGAAGATCATGGACTACAGCCTTCTGTTGGGTATCCACGATGTGGGCCGCGCCGAGAGGGACGAGGAGGAAGGCGAAGAGGTTTCCAACGAGGAGGAGCAGGAGGCGGAGAATGGCTTGGCTCCTGCTTCCGCTGTTGTGGGATCTTATGGCACGTCTCCTGAGGGGATCGCTGGCTACATGTCCTGCTGCAAACCTCTCGGACCCGGCGAGTTTGACCCTTACGTGGATGTCTATGCTGTCGCAAGCTGCCCTGGTAAGCATGCGTGCAGATTACGTGTGCTATGGTGTATTTCAACCAAAATTATTTTTTGAGGCCAATTTCAATATTTGGCAGAAAAATTCCAGATTGCTCAGAACATTAAAAAAAAAAAAAAAAAACACATAATAAGCATTTATATTGCCCATGGATGGATTTGTATTATGTAGCGATGGATCTATACTTCCTGACATTTCATGATTTGACAAAAGATATGACAAAATGCAGAAGCAAGCTGAACAATGAGGTGCCAGGCATGCACGTCATATACGTCCTGTACATACATACTGAACAGCATTGACTCTAATTCAAAAGTAAAGTTGTATTTATGTTTTTGTTTTGAAAAGACCTCTTACAAACCGATATAATCAACCGATAAACCGATATATTTATTCTGACAAATGGCCTCTTGTTGCAGGCGCCCCACAGAGGGAGGTCTACTTCATGGGCCTGATTGATGTCCTGACCCAATATGACACCAAGAAAAAAGCAGCTCATGCAGCCAAGACCGTCAAACACGGGGTGAGTATAACACGTCAGAAAGCAACCAAAAGAAGGAAGGAAGCAGAGCACTTTTCGCCTTTTGCTTGCTGGATTCGGACTCACCGGTCTGGTCTTGTGCCTCTGTCACAGGCGGGTGCTGAGATCTCCACCGTACACCCCGAGCAGTACGCCAAACGATTCCGGGACTTCATCTCCAATATTTTTGCATAACCTAAACGCCTTATGGTTGACCAAAATTAGTGTGCGCAAGCAATTCGTTGAATTTGTTGACAAGAAGAAACAATACTTTTCATTGTTTAGATAGACAATATAGTGTGCTTCATATTCATTTATTTATTTCCAAGATTTGGTAACGCTCTTTCTCTGGAAGGAAGAAATCTGGAGCTTGGCTAGCGTTCAAGTCTACAACATAGTCTTTCTTTCGAATTAAAGACTAATTTTGATTGGGAAAGGAATGGCTTCTCCAAAGATAGCCCTACAGGCAATTCCCCTTTGACACTAGAGGCCGCTGTTTAGTGTAGTTGCTCTTGAACTGGCTTTCAAGTCTAGTAACAGGGCAGGAACTTCTCAACTATTCATTCCATTCCTCCGTGATCCTGGCCGGAGCTTCACCGGGAGCTAAGGAGAAGAGGAGGGTACTTGGCCAACGAGAAGATTTGTCTTCATAGAAGCAATATAAATGAACCTTGAGGGGGAAAAGAGGATAGAACACGGACATGAATGACGACGTACAAAAACGTACGTATTGCACACAATGTACATTCCAGGAAGTCTAGCTTCACGGTTTTCTTTTGGAGGCAAAAGATGATTCATGAGCCTGAGCCATGTTGGGGGGCTCATGGCAGACTTGAAAATTAGTGACAATAGCTTTCTGACACAGATCTCAGCAAAAGTGATGAGGGCAAATTCTCACTACTTAACGGAGATCAATGAAGCTTGTCCTCATGACATTCATGAGAGCTGACCATCGACTGCCAAATGTCTGCCATGTCCACACTTGTGCATGCCCATTTGGCACTTGACCCAGAGACAAGTGCAAGAAATGAATATATCGTTTGAAAGGACTACACTACTTGTTAATAAAAGCACATTTGACTTAAATATTTTAATATATCAGACTTGAATTAAAAGTGAATCGTATAGGTAGTTTATTGACGATGGTGCAATGATGTCTTGGTTGGGATAAATTTAGTATTACATCTGTATGGTTTTGAATCAAATTGCAGCGTGACGGCCTATGTTTAAATCTGCATTTAGTAGCTTAGCAGTTAGCCTTAATGCAATTCTGAATTCCAAAAAGCTGGTATGGAAGTGTACTATGGAATCTGCTATGTGTACGGTCTCACCATTTGCACATGTTGTAATTTTGCAAATCAGCATTCTGACCAAAATATATTTTACAAAAAAGTTATGTTGTCATTGGTGTTTATTGTACTAACTTAGCAGTTTGAATCCTGATAACTACAGTACATTGGGGATCGACTTCAAGTAATGTGTTAAACCTTTGTGTTGATATGAATGTTTTTTCAAATGAAGATGAGAAGAGGTAGCTATGATTTATCGATGTTCCAGGGTAGTAAGGTTTCAAGCTCCACACTGAAGGGGGCGTGCGGGAGCATTCGACTTCACGTTGGCGCCTTTCGAGGTAGCTGCTAACTGCTAATCTCTAACGAGTTTTCCGCTTACAAACGGCGAGAAATAAATGTAAGATTCCAGCGTTTGGCCTAAAGAGTTTAATCTGTACTGATTAACCGCTGTTTCTTCAGTTTGCCCCCTACCAGATTGTGCAGTATTAAATCTGTTTAGGCTTAAAAGAAGGTTTATCTTTTCGGAATATTACTGCTTAAGGTGAAGGAAGAATAATTACTAGCAGCAATTCTAATTTAATGGAGACACCGAGGTCTCAAAAACTAATTAGCACGTTTTACATTCAACTTGAATTGAGCTCAGGCTTAGCGAACCTTAGTATTTGTTTTCGTTAGTATTCGGGATAAAACGTTTTGAGAACTCTCAACTGACAACTCTACGGTGTTGAGTAAACGTGAACACCGTACTTGCAGTTTAAAGGACCACAACTAGGTGACAAATGTTTTCTTTGTGACTGGCTTTGACTATGAACATTGATGTAACAATGCTTGTGTTTTACCAGCACCGTTGTCTTCTTCACAATAACCATATGAATAATGACTTTAATAAAAACATGGTCTTTGCAAATATGGAATCGAACAAATCACATCTTTTCTGAGTGTGAAGAACGCAAGAGAAACACCAGAGATGAGCAGCGCACACCATCGGCTGGTGGATTAATGCTCATTTTCTGCCGGGCCTTTCTTTCATTTTGCCTGGGCAGAAACAGTAATTCCACAGACGGTGTTACCTTGGAAACTGACATGTACAGTATCTCGGTACTGTGAAGAAGCAGGAGAAATAATCCTTCATGTGTGGAGCATGATGCACATCTTTCAGAATGCGCCCTGAATTTCTGCATGTCCTGCGGCTGTGAAGCAAGAACTCACTCAGTGCTCGGACTCCTATTTAACGTACGTTTTATTCGTTCCCATATTTATTAGTATGATGTTTAGTGTCCTTTGTGTGCGGACATCCATTCATTATGGTAACACATTTGCACAACAAGATTGGTCAGAAATTGATAAATTCTAATGACACTTAACACACCCATTTGTATGACTTTGGCAAGACTTATTTTCTAAGCAGGAAAGTATGTGTTTTCATGAACAATTTCAGATCTGAATTCAACAAGGCATTAATGAAAATAACATGTACAGTAGTTGGAAGTGAGCTCTGATGGTATTTCCGTAAAGTTCTGTGCCCTTCAAGCATGAGACTTGCACCAACATGAAACAAAATAATCTCAGTCTTTAAATAGCTGACAATATAAAAATACATGGCAATATACTGTAGTCTGTTAAATAAAGCAACGATTCATATACAAAATATATTGAGGTGTATAAAAATATGCCTTACAACTTTTTGAAAAGGACAACAGCCGTAGGCTTTTTGTCTGCCGCTTCAGAACGTCACACAGTCAAGCACAAAAGTCCAACATATGCACTACAATCAACCAACAAGCATTCACCACACCCACTTGACAAAGAAAGCATTCTGGATCATTTTCATGTGACTTTTTTTTTTTCCAGAAACAACATACACAAATATAGGAGTTGTGAGCTTAATTAAAGCAGTATGCAATGAACAGACCCCCAAATCATTTACTTCTATAGAATAGAATTGTTGCGAGCCCTATCTTTGGAGAGAGGGAGAGAGGATGGTGAGGGAGACACATTTTTCAAAGGGTTGTGTCACATCACCTGCATCATAACAGCATTGAAGCCCACTGAGATCAGAACAAACACGGGCAGTGGCAGCTATACTAAAGTAGAAAGTAGGGATGCACCGAAAATTCCGTCACGAAAAGTGCAGTTTTTAGCTGAAGGATTTTTTCTGGGTGTTGTGGTGGCGCTAACAATATTCTTTCAAGAAAGCTCTCTGGACTAGGCTAGGAGTGTCCAAACCCGGTCCTCGAGGCATGGTATCCTCCTGCATGTCTTCCAGGTTTCATTCCCTAGTTACACCTGATTCAAACGATCAGCTCAGCAGAAGCCCGATGACGGACCTGATCATTTGAATCAGGTGTGTCGAGAAAGAAACCTGGAAAACGTGCACTTGGCTCTCGGTTTGGACACCACTGGTTCACGAGGGAGTGGGAAATCCGGGTTTCTGACTTAAAAGACTTTAAAAATTGAGTGGGATCTGGCAAGGGGTAGTGTCATGTCACGGTGAGGGAAATGAGTCCCAAATTCCCTCGCCGCCGTGGCCGGCCATTGGCTCGGAGACAGAAAGCTACCCAGCAACTGTCAAGGCATGTGCATTGCGCAGAAGAAAAGACAGCTCACATTTAGGCAAATTTGGGAAAGTGCGGGAAATGATCCAGCCCAGGATTTTTTAATGAACTTTTGAAGGTATTCTTATATCTTTTGGTGTTTGAATTTTCCTTTGTGGTGCATCCCTAGTAGAAAGGAGAAGAGAAATGGAACCCAAAGGCCGGGACAAGAGGCAGGGAAGAGAGCCATCTGTTGCTGAGTTCTGGCTTGAGTGGCCGAGAACATCAGCATGCAGTAGGACCTTCAGGCTTGAGCTGCGAGTCTACCTAAATATCTTGTTTCACAACTGGTGAGTTATTGTTTTTTTTTTTTTTCTCCCTGCTCCCTTGTGTCCAGGCAATGCAGATCTAGTCTAATCCATGCTAAAGCTCCCGTCTCCCTGAGCACCTCTCCTCCTCGTCTCCCTCCAGGCGCAGAAGGATAGCACGGGCTGGGTGCTCACTCCCCGTCGCACGGTACCACACCATCCTCGCTGGCTCGGGAGGCCACTGGAGTGCCCATCTCGTCAACGCACCAGCAGTGGCCGCGCTTCATGCCTTTGGAAGAGCGACACTGGACGCCACACAAAGGTGAGAGAGGAAATGACATATCACCAAAACACAATTGGGATTGTTCCAAACACTGCAGGCTATGATACCCAGTTGGGTCGCTCACTTTTCCAAAAACAAATCGCTGTTGTTGTTCTAAAACCCTGCAAGTCCTTTTTGGGTCAGTTCCATGTGTTGAAAATCTTTTGCTAATGATTCAACAAACATTTTCGGGTTCTCCTGACAAAGGGGTGAAAATGTATTCTGTTTATTTGTTTCTAAACATTCAAAAACCTCTACTGAAATCATTCAAATCCAGTGCTGCCAACCTTTAGAAACTCACTTCCTCCAAAATGTATCTGACACTTCATATTTTCTAAGTTCTATCTGGAACATTATGGCAGGACAGTGGATGGGACTTTGTATGGTATGTACACAAAATTATTATTTTTTTTGTTTACTAAATTATTAGCACAACTTGCATAAATGACTGATTATGTACTACGCTCACCTAAATAGATTGTAGACTTCTTGTGACTAACACACGTCCACTAATTCACTCAAAGACTTGCAAAGGTTTTCTTCAGCCTTTTGATGGTCTCAGTCAGGCTTTGTAAACTTCAGAATTACAGTGACTTTGCGGTTGTATAGAAAACCTTCTCCATATGGCGAGAATGTCTCCAAAAGAAGCTGGATGCTCACAGAGGAGCACTTTATCTAAGTACATGAACAGAGTGTGAAGGGGAAGGGGAAACGGTGACGAAAAGTAACGGTGATGAGCGCAGCCTTGAGGGCCTCGTCAAGAAATGTGGGGCAGTCGCACACTTTGCAACACTTTAGCTTGGTGACCTTGGGCGGGGGCGGGGGCGGGCCCAACCCTTTGTTAGAACTGAAAATTTGCTTCTGGTGATCATGAGAAGATGATCGTTTCTTATTGTCGGCAACAGAAAAAAAGGTGACTGTTTATTTTCAACCACAGCTTTAACAGCGATATAGGAATGACGCTGCATTATTTGACGCCATCACGGCTTGTGTCTTTACCTGCTTTTTTCTGTAGAAGCCTTGTGTGTCACAGTTGGGGATGTAGATATCGCGGTCCGACTGAATGATGGTCAGCTGCAAGCCTCTCAGGACGCTGTTGAGCAGTTTGCGACACGGCGCCTGAGAGACAAACGCGAAGCAGGGTGAAGTCAGAGGCAAAGCTGGTGAGAGGTCACATGTTTGCATACGTTGCACGAGAGCCACAAGCTGACAAAGAGTGTTTACCAAGCACATATCCTATGACATTATATAACCACATTGTTACACAATGCCTCGTTTTTTTGTGGTGGGGGCACGTCTGGATGTTTCTTGTGACAATATCACAAAAGACCAAGTGATCAATTATCCCTGATCAAATACGGTCCTTGAAAAAACCTATCGGGTCAAACTCGAAACATTTTTCGCAGGCTTGAAACTTTGACAATTGTGGACCTGCTCGGAGACGTGTGCCGCATAGCGGCAGGCTAATCGTACACCATCGTGCCATGTGTGAATGCGTGACAGTGCAACACAACCAATAGCAAAGCTGGCTGATTTCTCAAACGGCGCACATTATATCAGTGTGACCTCGTTAGGCATCATTCAGGGCACCGCGAATCACCTTCACTTATAACTGGAAAAGAAGACAACTTACTTTTTCAATGTCACCGCTGTGTGAAGGGTGAGGACCTGAGAAAAAACAATATTAGATTGTGATGTGAAAGCATCTGCCCAGTTATAAGCATCAGAGAGCTGCTTGATCTGTCTCTGCACAAAGCACTTCAAACAGTGGCACCGATGATATGGATACATCGTCCGCCGGATGTGAGGAAGATGCAGTTCTTTTTTGGATCGACAGTAAAAAGCTCCTCCGTCACGATATGGGTCGCTGCCCCTTTCGCGATAACGTGGAGCGCCGTGCAAGTCGTGTCAATGCGACTCATCGTATCATTTGAACCGCCGTACCGAAACCTCATTCAGCCGCAATGTCTGTCACTGGTACGTTTGGGGCCAGTTGCTGACAAATTGCGAGGGGGTGGACATCACAATCGAGTGGAGTCAGGCACTGCAGAGCAACGCCGGATGTTGCCGCTTCTTCTGACATACGCAGCTTGAAAGACATGTGGTGGCAGTATGTATGCCGAGGTGCAGGTGCCATCTATAGATCTGGCATCTTACCTGTAGGGTGGGGCCTCTCGGTGGGACCGGTCCTGCTGTGCTTGACACAAATGCCCCTGCCCTGCAAGAGAGCCTGCAGGGGGCTGTGCTCCCTTGGTGGAGGTATGCAGCGGAGCCCCTTGGCACAGCTGAGGGTGTACACACCACAGGGCTCCCCCTGGGCCAGCAGCGACGTGCTGCCGGCAAGGTTGTGCTCCCGGGGGGGCCTCCCCGCCCCCAGCGGATCCTTGCAGCCAGGACAGACCTTGAAGGGGCCCAAATGGCTCGCCCCCGTCCATGAGCCCCAGTTAACAATCAGCAATAAGACTACGCTGGTCAAGTTACACAGCAAAGGCATATCTCTGATTCTCCACGCTGACAGGTAAATGTAGCTGATTTGAAAGCACCTCTCCGCTCCCACTCCTTTTCTCACTAGCGGTTATCCTCGGTGCCTTGCCAGCCGAGTCCCCTGTGGTGCCAGAGTAGATGAACGGAGCTCGACAGAGACGCTGCACGGCACCGGCTTTTAAAGATCTGAAAGGCGATGAGTGAGAGAGAGCACGAGGGGGAGGGAGGCAGAGCGAGCGAGCTCAGCTATGACACCTTCAGGGGCTGGGACTCACCGAGAGCGAGAGAGCGAAGGAAGGAAGGAAGGTGGCAGGGACAGAGGAAGAGGGGGGTGGATGCCGTCCCTTTCACAAATGATCCAAACAGTCGCACGTCTCGGCTAGTTCTGCAAGAAGACCGCCCTTTCCGTGCTTTCCAGCGCTGGGGACCCTCCGTTTGCCATGCGGACAAATCTGGAACATCACTGTCGCGGCTGCACAGCTGCCTGATTATTCAGCCGGATAGCGCCAGAGCGTTCCCTGTGGCAACGCTTGAGAAAATGACAGACGCCAAATTAGGTCAATTAACACACACAACCCAATTTGGCACATAAAAGTCGATCCACATCCGGAAATGAAGATTAATCGCCGTTAATTGTTGGGGCCGGCTCCCGCGCCTATGTGGATGTTCTGCCGGCTAAAAATAGATAAAGCTATTTCTGAGCAACATGGATCACTCGTGTCACCTTCACCTTTCTCCTCCAAATACCACTGCAAAAGGCTTGCTCCAGCTGTCCCCCTCATCACAATACTCACATCAGGTCACGGTGGAAGAATGTCAGCGGGTCAACAAGTCAAGCAAATGGTAGCGCCGCATCATTCTTCAAACGGGACCAGCTAAATCATTTGTTGTGACCCGTCCTGATCCGCTCGTGCAAGTTAGGAACGATACAGTACATTTACATTTTAAAACGGCCTTATTGCTTCGGATATGACAGGTGTGAAGAATCGTAGGTAACATCCTGGTGTAAATGTTGATCAGGAGCAAGTGTTTCTATAGGTGACTTAAATGTGGCATCCGAGCGCCTTACTTCATTTGTAGAATCCAGAAGATCTTTTCCTGCGAGTATTTCCGGCTCATCTCGATTATTAGGAAAGGAAGTGTCCTTGGCAAGAACAAGAATATGTAGAGGCCCTCGGTCTTGTCTCAGTCTTGATACTCCCTAGTCTCGAAAATGTCCTGGTCTCTGTAGACTCAACATCTCCCGGTTTTGTAATCGTCAAAGCTGTGTGTGTTCTTTTTAACTTAAACTTAACTTTAATTCAAAACCTGAATATTTTTATATTTTATTAGGAATCCAGACATTCAATCTCACATCTTGTTCACATCATTCAGTCAATCATTCTCCCTTTTCTTGGCTGGTTTTTAGCGCTAGGTGCTAAGCTAACTCTTTCCGCACCGGTAGCTAAGAGCATAGAAATAGAACAAACGTACTTTTAAGTTTGGTATTTTAGCCAGAAACTTGAAGTCAAATCATCATTTCATGGGCCACATAAAATGATGTGCTGGGTCAGATTTGGCCCCCGAGCTTTGAGTTTGATACCTGTGCACTAGATCGATGAGCACCAACATTTCAAACTGTACCGAAAGTGTTTCATCTCTGTCTGCGTACATCCTTTTACTTGCCATTTTCCTTTCAATTGTCAACAGTGAGTGACTTGTCATACAAGTGATATCCAATTTCCTTTGGAATAGATTTACTGTATGTGGTCAGGATATGGCCGAGAAGTGGTCCGTGAGCACAATGTATTCTATGTTTCTGGAGGTTTCCAGTGGATGTCAGAGCGCGGCAGAGCAAATATCCCCATCGCTCTGTAGGAATTCCGAGGAACACGCGGCAAAAAATGAAAGCGCTATCTGCGGCCCGCAGGTTGTATTGATCTTGGCCAGGGCGGCTAAAATCACCTGCCGACACACGCTCGCATCATTTTGCAGACTTCAGCATTAGTCCGCATATCTTGCATACTTGGAGAACATTCCGAGACAAGCAGCAGACCAAGTGGGGCTCTCTGTTTCCACATTCCCCGTGATGATTCTTTTTTTGTACTGTTATCAACATGGCAACCGGTGTCAACACGCTACCAACTGCCTCAATTCTACCGACTTGCTTTATGCTTCACGTCTGACTATTCAAATTTACATTCCTAAAAAGCAACTCGAATATGTTGCGTGTTTGTGTAATTCCAAAGCTTCTTCTGACATTGAGGTCGTTTTTAAAAACATCACAGAATAGTGAGAGTGAAACAGAGAAAAAACGAGTGAAAATCATTTGACTTTCTAATAGGCTTTCCTGGCTGTGTATGTATATATTGAATTGCCATATATAGATGGCAACCATGTTTCCAGCCTGCTCATTGATGTAATTTGCTGTCTCATCGATGGCTGACGAGACAGTCATTGCAAGGCTGTTGCGAGCGATGATCACGTTGCTTTCCTTTGTACCCATATTTCCTCGCGAATTCCTATGTGAGTACAGTGGCTCGATGCTGTTTGGATCGATAGTGCAGATGCAGTTTTACTCGAAAGTTGCGCTCTTGTGCTCGTCATGCTGACCTGACATTTATTGCCTGTAGTTGTTACCAAGGGAACTCTGAAGAAGTGGGTTGCTAGGTGGCCGACCATCATTTGCTGAGGGGAAATCAGTCAGGCTCAGCGCTTCCACGTTTGCTGACTCCAGTCCACTCACAGCATCACGCTAAAGTGGTACCTCTACTTTTGAAATGAATTCTTTCCGGAAGTAATTTCAGAACGTGAATTTTTCGTGAGGCACATTTTACATGTAAATAGCCTAATGCATTCCAAGTCCCCTGTTACAGTTTTTGTCTCCCAGAGCCCGTGTGGGTTCTCTTCCTCCCACACTCCAAAAACATGCATGGCAGGTGTAGTGAACGTACTAAATTGAATGGTTGTTTGTCTCTGTGTGCCCTGCGATTGGCCGTTTATCAAAAAAAAACAAAAAATGGCGGAATAAGAATATCGGAACGGCTGTTTTTCATCCGTCATTTAAATCGCCGGAATAGACATTCCGTCAGATGTCCGTCAATCCGACGCCCCCGTTATGCCGACGGAAATACAAGCCAACTGTTTTGCCTGGTTGTTTGCAGCATTTCTTGGTTCCGTTGGCTATCCAATGGAATTGCTAAGTGGTGAACTGTGCAGTTAAATGCGCAAACTGACTCATCATAGTTCAGTTTTTTCACAGTAAGAAGCCCACCAGCCTTCGTGGCATAAATTTCAATCACAACAGTAACACAGCCGAATGCTGTGGAATTTATAGCACCTCCCTGTTCAATTAATTGCCCGTACATTATGTTATAGATACATGTTTTATACACCGTTAGAACTAAAACTAAAAATCTGGATATTTGAATAATGCCACGCATTTTAATGCAACTCACATTTACAGCCTCCTAAATTTCCAAAATGTCAAAACCATCAATAATGGTCAAATTACATCAAACATTGTCCAGTAAAGGTATTTCAGTAAACTAGTTAGTTCACTAACTAACCAAGCCTTACATTCATAAACCCACATTATTTCCTTTTGAAAACGTTTTAAAAATTCCATCTGATACGTGTTCATCGGTGCATTTTTGATTGTAGCTGGTTGGCATGCAAGCTTTAGCCGTTTAAGGACTCAGTAGGAAGAAGTGTTTTTGTTTTTTTTTTTTCATTGTACACCTTTTTTTTGGGCACTGTTTATTTTTTTGTAAATAATTGTGTAAATACCGGAAAAAGAGGATGCCGAGGAGATTCACTTGGAAGAGGAAACTCCCGTGGAAATTTGTACAGGGTTCACTTGAGAATCTACAGGAAGGGATGGAAGTTAAACGCATTATAGAGGCCAGACCCATCAGCATTCTTAAGGGTTACTTCAGTAGCTGCCAGAGGTAAGAATAATCTATTTGGATAATCATAATGCGACCAGTAGGTCACAACATGTCAACATGTTTACCTTTGGCGGGCTTTTAATAATTTTTCAAAAATTAGACAAACCGCCTATCTTCTTCTCACCGGCACTGTCCATCAGTTCCTGGGGCTCATGGTGAATAAAGATGTATACATTTGATATAAACCCACGAAAGATTTGTGCTCAGCTCAGTGCTTTACCAATGTGAGTGTGATATTGTCGTTATCTCGTTAGGGGAGGGAAAATATTGCGAGTTGCGATGACGCATAACTTAACAGTCTAGGTTGAGCAAGCGCTAGTGTCTTAATATTATACACGAACAATTTTTGCTTTTCGTATCCCGAAGTTCCTGTGTACCAAGAGGCGGTATTATTCCGAAGAGGCATTTCGTAACCTGATTTTTTTTGTAACGAGAGAAATCCGTAAGTAGCGGTACCACTGTAGTTCATACACAGATAAGCGTCTGCGTTTCTTACTCAAGTTATTCTCTCCCATTTTTGATTGTTGGATTTTGAAGAGGCTTTGCCAGTGTTCTGACAAGTAGAGGTGAATTAGTGAATCAACTAATTTGGTAATCATTAAGAGCTAATATTTATTAAAATTGTTAAAAGCTCATCCTGTTTCCTTTTGGAAAAACATGACCATCATTCTTACAGATTTATTGAGAGGTTTTAGTTAATGCTAGTAGCCCTTCCTTGGCAATGAATCAGTTGTCAAGAAGTACCTCTCACTTTTCAAAAGGCTGCAGATTACGTCAGCGCCTTTCCTGTTATATAGCTACATGATCTGGTTTTCGTTCGTCTTTAAACAATAGAATGAAAGAAGTGACAAAAATCAGTTCACAAACCGTGGAGGGACCTCAGTTGTGAGGTTTCACAATTTTGGAAAGGGTCACTGGCCTTGCGTTACTCTTTCTCTACTTATGCCCGCCCTTAAATGTCAGCAGTCAGCTTCGGTCTTGGAAGCTGCCACATGTGAACCGACGGTGGTTCGTGTGTGGTTGCTTTCATTTCAGGGACACGCGAGTCTGCTGGGTGCTCGTACGCTGCCGATGGTGGGGGCCAGGTGCCTGTGATTTGCGCCTGACATTTTCTGTGAAACGCAATGTTTGACCCACGCATCGAGTTTTCAAGAGAACAGCGTTTGTCTTGATATGAGACGTCACATTTGGAGCCGGCTAGGTCCTCCTGACATTTAGACAAGGCCGCTCCGATGCAACTACGCGACTATTTTGTTTTCTGCAATGATTTTTCTGCAGCTGTGACGCACATGCTGTCCATTTATCTGAGACGCTGGAGTTTTTCTCCTCTTAAAGGTCAGGCCTACCGTCCAAGTATGCGTCGTGGCTGTTTCTCCTGGCTGGGCTTTCACGTGGACTCCCTTTCACCTTTTTTAAAAATGTGCAGCATTCTGCTCGCTCGTTGGTCAGGATCATCACTGAGCAAATTCCTGCCCTTTTACAGCAAAAAGTGCCTTCTTCTAAGACAGATTCGTCAATGAACAAATGCAGAGACCTAAATGATTGGCTTCAACATACAGGAGTGAGTGTCCTTAAGAGACTTAGGCTACACGTGTTATGTGGTGGCAGCCCACGCACTCTACTTACAGAACCAGAAGCAGTAGTTTGACAAATAGGAACCATCTAATCAAAATATATATATTTTTTTCATCCTGTGTTGTAATACTTTTTAAACAACATTAATAGAACTCTAGAGTATTCCATAGCAATGTATCCGGGCTTTGCTGACTTAGTCATGGACTTGTTGAATAGATTAAATGTTCCTTGTTTGCCTATAGCGTTGACAATTTGTAATAAAATTAAGCCCTCTGTTACAGACCAAACGTAATTAAACGGCGACGCCATTGCACATTAGCATTTACAGTACAGGCCAAACGTTTGGACACACCTCCTAATTCAGTTTCTTAATTTAATTCTGGACACTCATTTTTCTGCGGTTCGTTGTTCGCTCTTACCACAGTAGTAATAATAAATAATAATAAATAATAATAGTAGTCCAATCGGTAGTTGGATGTGTTGTAACCTAACTTCTGCACGCATCAACTGATGGTTCTATCCTCATTGATAAATCAAGAAATTCCACTATTCAATGCCAATAAGGCACATGTGTGAAATGAAAACCATTTCAGGTCACTTAAGCTCATTGAAGGAATTCCAAGAGCGTGCAAAGCAGTGATCAGAGCAAAGCGTGGCTATTTGGAAGATATTAGAATATAAAACATTTTATTATTTCACCATTTTTATTGTGTACATAACTCCACAAGTTCATTCATAGTTTTGAGTCTTTGAGTGAGAATATACAATGTGAGAATAGTGAGAATAGTCATGAAAATAAAAAAAATACATTGGCCGAGAGCGTGTGTCTATGTCCTTTGCCCGAACGGTACGTTGGCAAAAGGAATATTCTACCAAACCGTGTTTTCTGATTTATATAGAGTGTTCTCATCAAGTTAACGCTTCTAACCCGATTGGAATCAGAATACAAGATTCGATGTCAACCTGGATAATGACTCATGTCTAGTCTAGTAGTTGATTGTCATTTGCTTTTTGTCATAATGTCTTGTTATAAGAAACCCCGCTTTTTAAAATGTTGCGGTTGTAAATGGAATTTAAACATTCGGTGCTCTTTAGCGGCAGTTATCATGTTCTTCTAGGTCAACAGCTTTCCCGGGGAATGTTATGAGAGCCCTCTGGTGTTTTTTTTTTTTCTTCCACATTCACCGTTCCAGTCAACGACTTGGGGAGTATTTCACATTTTCTAATTTTAGCCAAAAGAAAATATTGCATTTCTGCTAGTTTTACATATTTGGCATGTCGAGCAGCCGGTTGGACACCAGCAGCCAATGTTTTGTCATGTCATTTCAATCTAGAAAGTGATGTTATCTCTTCAGAAGCTAAGACTGAATTATGTATTTGTGGTTTCCCCAAGAAGTGATGCCCCCCCCCCCCCCCCCCCCCCCCCCCCCCCCTATCCCCATAAGGCAAGAATGTACAGAAAGTGTATTTTTTTTCAATGTTTACTACCCCATTCGATTCTTGCTCTTTGCCATGGCCGGCTACACATCGTCTTTGTTGCTATCGTTAGCTATGGCTGCAGTCAAATCTGCCTGCTTTGCATTCATGTGGTTGGCTAAACTAGAGCTGCTTTTGTGGTAAGCAAACTACTTTGTATGAAGAATGCATATCACTCTTGCTAAATCAAAGGTGCTGTCGGGGCCCTTTTTTTCCCAAGTTAAATTCACCATTCATTGGACGGACACCTCTCATATGCCCTTCCATTTTCACATCTTTCTTCTGCCCTCTCACCCATAACAGGAGCCTATTAGGTTATGCTGGTGCTTCTCGATTACTGTATTTTATATTTGTCCCCCACAGGAAACGGAAAATCTTCCACGTCCCCCACTCGTCACGCCAACCGTAGGATTATCAGTAAAGATTGTACAGCTAAATCTATATCCTTTTATATCGTTGACAAAACAAAAAAGGATTATAATAAATCAACTTTCAAAAACTGTTAACCACTTTTTTTTTTACAGCTTTTATACACTGTTTCTTTTTTTACAGGTTAGTCTAAAACAGAAAAAAATACCAAGTGCAACGAAAATGCCTGGAAAAAAAGACACCAATCCTTATTTTATTGCAAATGCACTTCACATGACAAAAACAAAAGTCTTTTCTCTGGGGTCATCCACGCCCCTTAGGGGGGCCAGCCCCACTATTTGAGAAAGACTGGGTTATGCCAAACACAATCCCCTCCAACAGATCCAGCATGATTGTTTCCTCCATGACTTCATGATTGTTCTCTTGCCTTAAATAAATAAGACCATGGCTGGCGCTCAGCACCATTCTGGTTTTTACATGTTAATATTTGACGCAGTCGTTGTAATCAGCATGGTGCTTGATTTCTCTCTTTACTGAACGGCCAGTAACACAACGTCGACGGAAGATAAATGACTTGTCGGACCGCTGTGCCTTTGAAGAGGCCTCACTTGTTAAGTGCAAGACCGCAGAAAGCACAGAGAACAATGACGCTAGTGAGTTTTCGGCAGTACAAATTTGCCCTCCTGTTTAGATGGCTGGCTATCTGATCCACCATCATCATGTCCTCATTCGTTCCGCGTCATTTTCCGTTCCTGCTTCTTGTCTTTTTGCCACTTTTGCTTCATTTTTCTTTTTCTTTGTTATTGAACGTTGGACGTGCCTGATTGGCTTTGAAATAGCGCAAGAAATAAGCAGCAGTGGTGAGTAATCAAATGTTCTAAACTGCATTCAGCACAAAGGAAAGTATTTTCAAGAAAATTGTGGAATTTAAAAAAACAAACAAACAAATGAGTACTTCAGCGACATCTGAAATCAGTGTAAGCACGAAACAATTCATTCATAAAGTACATGACCTTTTATTAATAATATTAATGACTTGGCTTTTTTGGGGGGCTTTCGGGAAATTCAAGGCCGATTTACAGCATGGAGATTGAGCAAAAAAAAGCATAGGACACCAGAGCTGCAATTTCTGTTAATAACCAATCTGTTATTTTGTCTATGAATCAATTGAACATGTTTTACAATTTTTAAATATTTATTCAAAAATGACATTATTTACGCAATGCCAAAAACACGCAAAAATATTGATCACTGTTTTACATAGAAGAAAGCAAATGGTGATCTTTTCTGGTTATCAAAATAAGACATTTGAATTTGAGTTCAGGGAAAAATCTGAAGCAGTGACTGAACGCTTTTCAAAAAAGCTTCATCAATTCTTCTCGAGTAATATTATTTCATTTCTTAGTTGTTGATTTTCATCACTAAACAATACAAACTAACCAACAATAATTGGTAAATAAACTCTGAAGAAGAAAAAATGTTTTTTGCCATATGCTTTGCAAAATAAAAAATCGATCCGATTATTCGATTAATCGTCAGAATAATCAACTTCAAAAAGATTTGCTAATGACAGCCTTAACTGTAACGCTAATGCTAAGAGAAGTGCATCCAAAGTCAGCGAGTGACTAGGTGTCATGTTCTCGACTTTCAACAGAAATCCAAGGGCAACTGCTTGGCGACGACGCCTGAATGTGCGTGCGTCATTTCATTGACGACTCGTCAATGTTGACTTGTCGTCCATGTTAGCAGCTGTGATTGGTTGTCTATGGAGATGTTGTCAAATATTTTGTAGAGCTTCTTAACTGGCATCAGTTTTGCTGCTACACGTTGACTTTGACTCATTGCGCACTTGAACATGAATGCTGCTCAAGTTTTGAAATGAGTGATTGATTGGCCCCGATTGTGCTATTTTAAACATCGAAAATGTGATCTGGTTTTTGAAGCGCTTGTTAGTGTTGCTTCTGTATTTTATTGTTGTCGCGTCGAATTAGTTGCAGCGTCAATAGTCGTTTGTTCTATCATCTCGTACCCTTAATCTTAGGATGACGTAGCACTGATGGATTATTGATATTGGATTGTTAATTTTTTTTTCATATGTTTACAGACATATGTATCTCACAACTAGTCATTCATTGTGAGCCTTTCAAAGCAAATGGAAGCATACTCAACTTGACTTTGGTAATCTACTGCCTGAAAGTTTTTACCACATTGTTCACCCACATCACCGTTATACGTTACGGCTTTATTGTGTCCAAACAAGACTGCTTTATCCCCAAAGAGCAATATTGTATAGCGGTACCTCCAGATATGAGTGGCCCAACATTTTCGTTTTGTGAGACACAAACCATAATTTGACCAATTTTCTCTTTCTTTCTTTCTTTCTTTCTTTCTTTCTTTCTTTCTTTCTTTCTTTCTTTCTTTCTTTCTTTCTTTCTTTCTTTCTTTCTTTCTTTCTTTCTTTCTTTCTTTCTTTCATTTGTGTGTGTGTGTGTCTGTCTGTGCCTTACTCTCTTTCGTCCTTTCTCTTTTCACCTATGAGCAGGAGATCAGTGACGGTGAGTTGTTTTCACAAGCAAAACAGCTATACTGCGATACTTTTACCCATTGAGCAACAAATTGAACACAAATGATACAACACCAAGACTGACAAAATGTCAAGTTTTCAACAATTCTCTGGCTAGATTAGTGTGAGTTCAGAGAAGATTTGAGACCTTAATTAATGGTATTTAATTTCATATAAACAATGGCCAATTAGAGTAGTATCTCAAAGTTGTATAATGGTTCTTTTAAATGTTTTGAAAGCATCTTAGGATCACTTTTACTAATACAATGTGAGTGATCGAGAGCTACTGAGGCAGTGGCTAAATGGTTTTATCTAACTAGAAAGTTGAAACAACCCAAGAAAGTGAGGCTTCTGTCCTGCATCTGTCATCCTCCATTGGGCTCATCCTCCGAATTGACAGGATACAGGCAGGGCCACTGTATGGATGTTACATCTGTCTCCCAGGCAGCAGCCCAACAAAACAAGTCATCCACATTCATGCCGCTGCCAGGTAAGGATGTTGTCAGCTACCTTCAGTCAGGCACACTTTGCTCCAGGCTATGTCTGGCGCTCATCTTCCATGAGTCAGCAGCAAAAAAAGCAAGAAAGAGGTGTGGTTTCTCATCAAAGGGAAATACCGTCCTGCTGCTGCGTTGTCAGATCAGCCAGGACAACAGCCATTCAAAACATTGGCTGAATTTGGCTGACCACGAATGTGGCAGCTGGAGAAAGGTTTTCACTTGAGAGCCACACGAATTGCACACACTTTAGCATGCTCTCAAAGTACAGTATTTGGTCCTTTTTGTTAATGGAACCAACGCATGCACGCACGCACACACAAACACACACAACATACGGGGGTTTTTCTACCACAGTGGGTACATTCCTTTGACATAATGCATTTCCGAGCCCCTAACCTTAACCATCACGATATATCGCCTTTACTAACCTCAATCAAATTCCAATTGAAACCTGCATTCCAAAAGCAAGTCTTGACCCTCACAAGGAGGCCTGATCTTGTGGGGTCCAACAAAAGGGTCGCCATGACTGCAGGAGGTTCCCACAAAGACAGTAAAACCAGTGATTTGGTCCTCAAAATTAAGCAAAAACCAAGGATACGTGCACACACACACTTAAACCCATTCTTGTCTCAAATGTAGTAAATTTGATCATGTTGCTTGGATTCGTTTTAAATGTGGTTGAGTTGCACAATTTACATGTGACGCCCCTGAGTGAGTTGCAGTTTTCGTGTGTTGTGACCACAAATCCATAAATGATCCCAACTATTCATGAAGCCATTTGACTCTTGTTCTTTAAACATTTGTAAGAACGGAAAATAAATTAACTTGTTATGACACATACACATATTCAGTCATATCGCTGAAATAATACCATCCATTTGGCTCGCTGTTATTGTGTGAATGCAAAATGACGGTCATCCTCTCACTCAAGCTCACAGAGCAGAAGTTGTTATATGTATTTGTTTCTGATTTGCTTTGAATTTGGTGACTCATTTAAGCAACAGTCACAGACATGGAAAATAGAACTCCCCTCATTTTAATTGTTTTATTATCTTATTAAGATTGTTCACATCGGGTGTGGCCTTCAAGGGCCCTGACACACACGCACACACACTTGTGCAGGTGTGTGCAAACACGGAATATAATCCAGAGCTAATTGTATCCACCCCCACAGTGTCTGTCATCTCGTTCTTTGAAAATGGAGGCGTATTTTTCAATTTGATTTGCTGCTGTTTGCTTAGTTGCGCACATGCAGTCATGCTTAGCTGCCCACCTGCTCACACAACACCGTCATCATCACGTGCTGTCCTGCCGATGATGAAATCATCATTTATAATCCATCAATTGGGCAATCTGTTAGGGTCATCACCGACGGACGTCTGTCTCTGACGAATAACGAATTGGAAATTTGTTACGTGGCATCCTCATGCAGGATATTTTTGGGGAAATGAAAGGTAGTAGTACATTGTGTTTCAGTGAAAAAATTATGCCCTTACTTGACCTCCTCCTCTTTAAAGCTAAGGCCCCACGGCTTTGAATGTACAGCACACTTGCTTGATATGTTGTCTTTCCGTTCCGCACACAGACTGGTTGCCGGGACACGGAACAAAGAGAGATCCAGGCTCAGTTCTGCGCTGGAATTTAGGGGTAACAAAAACAAACAACCCCCTGAAGTTGTACAATAAAATGAGTGTGCTGGAGGATTAAAGATTTGGCAATAATATATGTTTCCTTCATCCTGGTTGGCCCTCACTCACTTTGCAGCCTTGACGGTGGCCCTTCTTCCTGCTGTCATGCTGAAAATCCTGTAACGAGAAGCAAATTGCTTCAATTGAACTCAGCTTTAATTCTCGAGTGTGTTGCATCATGTGCACAAAAGTACATTATAAAGAAGTTCAAACAAAAACAATGCAAAAATTACAGCGTGCTAAAGTGACTAAAACATCATACAGAGCCGATAAGAGATGAAATAAATAACAAAAAGGTTTAAAAGAGCTCAATTCATAATAATAATATAGGATAATATAATAATACAGGAGACCAGTCTGCAACCTAGCTAGTGGACATTTGCTTCACTTTGTCAGCCCTACGACAAACAAGTTTTTTTATCTCGTGTCTTTGCCAGCGTTCTCCGACACATCCACTTTGTTCTTGTGCTCACTGCAGCCTGATCAGCAGCTAATGTCACATGGTTTCTGTTATGGTCTGGAGTATGAGCCCAGGGTTCCAAAACCAGAGCTGCATCGGTCGCCTGCACGACCTCAGTCCTGCCTGGCAAGGTTGCGTGGGCACGCACAAACATAAAATGCACAACTTTCCCTCCACACTTGTCTTTGTATAAGCCGCGTTTGTAATTTATTTACATCTGGCCTAATCCACTACTGAGTTGATATATTGAGAACTTTTTCTGTGTGGAAATTCAGGCTGCCCTGTACCATTATAAAATGCCTTGTGGCTTTTGAGACTTTTTTACAATCTGTTTCATGATTCAGCACTTTGATTTCATTGACTTTACCAACAAAGTTTCCCATGGAGATCAAATATCTGTACATACAGTGTGTGTGTGTGTATATATATATATATATATATATATATATATATATATATATATAACCATAATTTGTTCTCAAGTCCAAACTGACAGGACCGTGAAGCCTTCACTATTCGCCCAGGCAAAGTTTAGAGTATTCTTTATTGGTATATGCAGTTAAGCTGAATATACCTCAGGATCCTTTCGTAAATATGCCACTTGAATGGGAAAGTTCTTCACCTTTTTCGTATCCAGTCTTCAAGTCAAGTCAACAGATGTCGGGGACTTCTGCAAGGTGAGAAGATGTTTTCAGTGATGAAAAAGAGCTTCAGATGACAGGACTCATGTCATCTTGCCAGAGACAGCAACATGACAAGCCAATTATCAGTCAGCAAATTGGCAAGACACCACTTTTCTTTTTGACCATGAAAGATTTCTTTTCATTCTTTGTTTCCACAAGTAAAAGATGTGCCTCCAGGTATGTGATCATTTGACCATAACTCTTTTCAATGCGTCGTTAGTTGTGGGAAAGAATCAACTGTTACATTAAATTGCAGTCCCGTCTATCGCTTCATCTTAAAGTATATACAGTAGTGTCAAATCTTTTATTCCCCTAAACCTCCATGTCTAATCTGATACAAAAATCATTCCTAATTGAGAAATGAAGGCAAAAATAGTGTACCAGAGTCAAGTAGAGAGTTTAATAAAAAATGACAGTCATTTCATTTGACTACATTTTGAGTCTTGGCCCTTTGTGCTAACACATGATCAGTCATTTGTAAGAACCGCTACCTGCCAATCAGGGCATCAGTAAATGATGAGCTACTGAATGCTGCTGTCGGCCTTGTGAGAGCGGCAGGAGCACACAAGCACCGGAACGTCCACAGCTGCGTTCTGCGTATTTTTCGTCATTCTTTGGCAAAGATCTTTATGACAATCCAGTTGTTCTGTATGGACGTGACTCTCATTAAATGGTGACTTTTAATGATTTATTTGAGCTGTTCCTTTTCCAGATTGGACAACACCCATCTTAAGTGATGTTTAAAAACAAGAATTGGGTGCACAAGTTTGCAGTTTGTTTTGGATTTTCTTTCTTCAACAGTCACACAGTCTGCTCTAATTTCTAGAATGCCTGTGGAGTTGACAAGGTCGAGCTCTCAACTTCTCATCGGCAGCTTTTCATGAGAGCGTTGTGTACCACTGTATGGTTCTTAAAAAGCTATGTTGGTTCCAGGAAAAAGAAAACTTATTTGACTCGCCATCTGCTTATGCAAATTAAAAGGGATTAACACAATGGGATGTCACTGCGGACGAGACTGCCGCTGAGTGATGGGCGACCCTTACCAGCTTGGTCCCAAAGGTCTGCCGCTAGATGCGGCATGTCTGCTTTGGCAACCGTGTGGGCGGCCCCCATCAATCTTATTTGGTTGAGATGAGAATGATGCAAGTGGCTTATGTGAGATGGGCTTTGACATGAGCGGGTGAAAGAGCGAGCTATGATCCAGCTACTTCAAACCAAGAGCCACGGCTCCCTCTGCGCAGATGAGACTTTCATAGAAGTTCTCAGAAATTCCAAGAACTTCATGCAGATACTTTTTGGAGTGGTGACAAGTAATGCATATGTTGGCCGTATCATATGACTGCGGCAAAAAGAGCTGAAAATTGAGATCCCAATCCAGTTTTCCAAGCCAGTGCAGCATTTCTGTGACACATTGTGGCTGTGTTTTTTTGTAAATTATACTCAGGATGTAAATAAAAGTGTTCATTGTCACTAAGTGGTTTTCAAAGTACTGTAATTACTATTTTTTAGTTTACATTTTCAAGAATTGTGACAGTAAACCTCAATGGAAACGCTAGAGCAAAGGGATATCATTCGCAAGTGACATTTTTTCACATGCAAGTGTTGAATTTTTTTGCCATTGCGATAAAAGAAAATAGGCTCTGGAAACAGGTTTCGCAAATACATGATGCCTGGACCTCATACCACTATGTTTTTATGTCTCCTTTTTGTGTTTGTTCAATATGCAGTGAATGCTTGTGAATGCTAGAATTCTTGGGGCAGATGACATCATTACGCAGTCTCCTCCATCAGTCCATCCATTTTGGTAACCCCAGAACAGAAAGAAGTACTTTTGTGCCCCAAGCAGTTTTGCTTTCTAATTCCAGCTGATAGGACTTCTTATATGTGTTATTATGTCATGTACATTTATTTTTTATACTTACATACTCAGCAGGTCAGACCCTGGCACACACACTGGTCATCACAAATACTCCAGCAGAATATTGGGACAGGGATCCCCAAGAGAACAAAAATTTTCAGTGCAATCTTCACGTTTGACTGAGACCTTTGTATTGCTTGTAATCTGTTATATTTCGCGACAGTTTTTCTTGGGTACTGGATCTCATTTAATTTTCGTCATTGACTTGTCCACCGTTCACATTGCTGGCAGTTAAGCAACGTTTGTAGCTGTTTGAGTTTTTTGGTGTCGTTCTGGGAAGTATCATCTTGCGTGATGTCTTGGTTTTGCTCTTTAGTGAGTCAGGTTCACCTTTGTGCCCTGTCATAAATAAGCAGTGAGCAGAGTGCTCCCCTGCAAGCTTTCTTACCTTTATCACTTTCGCCGACATAACGACAATGAGTCATATGCTCTGACTCAACGCTCGCAGCTGAAGCTTGTGACCAACAAACCATCCAATGTTTACCAAAGACAATTAGGCCATCTCTTACTGGCCAAATCTGATTGCGGGTTAAGTTCTTCCAAACAATTTGTTTCACAGTTATTGTGGGAAGTTATTTTCATACCTAATGGCTTCAAATGGAATAGGATGAGCAGAGCTTGTGTATTCACATCCTTACTTTAAAAATTGCAAACCTCCATTAGCACTTTTGAAAATTTAAAACCACTTCTTTTAAGTTCTTAGTCCAGCACCAATGCGTGAGCGTGTGGGTGTGTGTGCATGCGTGCGTTTTACAAATCGCGGTGATAGTGCATCCAACTGAGAAGTGAACAATTCCGAGTGTTTTCAAAGGCAGATGTTGCATTCTTGTAGGAATTTGCTTTAGGTGGAATATGTTGGAAAAAATGCTCGCCAAATGTTCACCTGTACTTTCTTGTGCCAGGGGAATTTTGAACACATTCAAACTTTTCCTACAATGAAAAATAACGGCAAACATCTGACAAACATATTGCATATAAATGCGACCTTGAATGAATCCTGACAATCTCTGATGTGAACGTGCATTTTGCTAGCTTAGCCAATTGTACTAAATGACCATTCCTCGGTGGGATAAGGGCTTTAGAGTGTCAGTACATGCTTTATTCTTCAATTGTATTTCATTTCTACTGTATAATGGGTTCAAATGAAGGTCGTCATAAGGGCATGATACTGACTTATGTTCCGTCAACATCAAATATTCTGTTTGGTGAAACTCATCAGCTGGCCGCACGTTGGCATTTGCAAGCCATAAGGGTCACAGAGTTGATGTGAGCGCATGTTCTCCTGAAATCCAAGTGGGTGAGAACAGAAAATCCTTCCATTTGTCAACATTTGCTCAGTACAACTCGTTGGCCTCAATGCACTGTTCCCTGACATACGAGGTCTTGGTTAGCGGGCGCGGCCGCACGTGTGCGAAGGTGTCCAAGGTGCATCGGGCCACAATTGTGCGCGAGTGTGTTTGTGCTTGTGCGTGCGTGTATGTAATAGTCCGTCTGTGTGCCGTATCACCACCTTGATGTTATTGTTGCAAATGCATGACGACAGTTTGTCTCACAATAGCAACTAAGCCTCTCCTTTCAAGTGGGTGGCACATGAAAAGTTTGAAAAGCAAGACACACACTTGACTTGTTGTTTTAGGGAGTCTGTGTTTGTTCTGCGAGTTGGAAAGAAGCCCTTTTGTATGAATGTTAAAAATTGTCTTGATGTTCTTTTCACAACAGCTAGATAATATTTGATCACTTGGCCAACTTAGTGAGGCACGTAGCATAAAATGGTGTTGACTGACATCACACCCAGGCAATACGTAAAGCGCAAGGTTACTCCTTGTATTTGGCCGCCACAAGTTCTTGAAGATGTTCTTGAAGATTCACATTAAATGTGGGTCTTACACTATTGAATCAAAATTATCCTACATATTATTCTAACGTGAAATGGCCACTCCCTGCCGCTTCCATTTTTTAAAATTAGTTTGGACATTAGTTGATTCTTTTTTTTTTTTTAAATATTTACTAGGGTTGAACTTGAGATGGAGTGGATATACCTACTCATTATTTATTATGTTTAATTTTTATGAATGAACGCCAACAAAACGTGCCTATGCTAACCAGTTAGCAGTCGCAATTAGCATTTGCATTAGCCATCACCAATTAACTTTAACAAACTCTAAATAACATTTAGTTCACACACATAATGTTATACATACTTACACATCTAATAGTGTCCTTAAACTAACGAACAATGCTTCAACAATAGAATTCCATGAGTTAGCTTGAGAATGGCGCTGCTTGGTAGCAATGCTCCTTCTAGTGGTGGTTTGCGCCATCCTTTAGTAGTGATAGGAGACATGGCCAGTGAGAAAAGCTAATTAAAAGAAACTAGATGCACTGACAAGAATTTGTTTCCATCACATCCTTGGCTGCAGGGACCTTGAGTGGATCCGTAATTCTATTCCAATCATATGTCAACTGTGCCTTCTACACTCTTCTCCTTCAACATGATCTCCGGTGGTTTGTTCACACCTCCTGCCATATTCTGCACCCTCCTCGGCGGTTATCTGAAAACAAGAGTATTCACACCACATTGGAGACTGTGCAGGTGGCTTTTTTAAGGCTTCCATTGGCTTGTAAATGTCATCGTCATCTTCACAGCGCCTCATCAGGCGACCTTGACGCCAACACCAGCTTGTAAATCCAATGCGGCACTCTCTGTCAGCTGTCACAGCAGAGGTCCGACACCCTTGCTCTGCTTTGTTTCATTTGACTCTTTGACCAAGAAAAAATAGCTAAACGTCTGTGAGGCCCTCACAGCTTCGAGAAGCTTTGTACGGCAGAGGGCGCCCCCCAGTGACGGAGTACATACTTGTGGAACATGTTGCACACGTTGGTATGATTACAAGCGAAGCCTCTGCACAACAAAACTTTCCAATAAAGTTTTCACTTTCAGCATGAAGATTCATTTTTCGTGGATTAAAGCTGGAATGACCAAGTCTGGCCCTAGACAGTCCCTATACACCCTGTTTTGCATATATTCCTTCCTCCAAGGCACTGGATTCAAATGATCTTGATTTTTATCAAGCATCTGCAAAGTTTGCCTACAAGCTAATAATTTGAATCTTGTGCGTTGTTGAAGTGCATTGAAAACAGGACAGATAGGGGCTGTCAAGGACCCAACTCTGACATCCCTGGATTAGAGCATCATCTTCCTAAATTGATTTCCGTGTCCTAAAAGTCATTCATGCGTCTGAAAATAAGTGTGAAAGTAATAAAGTAAGTAATCAGGGAGTCGCTGTTTGCCAGTTTCAGTAGTCTACAGGTGCTTGCACGAACATGTTTGTCAAGGTTGTGTTATGCAGACATTTATCTTGCATGATGAGTTAAACATACGGTTCAGTTTGTCTTATAGTATGTCTAAAGGGACAGTACATTCATTGAGATTTTCCCAGATTTTATTATTTTGTCTGTAATTTATTTGATGATTAAGTTGCTTTTTATGTAGTTAAATCCTTTACCAATTGTGATCAACTGAAATCACCTTTGTCACTTGTGATCAATGAAATCACTGCCTCACACAGGCCTCTTAATCAAATTTCCTTTACCCTAAATCGAGTTTCGGGCCCGCTTAATGCTTAGATCTATTGCAGAGTAACTTTAGTGATATGTCATAGCTCTCGTTCTCCCTATAGTGCCTGTCCACACCATAAAATGGCCTAGTCACGACCATACATCATCATTCTTTATAAGATGCATTGAATCCATTCTGGACTCTTGGAAAAACTAAAAGTGGGCATGGAGCCAAAGTCTACAATACTGTAAGACTATCTCGCTGTATCTTCGCACAGTCCAAAACCATGCACACGTACACAGAACTTTAATTGTCAACGACTGTGATGGTGAATTTTTGTTGAAATGGTAAATGATGAAATTGACAGATGTGCACATCAACTATCAGCCAAGTTTGGGGGGAAATCATTTTTGATGGTGGATGAGTACTTAATGATCCCCTCATACCCTACACATTTTTAAAGACACCTTAAAATTACCTTTTGTTATTCAACTTTAAGAGAAACGACATCTCAGATATTTTGTACATATTTTATTTAAATAGCGAGTCATGGCCTTAAAAAATATCAGAATCAGATTATCCAGTCGTGGTTTAGAATTTTCCAACATGAACATACTGAATAGTAATAAAATTAAACAAAGGTTTTAAAAATAGTAAAAAATTGAAGGGCTTGGTCGGTTCTGGTTTCTTAGCGCTTTTGGTGTCATGGTAATTTACAACGAAATGCAGCAAGCTGCAGTGGCACAAAACAGTCAAATTCTGGTCAGAAAAGGTCATGTAAAATACATTCCAGTCCTTGGGCCTTTACTGTATGTCTAAAATGATTCTAACTGGGGCAAAGTTAAAATAGGTTTCACGTAAAAAGGAGAGTAAGATAAAGATGGAACGGCTTTGAATGTAAAAGAGGCACAGATGGAAGAAGTTGGTCACGTTCAACCTGAAACTTGCGGGCTAGGACATCAGCTCAATTCAGAAATCTTCTTCGTCATAGTAACGATGTTGCTTGATCATTTCCTCCACGGTCAGCGCTTCCTGCTCCTCGGTCAGCGCCTCCTGCTCCTCGCCCTCCCAGTAGCCCACATCCTGTGGCGAGCGACTAGCCTCCACCTCGTCGTCCTCGGACGAATTCTTGCCTCTCACCTCTTCTTCTTTGTGCTCCATGGGCTCCTCCGGGAGAGTTGGACCGACTTCTCTGACCTCATCGTGGCTGAGATGGTGCTCTAGCTCGTCTTCTGCCTTGGCCGCGTCGTGGACATCCTTCTCTGGCATGTCTTCCGCCTCTTCTCCACTGCTGGGCCTGCGGTCGTCTGGCGACGGCCCCTCGGGCTGCGGCTTCCTGCCCGGGGACTTGGCGGCGGCAGCTTGGCCCGCCAGTGTGAAGGCCATGCAGCGCTCCTTCAAGGAGGAGCTCCTGCGCAGACAGGAAGCTTCTCTGCCCTGCCCGGGTGGCGAGGAGGAAGAGGAGTTGTCGTCGTTGTCTTCCGGGGGCCATTTGGCTCGGATGGGCTTGCCGCTTGGGTCGGCGGCTGTCACGGCTCCACTTTGGCAGCCGTTGCCTTCGGGTAGTGGCGGCCAAGAGATTTTCAACCTGCGCGCCTCCGCCGGTTTTTCGCTTTTCTCTGGGGTTGCTTGTCCCAGGGCCTCCATGGTGGCGGTCAGGACGTTGACCTTGGCCAGCGGAGACTCCTCCACGCTAGGGCTCACCAGCTCAGAGCCGAGAGAAGAGGGGCTCTTGGTGACATGCGGCAAAGTCGTCGGTGGAGGCGTGTTCATCTCTCCTGCCTCGCCTTTGCTCTCCCACAACTCCTTGTGGGGCCGGTGGCCGAAGCCCTCGTCGTAGTTGCCCTTGGCCTTAAAGAGCTGGCAGAAGTGCGGCTTGCAATACACGTTGTTGTGCAGGGAGGCGTAGTTGAGCAAACTAGATGGCGAGAGGACAAAAAAATAAACATTATGTATATATACATTATGTATATATAGCAAAAACGTGTGAGGACTCGAAGATGTTGTCCGTTCGTAAAAAAATTCAGGAAGATACGCGTTGCACAAAATGTGTTCAGTTTGGACTCCGTGCTGAGGAGTGCAACTGATTTTGTTGTAGACCAGTTCTACTGTACATCCAAAATCTTTCATCTGGAATACAGTACCTACCATTGCTATTGTTGTCTGTTGAACGTTTGAATAGTATTACTTAATCAAGTCTCTAACATTTGGTACTAGAAAATGTTTAGAAGCATGTATCAGTCGTTCTGATATAATATTAGATCCATATTGGAATTGGAAAGCGCTCTAGGCTACAATATGGGAATCGCATCCATGATGAAAAAGTTGCATAGGACACCCCTAATACATAAATATATAATTGCCCATGTTGATACGTCAACGTGTGACTGGTTAGCTCCCTCTAGTGGTAAACTAAAGAAATAATTAAATGGACAGTGCATACATAATGTAAAGTGTGGCTTAAAGGTACAGTGTGTATTAGTTCTCATTTTTAAAAACAGCTATACATTTCAATAGTATGCAAATGTTCTATCACATCAACTTTTTTTAAGTATGAAAATCTTGGGCCTAGTAGTCGCTAATTCTATTAAATGGGAAGTGTCGCTCAGATGGAGGTGTTATGTTTCTTTTAGCTATGGAACACTGAAGGATGAAAACCTGTAGAACTGTAATTCAAATGGCATTTTAGATGTTGGTTTGCATCTTGTGTGCATTCGAGCGGGTTTCTTGATTGTATGCCAATCGTAAATGAAAGAAGGCTTGCCTACAAGCTCTGAAAATGGCTTTGATCAAACCAAAGCTAGCAACCAATATGACAAGATAGTCCTAATGAATCCAACAATGAAAGTGAGGCACAAATGTGTACTGCCTCCTCACCTGAGTTTGGTGTTGCAGTGGCAGCAGCGGAAACAAGCGCTGTGAAAGACCTGCTGATTGGCTACGAGCCTCTCCAGAGGGTACACAGTCTTCTGACAGGACACGCACGCTTCCCGCACGGGTAGACAAAAATTCTGCACAGGATATACAGTTAAAGACACACCAATGTGAGGGGAGTGTGTCTGTGTGTATAAATGCGTGTGAAAGACTCACCCTCGGAGTTTTGGCTGGAGAACAGGAAGCAAGATTGCCAGGACCTGTGGCAGCAGTAGGCAACAGACAAATTGAAAACTGAGTGGTGCAGTTTATCTTTTTTTTTTTTTTTTAAGTGAATGGCGCCAGTAAATACATTACCGTTGTTCTCTGCATTAAAACTTTTTCTGTTGTTTAGTGCCTCAGACTCTGGACTCTGTAATGAGAGAACAATTTGTGTCACATGTTGATGATCCAAAAGTCCTCGTCGTATCCTGCTTCATGCTGAGCTCACCATGTCCAAGGAGTAGGGTGGGACATTCTCCTTCTGTTTGCCACCAAATGTTTCTTGCAGATCAGTCTGACAGGGACAAATGACTCCTATTATTAAATGGTCTTTTTTTTTCACGAAGTAATTAACTCCGTGGATTTTTGGGAATATTTATAGTACTCCGACTGACCGGGGTGACCTCCTGTTTGGAGATGGCTGCCTGGTAGAGAGCCATTCTGTCTCGTAGAGGAGTCGACTCTGCGAGACTTCCGTCTGATCCAAACACAAGATACGACATTCAAAGTAAAAGGAAAAGATTCTGCTTGTTACACTTTCTTCTTTTGTGGTCAAACTGTTAATCGGGGCAAATTTTGTCAACCAGGTCTTTTCTCGTTTTCTGGAATATTATCAGAACCTCTTTAACACTACCCGCTATTGCTGGGGTTTGTCATCTTTTAAAATTGGTGTGTGATGTCGTCTTTATCCCAATTACCTTAAAAAACGGGAAAAAGAGGGAATGATCTATAGATGTGCCAAGAAAAATCATGAGCTACTCCAGTCCGCTTTGCAGTGAAGAACAAAAAATGTTAACTTTAAAGAATAGCTGGATAGATGTCACACCATCCGATACACCCGCACTCTCTGTGAAATGGACCCAAGTGTGGTATTTAGCATTTAGGTGGAGCTTTTTAAGCACAGTCGGAGTACATACCCCCCAGAAGCTGCTCCATACTGGCTGTATTAACACTGTTTCCTCCGCTTGGCTGTTCTTGAGACAGCTGTGACGAAAAGAGCAGGAAAAGAATATAAGAGGCAATTAAACACAAGCCAGTGAGGAAAAAATCGCTTGTCAGTGTGTCCTGCATGACACACACTCTTCATGTGGCAACGTGCTATGTCACGTTCAGAAAAGGTTACCTCAAAGCCACTGTTGTGTGTGTGTGTGTGTGTGTCTTAGTCTCCCCACCACATTAATCCCCTTAATGAGCTCAGAAAGCCCGACAGACAAACCAGTCTGATCAGCACGAGACAAAACACACCGCACATGTCTCTGCTTCTATGCTGTATATTTGAAGTCAAATCATGAAACCCCACAAGATTTGGAAATGTCTATTCTTATCAATTTCAACTTTATTCAAGCAGTTAAAAGACCTATATTGTGCTTATTTTTAACTTTCCACTGTTAAATATTGGCATATAAATGATTAGGCATCATATTTGGCACAATGGCGATTCAATTTCTTATGAAATAGTTGAGTTATTGAGTCATATTGGGTTATTGTGATGGCTATATTTCCAAACCAAAATACACCTTGAGCCTTGCTGAGGGGAGTTTTATCATTTTCTTGCAGAACGATTATGTTTGGTGCAGAAGATCCATCCATTCATTAACTAGAGCCGGTTATCCTCACAAGGGTCACAGGCTTGCTGGTGCCTATCCAAGCTGGCTTCAGGGAGTAGGCTGGGGACACCCTGACCTGGTTACCAGTGTTAGGTGTAAGAATGTCAAAAATTGGCAGAAACTACAGCATTCACTTTGAATTAATTGTTAGCAATTTCAGCAATTTATTCGCAACCAAGTATGAAACACAGAGACCAAAAATGTGTGTTAGATATGTCCCGCTTCACTTCAGCCCCAAACCACCTCCGTGGTATTGAATCAATCCCCATGGGTGGATTATGTTGCACAGGCCGAGGGGGAAGCTTATGGGAGGGACCAACAGATGTTTGGGGGGGGGGGGGGGGGGGGGGTATCCCAGACACACGAAGAGGGGGTGTAAACATGTGGCCAGCCCGATGTAAACACGCACACTCACACACACACACGCAGGCGGGCTTTCAGCAGGGTAGCTCAATGATCCAGACAAAGAATCTGCCGCTAACCTTGATGCCGTCCAAGCCCCCGTCTGGATTGAAACATGCAATCTCTCTTACCCACCACTCAATAAAGCCGACTTCACATTGAGCCTTTCAAAAACAAAGACAAGGAAGGAAAACATTCAACTCAGCACCGGCCACAATGTTTGGTGCCAAAGAAGCACTCCTAGACTTCCTCCGATGAAGGCAACTTTGAGAGACAGCTTTTCATGATGAAGACAACAACTTGGAAGACATCAAGAAGGGCAAAGAGAAAGAAAAGCAAAAATGCATATGTTAGCTACCTCTTGTGAAGAGAACCAACAATTGAGGCGGATTGACGGAGAAGCCGGCGCGGACGCTCTGACAAGGCGGTGCTCAGCTCTGACGGGTCCAGGCGCAGACTGAGAGGGGATGAGGGCTGAAGCAGGGCCCCCGGGGGGCCTCGGCGAAAGGGTGGGAGGCGATGGAGATGGGGAGCAGGTGCAGCGGGGGGCTCGGGGGTGGGGGCTCATACTTGATGGTTTGTGGGATAAACAGGGGAGGTTTAAGGGGGCGTAATCAGAAACGTTTGCAGGAGGGTTCCATGATGCCGAATGAGCTCCAAAAGTCAGGGCTAAACTACCGTACAAGCTGGGGGACCAATTTTAGGACTTGAAACTTGCTTGCTTCAAACTTATGAAAGACTTGATTTTACGTGGGTCTTGAACTAGGTGAATGACTTGACAAATCTCACACGCTTCGTTTTGGAAATTGAATCTTCATTGTCAAGCCTTTGTACCAAGCCAGAACGTGATGTTGGTTGAATTTCTAAGCTAAATTCACTCTTTTGAGCCGTGGAATACAGAATAAAACTGAACATTGCACTGCAAAAGTTTTTTACACATCTTTCCTCAAAATAGGGGTTCTTGGAGCTATGGGGTTAAACAAAAAAATCATAGAAAACAAATTAAACAAGATTTTGACCTCAGGTTTTCAGCACACCTTTTACCTGAATTAATAGCATAATAGCTTTCTAACAGTTATGTAAACCATCACTTCTATATCTCATTGTAAATCAAGTAAGGTGTTTATAAAAAAAAGGTCAGAGATCCTTATGATCAAATGTATTACTGAGCAGAATGCAACAGGTGTGTTCTCCTACTCCTAAGTTTTACTTTTCACACTAAACAGGAGACAGAAAAGTGTTAGCGTTATGGGCTAGCTAGCTCTCTGAAATTGTACTGGCTAAAGAAAAGGCTAAGTTGACGAGTAGGTGAGCATGGCAAGACATGGTCTGAAATCTGATTGGACCAAAATGTGGAGTTTTCAGCCAGCGGAGAAGGCCTCCCTGGCATTTCATACATCCAACCCAGATGGCTAAAGAGCCGCTTTTCTTTCCAGGCCTGACAATAGGGCGTCGTCGTGCGGGGACAGGAAGGATGGGGATGAGGTAGGGGCCTATTTGGATAAGCGTCAGAGGGAGGCGGCCGGATTAAAGGGGTAACCAAAAGTGGAGGGGGAGGTTTCAAGTGTGCTTGTGTGTTTAGGGATGGCACACGTGACTGATGAGGTAAGCATTGCTTGAAGATCAGATGATGTCATCAACAAGCAGCATGATGTCACGATGCTAACAATGAAACACAGCGGGGGCCATGGTGCGAGCCTCTGCACCCTCGCTCACATCCTTTCATTTGCGCCTTCAGCGCTTCATAATCAGGCAAGTATGCAATAAAGCTACTTTTAACAAGGCTGCACTTGTGGACTACATCATCCAAGTGGTGCGCTCATACAACAGCCAACTTGTGCCAAGCGAATATTACCATATGCCTATTTAAGGGATTTAAAAGTTGTCATTCCGTCAATATCCAACTGTGGACTTAAAACTGCACAGAAATAAAAGAACTATTTTTTTGTGTGAAATCAGTTTAAAAAAAAAGTACAATTACAGTTTAGAACTTTTTGGTGCCAATTTTTCATGGCAACTTCCACCTTGACCACATGCACATTTTTCATAGATATTAGGAGATCCTCTGGAGTTATTCTCGTATTATCTCCACCGTGCACAATAAAAATGACAAGAGTGGTTAGAAATATTCCATTATCAAAACAGGCCACATACAATGAATGTCATGCAATAATATCTTGTTAACTAATAGGAAGGTAACAACTTCTATAAGAGAAATAAAACAGATGAGAAAACATTCACAAAGTCAGAAAGAGGTTCACCAGCGATATGAATTACATGTTCAATCTCACCAGGACAGTAATCCACAAAAACCAGGCCGATTCAACACTATGTAACAAATGTATGGCAGGCAAAATTGACGCACTTTTGCATTAACGTTTTTAAGCCAACAGCAAGGAAATTTTTTGCAACATATTCAATGTTTTTTTTTTTTTTCCCACAAGTCATGTCATGTGTTTTGATTCGACTACTGCTGATCATGTCTAAGCAGGCTGCCGTTGTGGTGAACTCAATACAAAGACATTCCTGATCCAAAGATAAAAGCGGAAAAAAAGGTCACATGAGTGAACAAGCCAGCATTCCGAGGCATGGCCTATCTTCACTCCAAGCTTTCTGTCAAGATGATATGAACCCATGCTGATTTTCAAGCACTGACTAGGTAGCATTTTCCCAACTTTCTGCTCTGCAACGATTCTCAATCCAAAGTAGGTTTTGGCTTTTTTTTTTAAATGGAGTCCATACTCACTTGCTTGGAATTGACCCGTCCACGCAGCTGCGCTCGACTGTTGGCCAGCCGTTGCCAAGCACACTCATCAGGTGGCGTCATATCCTCTATGATGACACGTGATGGCTTAAAGGCGCACATGCCGGACCTCAAATGCTTTCAAGTGCTCGTCGCCTTCGTTGACATAATAAGGAGTGACCACATTAATGATGAGTGCTCATTGTGTGGACATGTGACCGAGCTCCAATGTGTACCTCTTTTTATGGGGTTGTTATGAGGATTGATTTTGTTTGTGGTCTCTTGACATGACTTTTGCTTTGTTGGCGACTCCAGTTCATTTCAATTTCAGTAAAACGCCTGTTTTCGCTTCTTCATTCGAACCGCCTCTGATTCCCATTAGTAGTCGCTACAACATTCACTTTTGTTGTTGTTGTTTCGGCTTAAGAACAACATCACGAAGGGGGCGTTGCAACCACATGTGGCGTGGCTTCAGTCACGAAGATGTTTCACTTCCTGCTTAGAAATATTGGTAGCAAAAATAAATAAAACTCATATTTCATCCTAAACTAGATCGCTAATGTACCATAATCACTTTATGTTCCGTGCGATTGTTCCAATTTGAGATTTTCAAGCATTAGCCCCCTTTCCATTCGGACAAAGGCCGACGAGAGGCGAGCGCAGCATGTGACGAGGAGTGTGATGCCTCCGAGGCTCTTTTGACAACAAACTGATTGAGTCTAAGCGTGACCGATTAGCGACTTGTTCCATCGGCAGTCTGAACCAAAGGCAAAGTTGTTGACATGTTTTGAAATCAGAACAGCTGCACTGACCCCGGAGGCGGCGCAAAGAAATTCTGTTCTAGTATGTTCCCAATCCTTGTGGAGACGACTCACCTGATCCGTCTCACCCTTTTCGAAAATCATCTTCAGGTGGTTGAGGGGAACGCTTGGTCTTTCTGATTCGGGTACTTCTGCCGGCCCGCTTTCTGGTTCCTCCTTGGCCTCCATCCCCGTTCGCTCCTGATGGGCGTGACGGCCGTGTGCTGCCAACTCTGAGTCTTGCTTCAGGCAGAAGTTGGTGGGTGTTGGCGAGGTTCTGGATCTACGATGTGGGCCTCAGCACACCACCCGTTGATTGAGGTGACTTTCTCTGAAGGCTGAACTGGATGGTTTCTTTTGAACACCTATGTTGCAGGTGCCAAGGGATGACTGTGAAGATTCTGCCGCCTACAAAGACAAAGATTATTTATAAGTGACTTCTGCCTGCCAGTGAGTGGTCCAACACACTCAGTCAGCACAATGATTTGTATCCTCAAACTAAAAGCTTATGTCCAATAACCAAAAACTATATTTGTTAATCTGTTTAAAAAAAAGACTTTTAATTCATTGTGTACAGACTAATAATTTTGGGTAAAGAGAAGTTCTGTGACTTGGCTAACCCTTTATGTTTCAGAACCTGTTAGTCAGTTAAGAGTGGGTGTTGTAGTCCTTGAGATTGGTCTTCTCAACTTTTTTTAAGAGTCCATATTATGATATTTTAAACTTTCAATTGTGAAATATATGCATATAAATCACATTTGGCACACTGGCGATTTATTTCTTATTAAAATGAGTTTTATAGTACCAATATTTCTAACCAAGTAGTGAAACGTCTCGTTTACTGAAGCCGGACCCGTCACTGTGTGGCTGGTGCAACCTCTTCATGACATTGGTTAATGCCGGTCGGCCACAAAGCTACTGTCCATCCATTATTTTAACTGTTTATCCTCACGAGGGTTGCGGAGCGCTAGAGACTACCCCAGTGGAATGAATAAATGAGCCAAAACTGGTATTTTACTGACATTGAAATGCAAAACAGCGTCAAGAGGCCGCACTCACTAAAAGCTGTTCCTTTCATTAAATCAGTCCCGTGGGAAACCAGTATTCATAACAAGAGTTCCGCCCGCGGGTTAATTATTTACTACTGACATTGATTGTCTGGGAGCGCCCCCCCAAACACACATTTTCGCCACCGGCATTTTCTACCTGTGAAACATTGTAACTAAAAAAATGAAAAATTGCTGTTTATTTGGATGACTCAGAGCAAAACTTCTCCAGAACTTCTGAACCAAAATAACACTCAGTGACGCGAATGAGGTCGGCGTGTATTTACTCTTGCATGGATGATACAAGGACTTGCTATCGTCATCAGGACCCTCGCAAGTCATATTTATCTGCTTGGGTGGGGCCAGTGCTGAGAGCGCAGAATAAGCAATGACTGTTTAGAAATGCATCAAAAAACAAATGATCCTGCCATTTTGTCTTGATATGCTGTAGCCTTGACAAGGTCTTGGTCTCATTGGTGTGGTCATGAGTGCAACACTAGATAAGAGAAATTCTCTTTCGCTGTCGGAAGACAAGAAACGTAAAACTTCTCATCAAAGAATGCCCGATGGGTGCAATAGATTGCCTAAACTTTGACTACGTTTCCCTGACGGGCTCCAGATGTGATGACTCACCATTTCTTAGACACACAATGAGTGATACGAGAGGCGCCTTCTCTAGTTAAATGGGGAAAGTTTTCACAATGATGCTCAGAAACAAGAGTGAGTGAGGTTAAAGGCATTTTAAACAAGTGGCGGACAAATAACTTTGTCAGAGGGGGAGGGCGGGTGTCGGGGGGCAAAAAGACAGCATAGACAGGAAACAACTCTCCGCAAAAAAACAAAGAGCCATTCAGACAAGGGAGGAAAGGAGCCAAGAAATATAGACTTTTAGTCAAAGAAAAAGTCCAAACCTGAGCGTGTCTGAGGACACGGCGATCCGCTGGTGCGATCAAGCGTCGGCCGGCCGGCAAGAATTGCCACAAGGCGCTCCAGATGTGAAAGCAAGAAGTGATCAGTACCCAGCCCACCCCCTACGCCCCACTTAGAGAGTGAGCAAGAGAGAGAGAGCGGGAAGGAAGGAAAGCGGGACGTGAAGGGGCGGGGAGGAGGAGAAAATCAAAAACAGAGGTGGTCAGTGAGGGCAATGAGGGAAAATAAGTCCAGGAAATGGGGGTGGGGGGCGATCTATGGTGGCAAACAAAACACCACCTCAAACTTTGTTAACATAGGATCGATTCAATGCTTGCCGTCTGTTGGCACACTCAGTGGAGTTCTAAAGTGTCAGATGTTCACCTACCATTTCGCATTGCGCTCCTCTTCTACCAATTTGTGCCAGACCAACAAGTCAGAAGCCAATAAAACTCTAATTGAATAAATACAACTCTACTATACTGAGTAAGTGATTCTTTACCATTAGAGGAAGCCCGCATACCACGTGCAACATGACGGTATTAAATGACCAACAGTATGTTTTAAATATAATCAGAGGTCTAGTTTTCATTAAGTTATATTACCTGGGGGTGACGACTTCTCCAGAGGCGACCATGTTTGTTATAGCAACGGACAATGGTAAAAGCAGCACCTGTAGCACCTCCTGCTGTCCGTTTTGTAAAACTGTCTAAATCTTACACACTGTCCCTTTAAAGCTAATCTAAAGTCCCATTTTTTGCAATACTTTGTATTTCCTGTTTTTACTCGCATCACTACATCTCAGTGCCGTAATGCAAACTTGCTAAAGCCCGTATCCCACTGTGAGATGAACATCAGCTCATTTGTTCACCAATCATTTTGCCAGACGTTCACCTACTTCTCTTAAAACACATAAATTTAGTTCAACATCTGGAGAATGTTTGTGACTTTGAGACAAACCCTGACGCAGTAAAAAAATCACACAAAAAATCTGAATACCAAAAATCCTGCAATGTTTTTCTGTGAAAAAAAAAAGAAACAACAATTTTTGGGTTTAGTTTCCCTTTATGTAAAATTTTCTGTCATCTGATATTTTATGCAATGGGTTACAGATGCCTATGGATGCAATAGATGAGTTTTTGAGCCTGAAAGATACGTCAGTTGAGTACAACTAGAGGAACTTGTCAGGGCTGATCAGTGATAACGAAAGTGTACCAAAAGTCGTCAGTAGAGCGCGACGGACGGATGGAATGTTCTTGATAAACAATTGACGGTCGTGATTCTTGCCACTAGGAGAGTTGATGGACAGTTCCTTGGCGCTGACCGTCAAAGACTTCTTGTGGCCCAACGGAGCCACGGAAGTCATCAGCTTCGCCGGCTCTGCAGACTCTTGCGTTTCAAAATTTTTCGAGGGGTGCAAGAAAATGAGCCAGAAGCTGACAGGCTGCAAATGCTTAACAGGAGCGATTTACAATTGCTGCATTCGTGTCCTTCCTGACCAACTTTCAATCTTTTTTTTTTTTGCCTATTCTAATCAGCTAACTATAATCAAGAAAAAAAACCCCGTGAATTTTCCTAAAAAAAAAAAAAAAAAGCAAGTAGAATTCCCTGTTTCATCTTTTTTCTAGCTCTTAAAGGGAGTATGTAAAATTTTTCGTATGCGCCTGTGAGAGCTTCAGGGGCATTACGATAAATGCAGCAATACACACTCCTCCTCCGGCTGTCCGTAGTACTATAATGTACTATAATTTAATGATTACTAACCCGACGATTATATGTATTTAAATAATACTGTTGGTCATTGAGAACACATGTATTTGCTATTTTATGACATTTATAATTTATTCCTTTTTGAATGAAAAACAGTCTAAATCTTGCATATTGTCACTTTAAGTCAAGCCTGAGTAAAACAGACTCAAACACAACAAGCATGCAGACATCCAGTAGCTGCTGCCGCCCACTGCTCACACCCAAACATTCACGTTCCACCCCACCAGGCACTGTATTTAAGGCCTATGGTTTTACACACAGTAGACACTATAAACATAAAGTATTTCTATTTTGTCCTTGCAATTTGCGTGTGTGTCCAAATACATTTCCAAATGCCCTTAAAAGTCATGCTTAAAAAAAACAAAAAAAAAACTTTGGAGTGTATGCAGCATATGGAGTCTCCATATGGCAGATTTTCATCAACCCAGCAATAAATGGCGGTAATGATTGATTTCAGTATAACATAGCAAATATTTTCCATTTGGTGGGTCCAGCGACGAACTTACAATGTCGTCTTGGGCTCTGGCACATTGCAGGTGATTACAATTATTATCATTTTAGGCAAAGCTCACATTTCAGAGTCAATATTTGTCTTTTTGGTCAGATAAGAAAAAGCAGGACAAGGTCGATACCCGTGCTTTTTGCTTTGTTCAAATGGAACAAGACTGAAGTGTAGAGATGTTTGCACTTAAACATGCTGACAGAAAGCTGCCACCATTCACCCATAACTAATCGATGATCAAATTTTCCTACAAGATGTTAAAAAAACAAGATTGTTCCTGTACTATTAGGGTAAATTGTTTGTTCTACAGTACTTGTGAATTTATTTTTTATCTCGAAAAATGACAAAAATATTCTTGTAATACGACTTGCTTTTTACTTAAAATATACTACAATTTTCTTCGTATGATTTTTCAATTTACAGAGAATAAAATAGCATTCTGATCACATTGTTGTTTTTCATCAAACAATATGAATTGATTCTCAAAGTTTTTCTTTTCATTAATGTACAACTTTTGTTCTTGTAGTATTTATTCTTTTAAATAGTTGTGAATTTTGCTAACTCTCAAGTAAAGTTTATAAAGTACAGTATATCGACAAAGTATTTTTGTATTTGTTCATTGACAAAACATATAATCAATTGCAGTAATAAAAAATGCCCACCAGATAGCACTGTTCCCTTGCTTTTGCATCCTCTTCGCGTTCATGATCAAAGATACATGACCAAAGAAACAAATTCCGTCATCTGTCTTGACCATTTAAATGGTACTATGTTATTGATCCAAATAATTTAGTCAGTTTCTTAGGAGTTTCATTTTATTTTTCTGACAACTTTCTACCTTCTTACATTTGAAAGCAGATATCTGAACTTTGTAGTGTTGGGCGCGCTTCTTGATCACCTGGTATCACAAGGTCGAAAACCCACAGCAACATGGACGAAAATCAGCCACGGAGTTTTAATTTAGACAAGCACGTTGTCCTTGTCTTTTTTATGCTGTTTCACAGAGGTATGGGAGCGTTTTTTTCAATACAATGCATTTATTAGTTGATTTTAAAAATATTTAGAGTGCGTGAAAAGTTTTCCCCATCCTAATTAATTCGTTATTGTACTTAACCGACAAATATTTTTTAAGTTACTGTACTTTACACGTTTTTTTTTTTACGTCGGTTGAGCTGCATTCGCAATGACATCACTTTCGTTAGACAGCAGAGGACGCTATTGTCCAAAATGAGGCTGAAATGAATTTGCTTCCTTATTCGGAACGCAAGCCGAATTTAGACTCGAAGGTGCACGTCATACACTATTGCAATTGACAGCTTTGCATTTCGTTGCCCTTTAACTTATTAAAGGTCAGCTAAATTTGATTTTTATTTCCCTTAAAAATGTTTTAACCATTACGAATCCTAGTAGCTGATTTTAAGTATACAGCGATATTTTTTGCCACCACCAAAGAGACTCCTAAAAAATATAACCAAGACTTTTAAAATCATAAAAAAAAATGGAGGGTGTCCGGGGAGTGTTTTGGTTGCGCTTCAGCATTTTAGAGGGCAAGTAGCATTGTGGGGAATATGTTTATTTATTTATCTGAGACCAAGCTATATCGTCATGATTGCCTATGAGTCGTCTACTGCTTTGTGACTTTGAGCGCAGCCCACGGCCGCGCGTTTCCCCTCAAATCCCGGAAGTGATCGGCGGCGCGCACAGGGCGCGTGGTCGCTCGAGCGAACGACGCAGGTGAGCTCGCGCATTTTCGTCACCTGTCAGCAAAGAGAAAGCAGCACAAAAAAACACCGAACAAGCAAAGCATGTCGTTGACAAGCAGGATGTAGTTGGACGCACACAGAAGCTTCTTTTTTCATCTTTCTTCCGCCCTTGCTTTCCGTAAGCGTCCACGCGAAAAGGAAGTAAGTTGACGCGCGTTTTACGAGGGTTTCGGTCTCTTCTGGATGTTCTTGTGCGTGAGCTTTTGTGTGTGTGTGGCCTAATTATGAGTGCCTTGTGGGCTCCGGCAGGGTTTCATCTCGTTTGAATGACTTCTTGTTGAGTTGTCGCTTTTAACGAGGTGATGTGCTGCTCATCGAATTCAGTCGTTGGTTCGTTTTATTATTGTTGTCAATGTTTTAGCTTGGATGTCCCATAGAGCCAGGACCTCATTTTATTTATTTTTATGTAGCCCAAGTAAAGCTATTTTGAAGCAGGAAATTGGGTTGTAACTGCTATGAATCTGTGACTGTTCTTGCTTTTAGTTGGCTTTCTTGATCTATGACACCCTTGGCACATAAATTAGTTGAATTCACTTGAAATCGTGGTATCATGGATTGTTGTTGCATGGGCCCAGAAAATGTAAAAACAGGAATGACGGGGAATGGGATTTGATCTTCGTTGACGTCTGCTAGAAAACGTTTCTAAAGCTGTGCCTCCATCTTTCTGACATCCATTTAATAGTTCAATTGAGAATGTAATGGTAAATATTATGGATGTAGTGCATTAAATATACAATTATGAATGGAAATCCTCTGAAATTTGCAAGACATGTTCATATAATTCAAATAATAATGACACACCTATGGTTCTTTATCAAAGTCGTTGGATCAACATTTCTATAGCCGTAACATCGCTGCACTTCTATGATACTAACAAAGCTAAGCATTTGCCTTTGCAACTATGGTTTTCTTTAAAACAATTACGACCATAAGAGCTTAACAACCACTGAGATGAGTCATTCAGCAAAGATAAACATCCAAAAAACTTGAATGTCATTTCATTAACTAAACACTACTGCACACCTTATTAAAGTAATACTCAATTTCTAATTTAATGATTCACTGTCATTGGTTGTTTAAATAAAACATGGCAACCTGATTGGTGTGCACTTGTGGCACAAGATTAATGAACTCAGCTTGTTTTGAGTCATGCAGGCATGTGCCATATATTGCTTTCCAAAATGTTGCCATTCATTCCTCCTGAAAGACCGTCTATCACAAATTCTTGTAGGCATCTTAAAGAAGGTCTTTTCCACAAGGGCATAGCCAGGGTAACGCAACACCTAAGTCAGGTTCTCATGAAGTGGAATAAGTAAATATATGAAATGTAAACAAATAACTTCTATGTCTAAGAATATTATATGCATGTAAAAATGACAGAAAAATTAAAAAATGTTCCACTTGTGGAAGGCTGTAGACAGACAAGGCCCGACCTCCATAGAGCCCCGCCCCTGCTCCCATGCTGCCTATTAGTCGACTGTTGGACACCATTTTTTATGCCTGTTAAGATAAACAATGGAAGTGAGTGAGTTGCAAACTTTGTATTCATTGTTAGCTTCGTTGTGGGACGTTAGCGCACGCATATGCAAGCATGTGTGCCTGTGGTCGCCAGATAACGGAAAAAGGCTCCTTGTGGGGCCACCTTACCAACAAGTTATTTTGCTATCTGCTTTGCATTTATTTCAAAAGGACAGACATTTGTTCAACGGACATGATTTAGTGGTTTTCAGCAGTAAAATGATAATACTTTGAAGGTAATTTGATAGCTGAGTTATTTTTTTTAAGTACTATTAATACATTTGAACACAGATTCTGCCTCATGCTGTGGACTGAAAATGACAATGTTCTCAGGGCCTGGATAAGAAACAGTCATAGCTCAGCTTTTGAACGTCAGTCACATGACCAAACCCAAAATACAGGTGAGCCGCGATTGTTGTTACCTAAGCCTTGAGCAGATGTGTTTGTTTTTAGTGTCACTGGCATCTCAAGTGTCAAAATCTATTTTTAAAGATATCAATTGTACGCAAATTGTAAAAATAATGTTTCTTAGCAAATTAATTGTCTCTAGTTCATTTTCTATAAAACACATTCATTCACATGTGTACCTAACACGTTCTCGTCAACCAGTGAATTTTTTTAGCTAGATAGGAGATAAATGCCCCACCTTTTTGGCGCCACTGTCTGTACTGTCTGACTTGATGGCCTCCTAACTGACTGTCGCCAGTGACAAAGTTGCTCTCAATAATTTTTGAGACTAATCGCTATGTGCTGCTCTGCCATGCTGCTGTTCATCATGTAAAGCTATATTTAGAAACATCACGTTGTGATCCTTGTATTTTTAGCACGGAAGTCAAAAAAGGATGTTTAGATATTCTTGGAGCGTTAGATTAACAAAAAAAAAAAAAAAAAAACGGTAGTGATGATTTAGAAGTATTTTTAGCATGCCTGGAAAAACCAGCCAGTGTTATAAGTCTACTTGCCTCTCTGCCTGGATATACAAACTTTTTCTCACAAGGCCATTTAGAAAAAATAATAGATCCAAGGGGCACTTAGATTTTTTTTTTTAAGCACACCCAAATCAATCATGCACTTACATATTGTTTCTGTTTCAGTGCTTTTTTTTCCAGGGATTTTCAACACATTGTTTTTGTGATAAAAACCTTGTAGCCCTCCATAAACTATCTGCCACTTTAATGAACAGCAGCTGGATTTCATTACTTCAAGTTGACTCTTTTTTTTTTTTTTTTGAAAAGGCCATATCATAAAATTTTCAACTTTCCACCTTTAAATATATGTACATATATGGTGAAATCTTATCTTTTGCATATTGGTATTTTTTTATTTCTTATTTACTAGGATATAAATGTACTTGAAACATCACAATATTAATATAAAAATAGAAGAAAAAAATCGATATGCTTTGTTTTTTTTTTTTTTTCCTGTCCACTTTCATACTATGTCGGGGGTGTGCTGTGCAATGACACCACTATGCAGCCGGTTCTAGAAAGTCAATGCTGCTTGTACAACGCACAAACACAAACTATGGAGGGCAGATACCTTCTCCCGTCCAGGTCCGTGTGACTCGATCACGTTTGCTTTTTCTGGGCTTTTTCTGAACATAACACACAATCTAATTGGAGACCAAATAGTCAATCAGTGTACTTCTGCTAGCTCTGGTTGACTAGCTTTGTGCCACATTCGTAACATATGGCAAGCTGAGCACGCAGAAGGGACAAAACTGGGCGTGCAGAGCGGCAAGTTGGGTTAGGGTTAATCTTTATCAACCCTTTATTAACATTTATTAACCGTGCATATAGATAAAATCTTTATTAGCTCGTAATAGTGGCACAAATATAATTCTATACGACACCATGACTATCCTTGCTCTCTGCGCATGTGAATTAAATAACCTAAATAAGAACAAATATTCATTCGCAACAGAAAGCAAATAGCCCGTAATCAACACAACACAAATCTTCACCAAATAAAATAAAACAAAACCAGATGACGTACAAAGCAATGTATGCAAACTACAAAATAATTCATACACACACGTTCCTCAAATACATCGTAAATGAATGAAAATACTGTCTATAATGTACCAAATAATAGTTACGATTTTGATATATATATATATATATATATATATATATATATAATATATATATATATATATATATATATATATATATATATATACACACACACACACACACCGTATAGGTTAATCGTCTGTTTCACAGAAACCGCGCCTCTCACCGGATGGCCACCTGATGACATTGTTCAAAAGCCGACTAAAGGGGAAAGCCCAAGAACCAATAAAAGTAAATAAATAGCTCCTGTAATATAACCTTGGGGTATGTAAACTAATGGCCGCAAATGTGATTTTACACCGTCACGAAACTCAAATGTAGATATAAACAGTTCTTTGTGCATTGAGAAACAAAGGTGCAGTAATGGCCTCTCTATCGGGTGCCATTTTTATTATTTGCCTAAATTGATGGTAGAACCACTTTCAGTATTCAAATGCCATGTTTGGGCTGACATGCTGCCTCAGGTAGTGCAAAGTGCATTGTGACGTGCATGTTCAATGTGCATTGTGCGATGAATCACTGGAGGCATGTGCAAAAACGGCATCAAGAACAGAAAGGGATGCAAACATTCACGCTCCAACACACACATTGTCAAATCGAAAGTAAGAAATAAACAATCGCAATAAATCACAACGGCGCCAAAGTCCTGTTCTATGATATTGTTGGATTAGGTATGCCGGATAGACTTTATGGCTATCCAAAGTCAACACGGATTCGGTTACAGTGGATTGCAACACTGCATTTTGATTGGGCAAGATTTACACCTTGTTCCCATTGGATCAAAATAAGACATAGTTGTACAGAATTCTTAATGTTGGCGTAGTTGCAAGATAGATAGATTAAAAAAAAGAAATCCATACATCAATTTTATGTGTAGCACCAGTCTTTTTGTGTACTTTTTGTTTCCAAATGCTTTTTCCCCCCCAACTAAATTGAAAAGCGGTTGACTTACCTTGGGTTACCTGACTTGTGATTTGAAAACGTTTTTCTGAAAACCGTGTAGACGTTTTTCGTCTAACGTTATTTCACGTTATTGCGATTGTAGTGCAGGTGGAGGCCAGCCTACGGTTTCTTGCCTAGCTGTTGCCTTAGTTACTTGGCAGAAATGGCACTTCCAGCAAATAACACGTACAGCAGGTTCAGAACAGACATGTCTCATTGTTTGACTCGATTATTGACTCAAAAGATTAGTTGTGATTAGTATGTGCACCTCAACTCAACCGTTGGAAAACATTCTTCAAGATCGCAATTTTTTTCATTACAACTTTTTATTCTGAAACGTGCTGCTTTTTCTTTCTTAGTGTGGCACAAATACCCATTTGCAGCATTGCAGCACTTTCTTTCTTTTGGCTTGTTTTTATGAGCAACCTTTTTCCCCTGTGCTCTTATTTTTTGTAATAAGACAAAACACTTGAGCTGTCAATGGCGCTAGTTATTGCAGGGCGAGGGCTGCATTTTACAATTATTTTAGTTTATTTTGTTTCTATTAATCAGTGAATCCGATTTTTTTTTAAACTTTTTTTTAAATTCAAAAGCAGGAAGGACTATTTAAAAAAAAATAAAAATAAAATGTTCACATTTTTGCCCAGTTTCTGGCTGACCCACAAATTAGTCGAAAATTAGTTTTCCAATGTCAAAAGACAAATTGGCAAATGTTTTAAGAAGATAAATACTCTGCTTAGAAAATTTTATTTCTTGAGGAGGATTTTGTCATTTAATTTGAATAAGCCCTCTAAATAATCCTATGATTCGAAAAAAGCCTAAAATATCCATGAAATCAGTTGATTTTTGCAGAACATTTAAACTATCCTGCTCAGTGGTTAGATTTGGAATGATTTGCAATGGCTTGCTTGTTGTATTCATTTACGAGGAAATGCCAATTGATAAACATGAAGTATGTTACGTTGACACCGAAAGCATAAAGGAGTTTATCACCTGAGGCATGACACTTAAAGATGAATGTGAAGTTCCCAAAACAACGACAAGGAGGAAGTATTTAATGCGTCAGCCAACGTACGTAATGCTTACTCACCCGGCCTATCATTACGAGCGCCTTGTGGGGGACTTCCCATCACGCAGGAGGTTGAAGACCAGATGTCGTCTACCTATAAAAGCCAAGCCAACAGAAAGCAGTTCTTTTAATCATCAAGGTCTGCAGGCAGGAAGTGGTCTACCCTAAACTCCAGCATTGTTTTTGTGCACGGCGGCCCAGGTGCCCATGGCCAACCAGGAGCCTGTCAACCCTTCGCACGCGGCCTTCGACCGCTTCGTCCAAGCGCAGGACTGCAAGGATGTCCAGCGGCACTTTGAGCAGCTCTGCCAGCTGCTGGACGTCAATCGCAAGGATTTCCGCAGCTTCTATGGCAAGCTGAAGGAGAGGCTCAACTACTGGCGGGCCAAAGCTTTGTGGACAAAGCTGGACAAGAGGGCGGCTCACCCGGACTACCAGCAGAGGAAAGCATGCACCAAAAACAAGGTATTGCTCAGAATATACAATTCAGCTTTACAAAGCATGTGTCAGAAAGGCACAATGTCAGCTTTATCCTCTCACAAACAGCGTTGCAAAAGTCCACCAGTGTTCAAAGTTCCAAACTTGGATTTATCCAAGTAAGGCAATTTAGATTGAGAGCATAACAAAAACCTGACAATGCCAGACAAAATTTTGAATTGGGGGCTGACTCTTGCAAGTCCGAATGGTGCGTTTGCAAAAAGCTTTGTAGTGATGTTTTGGGCATGAAAAGATTGCGTAAAAGAATTCATTCCTGGAATCAATCAAGTATTGATAGCAGGTAAATGTTCACATTTAAAAAAACATAATTTGGGGCTGTTTTTCATTTTAAGCAGTAGCTACGAGAGCACACACTTTGTGGTGTTTCAGAGAGACGGCACTCGGCAAGCCTACGATCACTACACTATGTTTGCAAAGTTCTCCTCTTTAGGTATCCGTAGCACAAAGATGGTGTCAAATATGTTAGCCTCCTGTTAGGTGCAATAATCTGTGTAATAGTTATCAACTACTACGAGGCCTACAGTTATTTAAAAAAAATGTACTGCGTGTTGATGTGATAGAACATATTTACATACTGTATTATATAATTTATTTTTTAATGAATTATTTTATTTTAACACCACATGTCACTAAATTTTATACCAGTCTCCCTTTAATTTCCAAATAAATCAACTCATCTTCAATTCATTTGTCATTAATTAACAAAAGTGCAATAATAAGAATTACAATTGAGTGCAAAGTGCAAAATAATACAGGTACAGTTTATTAGTAAATAAGTACTCCTTATGCATCAAAAAGCATCATGGAGAAAATCAGTATTCTAACCAAATGGAGTTAGCAAATCAACGTGTACGCTTAAGTCGCAAAACACAAGTAATGCTCTGCAAGCATGAATATAACAACTTTGAAAGAATTAGACCTTTATTAGGTGTACACCATGTCTATAGATGTATTTATATAGATATTAAATGATCTTCCCAGCCCTACATTTTATTGTTCTTTTGAATGTGTTTAGATATTCCTCAAATTTTGATAAATCTCACAGAATTTGGAAAGTTTAATCTGGAGCTCAAAATGCATTTGGATTGGCCATTGGCTTAATTGTGGGGTCTTTGCATATGTTGTTGAATGCAGTGTCTGATCCTCGGCGCCGGGCCATGCGGGCTGAGGACGGCCATCGAACTGTCGCTGCTTGGGGCTCAGGTGGTGGTGCTGGAGAAACGAGACTCCTTCTCCAGGAACAACGTTCTCCATCTGTGGCCCTTCACCATCTGTGACCTCCGTGCCCTCGGCGCCAAGATGTTCTATGGGAAATTCTGCAGCGGATCACTGGATCATATCAGTGAGTGACAGCTGACATAAGATAGCCTGGGGTTAGATTGCAGAAACTATCTTGGACAAAATGCAAGAGGAAATGAACAGCAATAATGGCCATACCTGTCAAGCTGGTACACAGGGACACCTTTTGTTACATGTTATTCTTAGAAATCTCATGAACCACAGCGATCTTGTTAAAATGTTCTGAGCTTTCTATATCTTGGGTGATTGTATTCATGTTACATTTTACACTGAGGTGTGTTCCAACCGTCCAGGACCACAACTACTTTTTCCATAAATTCCCGACTACAAAATGAACCTGATTAAAAGCCGCAATAGCTAAATTGAGCCATAAAAACTTATTTGGAAATATTTTGTTCACGCCTGATGAATAACTGTCTCTCCCCATGAGCAAAATCCCCTATAGACAACAGACAATAACTTTAAATGTCATTTTTGTTTGTTTGTTTATTTTGCTTAATTTGAATGTTATTCGACTTAAGTTCAGATAAGAGCTTGAATGAGAAAAAAATTGGGGGATGTTGAAATTAGGGGAAAAAAAAAAGTGTGAGTTGATGATGGCCTCCCGTTCTTGTCCTAAAAAAAATGGATAGCAGGCTGTCATTTGCACACCAGAGTTGAATTGTCCTTTTGACTTTCAAGGCATTCGTCAGCTGCAGTTAATTCTTCTTAAAGTGTCGCTTCTCCTTGGGGTGGAGGTTCATACCGGCGTGGAGTTCCAAGGTCTGCTTGAGCCTTCAGGAGACAAAGGTATTCCTCAGCCATCCTGTGCTAGTGTGTTCTACTGTGCGGCTCTGTAATCCCCCCCCCATTCGACAGGTTGGACGGCCAAGGTGCTACCTTATACGCATCCCGCTTCCGCCTTCCAGTTTGATGTTTTCATTTCTGCCGGCGGAGGCAGGTTCGTCCCCGAGGGTGAGACATAAGAACACGAAGGGTGCCAAGCCTGTCCGCGGTCTGACGTTCTGCCCTCATCACGATTCCCATAATGCCCCACGTTGAACCCCGCCTTCTGGCTAGGTTTCAAGCACAAGGAGCTGAGAGGCAAGCTGGCCATCGGCATCACGGCCAACTTCGTCAACAGGAACACGGCGGCCGAGGCCCAAGTGGCGGAGATCAGCGGTGTGGCCCGCATCTACAACCAGAAGTTCTTCCAGGACCTGCTGACAAAGACGGGTACGAGTCCATTTGTGAGCCGATTGCACGAGGGCTGGGTGATTTTTGGAGCAAAAAACTTGCATCAAGTTTTTAATTGATATTCAAAACATGAATAATAAACTTGATAATTAGAGTTTCCTTAACTACCAAAAATCAACTGTGAATACACTCTAATGTCCTGAAAATACATTAATTAGTAACAAGTGAAATAATAAAAGAAATACATTTAAAAAAAACACACACAATTCCTTTTGTGCAGGCCTTGGCCTCTTAGGGGTAATGTGCAGGGAGATTGGCATTGTAAGTTTAATGAAAACTTGCACTATTTGGTCCACCTTAAACTTTTACTAGCAAAGCCTAATCTCCTAACCTTTTTACCACCTTTCCTTCAAGGAGAGATGAAAAGTTGCTTCCTTCCAACAGGAAAGGACAGCACATTTTCAAAGGAAATTGGCAATTCAGATGTAAGTCTTGTCTTCTGCACTTTACCTTCAAAATAAGTTGGTGATTAACAGGACATAAGTGTCCAAAACAAATATCACGGGTTGACGCATGTTACTAGAAGGATTAAAAAGAGATATTACTTGTTGTTTTTGTAAAAGATCCCCTGAACATATTCACATGATGGTGAAAAATATTATTTTTGTTTGCTACAGTTTGCTAAGACTATATGATTGATGCGCTTTTGTTGTAGTTTTAAATGAAAAATATGTATGATTTTAATTATTTTGAAGGTCTTGGCGTGGAGCTCAAGTTTCTTATTCATCTACAATGTTTTTGTCCTGTTGCTTTAGATATTTGCTGTGAATAACTGTGGCTAATCATCCAGCATTTGTAGAATTCGGATGATACTATCAGTACTTTCAGTTCATCTTTCTGAATAGGATAGGCCATTGCCAAAGCAAAAAAACCGAATCCCGAGAGGCCCCTGGTTTCCAAAGATGTTCAAAACATTTCTGCTGGATTCTAGTCTTGGATCTCACTTCATTCACTAGGCAGTTTTAAAAAATCATGATGCCTTGTAACCTCCCGTCCATTAGATAGGCTTCACTCTTGTTTTCTTCATCGCACTCCTGTTTTCCCGTCCAGGTATCGATTTGGAGAACATCGTCTATTACAAAGACGACACCCACTACTTTGTCATGACTGCAAAAAAAAAGAGCTTGCTGAAGAAGGGCGTCATCAAGCAGGTCCGAACAGAACATAGATCACAATGAGGCAGCGAAATCGATCAACCGCGTTCTCCCAACTTGTCGTACAGGACTTGAATGAAGTGACGGATTTGCTGGCGCCAGCCAACATTGATCATGAAGCGCTGCGCCGCTACGCCCGTGACGCCGCCCGCTTCTCCACGGGGGGCCAACTGCCCGAGCTGGAGTTCGCTCAGAACCACGCCCGCCAGCCAGACGTGGCCGTCTTCGACTTCACCTGCATGCAGCGGGCAGAGAATGCCTCGCTGGTCAGGGAGCGCAGGGGCCGCAAACTGCTAATGGCTCTCGTTGGAGATTGCCTGGTGGAGGTGGGTGAGGATGCCGGCCTCTTTTCAAGCTTTCATTTCCACGATAGGCATGGGCCGATAACACGGTTGATGGTTTACTGTGATGTTAAAAACTTTCAATAATTGCGAATGCCGCTTATCACTGGTAATGAGCACTTTTTTTTTTTTTTTGTATTTTTGCTTAATCCAGCCCTTCTCAAATTGTGGGGCAGGGTGCGCAATTCTTTGGAGGCGTAGGGAAAATAGCTTTGCTTTTGCACTGTGAGTTGTAATTGCAAATCTATCGCACTAGATGGTGATGTGGTTCCCATTGTCAAACTATGCTGGGGTTAGAAACTTTATACTGCTGTCAACATTTTTACAAATCACATTGATAAAGGCGATTTCGAAAAATAATCAGTTTTTATACCTTTTTATTCAGGTTAAAATGTTAAAGATATTGGTGTTAATTTTCCAGATCAATTTACATTTATTACTGGACTGCAACTGCTTTTGTACATGAATGGCTATCTGTGTCAGTCTTTTCTTTGCCAGGAGATCATTGCAGAGTGTCAACCAAAATCAGATGTGGCAGCCCATGAAAATGCCAATCTAAGTTAGTTGCCGCTAATATTCGTTGTCCTCTGCAGCCGTTCTGGCCTCTCGGGACGGGCATCGCTCGAGGATTTCTGGCAGCTTTTGACACTGCGTGGATGGTGAGGAGTTGGGGTGCCGGGACGCCTCTTCTCAAGGTCCTCGCTGAGCGGTGAGTCCAAAGTCAAACTTGATTGCGCTTGACAGAAACAGCCTCTCACAAAGTGTCACCTCATCTGCGTTGATGTCCTTGTTTGTGTGAAATATGTAGTGAAAGTATTTACCAGGTCCTGTCCCAGACCACCCCCGACAACACATGCAAAAACTACGCCGCTTACAGCATCGACCCCAAAACGCGCTACGTCCGGGTCAACACCGCCTCCCTCCCCACCGCCCAGGTCAGACGACACATTGCATTCAGCTCATGTGTGATTTATTTATTTTGCGTCATTGGAAATGTTGCCAATACGCTCATTAAGATTATTTTAATATTTTAGCAATCTCCTGGGAAAATTCATTCCTGGATTGAAATACAACAACAGTTTAACTTTTTATTTTCAATCTAGTTACAAATTTTAGTTGTTTCAAATGTGATACATTTTAAATAGATCATAAATAAATGTTTTTGTTTTCTGAATTTGATCTATGGTGTTAGTTGAAGAACCTTTTGAGGGCTTGCTTGATGAGGGGTTTGAGCGCCAATTGGCGCATTGGGTTCCAAATTTGATATTGATGTCAGTAATTTGTACAATAAAACAACACAAGCATCCACCTATCTATCTATAAATTTGTACGATAAAACAACACAAACGTCCACCTAGCTACGTGTAAATAAAAGACTTTTAATTAAAAAAATACCAAAAGAGAAAAGAGAGCGTGTGCAGAGGTTCTTCAGAACTTGACTTCTTCCTACTTTTCAACATGTAAACCATGCACAATGATGATTTTTATTGGTGCTTTCTTTCTATCGCATTTAGTTTTTCAACTTTCAATGTCAAACTAAAAGCAGTCAAAATTAGCTGTGCCTATCTTGAATGATTACTTGTGTAATTCTTTTTCAGGTGGAGCACCTCTACATCATTGATAAGTCCAACTCAATAAATAGGAAACAGAATAACAGACAGTCTTACACACGTCAAGGTAGGCGAGCGTCGGCCGCCTACTCTCTTGGACTTGAAATCAAACACGTTCTGCAGGAGTGATTGTCTTTTAGATTCTTTCAGTGGATATGAGGAGTTGTTGAAATGGTGTCAGAAACACACGGCGGGTTACAGCCACGTGGATGTGAAAGATTTCAGCACTTCGTGGAGGTCCGGCCTGGCCCTGTGCGCTTTGATCCACCACTTCCGCCCTCAGCTCATGTGAGCCACTCGCTGCAAAGTCGAACGGGCACTGACGGAGCGGAGTGGATGGTGAGCGTTTTCTTGTCTGCTTCCGCAGTGACATGAGCTCCTTGAAAGCGTCGGCTTGTGTGCACAATCACCAAGTGGCCTTCGGCATTTTGGAGAAGGAATTTGGCATCCCGCCGGTCATGTCGGCCACTGACTTTGCCAATGGCAGCCAGATCGACCGATTGTCCTTGGTCCTCTACCTCACGCAGATCAAAAACGCCTTCACTGTGCTCACGCCAGGTAAATTATTATGGCTATGCATTTGCTTCAAAAAAACACACACACAAAATCGGTCTCAGTCTCTGTCTGGGTTTTTGAGCCTTCTACCCCTGACCAGAGGCTCTTTGTCCAGCACGTGACAATTCGAAGGATAAGCAGTTGAGAGAATGGATGGATAGAAATGGTTGGTTTATGATGTCATTTATGTAGATTTCTCTTGTGGTTAAGCCTCATTTTGTCTTGAAAAAACACTAAAAAATGCAGAGAGTGACTGTTTCCAGTAAATAAGTCATGTGAAAGCTGCTGCTTGAGCTGGGCAACATTTGTCAAGACGGCGCTTGGTGACAGCAGCAGCTCCAGCTCTTCTGTTTCTCTTATGTAAGTGGCTGGCTCACACACTTGTCCAAGGCTGAGGCGCTTGCGTCCTCCCACTGAAATGTGCGTAGTCGCTTTAAGAGTTGATTACCCACAATTCACTGAGCACAAGTGCCGTGTTCAGCTGCTGCTGCTCTTGCCAGCCCAGCATTTGCAGTGCAGCGCTTCTTCTTTGATGGGATAAGCGTCTGCACTGAACCAGGATTTTTTTTTTCCCCCTGCTACCCTGAGGATTAATTTTCACAACGCGGAGAGTGCGCATATGAATTAGTCCAGCTGCAACTGTGCCCTCCCTTGGTGGTGCTTCGCTCGGCGTGGGCCAGCCGTCGTTTGCCGGTAATTCGTCTGTGTGTGATGTGAAGCAAGAGCGCTGGGAGACCACTGTCAAGCCATGTTTGGGACAGCATGACAAGAATGGTTACAAAAGCTTTAGTGCCTTTCTTGTGTGTGGAACCGCTCATATTAGTGCTGTACTGATGAGCTTAGTGTGCAGTGCATCAAGTCAGCCAACATTTGCACATGTGTTATTGCTTTCAATGCAAATAGAATATTTTAAATTGTAGTAATGATAAAAACCTTTGCAATTTGGTGCTGTTTGTTGAAATGCAATGGTCAGGCAATCTAAAAACAGACAATCTAGCAGTACTCATAATCATATTCATTATCCTCTGTGTGAAACAGCAGATTGTGTCATCCTCCTCTGATGCTAAGAGTGTAGTGCTGCAAGCAGGCCAAATTTTGAAAGTCTTGTGAAACGGTCAAGTCACCACCACAGCACTTGCCTAACTTCTTCCTCTTCTTCTTCTTACAATTTCAGCTCCGGAGCCCAAAGGTTTCCTGACTTCACCCAAGCCTCTGACGCTCTCCCAGGCTCACTCTGCCATCTTTTTCCTCACCAAACTGAAGCATAACTCTCTGCAAAGACGCAAGGTACGCACGCCCGCCCGGTATCAGCATGAAAGTGGAAACTCAAACATGGCAGTCGGCGGCTCGCCCGTCTCCAGCCTCGACCTTCCGTCAGTTCGACGGGTTGAGCTGTGTGTGACTCATGTCTGCTCTGCAGTGAAAGCTTTCAGGGGAATGCATTTTCAGTCTTTAAAATTGTGCCATCCTGAAAGTGCGCGTGTGTTTTCATTCATCACATGACACTGCGTTTCATCCGCAGGAGAAACTGGCAGCTGAGAAGGAGCAAACAAGAGAAAACCAGAAAAGGATGGGAGAACAGGACTGTGTACGTTTTTACTCGTCATTAAGGAAACTGAAAGACAAACGGCTCTTGTCACTTCTGGACAAATGAATTGTGTTACTGTTTCCATGAGCTGAGATTTTTCTTCTCTGTTGCTGCTTAACATCCGTCTGCCTTGTGCTTACCATGTCTACCACTTAGGCTACGCCGCTGACCCCCCCTGACATCAATCCGCCTCCTGCTCTCGCTGAGCCCGAGCCGGCCTGTGCGTCGCAGGCCACCAGTGAGGCGTGCTACTTCTGCGGCGGCCGGGTCTATGTGCTGGAGCGCATCAGTGCCGAGGGCAAGTTTTTCCATCGTGGCTGCTTCACCTGCCACCGCTGCGGCGTCACGCTGCGACTCGGCGACTACACCTTCCACCAGGACACAGGTGACTTGTCCGAATACTTCATGGATCAAGTACAGATTTTGTTTGTCTCATAGTTAAAAGATACACATTTGTGGGCAAGGGTGGAGCTACATGTTGGTCAGGGGTCACACCTTCGTCACCCTTTGGCCCACCTTTTAGTTGAAGCCTGTGGTGTTACATATCAGTGTCAGAAGGGAGCAAATATATAACTCTTGTTAGCCCAAACATTGGCTGTGAGCGCCAGCAAGCAGTCAGATGGCTGAAACCCCCAAATAATCCCAGGGGATCTCATTCCTGCCACACCCGTATGGGATGTACTGTTTTTTTTGTTTGTTTTTTTAATTATAATGGGTACCATGTTTCAAACATGAAAAAAAGCTGTCCTCCACACACTTAAAATGCAGTGTAATGAATGAAAACATGCATTGTAAATATATCTGAGCACCCCAAAATCGCAAATGTTCCATAATCTGAAATTTGAAGACAGACGACTTTTTTTGCGAAATGACATCTGACCAATGTGCCAGTGCACACTAACATCCGTGATAGTATCTGGCTTGCACAATTAGATTTTATTCTTCTGTTAGCTATTGTTCATTGCTCAGTGCCCCTGCTGTTTAGTGTGGTGACTTTGGAAAAAAGCAGCTCCTTGAAAATGTGAATTCAAAAGAAATAAGTTATCTTCTTTTTTTCTATGTCTAAAGAATTTTTTAAAGTTTTGGAGGAAGTTGTCAATTTATGTATGACGGTCCTTTTGTAGTGCTCACTTGTAAAACTGCAATAACAGGCTTAGAAGTTTTCATTCAGAATTGTTTTGTTTCAGCTGCTGCCCACTGTTTCTCAGTTTCTCAAAAACAAATGTATGTGATTTTACTTTCCCCTCTTAGGAAAATTTTACTGTGAGCTTCATGGTGAGGAGCTGGAAGACATCGGAATATCGTCCTGTCAGGTGGGTGACGCTACGCTACAGATGCAAGCCTCATGATGCCTCCCTGCTACATCCGTCCTTTTCTTGTCTGCTTTTCTTCTGAGCCAATCACTTGACAGGAGTCATTCTGTTGTGCTTTTGCTTAAAGGCAAAAGTAGACCTGACATACCACAATGTTGTTCCTTTCAATCAAGCACAAATTCGTGACACATACTGGCATCAAATTCACACTCATATTTAGGTAATAATATCAGAAGGTCAAATAGATGTCATTATGATGCAGTCCAACCATAAACCTCTGAAATCAATTTTGTTTTTTGTTTTGTTTTGATCACTCACTTCCGACATGAGCACGGTATGGTGGCAGTCAACTCAAAATGATTGACAATAATCAGCAGTTGAGGTGATAGCGAGCCATTCAATTGTCACCCCAGTTGAGGTTTACTCAGAAGAACAAACCATCAAGCCCCCCAAAAAAATCCACAAGGTTCTGAAGCAGTGCTTCTCAACCTTTTTTCAATCATTTACCCTCTGTATAATCTTATCTTGGACTTGTGTGCAATGGGCCAAATCTTTTAAATGGCTTTCATCCTTGTAGGACATGAAAGGAAATGTGGAGAACGGCTTTACCAGCGAGGGTTACACACCATCCCCGTCTGATGACGAGGACGAGCACCCGCTTGACTGTCCTCCGCCAAGATCGTTGTCTTCCGTCGGACCAGCCAGCCCGAAACAAGAAGAGCCTCACAACGAAGCCAATGAGACGGACAGACAGCCCCCTACTCCAAAGCCCCGCCTCACTCGTCAGAGCGTCCCTGACCCCCCGCCCACTCCTCCACCGGTGAAGCCTCGCACGATGCACCTTTTGATCCCCTCAAGTCCGAAAACCAAGCCCCCTGAGGAAGCCGTGCTGGAGACAGCCGAGGCCACCACCGACTCACGACCCAAGCCGTCGCTGCGCAAACTGCAGTTGAGCGAGCAGGAGAAGTGCCAGCTGGTGGACCTCCTGTCTTTCGCCGCCGATTCGGACTCTGAGACTCCCGGCGGCTCCTCGTCCTGTTCCTCGTCGTCGGTGACGGTGCGGGGCGTCAGTCCTCCCAAGGCGGAGGAGGGGCCAGAGGAAGAGGGCTACTGGAGCGGCAGTACGGCCGGTCACGTTCGCCAAAAAAGGAACAGACGCTGCTTCCGCAGGAAAGAGATGCCTGCCGGGCAGCCCAGAGTGCGCTCCAAGTTTTCCCCCTGGAACCTTTCCTCACCTAGGATTGGCAGAGACGCTCGACTCAGCGTGCATCAGCCCGGGCAAGTGGGTGAGTGAAGCTAATCAGAGAGACTTTTCATATTGATGATTAGGGCTGCAGCTGTTGAGAATATTCTGCATCTGGATTATTGGTAGAGTGATCCGTTGTAAAAATGCTCTTCTGGTGTGAAGCCAAACGGGCCTAGTGAGCACTGCTGCTGTGTAAAAGATGCATTTGAAGCAGTGGACAGTCAAGCTAACTTGTTTTTGCATCTTATTCCCCCTCAAGAAACAACTTTCAGACATGTTCACAGTGCCTCAGAAGATGAGGACGAGGAGATGTTGGACCAGGATGACATGCAGTTGTCAGACGAGAAGGTAGGGAGGACACTGGAGTTGTGACACTTGGAGGTAGCGAGACACACTGACGGTGATGACGTTGCAGTTTCAGATGTTGGCGACCGACCCGGCGGTGGCTGAGAAGTTGGAATTGATGAAGATGAGGACGCTGGAGCGACGAGCTAAGATGAGCGAGTTGCAACGTCTTCGACAAGCGCAGGTGAGTGCTTGTCTTCAAACTCGACATAATTTTGATTAATAACTAATTATACTGTATTTTATGGACTATAAGTCGCTCCGGAGTATAAACTAATCCAATCAAAAAATGTGTCCTATATCCTGCGATGTGAAGCGCTTGTGATATTCTTACACCAGCAAATGGTGCTCTTGGTTTTAAAGATAAAGGCTACTACAATGTCCCCTGCTTCAAACCATGAGTGCCACCTAGTGGAGTTAAAATATATCACAAGTGGTTGCTGAGTCTTCTATTTTCCCCTCACTTGATGAAAGCTTTCTCTATATAATGGTTTAAAATGGCTTACCTTAACTAGAGTCCTGCGTCGCATTTTGAAGATTCAAACAATGGAGCTTGTGATGGAGCAGTGACTTGAAATGCAAACAATGACGTTTGTTCTGTAAGAATCTCCCATTAACTCACACCCAGTGGATATGGCCACTGGCGAACTTTCACTCTACTTCCGTTTTGGCAGAAATATTTGGTGCATTGGCGCCACCTGGTGGCCATCAGAAATCATGCTGTTCAAGACAAACTGTTCCCACTGTGATGGTGACTCTAAATAAGTTTAGAATCAGCTATAAACACAGGAAATGTGGATTTACAGTTTTGTTTTCATGTACCTTCTGCCATCTGGTGGAAGAGCTTTGATTTTAATAAATTTGTTTTGTTTTGTTCAGTCAATCCAGAGAAGACTGGAAGAGATCGAGGTGACCTTCCGGGATTTGGAGCAGAAAGGCATGGAGCTTGAGCAAAGTCTCAGAGGAGAAGCTCGTAAGAACCTGGCTGACGCCACCGTTTTTATTCAATTTAGCCATTATTGTTACATATTTTTCTATACACTTCTTGCAATTCTTGCATTTTTGGGATTTCAAACTAGTTCACAATGTGTTTATGAAATACTTTTAATTGATGTAGATGTTTTAAAGCTTTTAAGAGGCTTGAGCCATTTTTAAAAGCTGAGTTCCTGTTGCTGGTGAACGTAAAAGAAAAAAATAGTCAAAAAGAGGCACCATTTTTAACATGTTTTTAACAAGAATTTAAGTATCCAAAAAAAGAGCTAAGATTGAACCTGAGGCAGAAGCATTAGCAGCTCTTTCTGCAAAACTGGGAGCTTAGCTGCTCTCCAAATTTGGGGAGAAATGCTTGTACTTAGCATTCTAGTTTATACTTGAGCAACACCTCTGACACTCTATGAAGGTATTTGTAGCAGATGAAAATTGTAAGGCTACGGCCGGATATTGTTGTTTAAAAATGGCTTTTCAGAGTATGATGGCAAAAACCGTTTTCATGCAGTACAGGGCAAATGTCTTCATATTTTTAAAAAAAAAAATTAAGAAACGCTGTGGTGGTTGGTTGATAAGGTTTTCAGAAAATGCCCACATCTAATAATTGCTAGCGCAGTGGCTCCTGGCTTGCTGCAGTGATGAAGTCTTCATTAAAGCCAACTGATGACCCCCAACCACTTTTACAGATGTTGTCATCTTGAGTCACTCACTCATCCACTATCTTCTTTAACTTTCAGAGACCGAAAGCTCTCCCGACATGATCGAGCATTGGATCCAGCTCGTCCATGAGAAGAACGCCTTGGTCTCGGAGGAGTCCGACCTCATGGTGGCGTAAGTCTGCGCCGAGGTTCTCGGAGGTTCCTTCCCAAATTCAGATTTATTTTTTTCATCACAAGATTTGATTTGTGACGGAATCCACACCAGAAGATAATAAGTTTTGACCATTGTGTGTATGAGGTGTATTCCCATAATCTCAACCTTGTCCTACGCGCACGATAGAGATTGTGTTCCACCGCCCATCTGTGTAAAATCCATGACGTTGCCAGACCATGCTGAGTGTGTGGAGCGTTGTTCCATTTAGCAGCCTTCTTGAGTGACCTTACATTGCTTCTTGTTCCAGATCACGTCAGCTGGAGCTTGAAGACAAGCAGAGCATGCTGGAATTGGAGCTAAGAAAATTTATGGATTTGAGCGGTGCGTGTGTTTATTATCTCTTGGGATTTACTTGATTTCCGTATTTATTTATTTATTTTTAATTATTTTTTGGTCTTGCGTGTGTCAGACAAGACAGCCGAGCAGCAAGCGGAAGAGGATCGCATCCTGCAGCAGATGATCGAGGTGGTGGACATGCGCGACTCACTGGTCTGCTTCCTGGAGGATAAGAGGCAAAGAGAAGTCCAGGAGGAGCAAGAGGTCTTTTCCATCATGGAGGCCAAGCGCCATTCAAAGGCAGGAGGCCACGCCCACTGGCAGTAAAAGCAAAAAGGGGGAAAAAAGGAAGCTCTTCCGCGCACACTTGAAACCCAAACGCTGCAAAGCCAAAGAAGATTTGACACTGTGCAGCTGAATGGAGCGCCATTCGTCGCGACGATGATGATGTTGATCCACAAAACGGCGGATGACATGACCCAGCGTCAGTCAGGACACTCTGTGTGACAGATGATGTCTCACATGAGGGCTGTGAAATGGTTGACTTCTTGTTCACTCGCTGACTGAGAAAAACATGACTGCGCACATTGTTTGCCATGTCTTTGTATAGTCAATAAAAGTTGTGGGCGGGTGCAACTAAAAGGCCTTTTAGTCATTGCATCCAATTTCTTCTGGGCATTTCATCACATCGCCTTGGTGCCAAAATCTATGAGGACCGCTGTCAAGTGACCACTATCAAAACTCATTGAAATTCAAAAAAGAAGTAAGAAACAAGACAAATTCAAACATCTTGCATTGCACAAGCGGGGGTATAAAACGTGAAGTTGTTGCAAACTTTTTGGCTTTGTTTTCCAGCATGTATGATTTCTTATGTGAAGGACTTAACATATCTGTCAAAGGTAAGCAATTCTGGACTTCCTACATTCAAAATGGTAGTTCAAATCTGTTGAGTGCCCTAGCGTGTGCTTGAGGCTCAGACCAGTCCAGAGAGACTCCACAAGGGGGCGCAAACTCCCTACACAAATGAGTGATTGACGTTGCTGCTGTTAATTGTGTAGCCTTTTGCTTCCTTGCTTACTGTACAACATTGCACAATCGAAAATGCATTGTTTCATTATGGACATTATAATAAAAAAATATACGAGACTTTGTCTTTTCTTTCTACGGCAGATAAGCCAGGGGGAATTACATGGTGGCTTTTGATGTCCAAAAGTAGTTTGACTTAACAGGGATGAAATAATAATTTATATTTTCTAATATGAGGACTGACCCAAAAGGTCATTTGTGTTCCTGGTATGACTACTTCATATTTTTACTATTGTATCTTTTCGCAGTTGCTTTATGTGTGAACGACTTGTTGATCTTGTGATCAGGTGTTTCTGCTGTTGTCCTGCATTCGAGGATGCAACTATCTTTAATCTGGCTTGATGTGAGCAACTGGCGGAATTAGCCTCAATTCAATCAAGTTACGTAAGTGTGTAAACACCAAAATAACTTCTTTTTTTTCTTTTGCTTAGACGCAGGCCAGTGCAGCAGTCTCTAACGCCATCGACCTGAGACAAAGGGGGCCTTGGATCCATCAGGACGTCCACTTCCAGAATTTTCTCCTCCTGCCAGTCTCCTCACTGGTGGACAGCAAAAGTCGACATAACCGTTTTTTTTTCACCTCCTTAGACTCTGAGGAGTCAACTTTATTTAAGTAAAGTTGTAAGTCAATACGAGACCGACTCGTTTTACAAGTTATTGAACAAATACTGAGTGTCATTTATAGCTATAATACATTTTAAACTTTTATTTGTTTTCAAGAAAAGGATCCAATATCAATTCGTTTGTTGTCTTTCATCTTATCTTTCAACGGCATACTTAATTGATATATGTAAGCTTTGCAATAACAAGTCATCTGTTTTAATAATCGTATCCTTTTTTTTTTTTTTTTTTACCGATGAGCGTAGCCGTCGTAATAACACCGTACTTGAGCAAAAAACGATAGCATTGATTTGTAACGATGTTATTTAAATTAGGGCAGGTTACTAAAACTTAAATTCGTGTCCATTTGAACGTTTAGGTTTAAAGAATTTACTCAGCTATCCAAAACGCGGGGTTGGTATAGTAGCTCTTGCTGCTGGACGAATCCAAATTAGCGGTTTATTGCCTGATTTCTTGAAAACAATTAAATTCAAATATATTGATGCCTACTTTTTTGCCATTTTGAAATGTTCCATATATTTAAACACAGCATCAGTATCTTTTCATAAACATCATTTTTTCAGACAGCTGCTGTTTTAAGTGCACTAGATGGACTTTGATGTTCTACTGATGCAGCATTTTTGTTCCCTCGTAGTTATTTGAGGAGAGGATTAACCTGATGCTCCATTGGTTTGATCTATGGACTCACCAACAGAGGAAACACATGTTGCATTCTGTGCTTGCACGGTGCACCAAGCCTCAGCTCAGGTGAGCCCCCTTCTTCTCTCTTGTAAATTGCACATATCAGAAGGTGTTCTTGAGTTTTTCAAAATAATTAGGAATAAAAAACAAAATCATAAATCACCCTGCATTTAAGTGTTCATAGCCTATGCTGATTTTTTTTTTTTTTTTTTACATTTTGGTATAAGGCTGTAACGTAAAATGTGGAAAAAGAGAAGTCCTCTGACTATTAAACAAAACCACTATTTTATGATATGCCAATTCTCCTGCAGAATGTCTATGATAAATGATGGATTGAAAGATGAGACGTGTACGTTTCGGTATAAAAGTTCTTTATTGAAGCGAGCGGGTGAGGGCGGAGACTAACTTCGGAATTTAAAGTGTATCGCAGCTACATCGCATTATATGGCTAGCTTATTTACTATATTATTTATGAGCACTATAAATTATTATAAATCATAAAAAAGTTAGTCTACCGTATTTTTGAAGTGATTAAAAATAAGTACAGTACAAATATGCAGCAATATGCCCTTAATAAATACCATTCCTATTGCGCTTCACCTGGGTTGCAGTGATGTTGACTGACAAACTAAATAAAAGCAGTTACTTTTTTATCTCCCCTTGCGGTGACCTCAAGTTGCCACATTCATCTAAAATGTATCAATGAGCATAACATTAGGCTAGAGTCTGCGGTTGGCGAGGTTTGGATTGTTATTGTTGGTTCTGTGCGCTGCTGATGTGGGCACAGCCTGATCTTTGCCACTGCTTAGAGGACTGTGCAGTGATTGGTTCTTGATCTGCAGCGCCCCGTTGTTGTTTGTTCCTTTTATAGACGTGTAGCCCTTTGGTTTGGGGATTCGTGTTGGCCCTGGGCGTCGGAATGATTCTTGAGGTATCTGGAGGGAGGAGCAAATAAGAGGAGACGAAATGATCGTGAGGTTCCGTAAATTACGGGCAGCTCTACACACTACGCAGATGGTTTGGTTGAAAGACCACAAAAGCACCCACAAGGTGGAGCCAAAGTTTCTATTTCTTAAATTCCACAAAACAGCTCGCTTGCAGATGCCGTACACATTTCATGCATGGGTGCTGTTTCCCTTAGTTTGTGAATGATTAGTTAACGTATGTTTGATTCGAAACATGTCAGAAAACAAACTGGCTTTCTAATCAGATGATGTCCATGATTTTCATTTGTCTTAAAACTCTAAAGATTTAAAACCAATATCGTAACGAGAACCTGGAAACTCCCGTTCACATTTGAGAAGCTGAAAATAAAGGACGTGAATTGTAAAAACAATCCAAGTAAATTTATTTCAAAACGTTGTAACCTCTTCTTCATTATGTGTGCGCCATGCTGGCAACAACTACTGTATTGTTTAAGTCAATTGTTGAAAATGTTGGCCATTTTGAATGTTAAATAATGAAATACTTAAAGTGTGAAGATGGTCATTTGCTGATAAAAGTTAGTTTGCTCCTGAAATAATATGCTCCCCCATACACACATTTGTGAAATGATGGTTACGCTATGGCTGCTGACTGACTGCATGCACATAGTAATGCATATGATGACTATTTTTATCTGTTGAGCCTTATTCTGTGTCCTTTAATGATCTCAGTAGTTTAGTGTGACACTTATTTATCTATTTAACGGTTGTTAAGAAAAACGATAACGCAATCACACGCAAACCTTGCTTGTTGCGCGTGTTGCTTCTTAATGGTGACTTTTTCTGCTCTATTTCTAAAATCTATGTGGGACTCACTATAGTTTATGTTAACACAGCTTCTGTGACTTCGGTGATGTAGATTCTTTTATAATGACAAAACTGAAAGTTTCAAGGATGCGTGTCACTACTTAATTTGTTAGATTCTATTTTCTTCTTTGGCACATCATGGCTGCAGAGCTCAGCTTCCTCCTGTTGTTTCCATAACAACCAAACAGGAGCTTTGTTTTGGTGCGTGTACAGGAGAGCGGTCACATTCACTTGCATGTGATCTGGTATTTTTGAATAAAGCCCCCAGACTAGCATGATCATACTTTTTTCTTTTCTGCCGGTCTCTATTGTTACTGTTGTCCGCTCTAGAAATGGAAAAAGTTTAACAGCAGCTGTGCAACTTACTGTAGGGTCACACATCCAGCCAGTCCTTTATGCTATTGAATTTCAAACAAAACAGTCAATGCGAAATCAAGAAAAAAGTTGTAATTCCTTTAAATCATGGAATGTACACACACACGCGCACACACACGCACGCACGCACACACACACATTGTGTTGACTCAAGCCATGCAAATTACTATAGTATTTGGACACTGGCAAACAACATTAATTTCAATACGATTTTAATTGATCACACTTTGATTGAAATAATTTGTGGTTAATGACCGCCCAGAGGCATGGAGCCCATGAATATCAATAAATCTTGAGGTTCCTCCCTTGAGATGCTTTGCCCCTGAGTTAAAATAAGGACAGATCGCTGACTTTGGCCATTAAAGAATATCAAATGCATTCTTCAAAACGCCTTGAATTCCTTCTCACATTTACTACAAAGATATTGAAAGCAGACAATCTCAGAATAATTTCCTGTAGATTAGCAAGGTACAGTATGCCTGGTAACTTTCACATACAGGGAAGGGCTGATTAAATTTTCATTGAAATAAATAACAAAACCAATGATTATTGGCAATGAACATCCACCCATCCATTCTCTATAGCCGCTTCTCCTCACTAGGGTCACAAGCTCGCTGGTGCCTATCGCAGCTGTCTTCGGGCAGTAGGCGGGGGACACCCTGAACTGGTTGCCAGCAATTGCTTTTTGAAGGCTCATCCTTCAATATCAGGCAGAGAGTTAGCTTTCAAAATAAGACATTTTCAGTGTTATTAAAAAAGTAAAAACGCTAAGGCCTACAGTGCCACTATACAGCAACTGAAGGTTACTGCAGTGAAAAACCTCAGAGGATGAATCTCGGACTCTGGGTTCCAAATTACAAGCACTTGTCAACTGCAAGACATTCGTACAAAACTTCAAAATTACAGTATTATTCTACTTGCAGTTATGTCCAATGTCCAGTTAGGTTTGCTACCATTGCTTAAAGTTGTCAAAATTCATGAATTTGAGAAACATGTCAAATGAACGTCTATACTTTAATCAAATCTAGTTTCTTTGATTTTTAAACTCGTTGTGAAGGTGAACACAGACAAAATCATAAAAGCTTGATCACTGTTAGTTATACTCAAGGACCTAAATCAGTTGTTGTTTTGCTTTATATGTTTAGGATTTAAGAGGTTCTTTATTATACTGGGGACTTCAACTGACTTTGATAGCTCACCTGTTATGGATTTAAATATTCAATGACATAAAAAAAACATGAGTATAGACGTTATAATGGTAAAATTAATTATTTTTTAAATAGTGAGTGAATTTGCATCCCAACTATGAAAAACGCCACATGCTACAGAATTCAACTTAAAGGACTTTTTCCTTTTTTTTTTTTTTTTTACTAGACACAATCGAAACATGCCGCATTCAGTGAATAAATGAGGCGGGTGAGCATGAATGACAAACTACAACAAGTTTAATTCTCAGAAAAAAACGTGGACGTATGACAGGACATTTAATGTACACCAGTGTAAATCGCAACACAGTACATGCACTCCGTATAGTCCAAGTGAGGCAAATCAAACTGGAGCAGGCAAAGCAAAGCAACCACAATCTAAGCAAAGCAGCCCTCAGTCAAGGAGGACACACGTCAATGGATCAGGGTCAAGGTTTCGAATGTCTTGGGTGATGGGATGGAGATTGAGGGTGGAGAAGGTTGTCGTAAGGGTCAGTCATAAACATTACTTACTGTAATCTGTGACGGTCGTTGGGTTTGCGTGGCGACGGGCTTAATCACGATGCTACTAGTGACTTTGCTTTTGCCTTTGAGTGTTGCAACGCTGCCGTTCGTGACCCTCTGCTCCCGCGGTGCCGGTGAACCGACACGTTGAATGAATGGACTCCCTAAGTGAATGTGAATTTTGTTGTCCTCTGTGGTGACGATGTTTGGCCCAGAGCTGTCGGACCTCTGCACCTGCCAGCCGTTCTGACGTTCGGGAGATACGCGGAAGATGCCGCGCCCTCCGGTGACCTCCGCTGGCTCGGCTGTGGCATTGCGATCTGGGGTCCCCGTCGTGACGGAAACAATTTGGATCGGGGACGTGGCTCTGTCGGGGCTTAGTGAGTTGCAAGAGTCAGGGGTCAGGGCTCTGGCGTATGTTGCCATGGTGAAAGGAGAGAGCATCCTCTCGGGAGAGCAAGGTCTGTCAATTGTAGGGGAACCTCTGCATGTCGCGGTCGGGGACACGGCAGCGGTCTGGATGATGGTTATTCTCTGTTTGGGCGGGCCTCCGCTCGTGGGTATGATGGCCGTGCTGGTGAAGGACGGCGAGTTTTCCGCCGTAGGACTGGTGAGCTCAAGTGTCGCCGTGTTGTGTCCGCTCTCAGGAGTCACTTTAATCTGCAGCGGCTGGCCAGGATTGGGGGTCGAATGCACATCTCCAGCCTGTACACCATTCAGCTGGTGTGGGCCTTCTTTGGATTTAGCACATGGGGCTCTTCTCATGTTGTTATTGAGGTAATTGATAGTATTAACAAGGGACGGGCCGCATTTATTATAAATCTCACTGTCCCCCGATCCGCTCTCGTTCAGCTTCCCGTTAAGTATGACGTGCTCTAATGGAACCGTCACCAGGAGGTCATGAGACTCAGTCTGGACCTCTTTGGTGGCAAGGTGTAAATCTGAAAAGCGTCTGCCATTCATCCCAGGGCGCAGACTTTTGCTAAATCTTCGATATCGTTCAAGCTCCCGCGTGAGCGTCTCCATCTCCCTGGTTAGTTCTTTGTTCCTGACTTCCTGTTGGGTGAGCTTCCTTCGCAGAGTGGTGTGGTCCGTCTTCATGCGGCATATGGACTCCTCTTGTCCCATGTATTCATGGATCTTCTCTTTGAGAGCCGCGACCTCCTGTGCCAAATGGTTGGACTTTGCCTCCTCTTCCTTCAAACGTCTGAGCAAAACGTGCTCTTGGTTAGACTCGTTCTTCTCAGCCAACTGGTATGTGGAAAGTTCTTTTCTGGAAATTTCCAGCTCCTTCGTCAAAGCTTTGGCTTTCTCCTGCTCGTTTGTGAATCTCTTTTCCAGGGATTCCAACTCCTCTGCTTTTAACAGGTCACTATCTGCGACCTTAATGTCTTTGAGTTTGCGTCGGAGACACTCCACCTCCTGGGCCAATTCTTTGACTTTGTTGTCCTCCTGTTGGAAACGGCTGGCTATGGGTGCTTTGATTTTGCTCCTGAGGTAGTCCCTTTCAATAGACTCTAGTGATTGCAACCTTTTTTTCATCAAATTGATTTTCGACTCCAAACCGATGTTCTTCTCCTCCTCGTCCCTTAGTTTGGCTTTTAAGTCATCCCGCTCCCTCTTAGCGTCATACATCTTCTGCTCCAGCTCAGCCTTTGACCTCAAAGCTTTCTTGCTCTCTTCAATGAGCTTTTCTGTGACTGATGTAACCTTGTCTTGTTCCGCCTGAAATTTGCCAGCGCTGCATTGCACCTTGGTTTCCATCTGCTTGAGCTTCTCCGCCATGGCCTTCCTCTCGTCAACCAACATGACTGTCAGTGTCTTTAACTTGGTGAGGTCCTCCTTCAGAGTCAACTCTGTTTTTTCTAGTTGACCCTCAGCACACTGCAGGTCTTTCACTTGAGCTTTCAAGGATTCCAGTTCACGAGACAGAGCCTTCGACACGGTCGTTTCCCTCTCAAGATTACTTTTTAGTGAGGTGCATTCCTGTTTACTCTCACTAAATGCGTCCTCTAATTTTTCCAACTCCACGAGTCTGTGATTTAGTTTATCGACTTCAGCCTTCAGACTGTAACTTTGATTGGCTTCTTTTTCCAATTTCTTGTTGAGGTCTCTGCAATGGTCCTCCATTCGAATCAGTTCCTCATCCTTTCCCTCCATTTCGAGCACTCTTTTCCGTAGCTCTTCCAGCTCCGACATGAAGCCGGAGTTTCCGCATTCGCCTCGGCTAATTTTGTCTCTTATCTCCTGCAGCTCCTCCTCGGCTCTGCGCAGTGTCTTATTGGTATCCTCCAGTTCGTCAAGTTGCCGGCCGAGAGCGGACAACTTCTGACGTAGTTGCCGATTTTGCGCGTCTTCACTTGCCAGCTTGGCCGTCATGGCCTCTTGCTCCTGATGATGTCGGCTAATGCAGTCACGTAGCTCCGCCTCCAGCCGACACACCTTTTGCACCTCTTCCTGCAGGTTTGTGTTGGCTAAGCTCAGCTCGTCCTGAACCTGTAAAGTGGTCGTGCTCAGCTGTTGGACCTTGGCTGTCTGTTCGTTCAGCTGCTCGTTGAGACGCTGCTGTTCGTCTACCACCATCAACGCAAAGGACTTGACTTTTGTCAACTCCTCTTTAAGACTTGTGACCTTTCTATTGTTCTCTTGGTCTTTTCGTTCTTGGTAGGCTTTTTCCTGATCAATTAGCAGCTTCAGCCTGAAAAAGAGCAAGTAAATAAGTTTTCATTTAAAACTCAGACAGTGAATTTGTTTTCCCTGAAAGTTTTTTGACTATGTTTGCATTTGTATTGTCTTGGCGCGATGCCTCCGACAGTAATGCTAATATAGGTGGCGTGTAAGATTATCACATTGCAACCAACCTCTGAATTCAACAAAAGACGTCCTCCCTAATGACAGTGTTAGATTGTGAATTGATCGCAGTCAAGTAAGGCAATGATTTGCATCAACATCCTTGCAATGTGCAAATGCTTTTAGTTGGAATTTGCTATTCTGAACTTGCATTTTGAGTCTTCACCCTAAGAAAAAAAATAAATCAGTATTCTAAGGTTTGCTTGTACAGCCGACCTCCACCTCCCTAAGTTTGACAGGCTGTTTATTAAAGGAACAGAGAAAAAGTGCTCACAAACAATGATTCCTCATCATCTAATCAAACAGCTTGTAGCTTGTCTAGAGCCCCAACATTTACATAAGTAGGACCGTAAAGACAGAAGGTTTCATAATGCACCTGAAAAAGGAACACTTACAGATCACTTCATACAATATGCACTATACTACCAATAATACTCTCAAAGTTAAGCTATATACCTACAAACACAGCCTAAATATTTCATGAGTACAGTCCTGGGTTATTTGTTAGTCAAAGGAAACACTAGGCTCATTTGAAATTTCTACAGAAACGTTTGTGGTTTTACAACATACTTTTACTCAAAGTAAATCCTATTCTTGTGTAACCATCTCTAAATATCAATCATGGAAGAAAAAAAAATGCTATTTAAATGTCAAATACAGTAGATGTAGATAGATACAGTAGATCATTCCCAACTCTGGCTTATTTAGTTTCAAATGAAAATAATGCATGTTTTGGGGCTGTGGGAGGAAAACTGAGAATATTCCAAGTCCACTATGAAATTTTCCATAGAAAATCAAACCCAGATCGCCTGGAGTTGTAACCAGTGATAGATAAAGCATCCTAAATTTTATATAAATGCAACATATTCACTTTTCATTCACATTTGTATTTGTACTCTGTCTTGACATGATGTGTGATCTGATCATCCCAAGGTCAGCAAAGGGCTGCCAAAGTTTCTTGATTGTAGTTTAGGTAAAAAAAATAAATAAAAATCCTACCTGCAGCAAAACTTCCCCCGGTGTAACTGTCATGAGTTACTTTGCCGTACATTGCGCGCCTCGCTCCTTGAGTAAGACCAAACAAAAAAGGATGTGCTCCGCTCCTTGTGCCTGTCTACCATGACATCATCAACATGGCCTTATATGGACCTTAGCACTGCACACGCTCACAGGAAGGGGGTGTGCTTGTTTGCTGGCACGTGTGAGCGTACCAGAAGCGCGTGTGTTACGGCACGTCCCTTTACCTTTTAACAGTCACGGGAAGTAACAAAATACAAATAATTTGGCTCTGTACTTAAGTGATTTTGTCCATTTTACTTGATAAAATATGTGTCTGACAGATGGAACTGGGAGCATCATAGCAATAGTCCGACAAAATAGGAGAAGCTAAATATTCCCAACTCAGGCCTTTTTTTAATCATTTAATTATTTTTTTCTGTTGCTATCGTTGCTTATTTAGTCATTTTTCCTTCAGTCACTTCACAACATGAACATATTATGGCAATACACTGTTTCTGGCTATACCCGGTTTTGAAGGCATAAAAGCAAGCTCGTCTTTTTTCACCCTTCTTGGTAATTAGTGCAATGAAAGCTGATGAGACACCAATTTTGAGCCAAATTATTTTGTTTTGCCAAGTTACTGAAACTGATATTGCCTGTCATTGATTTTAAATAGTAATGTCTCCTTTTTCTCCATTCAGAATGTGTGATTTACATCAGAGTTGGATCAATACTAGTTCTTTCCCAAATATCTGTCCTTGAATGCATTGTGCATATAGGTTCCACCCGTTGGATTTCAACCAAATGTAGATGTTATGTCCTTGTGTCCTGACACTTGGTCAAAGAAGCGTATCTCAACTCATTTCAAATGATTTCCAATAAGCTACAGGGATATTTTGTTTTTGTTTTGTTTTCCCCAAAAAGGATATTCCAATATGTTGTGTGTATCCAAACAAGGCTGCTGGCAAGTCTGTAGGAAGTGAAGTCATTACATTATGTAATTTCCACACAAACAAGTTCCTAGGGACCTCCATCATTGTTTCTAAAATGGCATGCTTTAAGGGTTCAATTACTATTAACAAAATATTTTTCGTTCATTGCTCTTCTGTTGAAAAGTACCCATGTTTTGTGCCATCCTGTATTTGGCTTAATGAGTACCAAGTGGTGATGTGACATGATGGCACTGGGAAGAGAGGCTGCTTCAGAGATGGCAAATCTAGGTCCAGACAGTAAAACCCTTACCACAGTTTATCATTCGCCACAAGCTTCTACTCTATCTGTGGTCAAATGGGCTTGTTAACCTGAGTAAAGTTGAAACATCTGTGGTTAAAACCAAATTGTGGCCGGTCTTTCACATTTCTGGACATGATTTTCTCCATCCCTGCTTTACTTTGTACTTTAGTGTTCAGATAATTGAATTTGACATATCATTTACAAATAATGCTGGGATATTTTAAGTAAATGAGGTACCAAAAACACAGCCTGTTTCTACATTCACTTTACGTGAACGCTGACTGCAAAGTCAAAACGCCAGAGAGGGGTCTTGATAGTTGTGTGGTTTCACATGAACCTGCCTGCCCATGCATGTTGCACAATAAGAAAATGGACAAACGGCACGTGTTATCTAATGCATGTCATATCCTCCTGTATAATCAAACATAAATATCTCTCCTGTCATCTTGATCTTTAATTTGCCTTCCTGATTTTTTTTGTCATGTTGTTCTTATAAACTATAAAGTCTTCTTACAACAAGACCTAATTTCACCAGTACAAAGATAAAAAAAAAAATAGTTCCCAATGTACCTGTATAATGAGTGACATGTGAGGTCCTGTCATAGATTGCACAAGAGGCAGTAATCAATTCTGCTCCTTCAGACAGAAGGGTGGAACTAGGCAGACAGACTATAATTTAAACACCTAAGGCCGCTTTTCACTCTGGCTCCTCAACTGCAGAATATAGCTACTGAAATACATACGGATTTGCTCGACCATGATAATCGGTTGCAGAGCAAAGGCTTTCTAGTATCTGCTTGTGCTCAAGTGGCAGCCCAGAGTCTGAATAGAAAAGAAGTCCATATATAATGCAAATGATGTAAATGAATCGATTGGAGTTTTGCTTGTATAGGGAACACTTCATCACTAAGCCACTTAATTACATCTGCTGACGACCGACTGACGCACACTTTGCTAGTAGCGGCAAACAACAACACTATTAGCTATCATTAATCTCTAAATCAAACACCACTCAGTCTCTGCTTCAAGTTTGGCTTTGTCCCTGTAAGGCTTGTAAGTAATCATTTACAAGGTAGTAAAGTGGCAGATCTTTGCCACAAGGAACTAGATGTGAGGGCAGTCCAATTAGCCAAATTGTGATGTCCCAGTCCAGCAAAATTATAAGTAAAAAGATTAAGAGTTTGGGAAATGCGCAGTGCACAAAAAAACAAAAACAAAAACGTGTGCATCTTGTGCAGTCACGGTGACATCATTGCCCAGAGCACTTAAAAGGCATGAGGCAAGTTGCTTGCCTCTTTCAGGCCAATTGAGGGTGATGTATGACATCATCTTGTCAGCATCCAAAAAGGTGTTGTCATCACCTTTTCTTGTTTGACCGAGTCAGACGCAACATGTCAGCCATAGCAGGGTGAATACTTTAAGCCAGTGTTTTCCAACCTTTCTTGAGCCAAGGCACATATTTGTGAAAATGTCACAAAAACAGCTGTGTAAAAAAATGAAGCCTGCTCCTTATATAAATAAATAGGTACTAGATAGGATATTGTATGTCATATATGTTTGTATTTAAAATGATTTTGGTTTCAGAAAAAAAAGGTTGATATGTATAAATCGCTAAATAAAATATATTACCGTAGTTATTTATTTAAATGAGTCATTAGAAATAATCCTATTATTATTGCTCCAGAAAATGGCAACATGTTCAAACTATGCAAAAAGTTCGAATTAAAAAATACATGCAACTACAGTACATTATTATTGGAGTAGATGCAGGAATCCGTGCAGCTGTGTTGTCACAGTGAATTGACATGACTGGTCATACATCTCAGTGACTGAGCACAGCAGTTGTCTCACATCTGCAGTTGTTTGCTATTCCTCTATTCACTCTCTTCACTGTGGCTTCCTTTTACTTTATAACAACAATTTGCTCTGACATAACAGATTATTTGGGCCCAGCTAGCAAGGGAATTGTAGTTGAATTAGGCTGGGTAAACACGACCTGCAGAAGAATCTCAATTCTGATTTATTTGTGAAATTCTTTTTTTTTTTTTTTTTGTGAGGTCCTTTGTTTCTAGATAAATGCAAGCCAGTAGCATGTCTTTGAAATCTTAAAAAAAAAAAAAAAAAAAACAGCCCAAAACTCTCCTGCAATGGCATTGAGGGCATTATGATGTCACACACAGATAGCGGGCGTGCTTGACGTACTTATGGAAGTACCTGGCAATGTTGAAATGGCTGTCTTAGTGTCTAAAAGGTCAGATACAGGTTGCATATGGGCAAAAAAAAAAAATCGTAATTGTCACTTCAGATTTGCAGTGTGAGCCTAGCCTTAGAACTTCGGATGCTTCGACTTCAGTTTTAAATTGGATATCATGCATGACTTCTTCAAACATGAGCTCATGAGTTCCTTGTTTGGAAAAAGACTGTTCTTATTGAATGACCTCATATGATACTTACATTAAATTAGAGAGCGAGATAAAAGCACAGGGTTTAGCTTCCCGTCTTTGCTCTCAAACCAAACATTAGATCCCGTGCCCCTGATTAAATTTGACAGGAAATCTACTGAGATCTAAAAGGGGTATATCAACTGCATTGAATGTGTGAGTTTCTTTGAACACCAGATGACGGATCCATGTCATGATACATGTGGTCCTTTGCAGAGTCTCATAAATTGTCTGCACGCTGACATTGATACTTCCGCTTGCCTACAATGCTAGGATCCTGATCCGACTCCTGAAATCAGATATGGCCCTGAAGACAATCTATTTGAAACCTGCCCTGACCTCGACGGCATTTGGACTTAGCTACCGTGTATTTGCTTACAAAAATACAAGGAAAATTTCCAGTAAATGTACTTACAACTAATAATAATAATTTAGAGTGCGGCAACATTACAGGGTCGACTCGCTTGAAGATTAGTTAGCACGTCCGCCTCACAGCTCAGAGTCCTGACTCACTTGCAGCTCCGGCGTGGAGTTTGCATGTTCTCCCAGAGCCCGCATGGGTTCTCTCCGAGTACTCCAGCTTCCTCCAACGTTCCAAAATCATGCATGGAAGATAAATTGGACAGTCTAATTTATCCCTAGGGTACGCAAATGTTTGTTTGCCTCGATGTTTCCTGCAATTGACTGGCAACCGGTTCAGGGTGTCTCCCGTCTACTGCCCGAAGACAGCTAGAATAGGCAGAAGCAAGCCAGAGACCCTAGTGAGCGGCTAAAGGGAATGGATGGATGAATGGATGGGCAATAGTGTATTTTCCATCACTTAAAACAAGGGTCATCAACGTGGTGCCCACAGGCACCAAGGGGCCCTCAAAGATCACATGAGTAGCCTGCAGCCCTGTCCTGCAAATAGTTTACAAGAGATTGAACATTGGTGATTTCTATGAATTTCACAAACAATTATACATGTTTTACATGAAATATTATACCTTATTTACATATTTACTACAACTGTTCCTCAACATTGTGAAAACTCGGTATCTTCCCATAAATGGATAGCCCTTCGTATTACCCAGTACCAAAGAAGTAGCTCTCAGTTTCAAAAAGATTGGCAACCCCTGACTTAAAATATGGCGTAGATTGTAAACAATCCCAGTGTTTGTTTTCAGTGTACAACATTGATGATTTAAAATCAACAACAACAAAAAACAAACAAATGGGCCAGTCCTATTGCACAGCTTTTTTTTAGTGAACTCTTCATTAATAAGTGGTTCCCCTTACAGAGCCTAAAGCCTCATCATGGCTGCAAGTAGTGATGGCCGAGCGAGGCTTTGTTGGCGCCCCTACACTTTTCACGAACCCCGGTTCATTGCTCAAGGGTTCCATGACACAGAGCTTAAGAAGGATATCTAGTGGTCATAAAATGAAATGCAACAGAGACGTGTCAAAGAATCTAATTAGTTCCTATTCTGCTAGATATCTATCTAACGCGGAACGCATCCCAGTGGTTCATGGATTGTTATAGATTTGATAGTCTATACATTCCTAGGCTTTAAACAAAATCGCCTGTTGGCTTCGTCCGTCGTTTCTATAAGGTTTCTTGTCATTTGGCAGACTGCCCACCTCTTCATGATACATTATATCTGAACAAGTCAATTTTTGCCACTTTGTGACTCTACCCACTTTACTCCCTTTGCTGAGGCCAACCAAGGAAATGCCAAAATTGCAAGAGATTCGACTAGACGTCAGACTTTTACCAAGATGCAATTCATACTGTTGGCTTCGCATCGGAAAGTTTGAACTGTGATGTTATAAGATAAGATCTTGTGACAACTTTAGTTGGAAACGTGTCACTAATTGTTGACAGAATTACAAGATGAGGTCAGAAATGCCGAGGGGGCCTTCATTTGTTCTGTGTCAACAACACTTGAGAACTGATCCTCATCTGTTTGCTACAATCACCTATTTTAGTCCACGTTTGCAGGCAGCTATTTCACACCCGTGTTGAGGTTGCCTGAGTACAGTCACACTCATTGATTCTGTACATGCTACACCCGAAGTCTCAAAGGGCTTCACAGATGAAAAGAGGTCATGTGGAGACCTCTTTCGAAAAAAGAAGTCGTACAGAGACATCTTTTCAGTGTAAGGTACACAACAGCATCCCCTGTCAAAGCCCCCAGAAGGGGAAGGAAAAACTCAAAAACCCCAATTAGGGGAAAATCAGACACCTCCAGAAGGGACCACAGGTGGGAGAAGCCCTTTTCCAGGCCCACAGGTTGAAGTGGATGCTGCATGTACCAAATACAGACATACACATAAACAATATAGATTACAGAAAAAAAAATATATATATATCATTCACAAGTTTTAACATGATTATAAATATACCTCTAATTCGATATAGTATGCATTTGTTTTAGCACGTTTGCATTTTCAGATGCACTTTCATCGAGCACCGCCTCATTGCCTCTTTGTTGTCAACAACGAGGCTGCATGGATAATTTTTCCGGCGGACTTTGACCCATTATGAAAAGGAAAAGACAGCTGAACTTGTCTGTTCAAGACAAAAATACGAGAGCAGTGGCATGGCATGCGCCAGCAGTTGGGAGGAGAAGCAAAGCGAAGAGCAACCCATCAATTCTCTGATCTCGCCAAAGTTGTCAGTTGGGTAAAGAAGGCTTCAGCAAAGTATTTCTGAAGACCTCTATTTCAAACAATTTGGATGGATCTGAAGATGACTACCCATGGAAGTTATGATTATGTTTGCGCAAATGACAAGCAGGAAGGAAAGGATTCCGGAATACAAATGGAAAGAGCTATTTGGCATGTCAGTGGTAGTTTGGGCTATTTGACAAATTCGTATTCAGCTGTGTCAAAAAATAAATTAAAACTTCCAAATTGTTTAATTAATGCCACATTAGTTTCAGCATTTGCATCTAGGTGCGCCTACGTTGCCTCACACTTGTACGGTTTGCGCCCCCCTCATAAATTCAAACAATATGTTTTTCGATATACAGTGAAGAAATGCATCTAAACATAGCAATATTTTGTCACACCCTGTGTTTTAATTGGATAGCAATGATATATGTAACCACTGAAGTCAAGACTTTTACTCGCATTTTTGTAAAATTCACCCAAATTCAAGTAAAAAGTATGGGGGTGGTCATCCTATTCACAACGTCAACTTGTACATGTAGAAATATGGTAGTTGCCCATTTTTAAATTATACAACACATTATACAGTAACATAGTCTGCTTGGTCCATGTAGTGTATTTTCTGTCCTAAGTAGACAGTTGGTTAAACTTTATGAAGATCTTTATGGTGTCTAGTCTTCCAAGAAAATAGACAAGGAAAACACATGCTGTCACATGCTTTCTTTTAGGTGGCTCTCGAAGAATGATGCCACAGCAAATGTTGTGTCACTTTTATTCCAATGAGACCTCCAGAGAGACTCCATTAAGTCTGTAAAGCTTGTCTTGCCCTGCAGACAAGATTGAACTCCAAGCTATTTGGTCCTAGGGCTTTGTAAAATCTGATAAACTCCATGGCTTGTTTATTTTCAGTTACCTGATGTTATACCACACCTGCATTAGGCAGGAATCTGATGATTACAATTAGATATTTCTAAAAGGCAAACATTCGCCAGCATACAGACTTTGGAACAGTTGTCTCTGATGTTGTAATTTTGTGTCCTTCTTCTCTTAGTCACAGTCACTTGGCGTGCTGCTTCAATAATAATCATCATCATCATTATCATCAACATTCTAATCTAATTATTATAGTTTGAATTGTTTCTTACTGTACTGAGTTATGGTAACTTAGCACTGCACAGTCATTTTAGCCCATTATGATGGAAGAGGCTAATAATAATAATAAGAAGAAGAATAGATTTGATTAAAATATTTGTTCATAAATGAACTGTCACAGGACCATATTGTACCATCCTACCTCATTACTGGTGACCATCCTTTTCAACAAGTAGTCTTTTCCCATGAGAGTGGTATTTTCTTTGAGGAGGCCCAATGACGTATTTGAGATGAGGCAGAATGTCTGTGTTTGGTGTATTGGGTCAATGCGTGGTTAAATCAGGCTATTTGTGGCCAGTTCACATAGCAAATGACTGCCGGTAACGCACAATCATTAGCTCAGGAAATCACTTTTTCCCCCCATAAAAGGAAATGTTTGGTTCACAGAATATTTAGTTCCTTACAACTTCATTTTCCATCATCATCTCAGAAAATTGCTGAAGAGCAGGACTGTGTAGCATGTGCCGGGTTGAAAATATAGGTAGAGATGTCTTCAGGAATTAATCACAAACTTCTTGATGGCTGGATGGCATTTTAACTGTCTCTAAGTGCTGACAAGTCTTGCTCATGCTAGGAGCAGAACATCTGCCTGACAAATACCAACTACAAACATTATGTCATCTGTGTACAATTGAGTTACAACAACTAACAGAATTCAGTTGGCTATCAGCAGCCAGCACCTGACAGCAGCTTTAGTTAGCTGATTGTTACGGTTACGCCATTATTTTCAATAAGAGAAGCGAGCAGACTGAACCAAGGTCCGAGTTTGTCCTTGTTCAAACACAGAAATATTACAGTAGCTTTGAGAAAGAAAATGATTATTGTAGAAGAGCAGATTGCAAACGGTGAGGCCTGGTTTGGGGTAATCGGATAACAGCCCGCACATGTCGAATTAGAATGAAGCCTGTAGCCGACCAAACAAGATAACAGGGGGGTACGATAAGCGTTCACGTTTATAGTATTTCAAAAGAACTCTTCCTGAAACTCCCTGTGACTCTCCCTTTGTGTACTCGCTTAGCCGCATCACCCCTTCTCTCTCCCTCCCCCTCTCTCAGCAAGTGGCACACAGCTCTTTCACACTATGCCGCAACAAATAAATATTTTATGAATACGAATACAGGAATTGTTGTACCCTTGCCCCTGCAGTATTTGATAGATTTTCTTTTGACTGAAAACAACATCACTTGCTGAAGGCTTAAGTAACGACCAATCATTTCTCAGGTTTGGAATGTCACGCGACCCACAGGTGAGCTTTAATTGGTTGTTACCCAAGCCTTGAGAAGAGGTGATCTAAGTTTCAGCAAAAAAAGTTTTTAAAGACATTAAATTGTAAATGAAAATGACTTCAAGTAATTGTGAATGTTTTGTTCTTTTTTGTTTTCGTTTTTTTTTTTTTTGGGGGGGGGCAATAAACAGACCACACAGGCACAACACTGCTCTCAACCCTGCATTCAACTTCCCCAATTCCCACCACAGCTTCACTGTTTTATAAGGTTGAAATGAGTTTGTTTGTTTTGCGATTGTGTGTACACACATACTTGCCTGCTGTGGCATACTTGTGCAACATCGTGTGAGATTAACTTGGTAGTACACAAGGTACTACAGCCTGTACACTCAACTGTAAAAACTGTAAAGTGATGTTGGTGCACCAGATGCCCCGCAACATATAAGGAGTTACTGCAAAGTAGCAGTTGAGGCATTCACAACTCTCCTTTCAGGAACACTGATCAATTTAAACCAAAATCCCAAATTGTAAACATAAAATGCAGTGGTCTGCGTGAAAGCAGAGGGCAGATCTGGATAATAAGTACTTCAGTGATGATGAAGACATCGCCCAAGAATGTTCCCGACCTGTTGATGTCATCGGCGCTGTTACAGTTAAGCCAGCCAGATGGCTTAAAGATAAATGGCAAGCCTTGCATAGCAAATAGAGGTGGAGGGAGATCGTGCCGTGTCATGTTTTTAACTTCTGTTCACGGTCGTGAGGTTTTTGGTTTAAACCTCAGCTACAGCCTTTGGTGATATAAGGTTTGCGTGTTTTCACTGTGCTTGCGTGGGTTTTCTCAAAGAACTTTGGCTTCCTCCCACATTCTAAAAACATGACGTCGGTATTATTGAAGACTACATTTTTCATCGCTGTGAATGCGGTTGTGATTTCTTCATATTTCCCCTTGAACTGATTGGCAATCAGCCCAGCGGATACCACACTATGTCAGCTTGAATAGGTTGCAGCTCATCATTAATGCTGGTAATAATGAAGATAAGCAGTCTAGAGATCGGTTGGGTAGAGATGCCCAATGTTTGGTGTCACACGCCATGCAAGCACATTTCATAAGACGACCTACTTCACTATAGAGCTCTAAGTGCAGTCAAGGGATTGTAGTTTGTTATTCTTATGTTTTATAGCAGTTATCACTTATTTTTGCGATAATTTAATTTTACCTTTACATACATAGTTACAAAATATGTACTCTGTATCATAGTGGTGAACAATAGGGAGGTACATGATTTCTAGGCATAGTATTTTGAGTTTCTGTATGTTGACGTGCACTGTTCCTAAACATTGCAGCCCTGTTACTTTTAAGAGACATCTTTTGCCCCTCCCATTCTTTTCCCTGTTTACTGTGCAGAGTTCCCTCATTTGTCGCAGTTGTTATATTCCAAAAAAATAGTAAGTGGAGAGTGAACTCTTTTTTTGCTTTCTTACGCTCCTTTTAGTTTGTTTATTTTGTTGAAAACCAATGACTACATCAAGTTGTTCTTCTTTTCTCTCTTGTTCGACTTAAAACAAGGGAAAATATCAAGAAAAATAGCTTGGTAAATCTGCTATAGATATGGTTGTATTTTAATGGTAAAACTGGCTGAATTATTTTTTTTAATAAATAAAAGTGCTACTTGCAAGAATAAATGCAATGTAAACCTGCAGTAGAAAAATGTATGATCATAAATGAAAATCCGCAATAGGATGAATCCACAATAATCGATCAGGGATGCAGCAAACATTATCTTCGTAAAGGGTCTCCGGTCTAACACTCTGGTTGAAATTATTCAGTTTTGGGGGAGTCACTGCTGTCTCACGCAAATGCAGAGTTTGCCTTTCATTACCTGGGACCTAAAAAGAAAACTTGGGCTGTCCAGTGTTGCTAAGTTCAAACCACCCATCTCAGGTTTATTTTTCATATTTGCGACAAGCAACAAATCTTGTGACTTGATGTGTTGATGTGTGTTTGATTGAATGAACACTTCTGGAGAGCAACATTACTATGTTTGAATTTCGAAAAATCCCGATACTCTTTGGAAATAAAATGTCAAAAGTCAAATTTCCAGTAAATGAACTGTGTAGAGTTTTCATGTCCTTTATCTCAGATGATAATTTCAATTACGGGAAAGGAATAAACACTTTGTTAATCACACTCGATAAACCAAATGTTCTTTTTTTTTTTTTTTAACCAAACTAGAGGATGCAGACAACCATGAAATTGGCTTTCCGCCTTGAATAGAAGGAGAAAGGGGGCAAGTTGCCGTCTATGCCGCGTTCATCTTTGAGCTGAGGTCATGTTTTAGGAAACATCTGTTGCTGGTTAGCACGCTGTTGTCATTCTGTCTCCCACACCCCTGCTGTTCCTTCATCAGTCGGCGTGCAATGAGGTCATCACCCAATAACAGACCCTCAATCAATCAAGAGGAAGTTCTTGCCTACAGTTTTACACATCCGTTTTCACTGATTTTTCAACCGCAAGGCCCGCAGGCCAGATTCAGCCCATGATGTTATTTTATGTGGCCCACGAAATCTTGCAGCGTTATTTTTTTTATTTTATTTTACTTTACCCCAAGGGGTAGAAATCCCAGCAAATTTTCATGGGAAGGTTAATATGAAAAATGAGCAAGAACTGGGGAAGCTCTGTGGTGGCCTAAGCTCTTGTATACTGACCTCTCACGCTCCTGCTCCAGAAGGTTGGTGAACTCGTCACTCTTTTTCATGAAGTCACCATGGTTGCGCTTCTCATCTGCCATTTTGTTCAGTGCCTGCTTGTGGGCCTGCTCCACCATCAGCAGCTGCTCCAGCATGCGGCGGTACGTCTCCCTCTGCTTCTCCACCAACTTGTCCAGCTGCAAGACAGTAGCATGACATTATACACAGCAATTTTAGCAGATAATTAGCAAGAGCCAGCTGTTACCTGATCTTGTAATGTCACAGAGTATTAGTCCTTAATGTACACGAACAGAATGCTCTTAGATCTGTATTTTCCTTCATGATTTACATTATTTGTAACTTTCAATTTTGTTCGAAATTAAATGTAAACTCTTACTCTGCTAGACCTCTCCTAAACATGTTCATTAATTGTTTGCGCAAAATCAAATTACAAGAAATCGTTCATTGACAAAATGCTTGAATTTCTTCTTGTAAAGCCACCAGGGCAAGATGGTGAACTCTGGTGGCCATAATGAGGATAACTCTACAAATCGAGCCGTGAGCGTATTTACAGGTATTTCCACTTTTTGTACTTCTAATGAAGTATCTCCTATGCCTACATAATGAGATGGAAATATTGGCACTCAAAACGTCTCCCTTCCAAACTGAAGTATATAAAGGTACGTAGGTTATTTTAACTGATTATATTGCGGCCAAGTCAAAAAATAAGTGTTCTTTTAGTTATGAAAGAACTTGTTTGGTATAGTAAATGTCAGGTCATCAGAGTTTCAAAATTAAAAACCAGAACAATACAATTTCACAGAAAATCAAATAAAGAATACGTTTCCATCAAATATACAAAAATGCTTTTGTGTCTCGTCTTCAGGTTCCAATTATTACACTGACTGGCAAAAATGTAAGGTCTGACTTTATTTACCATGGATCTTATATATAGATCTTATACACAGAAGCAGGAAGTAGTTTTAGGTCCGGTATGACGCTAACATGAATGTGAAAGTAAATAGAAGGTAATTTAACAGTTACTCCTTTTTAATTGAGTCATGATTTGAATCGCTATGACATACACACAATTGCTTTCTGATTGCTTGAATGGGATCTATGTAAAAGTGGACGATCACAAAGCCGCTGCCAGACATGAGGCTCAAAATAAGTAGTAGAGTTTAGTCACTCTGGGTTAATGGAACTGTGACAATCAAGCTAATGTGTGCTAGCTAACTTGAAGCACTAGCTACACTACACCACTAAATTTGACAAAATAAAAATAAAAAATATATGTACGCACTTTTTGTAAAGTACTGCACTTTTACCCACGCATAATACAGAAGTACATTTAATATTAGAACTTTACTTTTGATGTTTAAGTCGAACTAGCGTGAGATCCTTTAAGACTTCCTCGGAAGCAATATTTTACAAGATGACTTTTATTTAGCTTCTATTTACTTTCTGTTTGGATACTTCTTCTCGCTTTACCCAAGAACTGCCTTCAGGTATACAAGATTGCTTGTACCTCCACCATGGGCCGTTCATAAATGTCTTCCTGTAAGTTGTCAGTTTTGCCCTGAATGGCATCTCGCTGCAGAGCTTGCAGGACTTTAGGTGGTGTGACAAAGCCGTATTTGGCCTCCAGAAGGGCCAAATCCATTTTCTCTGCCTTCAGCACTGTGATCACCTCATCTCTGGCCTGCGGAAGGCATAATGGAGATTATTGATTAAGCTGTTGAGAGGAAAGTGTTTTTCTGGCCGTGTCCCCTGACCTGCAGCTCTCCCTCCAGCAAGCTCAGAAGAAAGACGAGGTCATCACGTGAAAGATCCCTGGACTTCTCCTTACAGCCGCCCTTTGCAACACCGCTGCCACCATTCTTTGTGGTCTTGTGGTTCCACTGGATGGTGCCGGTGTCATCCGGCAGCTCGCGGTGGCGACTGCGGCGTTCTCGCCGCCCACAGGGTTCATCTTTCGTCAGTTTGACCTTGGTGACGTCCTCCAGGCTGCTGCTACGGGAGCGCATGTTTCTTTGTTGGAAGGAAATGAGTGTTGAGATATTAAACTTATGTAAAGTCGATGCTACATAGTAGCTTTCAAAGGTGAGTGCACCCTTCACATTTTTGTAAATATATGTGTATAACTTTTCATGGAGAAAAAAAATCAGGACATTACACGTTGCTCATATTGGTTGTCTTTTCAAGTTGTTGAAAAGACAGCTTCTAACAAATTCATCAACATTTTACTACTTTTCCAATTTCATACCAGTGTAGTCCCCCAACAACTGGCACAGACCTGGTTAGTGGATATTACCGGACCAGCATTCAAAACCCTGTCTTGCGTGTCTGAAACCAGCTAAGCACCGAACTAATTTCAATGATTATTTTTTAATAATATAATAATCTAAAATATCGACCACATTTCTACACTGACTACATCACAGGAGTATTTTTGGACTAAATTTGAAAAAAAACTGGATCATCTAAACATAACCCAATCACAAATGACTAATTTTGTACTAAATTTAGACCCCATTAGACGTGATAAAAGCTAGTTTTCAACTAAGGTTTTTGGACTAAATTTGGACCACATTATCGGAGTTAAACACAAACCAAACTATTTGGATGAATTTTGAACCTCACTAGACGCACTAAAAGACAATCAAGTGTACATATGTGGCTCTGTCTGTGTGTTCATGAGTGTTGCATCCTCTATCTTGCTGTCCAAGCCGGCCAAGTTATTATCAGCCCGACAGCAGAAGGGGAGTCATCAGTTAAGGCTAACAATGAACAAAGACTTGAAATCACAAACTACATCCAAACTTATATTGGACAGAGTAGCAAAAAGCTGCTTCCCACCTTTTATAGTCAATGACTCCTTCCATTTTTTTATTTATTTTTTTTATTATGTGACTTGATGTGTTAGGACCCCTGAGTTTGATTGGAAAAAAAGTAGCAAATGATGACTGGGATTATGAAATCCTCACCTGCTTGGCCTTTGATGTCTGCAGTGTATTCAGCATGCTCAGGCAATGACTAGCTGATTATGATGAACCCAGCTATGATAAATTGATCGGAAAAAAAAAAGAATGAACTGTAACCACACAATTTATGACATTCTTTTTAGCAGGAACCAACCACGCCACATGGATGCCAGAAGTATTGCATCACCTTTTACAAAGGATTTTAGTGCAGACCTGAAGAAGAGATTTACGTGAGCCTCAGAGGGATTAGAAAATAATCAGTAGGCGATGAATCTTCCTAATTGCCAAAGTAAGAGATTATTTCAATGTATGATTTTCAGAGAGTATTTTTTTCTCCTCAGACTTTGTAGATGAATCAAATCTGACCAGTGAGTTTGACATATGAACCAAGCAGTGCTCTTGCGGTGTGTTGATTACTGGGTCAATGCATGGCAACCTGTAATCTTCCATGAATGGCTGGCTGATTGTGTGGTACAAACTGGATGTGAAACAGTGCGACATGGTTGTGAGCTGAGGTAATTCCCTGCAGGAAGGGACGGAGTCCACATCTACTCCGTCCGAACACCGAGTCGCCAATAGAACTTGTTAGCGCAACTGAACCAAAGGTCGCAGACGTGTAAGTCAGCATGTGCAAGTATCACATATCTGCCAAAACTGTGAGAGGGATCACACATTTTTCACGTAGTTTAAATCTAAAAAGGGTCACACAGAGGACAAGGAAGATGATACAGATTGAACTTAACAAATGCGTGGTTACGTCAAAAGCAGTCAAAATATGCTTGGGGAAATACCAGACCACAGGCAGATACTCCTCCAAAATACTGCGATTTGCTGTTGTTCAATGAAGAACATGAATAGTACAGTACATCCAACTGAAACTGAATCTAATTTCAATGTGACATCACACAATTGAGCATTATTAAATATGTTCAGATAAAAATGATGATTATTGCTTGATCAGACGGACCCAATGTAGTGGTATAAATATTCAATTCAGTAATTGTGACATTTGGACTGATAATTTTTAAAAAATGGCAAAGTAGACTTGACCTAGATTATACCCTTGTCACACAGTCATAACAATATCTTCGGCCAAAAGTCACTGGAAACGGTCAGCAGTTTGGACATTTTCTTTTCCGTGACCTCTTAAGCTTCCATGGCTGGCTTGCATGTCAAAAGTAGGATGTGTCAAACCCCGGCGCCTTGGATATGCTGTACTCAGACAATCGGACTCCTAACAGTATAGACAACAGCCTACAGCGACAACTGCGTACATCAGTGAAAAAACAAAAAAATGCCTTCACTCTACTTGGCCCTTAAAGCCATTAGAGCGAAAGGTGAGGGAGCAGGTGTGCCTCAAAGACAATAAAACTCTTCCCTCACGTATGGGGGACATACGCATGCGAACGCACTCACACATTACTGAGTACATTCCTACGGTCTTACATCACACCCTGACTTGACTGAGGGCAAGTGAACCAAGATCAAATGCAAGCAAGGGAGAGAGGGGAGGAACAGATGGAGTGAGTGACCTTTGCTAAGAAGGAGCACATCCACCACTCGTCTGCCTTCTGGACACCTATTGGACTCTATATCAACCCCTCGATTGTGCTAATCGTGTACTGTTTTCTCCAAAGACATACATGGTAAATGCAGGCAATTCCTGCATTCAGCAAGTTTTCTTAGCTTCACATTCCGTGGTTTCGATAATGTTGCTTCATTGAGAAAACATGTGCTTGTAAAATACCCCGCAGGAACTTAACATCACTTTTTTTTTCAACACAAGCTAATAACCCTGTAATAACAGCACCATCAGAGTAGCATGTTTTCCCTCTGTGGTTTTAATCATGGAGCCGAAAAAAGGAGTGGAGTGTTTTCAAACAGGGCAGATAGTTGTCGTAGCAACAGGTGGCACCTAGAGTTTAGGCTTCCATGAGGTGACATAAAATCTTCAGAGAGATTTCATGCCAGCAATAGCAAGCACATGCAAAATTGTAATAAGCTGCCCCCGGCACAGGATATAGAAACTCTAAAAACAGCGGGTGTAAGGTGAGATGTTGAGGCATTTTTTGGGATGAGTGCGTGATCTTGCAGAAGTTCAAAAGGGAAAGGGGAAGACCTTCGAAAGGGTATAAAATAACAATATTTTAAAAGTGATCAGTCATTCAACTATTATGTGCATCAATTAATACTATAATGTGGATTCTGTCATTTTATGTTGACTATTTCCAACTATTCATTTTACCTCAGGAAAAAACTGAGTCCCGACAGAAATGTATGGAGTCCCAAAAATTGTGCAGTAAAAAGGACAAAATTGGGAGCAGGAATCTTTGTCTCACGGTTCAATTTCACTTTCGGGGTCTCTAACTCAATTCAGAATCCATTTTCGATTCAAAATGATTCAATTCAAGCCAACGCTATTCCTGCTTCAATCTATTGACGTGCGAAGAATCATAACACAACTTCGGTTTGCTTTGCAAGGTATAAAAAAAAGGGTAAGTGTTTGGTTATATATATATATATATATATATATATATATATATATATATATATATATATATATATATATATATATATATATATATATATATATATATATTTTTTTTTAGGTATAAAACCGCTGCCCTTCTATGGTCCTATATTTAAATGTTGGTCATGATCATAAGTGTTCGATTTGCCTTTAGTAGGTGGCCCTAAAGTGCAAATCACACAAACAAAATATTGTAATCACAAAAAACAAAAAATAACACCTTAAAATATCGAAGCACACAAGAAAAAAGTTTGCATCTTTATCAATCTTTGCAACATTGCTTTATGTTTGTGTCTATTTCTAGTTTGCAGCATTTTATGTTTGCATTTTTTTTCTTGTTTGCTTCTTTTTTCTTGTGTGCTTCTCTCTTGTAAGCTGTTTTTTGTTTTTGTTTGCGTGATTCGCACAACAGGGCCACCATACTTTAGAACAGCATCACCGCAACTGCTTGGCAGATAAGTTAACGAGTCAAAGATTTTCCTTGCCTCTCGGAGTCGATGGATAGTTATTCTCCTTTTTTTGTCTCGGAGACCAAAACTCATTGATATATGTAGCTCTGGATGTTACCAAGGAACACCTTTCCGATGATTAGCACATGAATTGTTGTATCTTCCACCATTAGCTTGTTTGAGCATTGAGCATCTCGTGTCAAAGTTCAAACCAAGTTCCAGACGTTTACCACCACAAGTGAGAGCAGATTGGTTTTCAAAGGGACCAGTTATACTGCATGCAATTAAACATCAATGACTGAACATAACACACAATAAGTGAACCTCCTTTCACCACGGGGCTGTACGTACTATGTTTAGCCCTGACGATCCCGTTTGGGCCCCAGCGCATGTTCCATTACACAATTGCATTTATTATCCCGTATCAGTTTTCTTTTCTTGGCTCAAGCTTCATGCTGCATACAGTTGCACTGTAATCAGGTCTGTTTTGGAGCAGGTGGTTATGAGGACAAGAAGCCTGCTGAGGAGTTCTGCTGGGTTGTAGTAATATCAGTGGCAGGGTCACTGGGTTTAGACAGATTGTGACGCTGCAGATTTTTACTTCTATATCAATAACTAGATAAATATGGTGTTATAAATATGGTTAATACGGTTCAATCATCATTGAGCTCAACAGTGCATATCAATGGTGCAAATTAATGGACTTTTTTGTTTTTGTTTTGTTTTTACATGGGTTTTGTTAACCAAGAATTGTTTGCAAAATTTCAGCGTTATCAAATGACAATTAGCAGGGTTTAGAAGAGATTATAGAAAAAAAACATGATGTAGAGAGACATGGTTTGCTTCATGGCCTGCATAAACTCTAGTTGCCGATTGGATCTTGTTGCCAGGCCTTTGGAGTTTGAAAGCATGGTTTTTTTTTTTTTGTTTTTTTTTTTTGCCATTAAGATGATCCTGATTATGTGCAGAAGTAATTCCCTCATTGGCAGCCTTTCCTTCTGTTGTTCAACAACACACAGATGAGGTGAAAGGCATGCGTGTGAAGGTAATTAAAGCATTGTCTGCAGATGGAAATCATGTACTCTAACCAATCAACTAGCCAACGAACAGGAGATATTATAAATTTCAGCGTGAAGTGGCCAGCCAGTCGAAAGGAGCGTGCTCCTGTCAAGCATATTTAAAGGAGTTTTTTTTTTTTTTTATGCATATTGACTAATCTAAAACATGTTATTTTGACCAATTTTGTAATTGTGGAATAAGCAATGAAATTGCCCATTTTTGCCCATCTCATTGGGCTGCCATTTTGTCATGTACTGGCTCTTGCTATTGACTGATAAGCACATCAGAGTGCCTATGGGCTCGACTCGGCTAATGACAGCCACGGCTCATCTATTTTCTTGGTTTGGTCATGTAATATTCGCAAGATGAGCCCATAGACAGTGTGATGCCATTCCGGGTGACACAAAGTGGCAGTAAAAGGCAAAACTGCAGATAAAATTGATTTTATTATTTACCGTAATTTTTCCTGATGAAGCAAATACCTATTTTTCGGACGATAAGCCGCGACTTCTTTCTCATGATTTGAGCCCTCAATTCATTATAACAGCAGCAACAATGATAATGGTCCATTCCCAACACCACCCAACAGAAGGAAACTGTGCGGGGATTAAAATATACACACCCACCTTTATGGGCTGACAATAGATTAGGCAGGGCATGGGTTTATGGGACGATCAGCAATCTGTCACCTCATCTGCCCAAGTTGCCTTCGTGTTACAACAGTGGGCATCATGAGGATTACAAGATCCTGCCATCCTTGAGATACTTGCCATGCAGTCAAAACGCCTGAACAATGAAAACAGTGAAAACATTTCCTTGTGGCAAAAGCTGCTCTCCAAGAATCAATCAATGAAAGTAAACAGAAATACACACACATTTACACGGCCTGGGATCAGACGACTCCAGAGAGAACGGTCTGTTTTTCAAACTGCTGAACAATGTGCCGCTGATCAATAATGTTGCAAAATAATACGCTGAAAAACTTCCCATCTCATCCGTGCGTTCAGCCATTTTTGAGCCGCTTATCCCCTACTAGGGTCGCTTGTTGGGGCCTATCCCAGCCTCTTGGAGCAGTGGGCAGAGAACGCCCTGGACTGCTTGCCAGCGAATCCCAGGGCACACAGAAACAAACAATCATTCCTACTCACGATCACACCTAAGGGCGATTTAGGGTGTCCAATGCACGCACCATGCATATTTTTGGAACATGGGACGAGACCAGAGTACCCGAGGAGACCTGCACGAGCATGGGGAAAACATGCAAACTACACACAGGCAGGTCGGGGCAAACTGGATTTGAACCCAAGACCTCTGAACTGTGATATGCTAACCAGTCTGCTGCCTGTTTTGCATCTTAAAAAAAATAGTCATTTTTACAACTCCTACTCATTTTCTATAGCGCTTATCCTTCCAGGTGAGCAAGATTGTAATTTCAATTTGAGGAATTTCATAGTGGCCCTCACATCCTTGGTTTTTTGTATGCAGCTCTTAGGGGGGGAAATGTTTGGAGACCTCTTTGGACACCAGGCAGACAAGACACACTGCCTGTGTGCTATGGGTGATTACCGGAAAGTTATTAGCTAGCTGATGATGTTTACCTCACTCTCACTTCAGATAATATTATACAATAAATGAAAAATTCAAAGTTAGAGGTGACTATTAAAATATAAAGTCTAAACTGCCTTGCAGTCAACTGCTCTGTAAGAGCTCTGTAGACAGCTTTGTCTTTGTCAGGGGCGTCTCCGTGGCAACATATCATGGGGCAACAATGCCAGCACAAAAAAAAAGGAGTGTTCAGGGCATGGCCGCACCGCAATGAGCGAGCGGAATATTTATGGCCCCCCATTTGTATCATTTTATCTAATCATGTTACATATGCGAGGAATTTCACAAGCAAAGTTGCATCGCTCCTGAGAATAGACTGCAGAAATAGCTGCCAAATACTGTATGTGGATCACTGTGAGGATTTTATGTGAATCTAACCAACCAGAAAGGCCACTCAGTAGAGGGAGGCAGGGTGTGTAGAGCCTTGACAATTTGCGCTGCATCATGGAAAGTCCTAGCCTGCGGTTGAAATCTGAGTTCAACCTGCCTTGTAGTTAACACAAAGCACACATGAGGGCAATGATGCAGAAGCAAATGTGAGCGTTGCACGTGATGAACTCTAGCTTCAGTAAAACGCAATTTTAAGAAAGGGTGTGTTTATTTATTTTTTAATCAGGAGAATTGCAGAGCATGTCTGTGTTGTCTTCAATTACCTTTTAAACTTGCGGCTACATTCAGCAGAAGCAATTCAGCGACTGAACAACTGTATTCACAGAAATATTCATTCTGGAAGTGTGATGATGTGATCTGCACATCTACAGTAATAGTGAGTCCTGTGCAGATTTTTGTGAAGGTGATTAAAGGGAATTTTTTCATTTCACAATTTGAAACAGTTCTCTGGTGTATTAACAAGCCTGTGCTGTTTTCCTTAGGACTACCCCAGTGATCAAGAATTACACAGAACTTGGCAGTCAAGCTAACCATCCAAAAGAATAAACGAGTAAAAAAGCAGTAAAATATTTTCAGTCTGTTGTTGTTGATCCTCTTGGGCTCAGGTGAGGCATAGGGCACAGATACTTGCTGTTTCTTCTATCTCTGTTTTCTGTTCCGATTTGTTTCCGAGATTGGGGCATTCACAGGGTAGTAGTATGGGTAGTACCCTCAAGTTTAAGTCTATCGGCACTGTAAATTTGCCTCACACAATTTAGAAAAATAATTTAAAAAATTATGACACCTGTTCGCAAAATACTACCAGTAATCTGACAAACCATTTAGAACAGTGCCATAGTAACATGAAGGTAGCAAAAAGAAAACACAAGAAAGTCAGGAGATTCATGGTGGAGTATTCCATATGTAGAAGAAATGCTGCCCCGTCTCGCAGTGGATTAACCAGGATTTGGAAACCTTGTCAGCAAGACCCCTGTCGCAATAGTGACAAGGTAAGATAATGCTAATTTTCACTCTACAATTGCTATTAATAACACTCTATAAATAGTTCTGGTCAATTTGTATCAAGAGGAAGCACACAATAATGATGTACTATAGGCTAGCTGCTCACGTTAGCCCCACCAAAACTACAGTATTTTGAAAACATCTGCCAACTCAACTTGAATTTGAATATGAGCATTGAAATTGTGATATGCACGAGCAGAAACAATGCATCAGTGCAGCAATACAGCAATGTAGCAATGCATGCTGTGAAGTAATAAAGGGATTAAAATACAAAAAAAGATGTTGTATCTTGCCTTTAAAAGTTCACAATACAATACAGATGGAATGTGTGTACTACGATTCATATATATATATATATATATATATATATATATATATATATATATATATATATATATATATATATTGATAACTTTATTGGACTTATTAGGAAGGCTAATGTTGGACAACGCAGGGGTTTTTGGTCGAGTATAAATAGTGCTCTTTTCCCTGAGCTCTGAGAGGCAGCTATTCTGTGAGTGAAACTAGATCCGGAGAGCCCTATCAAGTCCATGGGCCATGTGCTCCTCGCTCCATACTTTGATTCAGCCACCACTCTATTGCCTTGACAAATTTTACAAATGCGATTGATTTCCAGGCCATGCAATGTAATCAACGCAATGTTTGTTTTGATTAGTTTCTATGCCTGAATATGTATGCCTGACATCCAAACCCTGAATAGTCTAATTCATGTCATGACGGGAGCACCCTTTTGGCCTCAGAATATTTTCAATAGAGTTTTCAATGTTTCGAATCACTATTTATTTCAAGATTGTAGCTTGAAAAAGGTTAGAACTGAAGGCAGCCCATTTAAAATGGATTTGGTGTCAATGGCAGTGAATGATTTAACTTGCTGACTGCCAGTTCATTTAAAAAAAAAAAAAGGTCTTCAACGGCAGTGAATGAGTTGTAAAGGGTTCGTACTTGTACAATCCAGAATAAACTGGGTGCAAGTACTATCCATGCAAAATCCTTTTATGCTGTGGTTGTGACCTTTTTTGTAGACAGTAGCAGCAGCCTGAAGTGCAACATTCTGACCATATGAGCCATTAATAAATCCAACACAAAACCTCTTAACCAGTCCTTGTAATCCTCCCTTCAGGTTGATTAGCTCAAAGCACTTGAACAATCTGTGCCCCACTACCCCCAAACTGTCACTCAGCAGCAAGGTGCACTTTTCTCCACTGATTGCAGCACTTTAGGTGTTATCTCTTAAGAGCATTTCTTCCAACGGTCTTAGTCAGTCTTCGTGCAAGCCTCCCACTGGTTAAAAGTGTGTGACCTGGCCTGATGGTCTGCCCGGTAGACCAAAGAGTGTACTGAGAGTACTGTACATACTCGATAGTTTGTTATTGGGATGGGGCTTGGTGGCGGTTGACATGTTGCAAGAATCACAGGCCATAAAATAAAGCGGTTTATTGGTGTATCATGAAGGGAATTGAAAACACGGGTTGCTCCAGCATTCATATCATCTTCCCAGCTATCAGCATACATAATAGTGTTCACACTGGACTCTCGTGAAGATTAGTAGCACCAGAAGGCCCTGGCACAGTGCCTTGCTATTGGGTACACTTAATTTGATCAAACATCACTTCGAGCAGCGTACCAAATAATGCTTGCTTAATTTCAACTTTCAGCTTTCTGCAACACTTTATGTCACACGTTCTTTTTTTTTTTGTTTTGTTTTTTCCGAGAAGGCTGTCATGTCTTTGGAGATCCAAATGTATAGCATCAAATTGTTTTTACTCATCCACATTTGTGGCTGTATCTCATTCTTTCAAGAATAAAGTTAGTTTACAATTAAAAAAAAAAAAAAGGAAAATAGCAGCGGGTGGCTTGGTGGCGCAGTGAATAGCACGTCCACCTCACAGTTAGAGGGTCCTGTGTTCAAATCCAACTGGCTCTATCCTTCCTGTGTGGAGTTTGCATGTTTTCCCAGAGCCCGCGTGGGTTCTCTCCGGGCACTCCGGCTTCCCCCCACTCATTTCAAATTTCAAGTTTTACATGTCATTCTCATTGCATCAACACCCCATCAAAATGCAGACGTTTGCAAGCCCGTGGAAAAATCCAAACACCTTCGTGAAACTTTCCTGATTATAGCAAACATGTGCCAATATCAATTAGGGACAGATCTTTGATGTGCAAAGTGACCACAGGCTGCCAGTGCAATATCTCATGCCACTGTCATCAGCACTGTTTGTCAAAAATGTTGAGTTGTTTCCCTGTGCAGGTGTGAATTTGGATCTCTCTGCAATGTTTTCTCATGAACAAGGACAACATGGCCAATTAGATTTAAAAAAAAAAAAAAAAGAAAGAAGACCCAAATGTGTCTCTTATGCAGCCTATGTCTCTCACTCAAGGTAGGTACAATATTTCTCAGCAGTCAGAGCATTTCTAACAGACATGTACCCTTCAACCACTGAGCTCACGCCCCTCCGGTCTTACCTCTCGTAGCTAAGCGACCAACCGCTAGCTGTGCTGCTGTGATGCTGCAGAGCTGCTGGCCGTGCCTTCAGCCTGACACCCGGTTTGATGTGTATATCCTTACTGTTGAAGGCTCTCCGCCCGCCCAGTGTGAGAATTGCTTCTCCGCTATGTTCTCCGGTAGCCCCTTGTAGAATCCAGGTGGTCTGGACAAGGATGGCCGCTGCTGAATGTGGAGTGCACGTCTAAGGCTAAGTCTGTGTGTGCACGATGCTGTCTGGGCAGAGATGTGTGTGTGTAGGTGCGTGTGTGTGTGTGCATGTACATGTGAGAGAGGGAGAGGAGGACCTGTCATGCAGATATCAGCCGGTTAAATTTAAACCAGTCTGCCTTCTGACACCTTTAGCCCTGGCTGCCCCCTACAGACCCATGCACGCACGCAAACACTCACGCGCACACACACACATGCACGCACGCACACATATACACACACACACACAACTATGACACTACCACTTGGCTCCTGACAGAGGAGAGAGAGGACCTGATGCATGGAGGGACATACAGTATTAAAGGCACCTGGGTTTTTTGGGGGGGTTGAGATGTAAAGGAGCTTTAAACTAAACCAAAACTGTAGATTTTAATGTGATCACTGTGCCATAATGATCACAATTGTGTCAATCGTACAGCATGTATGTCAAAACCAGCCCACTCTAAGCGTCAGTCTGGCCAGATGAGTGTAAAAGAAACAAAATTACTCAAGTGTCCCTGCAGCTATTCAATAAAACTCTTGAATCTGGAATGTTGGGGGGTCTGTTTTGATTTGAAGATGTCTTACTATGCACAAGTAGAAAATAACTGTAAAAAAAAAAAATAGTCCTTTATTTTTCACAGGTTTTCATTATCAAGCATATTTTTGAGTTCCAAATCCGTTCAAGATCCAGTTCCTCTGCACAAGAATGTTCAGCTTTTGCACCAGGTTCTGGGATGATGATGATGCCGATGAAGGGGGAGGTGAGATGTAGCAAGAGTAGGCGGATGAAAGACACGATCCAGAATTTGTAAAGACTCTGTAGATGGTAGGGCTGTCCTGGTTGACATGCGTCTGTGGAATCCTATGGACATAGGGTATTGGCAGACTGGGATGGTGGTCAACCTTTTCAAGAAGGGGAACTGAAGGGTGTGTTCCAAATACTGAGGGATCACACGCCTCAGTCTCCCTCGTTAGGTCTATTCAGGGTGCTGAAAAGAACCCGTCTCGTGGTCATATTTCAGAATCAGGAGGAGCATTTTGATTTTCGTACTGGCCAGCAGCCAGTAAGACAGCTCTACACTCTCGGAAGGGTTCTCAAGGGTCCATGGAAGTTTGGTCAACTAGCCTATATGTGTGTTGTAGACTTGGAGAAGGTTTTCAACCGTGTCCCTCAGGGACTTCTGTGTGGGGATGAATATTGGATACCAAGCCCCTTGATAAGGCTATTTAGGCCCTCTATCACGGCTGTCAGTGTTTGGACCACTTGTGTTCATTACCTTTATGCACAGAAGCTCTAGGCATATCAATGGTGTTGAGGGGCTCCGGTTTGCTTCTCTGCTTTTTGCAGATCACATGGTGCTGTAGACTTCTTTAAGCTGTCATTTTCAACTCCCAAAGGAGTTTGCTGCTGAGTATGAATTGGTTGGGATGATTATTAGTATGTGAAGTGAGACCACAATTCTCTGCTGGAACAGTGTGGATTACCTTCTCTGGGTTGGGAACGAGATCCTGCCCCAAGTGTAGGAGTTTAGATCATGGGGTGTTGGATGGAGCAGGAGATTGATGCAGTGTCTTTATAGTGGTGAAGGAGGGGCTGAGCCCAAAGGAAGCTCTTTACCCATCCATCTATAATCCTACCCTCGCCTCACCTAAGTCGTGGGTCGTAACTGAAAGAATAAGATCCACATTAAGATAAGACAGCTGAGGGGGCACGAACATGTGGTTAGTATACCTTCTGAAGGATCTGGGCATCTCTACGGAGGAGCTGGACCAAGTGGCTATGAAGAGGGAGGTCTAAAATTGCTGCCTTCACAACTTTACCCTACATAAGCGGTAGGTAATAGATGGATGGATGGATCTAATCTCTGGACTCCATTTCCTCACAGGGTCAGTGGCCCTTAAGAACCAAGCCCACCTCCTAATAGGCACCAACTATTTGGCAGCCAATATCAGTTAGATTTCAATATCAATCAAAAAACATCTCAGACGTCCCAAACTCCTGTGGAGTCAAAGGTCTGAACACGTTTTCGTTCCTTTATGAAATTCCCAGTCAATGAAGCACATGTTTGCAACGAAAGGAGTGATGGTCTTTGAAGAACACTAACAAACTTTTAGCTGTGTGTCTGTGTGTCTGCCTGCCTGTGTGTGTGTGCATGCTTGTGTGTGTGTGCGTGTTTGTTCAATAACTTCACCATAAGAATAGAACTTTTGCATGATTGAGATCCTACTGCATGTTGAGCAAAGGCCCTAATACTGTAGTTTGTCACCCAACCAGGTTTTACACAGCAGTAGCAGGAGCACAACAGCGCATGAATCTTTTCTCTCTTCCTCTCTCCTGCGGCATCATGGGAGCAGAGAGTTTAAAAACAGAAGTATTTATGACTCAGTGCTCGGCTTTCAAGTTCCTGGAGTGCCACAAAACATGCGAGACTGGCAGTGTGACACCAGCAGGTTAAAGATAGGGGATTTCCGTTCCGCTATCTAGCTGCCTGAGTGGTACAGTGAGTGTTTAGTCTGCCAGAACCAAAATCTAACATGCACATTTCATTTAGTATACTCTCAGACAAGTAAGAGACAAACAGAATCAACGTTTTTAAGTATCTAAGAATGATCAAACTTACAAAAAAAGGCTCATTTATCGTCACGGCGTTAAGGACATCTTCAAAGATTGAGAAAAAGCGCAATCAGAGAAGTTACAAAATTGAGACGTAAAGTCATCACTGTTTGGGGGCTTATTTCATCGCTGGAATTCATTGCACATAGCATTTGAGTTTTCATAGCCATATACGATTGCAAAAGTAACTGTACAGAACGAATCTAATATTCTTTAGACCGGCCCGAGGCCATTTCAATACAATATGGCAGTGAGCTGACAGCAGACAAATTCTGTAGATACATAGCCTGGCATGAGGTAGGACAGATTTCCTCAATCTGTCATTGGAGCAGTGTAATGACAGAAACGTGTCACTGAAGCTGCTTGGAGATGATGGTAAACACTCAATGTGCAGTATTCCTGGAGTTGACACCGTCAAACCGTCTTCAATAGGGCCAGGGGTGAGAAATGTCTTGCATTTCTGGATCCTTTATCATTTACGCTCCCATGTTCACATTTTATATTGTATATAGTGTACATACGTGTGGTCTGAAAACACATTTCTCATAGTGGACAACGAATCCTTGCGTATCATTTTATGAAGATGCCAAATAGCTATATGGCGTTTATGTAGCAGGCGTATGACAGGAAGTAACTCGACACAATGTATATTGAGCATAAGATGAGTTCTCATCGTTTGGGATCCTACGATCTCATACAATGAGCCCATCTCATCTTATATGATGAGATCTTATGAGATTAGAATGCCGTACGATTTCTTACCCCTGCACGACATGAGATTATTTTCTTTTAGCTGTGTTTGAAACGGAGTACACAGGATAGTGTGTTTCCCGTTAATGCTCTGTGCTGCATGCCAAATTCAAAATAAACCTCACCATACCAAATAATATCATGACTCACCAGCCTTTATTTTGAAGTGGTACCCTGAAGCATGTCTTAATAACAACTAACTTGACTCACGATATTTTGCTCCCGGAGTGAATCATTACTCCCGATTTGAACAAAAGGCTATTCTGAAACCATGTTCAATCGCCTATTCAAGGTACTAAAAATTGACCCAATATTGATACAATGACAATGTATTGTACGTGGTCTACTGCTGCTGTTTTTTGAATACACAGTAGTATAAATTGGTCATTAACCTGCAGCCTCAAATGAAAGGAGACTGGAAACAATGCATAATACCTGGAGAAATGAGTGGAAATGGGATCTGATTGGTCAACACAAAGGAAGCAGGTTTATGATGACAGGTGGTTTCACTGAAACAATGACACTGATGAGACACTGACACAAGGGGAACAGAAACATGAACAAAAGACCAAACAACACAGAATGTGCAAAAGACAAATGAAAACCCACCAAAAACCCAGAACAGAAAACCCAGATACTAACCAAAACACACAAAAAAAAAAACACCACAGAACATAACATTTTTTTCCTTATTTTATGCTTACACTTCCACATTAGATTGTGTTCACATTTGAATGCTTATTTTTGTCAATTTTCTTGGAGTTGTCTCAATAAAAAGAATACACTGAAAATGGAAAAATTCTACTATGCATTATTTTGCAGTACACGTTTTACAAAAATCGTATCTTCTCAGTTTCTCGTGGACTCAAACTCCTGAGACATCTTGTCATGTGGGATTTGTGTCCAGTCTCATTCTGAGTGAAGGACAAATCTTTCTTTCTTTCTTTCGTCCTTTCTTCCTTCCTTTTTTCTTTCTTTCTTTACTTAGTAAAAGTCACTGTTAGGTGAGAGTGCGCCACCAAATTGCACAACTTTATTGCCCCCTGATGGCCAACAGGAAATAATGCGCTCCATTGTGTAACCATCAGAATGGGGTCACTTTTCATCTGAAAGTGAGAGCTATTTCTTTTGTACTGTCTAATACGAAGGCCACGTAGTTCGTGCGAAGATACCGATGATGTTAATGATATCTCAGAATAATTAAGGAACAGCTGTAGTAAATATGTATATCATGTGAAATGCAGTATGTTATGTACATAAGAAAATAAATATAATTGTAAGATTCCAAGAAAATCACATTGTTCTATCATATGTGAGCTATTTGCAGAACAGGCCTGTGGGCTACTCATTTGATCCTCATGGGCTACCTGGTGCCCGCGGGCACCACATTGGTGATCCCTGAGTTACAGGGACAGGAGTAAAGGCATAGGAAGACATTTATTTAGCAGGACTTCTAAACCCATTACTTGATGGAACTTCTCTCATGGCCGACAAGAATTTAAAGACGCTGAAAGGGAGACTACCTGCAGACAACTGCTGAGGATGCTACCTCTGACCAAAAGTGAAGAAAATCTGACTTAATTGCTTCGTTTACAGTCCAAGTGATGACTTCCATGACAGGGGAAAGCATCCTGATCCAAACATAATTTCAAAAGATAACAATTAAGTTCAACACTTCAGACATAAAATGGGATTTGTGGATGCTTCTGATGTTAGCTTTATTGAACAAACACATGCATTGTAAAGTGTACCTCCAAAGCTCAGAGAAAAAATATACTGTACCGTAATTTCTGGACTATAAGGTGCACCGGTATATATGCCGCAGCAGCAAAAATTGAGCAAAAAAAGCAGCTTTTGCCACGGATAAGCCGCACTGGACTATAAGCCGCAGGTACAGTATATTGTGGTAATATGAAACTTTTAGATATTCTTTATATCTATTTTTTTTAATTGTGTACCAACTGCAACATCCTCTCTTTAACAGGCTGAACATGCCTGCACATTTAGTCTCAACATTATATTTATAGAAAATGGATGGATATTACCAACAGAATACTGCAGAGTGAAATAGCAGTTCAAACTCGAAATCAGTACTTTGATAGTTTTCTGTCTTCTATTATTTAATTGATAGATTATTTAAGTAAACATTGCACAAACTGCAAATAAATAATATATACAATCATACATTTTTTAAATACACTCATATACTGTATACCGTATATCAAATTTGCACTTCACAAACTTTTATACAAGATCTTTTAAAATAGTTTTAATAATATATTTTAAAACTCTTTTTGAGCACAGCCATTGATTCACATCTTTTTCAGTTCTTTTTCATGGTTGTCCCATAAACTCAACACACATTTGCTTGACCGGTGGGAAAAACCAGCAGATAAGCCGCAGGGCTCATATCATGATGAAAAAGTCGCGGCTTATAGTCCAAAAAATACGGTATATGCTTCATCAGGAAAAATGGCTTCCAAGTGTATTTTGGTTACACGGGCTTTGTTAGAGCAAGTTTAAATAAAATGTATTTAAACTTTCTGTCGGAGATGCCAAAATTGCTCCTTCTTAGCTCCTGTAGGCAAAGCAGTGACGTAGAGTTGTTGATAGGCAAACCTGGATGATATTAATGGTCAGGCAGGACTAGTTCACACAAGATACCAGTCTATGAATTCTATAAATGTGCAATGCAAAGCGTGTGATTGCCCCAATAATAAGAGGAAAAACAAAGACAAGCACGTATATTCATCAAAGAAAGGTGGCTGCGTGGCATGGGAATAGGACACTGAAAATTTACAGAGAATAAAATGACCCAGGCAGGATGGACACATTTACTAAAAACTAATGTATGACATGAACAGCCTTGGTACGCTTTTGTTTTGATGTTCATTCCGGAAACATAGTCGTGACAATGGTGTACTTTATAATTCAGAGAGCAGGTCTCAAGTATACAAGACATACTATTGACATGCTTTTCTCAGATGATTTTTTTTTCCCTTATTCCCTATATAGTGCTATGTCATATCAGTCGACTGTGATCACCGCATTGAGCACACCTGCCAAAAAGGCTCCAGGGTAATAAGTGGTTAACTTCACTGTTTGCAATTAAGAATGTATATTATGCCCTAATCAATAAATAATGTATAGGCAAATTGAGTGGGGGGACAGAAAAGACACCGTTTGCCATGCTAAGATAGCCTAAGTAGCGTATTTAGCTTGTTGATTAAGCCACTTGTTTGTGGTTGACATATGCGCACACATCAGCCTTTAAAGTTAAACATCTTTGTCCATTTTTTTCGATTTGCCCGTCTCCCCAAAGTAATGTGGCATTTTTTTCGTCTGACAAATCAGTCTTGTCAGAAGCTCCTTCTGGCTCAAATAAATATCCAAGTTGGCCTTTTTTTGCCTGACTTTCATCAGAATACTCAATTTGGCAATGACAACAACGATCAATTTACTCGATAGGCCAAGGAATGGCCCAGTCAGCCACTTGATAGCTGACTTACTTGCTGTGTGAAAAACAATGAAAAAAATGAAGCCTACTTAGAACCAAGGGCTTAATTTACCTTTAAGCACATTTAAACTAATTAGCAGTCAAAATGTAATTTTCGGTCATTTCAAACCAAATTTATTCAAATTTGGGGGATTTTTCAAAATGGGTCTCAATTGAAGCAAGTTGTGTCATGAGAGCGTTCAATGCTGTATGTCTTAGGAATCAGGTGAAAAACTCATTCACACTGGTAAATAATACAAGTCATTTCACACTGGTAAATAATACAATGGGCTCCCATGTTACCAGATTAATCCGTTCCGCGGTTGGGGTCGTGAGGCGATCTTGTCGTATGACAGGCAATCGAAACCTATGTTAAATAGCTAATGCGTTTAGAACCCCAGGTAAAAACATCAAAATTGTACATAAATAATAAAAATTGGTGCAAAAAAGTATAGTAAGTGCTAAGTATATATAATATACACATATACAATCAAAAAACATCATAAATAAAAATAAAGAAAGTGTTTATTTACCTTTGAGTGCCGCTTGATGCCCATGTTCCTTAATCAGGGTTATCTCCAGCATCGTTTCCATAGAAATCATCTTCTTACTTCTCTTTTTAACATCAGTAGCAATCGTGGGACCCATGGCCAACCCTTATAACTTTGAATTAAGCAGTAAAATGCACTATAAATATGGTTATGTAAACACTCACAATTGAACAAAGCTTTACCGCCATTTTAAACAAGGGAGGCTGACCAAAAGCAGACCACCATCTCAGGCAGAATGGCTTTGCATTGACCATCGCAAAATCATCATTTTATCTTCAGGTACCATATCTCATACCTCAAATGTGGTTTATATTTTAACCTAAATAGACAAGCATGAAAGTGGACATTTGCGGTGGTAACGCCACAACGTCACAAACCGATGTGTCAATGACTAGCAAAATATAGAAAATAGGTGGATGGACGGTTTACACTCAATCCCAACTCGCTAGTCTTTTTGCCGGTAGGTGGCACATGTTCTCATGTGAGTAAAACATTGAACGCCCTCATGACACAACTTGCTTTAATGCCTGAATGAACACGTTGAAATTAAAAGATGAAATAGAGTCGTTAAACAAATAGATGCCGAAACTGATGATATACGTATTACATTTGAATTATTCAGTGACGTTCGGACGACATGATGATCTACTGTAATGTTAGTGTGTTGGTATTGCACTTGTACATGTGTCTGGCTTCTGTCAGAGGGCATTATGGATGCTCACATCATGGTGTCTTCTACTTTTATTGGTTTCTATGTCCAATTGAAGGATTCATTTGCAAATGACATTCGAGGCATTGTTTGTTAACAGCTTGACTCGCCATAGCTAGCGCATCAGATGATAACATCTACTACTAGCCCCTTATTTTCATACACTCATAGTTTGAACCTTAAGGCTGTTTGGAGATAAAAGTCAAGACCTGAGTATAATTTGTTTGTGATTGTCCAGTCACAGTTGTCCATTACACTTAGTGTGTGGTTTGATTCACGTTTTCAGGAAGTGTAGCTTGTCAGCTTGATGCTTAACCTTGAGTTCCCACTGCTTTTCTTCTCTGTCTCTAAGCCATGTGTTCACAAATGCCAAAATTAGTGTGATTATGCTCAGCAGGCATGCCATATCAGCGTTTTGGTCGTATCTATATCCTGTTATTAAGAGTAATTGTGTTTCAACCTTTCCCCACTCTGACTTGTTCAAAATGATGAGTTTATTTGGAAAAAGGATGATGCTGCTCAGCTTTCCTCTGTTTTGTCCTTTTTGATGCAATGGGCCTGCTTGCCAGAGTTGGAACCTTTTACAGGAGCATGAGAATGTTAACATTCACAACTTGTTTCCCCTGCAGTCCATTCAAACTGCTGGGCTACAGGCCCAAGGAATTGTGGATTACAAATTGCGTCTACATTGCTGATGTGTTGGGAGTTTTGGCTCGCTTCAAGCCCCAAAGTAACCTGTTGCAATCAGAACAATTGTCTCAGATTGTGCGCAGCTTCCAATGCGCTTGGCAATATTAAATGTGTATAATTTTGAGCACCTGTATCGGATGTCGATCCTTTAGGTAGCAGTTTGCGGTTAATTTCTCATTTTTTTGCGACACAAGCAAGCAAACAAGCAAGTTTGAACATGTCAACTCAAAAGAAGTACACGTTTCTACTGTGCCCATAGGTCCTTATTCAGCCTCTATAAACTCTTTAAACTCCAAGAGAAATTTTGGATTATAAATTGATCGGTGCTGACTTTCCGCTCCGTCAACACTTCTGAATGGAATCTCGCTGCGTGCGTCTCCAATGAGGCACCGAAAGCCAGCAAAAACGAACTCTTTTGGCAAAGGATGAAAGAGCACCCTTGGCTTATCAAAACAGGACTAACTGTGTCCAGGAAGCCCGTGACCCTCAATTTCCTGTCAGGCGTATATTGTGTCATTCAGTCTCTACATTACCAATCTTTTTAAGTGGAAGTTCTTAAAAAGCTCATAATCTTGTATCTACTGATGTTAAAATTCAGTCATTGCTGTTATACTGGAATTTACTTCTCATCACTGTGTTTTTTACTCACATAGTACACGCTCTTTTGTAGTATGTGTAAAATACTGTAGGCTGATGATGTACACTGCATAATGTATAGTTGTAATCTGTAATGAGTAGAGAGCAGTAAGTTGTTTGCTACAAAGAATGAATAATGCAAGGCAGGTACCCCTCCACAATCTTGTGAGGATCTGCTGGAAAAGTTTAGCAGAGTCCCACCTCCGATTGAATTTCTCCCACGTCCCAGGAGAAGTGGGGGACATTGATCCAAGTTAACCATGTTTCGTGCCGACATTGTCAAGGCGGCTGATCGGCGTTGTGGCCGTAAGGTGGTCGGTTCCTGTCATGGAGGCAAACCCACTGGTGGATACCAACTGTAAGGGGCGCCATCAAGCTGAAGATGTGCTACAGTATCTGTACATTTTGGCCTGTGGAACTCTGAAGGCCGCTGACAGGTACTAACTGGTCAAACGGAATGCGGCATTGGAGTGTGGGAGGAGTTTGGTGAGGCCATAGAAAAGAACTTCCGGATGGCTTCGGGGAAACTCGGGTCCACCATTCGACACCTCAGGAGAGGGAAGCAGTGCAACATTTCCACTGTGCACAGTGGAGATGGGGCACTGCTTACCTCAACTCGGTACATTGTGAGCCGGTGGAAAAAACACTTTGAAGACCTCCTCAATTCTGCCCACATGTCTTTTCTTGAGGAAGCACAGTCTGGAAACTCTGAAGTTGGCTCTCCTATCTCTGGGGCTGAAGTCACAGAGGCGGTCAAGAAAATCGCTGTGGTGGATGGAATTCGACCAGAGTTTCGAGAGGCTCTGTTGTTGGGCTGTTTTGCTTGACATGCCTCAAACAACGCGTGGGCATTGTGGACAGGGCTTCTGCATTGGCAGACCAGGGTGTTGATCCCCATTTTTAAAAGGGGGACCAGAAGGTGTGTTCCAACAACAGATGGATCACACTCCTCAGCCTCCTTGCTGAGTGGTGCTGGAGAGGAGAGTCCATTAGGAAGCCGAACCTTGGATTGAGTAGGAACACTGTGGTTTGGATAGCAGCCTTGGAACAGGAGACCATCTCTACACCCTCTGCAGGATCCGTGAGGGTGCATGGGAGGTGACCCAACCAGTCTACATATATTGTGGACAAGGAGCAAGCGTTGGACCATGTCCCTCCTGGTACAGGTGGTTTGGTCCCAGTACCACCGAAGTCAAACTTTAGTCCACATTGCCAGCAATAAGTCAACTTCATTTCCAGGGAGGCTTAGACTCCAGCAAGGTTGCGCTTTGTCACATTGCACATTACCTTCATAGACAGAATTTCTCGGTGCACCCAAAGCCTTGAGAACCCGCTTTCTACCAAATAACTTCTTATGTGGCTTTTATCCATGAAAAATGATCCTGTTCTGTTGATTTATCTCTTGATGCTTTCCCACTAGGCGTCGGAGTTGGATACAATCATTTTTGTTCACTTTGATTCTTTACGCATTGGGGGAGGTTCTGTTCAATGCAGAAAATGAAAAGATTTTCTGCAATATATTACAGTTGAAATTGAATCCATTGGCCCGTCCTCGATACGCTCTGTTTTGATTGGGTGTCTGACGTAAATGTGAAGAGAACATTGCAGACAAAAGAGCAGTGAGGCAAACTAATGACTGAAACACTATCTGATGATTTCCTCACTGACCTTGTAGCTAAATTCCTCCACATGTTTTCTTTCAGAGTTAACCCTCTGAAATGTTCGTGATGTCATAATTTTCCTGACCTTCTCTGATGTAAGACCCATAAAAATGAATCCTTTAATTTTTCCCATAAGGAAAATTTCAGTTTATTTTTCAAGGATTGATGTCAACGGATATTGTGTCTTGCTCAAGGATGTAAGGATTTGGGGAAATTCACTCATTTACTTATGAGTTATACGACGAGTGGTCTGTTCAACATAGGCAGAACACATTCTCCTTTCATTAATTTCCAAAGAAACACATCTTGCGTTCTAAACCAACCAGTAGTCAGACAGGTTTGAATAGTTTCCAACTGTATTGGCTGATGCACTGGCACACTGCGTTCCCAGTTGAAGCTCCCAGTGCATGCAATTTCCAAAGGGTCAGAATGAACCAGTGAGCACTCAGTGCATATTTTCGAACGCGCCCTACATGTAGTCGTGTATAGCAGAGGTCCATAACCACCAGTTAGTGGCCTGGTATGCGCCGTGGATCAACTGATACCAGGCCGCATGGGCCGTACAAGAAATAATGAACGGCAGTATTTTCATTTTATGTATTATCCAAGTTGGAAAGCTATGTTATTTTGAAACATTTCTGGATTCGTTTCCGTCAATTGAGTGCTAAAATTTCACTCACAAAGAAGTTCAATGATTAAGAAACAGACGTCTTTGGGAAGGGGAACAGGCCCAGTCAAGGGACAGGTGACGAGCCCACAACTTCAAAGAAAAAGAAAACTTTTAACAGGCAATACCAGGAGCCCTACGTGAAATAATGATTTATCATGGTAAGGACTTTGAGCGCTTAAAAAGTGACAAAGAATGGATTCTCTTGTGCTGATGTTACCGAATCAGTTGAGCTAGCAAACGGCAGCAGCGTCAACATTTTTGGGGGGGTCTCCTGACATCCTATCTATGCGAAGAAACAAGCTGTGGCCTCCCATTAGTTGGACATTAATAGTGAGTTAATATTTTATGTGCATTTCATATTCGTCATTGCCCCACCCCCGACGATAAAATTGTCAAGCAGAAAAAGTTGAGGGCTCCCATTAGTTTTGTGTCATATTTTAGTCTGGAACTCATATTTTATGCACACTTTATATTTGCCTGTGCAGGAAAATAATCAAGTTCAACTCGATGGTGCAAAACCTTTCTGTGAATGCAACTGCAAAAAGGGAATCGACCTTGAAAGAAGAGATAAGGTAAGTGTTCAAAACCTCAGTGAAATTGTAAATGGATGCTGCAAGCCTTCACATTTAGATTACTCATGGCCAGTAAAGAGCATGTTTTTTTTTTTTAAATTTCCTACTTCATTACCAGCTGTCTAAATCCAATACATCTGGCATGAATATACAGCATGATGTAATAGGGAAGTGTTAAATAAGCAATACATTTGCTCTTGTGGTTAGTTTGCACTACTTTGTGTGAGAAATGAGATGCGTGGGTTAAATGAATTGACTCCATGAGACAAGCATATTGTATCGGTGCTGAGATTTGTCTCCTTTATAGAGATTGTTCAAGCATGAAATTCTTAATGGCAACTTGATGAAAATTGAGGATGACCAAAGTATCTTGTCGCACTGTGATTGCTTTTCCGTAGTCTGAAGCACATCACGTGGTTCTTTTTTGTACAGTATTTGGGCTGCGTCCTTTGCTTTTGCGGCTCCTCCCTCTTGCACAAAAAAACCTAGACACCATCAAAGTTCTGTGCTACAGCCACCCGGCAGTATCACAGCAGCACATGAAGGTAAGAGGTGCACAATCTGCTTTCAGTTTATTTTGCGTGTATAAGTGTAGTAGGTGTTTGTTTGGCTTTATTGTCTCCATACCAAACATTTGCAGGGACAAAAAAGACTTTTCAAAATCTGAAACGCCTGGCTGACTGAGTTGGGCTTCAGAGCTACAAACTCGCATTGTCTTGCCAGAAATTGTTTGATGTCTTCCTAGTGCACCAAAAGAATTCTGTCTGTATCCAGAATGAGAAGGGCCTGTAAGCTGCCAAACTCAGCAGTGCCTGTGTCTGTCTGCCTGTCTCGTCTCCCCGTGCACCTGCAAGCTAAATATCTAAACTTGACATTTATTTGTCCGTTTGTGAGTTGATGAATTGTTGTTTCGTGCGTGATTTGATTGGGATCAGAGACGTGCTTTCATGCTAGAACACCCAAAAGGCTCATGGAAACCACATGAATATTAGGATAAAATACTGTATCTTGTCATCCTGGAGTCTAGCTGCTGTTGTGTCATTGTTAGAACAACGCCCGTTGACACTGACGGGTGTAAAAGCGCACCAGACGCTTCCCTTAGCCTGCCCAGACTTTTATGGTTGCTGCCTTGTCTTTGCACTGTGCCCCACACTCACTCTCTCACTGCTGCCTGCTGGAGAGGAAGTGTTGATGTAGCTTGGAGAGAATGTGCTTCTTGATCCCGCCACAATGTGTCTGAGCACCTCTGCTGCGGCCTACTTTCTTGTCTACCAGTTGTGAGTCACAGCTAGTGCTTCATAGATGTGCTTTTTTCCTGTTGAATTGGGTTCAAAATGTTTTATTGAAAATCATCTCATCTTTGTATTTCACAGCTATCATCAAGCTCATGTCACAGTTGTGGAAACATTATAGTAATCATAATACAGTAAGCTATAATACAGTAAGCTATAATAACTTTTTTTTTTTTTTACATAAAAGTGCAAAAACACCCATAATATTTAAAAAACATACATGATATCCACCAAAGAAACTGAGAAACAAATCAAAAAACATCTGTGAGCTCATTTTGCCAGTCGAAGTTGACAGTAAAAAGTCCTGCTCTGACAAACCAACCATCAGATGAAAAAACGTTTGTCATTGCAGTCTAATGCAATAATGCAAAATGAAGAAAATCGACTAGGGATGTCCCCAGTGGTGTAGTGATTCCTTGAGAAGTTTCACCCTTTTTCTAAGTAGTAAAGAAAATAAGGGCAGTTTTGGAACCGGTGACATGCAGTCACCTCCAAAATTATTGGAACAGTGAAGACAATTCTTTTACTTTTCCTGTAGACTGGAAATGCTTGAGGATGACACCAAAAGACGAATACAAGACAACAATTCAACATTTCTGCTTTGATTTCAAGGTGTTTACATCTGGATTTGATACACAACTTAGAGGAAAACGTTATTCATAAAGGAACACTATATTTTTGACTGATCAAAAACATTGGAACATGTGACTGAAACGTGTGTTTTGTTGCTCAGGTGTTTTCTAATTTCACTATTCATTTTGTATAAACAGCACTTGACGTCTGGTGCTCAGTTTCAGAGTTGGGTTTTCTCCTGTGGAGAGTGCACTTATAGTAAGAGGTGTAACAAACATGAACATCAGAGAGCTGTCTATGGGGAAGAAAGAAGAAATTGTGAAGCTGGGAGAAGCTGAAAACTCAATCAGAGCCATTGGACAAACATCGGCCATAGCCAGTACAACCATTTGGAATGTCTTGAAGAAGTACGAAACCACCGGTGTAGTAAGTAACATATGTGGAACAGATAGTCCAAACATATAACAACAAATAACAACAGCGGTTGATGATAGAAACATTGTCAGAGCTGCAAATAAAGACCCCAAAACAACTGCTAGAGACATCACCATCAACAACCTCCAGAGGGCAGGAGAGAGGGGGCAAAGTCTTCACGAACAAAACAGAGTACAGCGGCGACGCCAGAAGACGCAAGCCACTCATCAGCAAGCATAGAAAGATCTGGCTGGGTATTGCCCAAACTTATAGAAACAAGCCTCAAACATTCCGGGACAACGTTTTATGGACCAATGGGACAAAGACAAACTTTTACCAAAATGATGGAAAGGCTAAAGTTTAGAGAAAAAAAAAGAAATAATCTGCTCATGATCTTAAACATACAATCTCATCTCTACAACATGGTAGGGACAATGCCGTAGCTAAGGCTTGCATGGCTTCTTCTGGTATGGGCTCATTAGGCTTCATTGATGATGTAACGCCTGATGGAAGTAGAAAAATGATGTCCACAGAAACATTTTGTCTTCTCGTTTAAAGAAAAATTCAACCTAACGGATTGGAGGGGATCCTTCAATATGCAGCAAGATAACAAGCCAAAACACACTTCAAAAACAACAAAAGTGCTCATCAGGGGCAAGAAGTGGAAGGTTTTAGACTGTCCAAATCCATCTCCAGACTTGAACCCTACAGCGTATGTATTTCAACTGCTGAGGAGGACACTAAAGAGAACAAACAATCAATATCCGAAGAGGCTGCAGTGAAAGCCCGAAACAGCATTCCAAAAGGAGAATGCAAAAATGTGGTGATTTGCAACAAAATATTGAGTCTTACTTGATTTAATTTGATCCATTTCAAAACTTCTGATCACCTAGAAATGTGGCGATTCTTTCCACAAAAAATGCTTTCTTCTGGCTGTGTATAAGATCCAGACGTAAATACATGGAAATAAAAGATTAATTGTTGATCTGTTGTCTCATATTTGTCTTTTGGTGTCAAACTAAAATGTTTCTAGTCAACAGGATCAACAAATTCATTGTGTCAATACTTTTGGAGGGGACTTTATTAGACAATTCTAACCAAAAATCTGTCATTTCAACTATTACAAAATGATCATGACTTAATTAGGCGCAGTTTGTACTTATAGTATTACTTGTCACAAGAGCACAATGGATGATTATAAAATGTATTCATCATGAGGCAAAAATGATTAGGTTATTTTTAGACATACAGTATTTTGAAATTCTTCAATTTTTTTTTTTATTGCGCTCCACAGGTCTGGCCATTCATTATTGATTTCTACATAACAAAACCAAAAATGATGCCTCTCTCACACACACGACTGTGATCACAACAGTCACCAGCAAGACATGGGACAGGGGCCAGACTCTCAGCAATAAAATGTAAAAACGAGGCTGAGGGCTTGAGAGGACGACCAGATTTTGGATGGCAAGAGCACTTCATCTGAATATTATTAAAAACAAAGTAAAATAATATAATGTTGTTAAAAACAAAAAAACTTAAAAATCCACTTACTGCATTAACAAAGAAAAACACCTCTGAAAACCCCAAATAGTGAACATTCTTTCTGTTGCTTCTCTTACATACTGCGTGTGATCCAGTTACACGCTGCAAATTAAAACTTGCATCCAGGAGGTGCCAAAAACCGATTTATTCCACCACAAACAATGGTTGGTCATTCAAGTCGTTAAATTGAGCTACATTGGTTGTGATTTTCTTTGTTTTTTCACTCTGTTGTTTCAGCATTGGTAGGCCGAGTCCCTTTACCTTGGAGTGTAGCACTTGTGTTTGTTTTTCAGCTAGCTTATGCTAGCTATGATAAAAAGAACAGCATGACTTCATCAAGGCCAACTCCTTCAACCTCATTTGTCAAGATAAATATATGCCAGAGTCCTGAACAAATGTGTCCGCTCCTTTTCTTTCAGTGTATGAGGTTGATGAGCTGACGTATTTAACGCCCCCAAAAAAAGAGTTGTCCCACCTGATGCAATTGTCTTGACCAGTTTCAGATGACCTACTTTAAGAGCATAGTCTTTGAAGCGCTTGCATGCTTGGAGCTCGGACAATGTTTGACATGCAACACTCAACCGATGCTAATATCAACTGTGGCCAAGATATCTGCGCATATGCACCTGTGTGTGTGTGTGTGTGTGTGTGTGTGTGTGCTTACATGAGTGTGTGATTGCGCTTTCTGGCTACATTTGTATAGGAAAGCAGTCCAAATCAGTATGTTGACGAACTTCATTTCCAGTCCATACAGCTTGGCTGATGCCAGTTAAAAGACCATTATATTTGATGACAAAAACAATTCAACAATTGATTGAAATTATATTGGCGGTGTGTTGAACATAACTCACCAAAATTTCATTAAAAGCCACAGCAGAGTGTTAGTGGTCACAGCTTGCATATCATGTAAATAGTAGCTTCACAACTAATGGTTTTGCAAGTCTGATGCATGTGTTTAATTCCAGCTCCTTCAATCGCGCTCCAATAAACACAAAAACACACACAGTGTTTGACTCATTAAGTGAATTTCCTTGACGTGCTGGGAGTCACCTTGTGTCTGGCTAAAGTTTTTATTTCAGACAAATGTCAACAGGCGGCTTCGTTTCACTGTATGTTTTGCACCCAGAATTTATTGCCAGAACCTCATGTGGTTGCTTTGTCACATTTATATTGGCTTCCAAAGGTACTCGGCCGTGTTTTATGGATTTGATGGTCCAAAAATAACATGAGATCAGTGAGGCTATGGGAAATTCTCAAGTTTACAGCTGCAATAGATTAATTCTAGATTGTAAACTGTGATTTCAATGCACCGTACAATACAAAGAAGTCATTGTTCAACGCTAATTATTTTCCCACGTTGAAAGAAGCAATTGCACACAGTACATTTCCATCCAAAAAAAAATACCAGTCAAAATCCTGTCAGGTCAAATTAACTGCAAAACTGGAAAATGACCACATTTAATTGAGCAATGTCAAGAGAGTGTGCATAGCACAAACCTAAATGTTTTCATCATATTTCAGTGACACTCATTTGAATCTTTGTTTTTCATCCATAAGAATATTTGAATAAACAGTGTTTATTGCTTTTTCTACTCAGCCTCTTTGGTGCACACATTGACTTGTTAATAACTTTAAAAATCCAACATTTTTCAGTGAAGGGCCAGCAAGATCTTCTCTGCTTGACTAAATGCTATCAGAAGCAATAAATATACATTTACAACCTGAATTCCAATTCGGGGTGGCATATTAACAGATTAATTGCAATAATGAATGAAAAGCAAAGTGTTCTTAATTGCGTTGGTCTCATTTCTAACATTCTGCATTCTGTATGCTGAGTTGATCTGTTTTCACACATCCAATTTCTTGTGCTTAAATTGTTGTGAGTTGGAAAAAACAAAGGTCAATAACTCCCTGAGGTTGACACTGATTGCCTATCATTGTGTTTTGCCAAACCTGAAAGGCTCCTGTGATGGGTGGGAGGGCAAGTTCTTGAGCAGAATTAAGATGGGAAAATGAAAAAGCATGTGAGAGTTCTTGGTGCAATGCATGGTGAATTTTACTTTAAAAAACACCCCGAAAGTAACTTCGATAAAGGTGACACGTGCTTTCTTTGGAAATGATTACAAATTAGTACTGAATGCTATCGAACAGGCATAAGCTACAATCCTTTCTCTATTTCAGATGAAGGGTTGAAAAGGGAGCCGAGTGCAATATCGCTTGAAAGACATAAATGCGTCTTTTTGACACTTTTTTTTTGTATGTATGCATACTTGTACGCTCATAAGAGCCTGAGTTAGTGTGAGGTGAGTTTAAATATGCCTGAATGCAAGACGATCGGACCATGTCAAGTTGCTTTCCAGGAGCCAGTTAACATGGGTGTAGTCAAACTAAGCATCGAATGAACTTGTGCTCCGCCGGGACACTGGGTTAGGCCTGCAGGTATTACCTTAGTGCAAGGGAATCTGTGGCCCTGAGTAGCGTAGTGGATAACGCACTTGCATAGCAGGTGCATCATTTAGTTATTCCTCGGTGTGGATTCAAGTCCCACTCGCGACACTTATTTTTATTCATTTTAGGTTTTTACTTTCCGGGCCAAATCCTCTGTGGCTGAGTGCTGCAAGCAGGAGCTTACCATGCAGGAGAAAATAGAGATTGCTGTGGAGCTAGAGAGGGGCGACCCGCCCTTTGAGATGTTCAACGCCGCGGTCGAGCTTGTTGATAGGGGAGAGCTGAAGCGGTCGTCTATTCCCATGGCCCGCATTGGGTGCTTCGGGATGTCGCCGCAGGATTCACGGGAGGCCACATCATGGGGGACAAGAAGGAGTGCAGGGTGAGGTTTCACTCTCTTGCCATGCACCACAGGGAGTTCAGACACCTGCTGAAGTTCCTGGCGGCCTCAGACCTGACCTTACAGGGGTATAGATGCCAGGAGGGGCACACACACATCTTGCCACACGTCAGCAGGTCCCTCTTCAACTGTTTTGGTGCTAACTTCTCCAAGGACGTGATTTCAGGAGTGAGGAAGAACAAGGCTTTTGAGCATCCGATCGGCAGGAGGAGGAGCAGGGTCGAGAATGGCAGGAAGGAGACGGCGAGTGACAGGAACCTTTACAAGTCCAGGAAGCCGATTGGGGCCCACAAGTCATAAGCCAACAGACTAAAGGGATTGTTGAAGGATCACTGCCTGATAGCCGGCAAAACGTGCTGCGGCAATAGTGACATCAGAATTTAACCTAACAATTCGTGATTGTATATAGAAAAATGCATATTTTGCTTTTGTTGAGTAAAGTTAAGATGTTTCAGCATGCTTTCCTAAAGTTTCTGGTGTGAAAGGAAGACTAATTTGCTGTTAAAAATTTAGATTTAAATTGCACTACTAAAAACATTTTAAGTTGCTCATTTGTGTAAAAACTCATATAATATGTTAAATATTGTGGTTACTCCTGAAAATGTAGATGATTATCTGCATTTTGGGATTTTTGTGCATGGAGCGTAAAATCCTTTGTTATACCGTGCTTGGTTTTAGATTGTTAGCTGCTTTGGTTTTGAAAATATTAAAATTTTATGTTTTTTAAAATAGGCCCCTACGGATTGGCCCTGGGCCCCATTTCCCATCAAGTAATAGTGAAGCATTTATTCTTGTTTTACAAAGTAAACTAAATAATTTGTCCACCTTTGTTAAGCAGTAGACAATTTGAAGCAAAAGGTTATGCCTGCAGGCATATTTGCTCAACTCCCCCAACTGTTCAGGGACTTTTCAGTCAACACAGAACAAGGTCTTGCATGCAGCTGATTCCCATACAATCAACTTTCCAATATCTTTTACCACACCCTGAGCAAATACTGAAAATTAAATACATGGCTTGTATGTGTTCATATGAGAGAACAGGTGTACATGTATATTTTCCTGTGTATCATAACACAGCCCTGAGATGAAAGGGATGGGAAACACTTTGAAACAGTATGGGGTTCTGTCCATGGTGCTCGATTGTTACATTTGAAACTATTAAGTGATTATTCACATCTTGTGAAAATGTTGGACTTGTCACACAGTTTTTAAGCCTTTGTCCGCATCCAAAAGATTGACAGGCGACAGCATGATGATTACTTGCCCAACAGTGTACTATGCTGCGAGTCAGTACAAGGAATTCTACAAATACTGTGTAAACAGAGTCATTTCTGAGTGCCACTGTCCTGGAGGTACGAATTTGACAGTTGGTTTATTACTGGTGTTTTACACTCTATTGCAATGTTGTACAACTACAGTGCACTAAATTGAGAGCTATAACTGACCGTTATAACTAGTGACAGTCCCTCTGCCTTTCTGTTTATGGAATATACAAGTATGTGCACTTGAGTGACAATACCTGAAGGCAAAGAAGGTAAAAGTTGCATACTGAACCTGCACTTCATTTATTTTTTGTCAGAGCTGTACCCTGAATTGAGCTCATACATGGCCACCCTCCCACACATAACTTGGAAACGAGCCCTCGAAGAAACCTAAAGTACGGCGAGGCAGTGAACAAAGACGTTTATTTGCAAACAAGAACAACGCTGAAAGTAAGCAAAAACTATATGTCACTTGTACCTGGTGTGAACATGGTCAAACCTCTGAAATTAACTTGACTTTGTGTAATGTTCAACTTTTTTTTGTCTGTTTTTTAATGAAAAATGGTCTTTCACAGAGATGTCCCAAAGCCACTTTTTTGACATCTTGGCTCTGAGCTTGTTGTTGTCCAATGGAAAGATTAACTGTTGCCACAGTCAGAGGTCAAGAGCACTAGTGTCTTTTCATCAAATGTGTCTCTGTACATTTCCGCATTCATCTTTCCCCCAATCCTGACAATTCTCAATTTCCTGCAGTTGAAAAACATTTCCACAGCATGGTGATGCCATCATCATGCTTCACTCTCTGTAGGGATGAAGGATGAGAGTTTTGGCCAAGTGGTCAACAGTGTTGACCGTACCAAAGTGTGGAAAACCAGATAATAAAATAATAATAAATACAATAAGATACACTTAGTTGTTTTTTTTCCCCTCTGCAGTAAAATATGGTTCCTCTAACCCTCCAACGTATCCAAATACTCATCGCTGTGCTCCATGTGACCTTTGGTGGCTCATTCTCAAGAAGCAAAACATCGTCGCAGCAATACCAGGCCCCGTCACAGTACAATGAAGGACATCCACAACAGTCCTTTGTAGGGAATGAAATGCCGTCACTTGGTCGTCACAAAATGGAGCTACCTCAGCTTCCATTTGCTTTGGGCAAAGAGGAACTACTGACAGAAGGCAAAGGTTTCATTTTTCACATTTTAGAATGAAATAACTGAAGACCTGAAAACTATTAAATCTGTAATGAATCCGCACCTCTCGTGACCAATTGTTCTTTGTTTTTAAGGGCAAACTTTGAGAGGAGCCAAAGGTCCACCTCCCCCTGCTTTGATTGAGGAAGGTTTTGGCGTTGGACTCCCTGGACTTCAGGGCCCACCAGGGCCTCAAGGCCCACCAGGGCTGCCAGGACAAGGATTGCAAGGAATACCAGGAAAAGTTGGTCCTACTGGTCCCCAAGGGTACCCAGGAGTGGGTAAACCTGGACTTCCAGGATTGCCTGGAAAACCAGGTGGACCAGGATTGCCTGGACCACAAGGTCAGACAGGACCTACCGGTCGTCAGGGACCAAATGGACTTCCTGGTCCTCAAGGACTTCCAGGCCCATCTGGCCTCCCTGGAATTTCAAAGGTAGGAACTCAAGGTCTGCCGGGACAAATGGGTCTTCAAGGAGAGCCGGGTCAAAGAGGTTCACCTGGGTTTCCTGGCCAACCAGGCCCCAGCGGAGAAAGGGGACTTAGTATACCCGGTTTGCCGGGTTTAAAAGGACCTAGTGGACCACCAGGTCCAATTGGACAAGCTGGAATTCCTGGTATTGGCAAACCTGGAATTAATGGTCTTCCTGGGCAGCCTGGAATTCCAGGAAAACCTGGTTCTCGTGGTGAACAAGGAGCAGCAGGACCACCTGGTGACGGAGGCCAACCAGGTCCACCCGGCTCATCTGGAATTGGAAAACCAGGTAAAGATGGATTAACAGGTCAGCCAGGCCTGCCTGGAGACAAAGGTGAACCGGGCTCTCCGGGATTAACAGGAAGTCCGGGTATGCCTGGCTATGGGAAGCAAGGTTTTCCTGGACCTAAGGGTCACAAAGGACACTATGGTTTTCCTGGATCACCTGGTCTAAAAGGAGAAAAGGGTCATGTAGGCCTTCCAGGTGTGATTGGTCCGACAGGTTCTAGTGGTATACCTGGCCCACCAGGCCCCATGGGGCCCTTGGGTAACATTGGTTTCCCAGGGCTAAAAGGTGAAGACGGTGATGTTGGGCCAAAAGGAAATCCCGGTTCAAAAGGAGATTTAGGGTTACCGGGCCTTCCAGGACAGCCAGGCTTCATAGGAGGAATAGGGCAACCTGGATTGAGAGGATTTCAAGGACCGATGGGCCCAAAAGGGGAAAGCGGTAACCGGGGTATATATGGTGCCCCCGGGGCAGCAGGACAACCTGGGCCAAGGGGAGAGCCAGGCCAACCAGGTGATAAAGGCCATCAAGGACCACAGGGTATCCCAGGGCTTTCCGGACCAGGTGGACCAATTGGACCTCCTGGAATGCCTGGTCAAAAAGGAGAAAGAGGTGCTCCTGGGGCATCTGGCTATTCTGGTGAAGGAATACCTGGACCGGCCGGTCAAATTGGCCCCAAGGGTAATTCTGGCCCTAGCGGACCTCAGGGACTACCTGGACAACCAGGGCAACCAGGACCCCCTGGTCCTCCAGGACTCCCGGCGACATATACTAACCTTGGACAAACCCTCCCGGTATCGGGTGCATACAATGGTCAAAAACAAGTGTATAAAAAGCCAAGGAACGGTGGCTACATTGTTGGCAATGCCTTGGAAATGCCAACTTTCACAGCCAAGCTCACTGATCCATTTCCTCTTGTTGGTTCTCCCGTGATTTTTGACAAAGTCCTACAGAACAACAATCAGGACTATAGTCCTCAAAATGGTGTTTTCACATGCAGCGTACCAGGGGTTTACTATTTTGCTTACCATGTCCACTGCAAAGGGAGTAATGTGTGGGTGGCACTGATGAAGAACAATGAGCCAATGTTATACACTTACGATGAGTGCACCAAGGGCTTGCTGGATCAGGCATCAGGTAGCGCTGTGCTCCCTTTACAGCAAACTGACACTGTGCATGTTCAGCTGCCGTCCGACCAGGCGGCAGGACTTTATGCTAGTCAGTATGTCCACGCCACTTTTTCTGGATACTTGTTGTACCCAATCTAAGTGAAAAGTTTTCTACTCGGAAAAGCAATGATTGAAGCAGGAAATGTAAAAATTATGTCAAAGTGAAAATGTTTTGAATGTGCTGTCACAGTTAGTCTGAAAAGTTCTATAAAATATTTCTTGCATTTGCACATGAACACCCTGTCCTTTACATGAATGTGCTATATGTTTTTCTGAACAAGTATAAGAAGTATCTTCAAATTGTTGATTGTTTTATTTCACGATTTTGAGGCAGCAAATACTATCTCATGACTGAGAAGACGGATAAAATGACAAACACTTATTCTGTTAACTTTTTCTTTACAAATTCATGACATATTAACAATTATACACAGACACAAAAGAAATCATACCACAGACTCACTGATTGTTGTTTTTCTTTATACATAAATGGTTTGTAGGACATATGATTTAATCCTAACCCTGAATACCCGACATACAGTATATGCCAAATGCTAAACTGCTGCAGTGTTGTCACCATTTTCATTAGTGACTTATCGTTGCAAACTGGAAACCTAAAATTTCAGTGTTTTGCCCACACAAAGGTGCTCTTAGTTGAAATATTTAATCATTTGTTATGCGTTTGAGCTGTAGTGGGAAAGATGTATTGATGGTTTGATGTTCAATTTCATTTGAAATATAACTCAGACGTTTGTTGAAAATAATGTGACGTGTTATAGTCAATTATTTCCATCCACTAGACCATTATCATTCTACAATAAAATAATGAAGCCCAAATTAAGAATTTTCCAAAGAAATAATTGGAATAATTGTGATACTAGAACTAAGTAAATCACTACCTGTGCAAGCATATATATATATATATATATATATATATATATATATATATATATATATATATATATATATATATATATATATATATATATATATATATATATATATATATATATATATATATATATATTATATTATATATATATATATATATATATATATTTTTTTTTCCAAGTAAACATGAAACAGCTAAAAGAAATATGTAATGCAGTAGAATTAAACATGTAAGTGTTAAAACATGAAAGAAATGAGCCAATAAAATATTGACGATGAAAAAGGAGCCGATAAAAGTATTCTAAAAAGCCAAGTGAAATAGCAACAATAATAATACATGTTATTTCAGAGCCACGGAGTTTAAAAACAAACGTTTAAGAACTAAACACGACAGTTTAAAAAATGAAAATGAAATCATTGGAAGTTAAAAAAATGAAAATTTGAATGTCTTTTTTTTTTCTTTTATGTCCCAAATGTAAATGAAGTGCTTAGTTCAATAATTCTCAGTAGTATGAGTAACAGTCTACTGCAGGAGTACTTTTGGCATATTCAGTTCAACATTCCTTTAATAGTACACTAAATAATCAGGTTAATACAGGTTTCTTAGTTTCACCCCCCCCCCCCCCCCCCCCCCCCATGTATTGAATACAGTATTTACAGTACTTAGTACAATACTTGTATGTAACAGACAAATACAACGTGACTTTTTTTTTTGCACTGTTTTTTTTCCTGTATTCAAGCAGTGTTAATGTTCAAACTGCATGATGTTACAGTGGTATATCCATTATTAAACACTGAGCTAAAATAAAAATTAAAAAAAAAAAAGCCTCTGCCTGTTTTCTTTCATGAATATGCGACCTTCTGTGGCGTGCATTTGGACCATGCCTCAAGCAATTTGGAACAAACCTTTGAAACGTTCAACCTTGAGACTGATGCGCTCCGTAAACCAAAGAGTAGTAAGTATTCCAGATCAATAGATGGCGGTAATGCACCAATATAGTTTGCAGCCGTCGTTATAAATGTCGAAAAAGTCTGTTTGGCCAATCAAAATTGTAAACGTCTGCAACCTTCCTCTTCCGTACATTGACGTGTTTGGCGTGGTGAATTTGTACAATTCACTTAAGAATTCACAAACGACTGTTGTTTACAAGTAAGTGTTGAAATAATGAATCTTAGAAACAACGTTTCTCGCTGCAAATTAACATCGGAAAGTGCTCCAAGCTATAATTTTGCTCTTTTTGATGTCTTTTGTCAGCTTTCCCTAAATTAGACCCACAACACCATTTCACAATGAGTGAATTCATGTTAAGGTCGTGCGTGTTAGAATGTGCATGGCATGACATATTGATGTTCGTAAATTAAATCATAAAACGTACAGCCGACCAGTAAATGAGTGTGACTATTGATCAAAAACATGTCTCTGCTGTAAATAAGTAAATATAATTCATCATTCGCAGAACACCTTATTTAATTTTGTCTAATTTTCTTTGGCACACTTTGAATACGTTTTGGGCTCTTAAAAATAAACTTCTTTTGTTGTTATCTTTTACGCATACTCGACTGCTGGGGCTTGCGGTCCCGCAAAGATGGTTCAGTATCACGTTATTTACGATATATTTTCAAAAAGTTGTTCCGTCTTTCACGCGCAAAGACGAATTCAAGACCGCCACCATTCACCTTTTCCATCCCAAACATTACGGTAAAGGGCCGTCAACGAAAGGACACTCGTCACCATTAAAAAATAAAAGGCGTCCACTTGGCCAAGGTCAATTTTTTTTCTCATTTTTTTTCAAAGATGGCCAGATCTGGTAAAGTGAAAATTTGTGGGGACCAACCATTCAGGCTGACATTATTTGATCCAATAGCATCAAATACAAACTATGAACTATTTTATGTGTTTTGTTTTTAATTGGCAAATGGCATACTTTTTGGCACGTGTTTGGTTTCAAGTCTCTCTCTCTCTCTCTCTCTCTCTCTCTCTCTCTCTCTCTCTCTCTCTCTCTCTCTCTCTCTCTTTCTCTCTCTCTCTCTCTCTCTCTAAACTGCATTCAAATAATGCTTGTTGTATTAAAGTAAGCTTTCAAAAGCTATAGAAAATAATTGCTTTGTTAAGCTTGTCAATACCTAGAATTGCTGTTACTGACTAACTTGGATGTGCTCCACACTGCAGCCAAGTTATTGTGAAGGCACACAAATGTGAAAAAATAGACTGAAGAACCGCACAGGTTTTAATGCTTGTGGTGTGCCTTGTTCAGGAGCACTGCGCCATGGCTTCCCGAGCAGGACCGCGTGCTACGGGCACAGACGGCAGTGACTTTGAACACAGGGAGCGAGTTGCCTCGCACTACCAGATGAGGCATGTAACGCACAGAGTGCCATCAGTGATTTGCTCTTTTACGTTATCCACTATAATCAGGCTGTATTGTGTCTTTCCTATCGCGTCAGCGTTGCCCTGAAGTCCGAAATCCGGAAACTCAACATCGTTCACTTGCTGGTCTGGATGCTGATGGCAGCTCAGGTTAAACTTTTTTCACTTGTGTTTTTGGCGTTTGTCAGCTGTGTACCGATTCAAGTCTCTCTTTGTGCCTCAGGTGACAGTGAGCCAACTGAGTCTGGTGTCCCACAAAACGATCGCCTCACCGTATCAGTGGGAGTACCCGTACCTCCTCAGTGTTATTCCAACTGTCCTTAGCTTCATGGCTTTACCGCGGAACAACATCAGCTACCTGGTCATCTCCATGATCAGCGCCGGGCTTTTCTCTGTTGCTCCGCTCATCTATGGCAGCATGGAAATGTTTCCCGTTGCTCAGCAGCTGTATCGACATGGCAAAGCCTACCGTTTCATCTTTGGTTTTTCAGCAGTGATGATCATGTACTTGGTGATCGTCATAGCCGTGCAGGTGCACGGCTGGCAGATCTACTACAGCAAGAAGCTGCTGGACCAGTGGTTCACCAGCACGCAGGACAAGAAGAAAAAATAAGTTGGCGTGGAACATGTGGGGAATGCCTATGTGACTTTGGGCGGACAGATAAAGACTGATTTGTGGCTGTCCATAAACAAACTACCGGAAGAGGAACAATTGAGTGATTTGTTTGGTAGACTGACGTGATTTGAGGCAAAGCTCCACACAATGTTGTTGTCCAACATCTTGTTTTTCCATTTGCATTATTCCAAACATTTGTTCCCTGAAGTCCGCTACTATCCATGCATAATGTGCATGCAAGCGTCTGGCGTTTTATCATTCATCATTAAACCGTTTTCTCGTTTGTCACTGCGCCGACTGTTGGAACATAAAACGTGGAACGTTGTAAATCAGAACAAAGCGATGATTTCTGCAAGACAACGATGAAGTGCAGTTTCTTGTTTAAAATCGGTCAATCAAGCTTTCTTTTTCAAGTCCTATGTATTACATTATTCTAAAGTTAAATCAGTGACAAATAAGTAATGATGGAAATCATTCCACAATATTTTAACAAAAAAATGTCATCAGAACCCAATATTTAATGGTCACTAATGTGAGAAATAGCGATGGGAAAATAAAGCTTCTACTTTCCCTCATGGATCAATTGTTTTTTTTTTGCGCTTTCACTCCCGTTGGGACAATACGTCCCAAAGCTTTTCAAAAACTGGCAGTGGGTAAAGGAATGGTAGCAATAACATGAAATGGTGATCCCGGTGGTTCATTACACGCTTAACCACGCATTCTATTAGTATTTAGCAACTTTCCATACACAACAAGCCAGTGCTGGGCCTACTGTCAATAAGGTAAGTATTGTACAATTTCTTGGGAATTCACGATCTTGTGCAGCGGAAATGTATTAATATGTGTGTTCGTATAGATACACTGACGACTATGCATTGTAGGCCTTTCACTTGTATGGCACGTTTTACAAGTACAAGTATCATGGTCTGGTACCAGTGGTATTTCTTGGTGGAAATGGAAATTGCTAGACTAAGTAATATATGTCGTGGTTAATGGGTTTAAGAAATACCAACTCGGCCTGCTTTTAGTCTGATGTTGAAGAGAGAACATCTCAAGGAGTGAAAAAACTACAGCCGGTATATGAAACATTTTGAATCTTGATAAGACGTTTCTGCGAGTCAAGGTATTTTTGACACGTCCACAAGTTAAAAAAAAAAAAAAAAAAAACGGTTAGCACTTCAGGGAGTTCTGACTTCCAAACAAAGCTACTTAGAATAATACAATTCAGTAAATAGTTCTGTATGTCACTTGTAGCAAATAAAGCACACACAATTCACAATAGCACAAAAAATATATATTAAAAGAGTGAAGGTGTGCATGTGTCTTTCTGGCAGCAAAATACATCCTTTGGTCAGTCATTGGCTATTAGCCAGCAAATCCGCGTACGGGACGAGAAGCGGAAGTGACGAACAACACGAAGTCTTGTGCACGGATTTAAAATATTTCCATCTTGTTAAGTGCATATTAATAACATGACCACCAGGGCCAAAGGGTGTTGTAATGGTGTATGGTGTATGGAGGCCTTCACCCGCTAATGTCACAGTAACACTAAAAATATAGAAAGCGTATGACTTTTTTTAATACTCGTCACTTGCAGTGAGGCCCCCCACCCGTCTGCTCGGCACTTTCAAACTTGAGTGATTGGTGATTACTCTGACAAGGTTCGGATTCCCAGTGGTCTATTTTTGGTGTCCGTCAGCATCGTCCTTTGTAGTTGAGGCCAATTACACGATCACAGAAGTGAGTGACGCTAACAAAGTCGCAGCAGATAATGTTGACACTGTCTACGTTGGATCCCGGTCGCTGTTGGCCCACCCAGCCTAGCAGCACAGCAAGAGCCTTGATGGTGATCGTCCTCATGTTTTGGAAAGGATGGAGGAGGACGAAGAGACCGTCTTCAGTCAGGTTCAGGCCACTGACGTAAAAACCAGCTGGAGAACAAACATTTGTAAGGAAGAGTCACATGGGCTGATTGACTAAGGTCAACGGGTACACTGATAGACAAAACGGATCAAATTACATGGTCTTCCTTTTCGCTTCTGAGCCTCCAAGTAGGAAATGACCTTCTTTGGATCAGTGCTGTCAGCATACCTAAGGAAAGACACAACGCATCGTTGCTGCATGTCGGTAGCGAGAGCGGTCGGCATGTCCGTTGTTTTATACCGGTAAGGTATTTCTGGCCACAGTTGGGGATGATGCTGGACCATTTCACGGTTGTCATAAGAAATAATGACCTGCTGACGTTTGGACCAACAAGATCGTAAGGTGGTGCAATCCTGCACGAAAAGCCCATAGTTTAGCATTTTCCAAACGGTAATTTATCATTACAATTAACCTTTGGGGCTTTGATCAATTTTATGAGCTTCTTTTGGCCAGCTTCAGATTTTTTCTTTTAATTATTGGGGGGGGGGGGTTCAATGCATAATGGAGGTTGATCAACTTTCTTAAGCTCTCAAACATGTCAATTTCTTTTTAGGACGCCATATTCTCAGGTTACCTGTGAAGAGCAGAGCTTTGGTCCAAACTGTGATATGATGTACGCTACAAGCTGTGTGTGATCACTCAGGCTCAGACAACTGAAATGTGAGCAGCAAAGGATAACAACCTCTTTAGGATGCGCATCCAGCCACGTGGCCAGTTCTTGCAGGGCCTCCTGTTGACACACACGTGCAGGACCTGTTTGAGCAATGCATTCACTGTGTCCCGACTTTCAAAAGAATGTCTGTCATATGTTCCAGTGATGACAAAAATGAAACATCTAATTGAATACATCCACCACCTTTTGCTACATGTCTTTTGGGCATTTTTGCAATTAATGAACATTTTGGCCACAATTCTTACAATTATATTAACACCACTCTATGCTAAAACTGTGTGCGTGCGTGTGTGTGTACGTGCATGCATTACAAAACAGTACCTTGACAGTAATCCAAGTGTAGATACCATGGGCAAAGAATAATTCGCTGCACTCTTTTGGCTTCCTGGCAATGCGCAGGTCCAAGAAGCGAATACCAAGGTCACACTGATGACTGAGAACAGCTTGCTGCAAGTTCAGAGGAAGAAGGCTATGAAAACCAAATATGCACACCGGAACTGGGGGACCCATGTCACATGACTTAAAATGGTTAAGACTTATAATGTGTGTCAGAAAAGATTCATGACTTGTGTCACATTTGTCATATTTTAAACCCAAAGTGAGTTTTCCCTTTAATCATCGTGCGGTTCGACACACTTTCACAGCGTTTTCTTTTTTTGCAGCTCCATCATCGCAGCCGTCTTGATGTAATCAACATCTTCAAATTAGGATCCCTACAGCTTGGCAAATACGAAAGAAAAACACACAACCGGTGTTCTTGTCAGCCAGGATCTGTGCAACGCTCATGACATTGTGAAGTAGGCAAATGAGGTGTCTTGCCACAACCTTCGCCTATTTTCACACACTGAACGAAGCAAACACGGCAAGATCTCGTTGTAGACACGCTGATTGCTTATCTAGACCACATTGACCGGGACAACTCGTGGATTGGGTTCGAAATAGACTTTTCATGCCCTAAACAACTTTTCGGACACGTCGAGAGCTGCTAGTTTTTGAAAGTGGAACTCTTTCGGCTAAAACCTGACCTGACTTTAACCTGTTAGGAATACCGGGCTTTTGGATGAAATTTCCGGATGGTCCTAAAATCCACTAACATTTTCAAACATTTTCATGATCAAACACCAGGAGTGAATTTTGCTGCGCACCTTGTTGATATGCATTCAAAGCATTGGAGAAGATGAAATTAAGTTCATATCTACAACTGTCAATATGTAATTTACTAGTGATGGGTGGGGCTTTACTGACGCATCGGCGCACATGTCGAATTGTGTGTTAAGCAAAATCATGACCGATCCAGCCGCTTGCATTGTATCGTCTGTTTCGGTCAACGAGCACCTTCAGCTGAGTCATTGAAATGCACCTGACAGCGTACCTCAATCACAAACCTTTCACTACTTTTCAAGTCAGTATGTTATGGAACCCATAAGAGGAAGAAAGGATTCCAGAATGTGGGACCATTTTGATGTCAAATAAGAGCTTTCAGGCGACAGTTTTGCTTTCCGTGCCTTTTGGTTACTACAGCTCATAATCACTAATGTCAGGATGTTTAGTTCAATGGTCTACATGTTGAGATGCAAGTTCTTCTATTTCTACCTCGGGTTCAAGTCCAGGAGCAAGAATATGCTGCTGATTTAATTTTTGATTTGTGATTTGATTTAGCTTTCTTCATAGAGTTATTTTTTAAGCTTTACATATTTTTGAAACATCATAATTCCATGGCTTGTGCAAGCCAACTGTGAAATATTTTGTTAGCCGTCACGTTTTGCCATAAATAAAGATTTTCATTAAAAAAATACCTCCATAGAATAGTACAGTACATATAATTAATCATAATTAAAAATGTATTATACTCATATAAGAACATCATATCACATTATAATTCATCATTACAATTCATCATATATAACTTATCAGCTTTGCAGGAAAAAAGGAATAGTTTTACAGCCACAAACGCTTGACATTCATTTTAATATAAAAATGTGCATAGAAAAAGTTCGTGTTCATATTATTTGACTATAATTCAAAGATTTTTTTTTTTAATTTGGATGAAATAATTTGGATGAATAATACTAAATGACATTCAAGCATACAGTAAATACAGTAGTACAGTATTGTTTATAGCTTGGGTGCAATGTAAATAAAATCCATCAGGTGGCCCATTGATCAACAAAGTGACGGAGCGTTAAAGCTGTCAAAACAGTTTGCCCAATATATCGACAAGCTACAGGAGGCCTCATTTACCCATCAGTATAACTTACCCCCACCTCTGATTCAAACATTATTTTAACGTCACTTTTCAGCGGGATCGGATTAGTATATGTGACGCTTAAAATCGCACAAGAACAATACACGCGTTGCGTGTGCGTGCGTGCGTGCGTGCGCGCGCGTACCTGTGTGGTCGCCCAGCGGAAGACGCAGCGTCGTATTAAGCGAGGAGCGAGTCTGTCCAACGTTTTGAGGAGCCACGGCTCCGATTTCTCGACAGGAGAAGACAAGTCCAAACAGAAAGACATGCTGTCATGACTCCCTGAAAGACGCATGCACACAAAAGACAGATGTGTCATAGATAAAAAATCAAAACATTGAATAAGTATCCGACTAGATATTGCATATATGTAAAAACAAACAAACATGATTTTTAAACGTTTGGGGTGAAGTTCTGTTTTACCGGGTATGGCCAAGTTCCACAGCGACACATCGAGCAGCTCATCGGGTAAACGTGACATCCAATCCGAATTTCCGTCTTCTCTGCCTCCCATTTTGTGTTTGGCATGTTACTTTTTCAGTGTGTTACAGAAACGCGCCATTTAATTCGGCTGCGTTAGTTGTTATGTAGTATGGTTTCGCTTTCATGTTTACGTGCAGGGACTGCGGTCGGTCACGTGAACCAGATTGCGCTTTTCTTCTTTTGTTGTGTCTGTAGGGTGCAGAGGATGCACCCCTGTTTCATACTGACCCCTGCTGGCTAAAGTGAACAGTGTTTTACTGTACTGAGCACTGTACCTTTCTTTTTTCTTTTTTTTTATTCATTTTTCATGACGTTACAGAGAAACGTCCTGGTCAGTGGTGTAGTGGGGATTTTTTAAGTAGGCCTACACGATTCTGGGATGTTCTATATATACTTACAGAACACCAATCATAGCCTACAACGTCAGTAGAACTAACGTTAAATTTAATTTTTTACTACTCCAAAAGAATCACAGGCCGACGTTATTAAGCATAACTCACATTAGAACAATGAAATACAAACAAAAATAAATGTTGTTCTGCTTTTTCTCTGTCTTTTTAGTGCAGGGCTAAAACCGAAATAAAAATTGAACGTGGCGTCGGGAGAAGTGGGTGGACCGCGTACCCCCGCGTACCACGCCCACTACACCCCTGGTCCTGGTCACTTGTGACCCCTGCTCACATTAGATACAGTGCTCACATTAGATATAATAGATATTAATGCTCACATTAGATATAGCCTTTCAACGCTTTCTGTCTGACATTAAAAAAAAAAAAAAAAGTTTTATTTGGTCACCAACCTTTTTAGCCCGGAGGTGTTTGTGTGTGTGTGCGTGTTTGTGCGTGCGTACGTGCGTGTGTCTGTGCGTCAGATACGACACAAAACGAATACAAAGTACACATAAATTTCAACTAACCGTTTATAAAAAATGAATGAGAGTGCTGAGCTTGTTTCTCTGCAGTTAACCAGGCACATTTGGGAGTGACTGCAGGCATATTATAACCCGACATGATCATATATATCATATCATATATAATGTACATACTATAATAAATTATAGTAATTACAATAACTATAATAAAAGTCAATTTCATTTTAAATTTAATTTTACTAAATATATATATTTTATATATAAAATTATTCCCCAAGTTTATTTTTTTCCTGTCATATTCTATCTATATGGTTACACTTCTACAAGTGCTGCCTTTTTAGTGTAAAGTTTTTAGCCAATTTGAATTCAGCTAACATGTGTCGCCAGGCAGACTTCCAGGCAGACTTCAGCTTTGGCGTCCATGTCAATACAAAAGGATTTATTATTGGATATGAAACACAAAGACAAACTCGACAAGCAAGTCATGAAAGTCTTTCTGAGGAAAAAGAGAAGAATGTATTTTGTACTGAAATAATTTGGGCTGATTGGACGACAGGAGGCAACTTGAATGGCTATACAATGTTCGTCTTTGAGCATGACATTATTCCTGTGATGTTTTCCTTTTTTTTTTTTTAAATGAGCGCTACCAGTGATTCAAATGCTGTAGCTACGATCAAAGAATTGTGTCGCTGTGTCAAATTGATTCAGAGAAGCCAGGCAAAATGAGTGTTTAAAAATTAAGTACCATATTAAATTGTGCCTATGGCGGGCGCACACAATCCACCATCCACACCCACAATCACACCCAAGGGCAATCTGGAGTGACCAAAATACCTACGATGCAGGTTTTTGGAATGTGGGAGGAGACCTGAGTGCCCAGAGAAAACCCACAACACCACTTGCTGACATGAACCCCATAAGCAAAATAATTTGATAGCAGCAACTACGTTTGAATCGCTGGTAGCTCTCATTTGAAAAATCAGGGGAAAAAAAAAAGTCGCAGAAAGAACATCCTGCTCAAAGACAACTTGGGTACATCCAATTAGGGTACCCCCTGTCATGCAATCAGTCTTAAGTCCACGCCCCCATCCACCGACACCAACCACTTCCTGTGCGGAAATGTTATTGTGCTCCTTTTCTCTCGTGCTCTCTTTTTCTCATGTGCTCCTATTTTGTCATGTTCTCATTTTTTTCTTGTGCTCCTTTTTCTATCGCATGCTAATTTTTTTCTTGTGTGCTTCTGTTTTGTAACGTGTATTTATTTTTTGTTCGCATCTCATCTTTGGTAATATTTTTTTTTTTTAAACTTTTCCCCAAGAAATTTTCCAAAGATGTCTGTTTATTATTCATTTTGCTACTTTGGACGTGACATTTTGGCGCTCGAGTGACCAAAACGAATCCAATATATTTTCAAAACAAATGTTTTTTGTTTGTTTCAAATGTTCAAATGTTTCTTTTGAGCAGATTGTCAGTTATTTTTAAACTTGCCGTGTAAAGTCTAGTAGAAATAATGTTTTTAGGGGTATTTTTATAATTTGAAATTATCTATCAAAATATACACGTGTGAAATGCTTTATATCATTGTCTTTTATGAGAAGACATTGATATAAATGTTCCCTCATTTAGTCCAGCTAGCATCAAACGTCAAATGAAATGAGACACAACAAGAAATTTAAGGTTGCAATTTAAATGATACATTAAGACATTTTGGGTGAAAAGTCAATTGAGAGAATTTGACTTTTTATTTAGCCTGAACATGCGATGGTTGCGTGCAGTTATTTTTAATCAAGTTGAAAAAAATGTAAAACACAATTTGAAAAAACAAACAGCATTAATCATGAAGTGAACCATACGACACTGATATCTTAATTATATCAAAGTTATTTGTATGATATGCATGACAGTGTTTAAAAAGGTAGGTTAGCTTAAGCTACAGGGTGCCATCCATCACGGCTGTCCCTCCAGGCACGGTCGACACAAACCCTTTCAGCAAATAGAAAGCAGGGCAACACTGTGGTGACACGGAGCTTGAGTACTGTACCTTTAATATTACATGGAAAATAACCGTATAATAGGACTATTCCTGTGCCCTGGCCACCTTGCAGCCATGAATAAAACTTCCGGTATCATTGATATTGTTGGGCCATGGCAGGCCTGGGCTTAACATACAGAGGGAGGAGCCTTTACTGAGCAACGGGAGGCTGTTGCTGCCGCCGCCCGGCAACCGTGAGATGAGCGCGTAAGGCGAGTCTCTGATAGCTGGGCTATCGACATCAGTCGTGGCCTTTAGTGGTTGCCGCGATGGTGAAGATTTGCTCTCCGGACTCTGGTGTGCCGAAGGGAGGGGGAGGCTACTGGGACTGATACTTCATTACAAGGGAAATTAAATTGTCAGCAGTAATATTCACACATACAGTATACACATACACTATAATTGAGAGACCCAACAAAGAAAAAAAGGCAAAAGAAACAATACCACCAACTGATATGTACAGTAAAAGTGTTAATCTGCATTATATTTATTACATGTGACATCTATGTGTATAACACACACAAGCACATAACTAGGAAAGTGTGGAAATGCCAAAATATAGTTTAGCAAGCGAATAACTAGAGGTGGGCACTTCGTCAGCACTGACGGACTGTCCGTCAGTCTGTCACCGGCCACACCCATTTTGCCAATGGACAGTTGAATGACAAGAATGTTTAAAAAAATGGCAACTTAAAAATGTCTGAATTGCAATTTTTATCCGTTGTTATAATCGTTGGGATAGACATGAAGTCAGAGGTCCGTCAAATGTCTGTCAGCCCACCACGCACCTTTTTTGTTTATTGAAATAAAATTCAACTGAGTTGATTGTTTTTCTGCTATATTGCTGCATCTTTATGGTACAAACTGCAATTATCTTGCAGTCACTGTGACATAAGGTCACTTTACGGCACCACCAAGCAGTGGGGAATATGGTGGGCGAATTTAGTAGTGGATTGCTTCAATCCACTACTTGTCGTTCACAGTTATAACACAGTTGACTTTACTGGACGTTCATTGGTAGTTTCTCCATTTCCTAGACCTGGTTTCAAATTTCTTGCTGATAAGAGCAATCTGGAATGTCTTTCACATAACCAATGAATGCAGAACAAATTTGCATCTTTCTGATTGGCTCTTGGTCAGGAAATGCAAGGTATGAGTTTTTTTATTTCACTAATTAAAGATGTTTTTTGGTAAATTCAACCTCAGCATTACTTTGTTTTACTTGTAGTGTATGCGAGATGAAATGTAGACACATTTAGACAAATGTTAATGAAACCATCTTCTATAGTTGTAAGTCAGACAATTATATATGAGAACCGACAGCCATCACTTGAGAGTAATGTTAAGCATGATAATGCCATCCGGTGGGCATGAATGCTAATTGCAATGAACATTATGGTGTAATGTGCTAGGGTTAAACCTCTTAGCTAACTTAGGTTTTGTGTTACATTTACATTACTGTGTTGTGTTTCAATTGCTGAACCACAGAACCATGGGCATGGTGTTAACTTCAAGTGTAAGTAGAACAGCGCCTGACAAATGACAGACCAGAAAAAAAAGTCAAACGTCACCCTCTAGCGGTGGCAGAAGGTTGGGCAAAAATACACTGACGGACCCATGATTACAATTTTGGATGGCTTGAAAAAATAATGTTCCGACGATGACGGAAAGGGGGCGGGACTCTGACAAATGACGGACCAGCAAAAAAATGTAAGTTGCCCACCTGTGTGAATAACCCCTGACATGGAAAGAAATGCTTTGTTTTTTAGCATTTTGTCTACAAGTTCTGATGGGAAAATGAAGATTCAACTTTGCTTCATGAACTAGTACCTGTATTATTATTTTTTCTTTGAGATAGCATTGTTGATTTAAAGAAAGAGGCATATCAATGGCTTTTACCTTTGTGTGTGAACACAAATTGTCATCTACAGGAGTAAAAGAAAATACAACGGGTTCATAACGCATCTTTGAAGCTTTATTTTCCCATCCATACTTCCAAGTACGGTTGAATGTACAAGATTAGAATTTACTGGCAGAACATTTTCTCCACCTAGGCAGTTTCACTCTTCCAAATGAAGGTGAACATTGGATCAAAATCGGAAATGAACCAATAACTCACTGGAGGACTTCTGGAGAGTCAAGCAGCCTGGAGAATCAAAGTTCTGGCTGTTAGGAAGTAAGGAAGTAATGGCAAAACTGTAAGCTTCAATCAGGTTGGGAAAGTTCCTTTTTATTTTATCTGAAACACACAAAAAGAACATCTCATCTAAAGTATTTCAGAAAAGTCCTCAAAAGGGTAGAATTCTGGTAACCAGTATGGCTTCATGAGGGCAAATAAAGAGGGCAAAGTCAAGTTGATCCCCCCCACCCACTGTCCTTTTGGCTTTGACACCCCTGATTTACCTCTATGAATTCAAATGTAAACACACTTACATCTCACAAAGTGATTGCTGCACACACAAGCCCAAACTATGGCTCCACAACCCCAAACTTCCTGTTAGAGAACGTTGTGGGGGGAGAAAAAAAAAGACTCGAAACATTGAATTGCATGTGCATTTCAAGATTCAGAGACCGTAAAATTGAGTTCAACTGTAAATATCATCGTGCATTTAGGTTTACCCAGAAAATTCCCCTGAAAACCCAGTGCACAATCCCAAACCTTGTGAGCAGTGTACCCGACCACTGAAGAGAAATTTATATTCCGATATGCTCGATTTCTTCCAGCATTCTCTTTTTTTGCTGTGACATCCGAAGGTCACAGCCCGAACTCCTTCATTTGGGAACGATGACTTAAGGCGCTACATAAAGCTCCTTTAACAGTTCCCGGTACTCGATGTCGGCTGAATCTAATCCCATCAAACAGGGATGGGACTTGCACCACAGACCGCGCGTTAAGCACACTTCAAGAGGCTTAGAATGTTATTATTAAGTGATAGGGCAATAAGAGGGTGTCACGCAGGAGTGCAGCCTCAATTCCTCACCTGCTTCGGTTCTGAAAGGCGATTGCAATCGGCCTGCGAAGGGGAGAGGTTGGGCGGAGGGATGTGCGAACAGGAAGCTGCTGCTGCTTTGCAAGTCTTGGGCGTTGGAAAAGGTGCAGGCGCGGGGCAGCAGGAAGAAGCGGCGCCCCGGCGGCGCAGGGATGCAGTCTTCGCCGTCCACTTCGTCTTCCCCCTCCGGGTCGGGGCGAGCGCTGAGCGGGAAGGTGACGCTCTGGCTGCGGCGCTTGGCCAGGGCGGATGAAGTGTTGGCGTAATCCTGCCTGAGTTCTGTGTAAGCGAGTCATGAGGATTGGCGTGCCAACCACAACCGCATGCACACGCACCAGAGGTGGGACTAAGTCACATATGCGCAAGTCAGAAGTCAGCCTCAATACTTCAAGTCTTTTAACAAAGCTACCGAAACACAGAAGTCACAGAGAGACATAGAAATGGTTGTCTTTGGAAAAAAAAAAAAAAAACATGTAAGAATTTAGTTGTTTAGCTTCTTGCTGGAAAACACCAAATTTTGCAAAACCATTTAAAGCATTGAACCTTTTGAATCAATCAAATTAGGTTCATATGGTGTCTTCTAATTTTATGCTGACAGTACACGTGGTGTACAGAGTGAATACCAGTCTTAAACTTGGTTTATGTGGATCATTTCTTATCTTCTAGCACAGATCAACAACAATCTGTTTTCCAAAACCAATCCTCATTGTTGCAGAATTACCTCACTGCTCATGCTATAAGAAAGGTATTCAGCTACTGTATCTGTCCGAATACAAGTTAAGCTCGCTTTTAAATTGAGTCCACCTTTCTTACTATTTCCATTAAATTTGTTTGAAATGGAGGTCTTCTGAGATGATTTGCTTATCATCGTACTCGGGATGTTCTATACCCAAGCGACGACTGTTGTGAGATCAGACCGTGGAAGGTTTTCCTTCGCTGTTTCTCCCCCCCACCTGCCGACATCCATGCCTCCTTGTTCAAGAGCGTCGTTGATTTAAAGAAATCAAGGAGACAAGTCAAGCCATCCTTTCCTTTTCATAATGCATCAAAGCCCGCCGGAAAAGTTATCCACGCAGCCTTGTTATTGACAACAAGAAGGCGACAAGGCAGCGCTTGTTAAAAATGCATTTTTCGACGTTCTGTGCAAACGCTGTAAAACGGATGCATACTATAACGAATTTGAGGTATACTGTATACAATCTTTTTAAGCCTTGTAAATGACATGATAGTATTTTGTTTCGCATTTTAATTTATGTTATTCAAACACAGATATGTGGAGAAAGTTGGTAGGGTTTGGGTAATGCAGTTAATCCTCTAATATGGGGGTTAAAAAAGAGCAAAAAAAAAACTCGACTTGTACTCTGAGAAATACGGTAGTCAGAGACACTACCACTGACCTTTGTTTCAATAGAAAAGGGGAGAAGCTAGCTGCTAGGCACTGCTGAATATTAAAGCCAAGGTGCTAGTGACAAGCTCATTGTCTGAATCGCCAAAACCAGCGATGCTTCTCTTTCATAACTGCAGGAATGAAATTGCTTTAAAATGTACATCTCACTTTCGCTAAATTAATCCTGCATGGCCAGAAGAGCAGCACTCTTCAAGCTCTGACCCCAGCATCACCCATATGTCTAGTCCGACGTTAAGTTTGACTCGGGTCAAGTCGTGCGTCAAGACCTCTCACCTCTGGCACTCACAACCGCAGTCACACACACAATCACCTGGTGGGGTTAATGAAGCTAAAGTAGCGATGAGCTCTGAGGTCTACAGTTAGTGGAGACGGGGCCCGATGGCGATTAGACAAATCGCCGGGGGAAAAAATGGAATCGTTGCTTTGGGTTTAGACCTACTCTCCTCCTGGAGCCGCGCCATCACTTGCACATCCGTCAGATCCTGCAGTTTGTAGTCATGAGTGACCAAGTCATCCTCCTCCGCTACAGAAGATACAATTTCACAGTCTACTTGTGGCCGAGGGCTACAGCGCCGCTGAATGCTGCCTGGCAAATAGAAGTGGGACGGAAAAAAAAAGACAAACCAATAGTTTGTTACCATGACTGTCCATGACAGATTTTTCTCTTTTCTGCATCTGTTTTGATGGCGTGTCAGCTGGACACTGTCCAGGTCTCTTTCCTCAGTATTAGCACTGAACACGTTAATAGGGAAGAAGGGGAAAGGCGGGCTTACTTCGAGTCGGATGAGGGATGAAGGTGGGTGTTCTTGCATTCCCACTCGGGCTCTGAGAATGAGGCTGGGAGGACGCTAAGGGAAGATTTAAACAAAGGTTTTCCAAAAGAAGTTGACAAACCGTATTCTGAGTTTTTTGCTTTTTTCTCCAGGCGCAATTTTTGGTTGTTGCGCGAATTCAGTGTGGATACCATGCATCTCAGGCGACAGGAGGCTGTAGTGAATTGTGCCCGACGTGCCGATGGTGGACATGACAGAAACTCTGCTTACAGGTAGTGGGGTAGAGTTGGGCTGAGGGCTGGACGATGGTCTACGCCAGCAGGAAGCTGCGAAAGAAAAAGGGAAATGCTCGCGTTAGGGCAGGCCTGGGTTTTTTTTTGTTTTGTTTTGTTTTTTCAATTAATTAGATTTGGGTTTGTTCTTATTTTTGCTACTTCCGGTTTTAAAAATAACAGTATTTGAGTATGTGAAATGTTAAGCTTTGTGAGGGGAACAAGACTGTGTCTGGGTCAATAATTTTTTCAGGTTTTTTCAGGCCTCAGGTCTTGCATTAAATAGAATAGAAGAGAATCAAACGGCTTTTTTGTCATTGTATAGCTGGCATACAATGAAATTAGCAGCACCTTATCCAAATAGTTTTGTGTGTATTCCGAATGATTCAAGTTGCAACGTTTATCTTAAAGTTGATAAAAAAAATTTAAGTTTGCACTTTATCAACCTCATACAATGTTATTCAACGCCATAATTACTTATAGAAGTATCCCATACAAGGCAAACGTTTTGCTCTTTAATTCTAAGGGAATTATTGATATTAATTGTTAGCTAAAAGAAAAACAAAACTCGTTTTGAATTTTCGGTGTCATTTTTACTTTTTTTCTGAAAAAAATAGGAGAAGAAAAAATCGGCGATTATATGTAGGCAAAATAGCACATCTCAAAGCAGTTGAAATAGAGCAGAGAAAAATCATCAAATAGTCTTTAAGTGTGATGGTTCCTTCCAGTCGTACACAAAATCATCGTTGTCAGGTTCAGTTCACCTGTTTACATTTTCAGTAGATTTACATTTCATTATAATCCAAAATAATGCTTTTAATCATTGTAATTTTTTTAAATTTTGTGCAATACCATTTGGTTCAATTATAATATTTTTTTATATTCATGTATAGAGGGACAGTATCACACTGACAATAAAAGAGATGCTTACAATAATACGAAATATTCTTAAGGACTAACACCTCATCTTTTATCAACACTTGGAACTACTACACTAATATATTTTAATATTGCTGGCAGTATTTCTTGCATTTCTTGGGCGGTAATTAGTGCAAAATGTTAAAGAATCACTTGAATGGACTACTGATGTGACAAACGCGTCTTTGAAAGAACTGGGAATAGCACCATTAGCTCCACCGCATTGCCTGTCACGGGCATCCAGAATAAACAAAACACCATTGTCTCAATCTGAAGCTTATAGAGGATAACACATTTGGACACTTGAAGATGGCCGCTAGTGGTAGCCAGGGTTGCAAAGGTGTGATTTAAAAAGTTAAGTAATAATAATAATAATTACAACAATAATATTGATTGAGTATTCAGATAGATTTGTCGTAAATGTAGCATGTTCCATCTTAAATATTTAGTAAGCAGACATGATGAAAATTCCATGCAATTAAATGCTTTAGCTGTCCTCACACACATGGGAGGGCGTTACGATATCCTGACACAGGGGTGTCCATGCGCAGTCCTCGAGGGACAGCATCCTGCATGTTTTCTAGCTGTGTCAGAGGAAGAAACCTGGAGAACCTGCAGGATACTGACCCTCGAGGAATGAGTTTGGACATCCGTGTCCTAACAGCTTCATTTTTCCCCCACTTCACTCGAGTGCTGGTGAAAAACCTGTAAAACAAGGTACCAATGCCGCTGTACTTGCATGCAATCACATTGTTTTATGCAGGACTTTACCGAGCTAAAGTTAAAATTGCGTTCAACTTCTTTTAAAAAGCACCCTTCGATTTGGAAATATCTATATCCCACAGTTTCTCATTTATTTCCATATAATCCTGTTTATTTTCATGCAAAGTGTTACACTTTGGGACAGCACCTGACTCCAATTGGAGGCAAATGGAACGCCTTGCTAGCTTCCATTCGGGAGCCTCCAGAACATGCCGGCACCATTGCAAGGGTGTTAGAGAGTTCTCAGCGTTCTTGTTGGTTTTGGGGAGCACATACAACCTGTCAAAGACACGTACAAAGATTGTCAACATCGTCATTACAGAGTGACCAAAAAAGTAGATCGTTATAACAGCTTGGCCCACACTGAGCAGTTTTTTTCAGCCTCGTCCCTTTGCGATGTTTTTCAGCCGTTATTGGGCCAAAGATGTGCGCATTATTTGAATGTTTTGTATTTCTTATTACATAAGAAAAAAAAATCCATACAAGAATGTAAACAAAGTGGACACACTGGTTAATTGTGTACATTTGATCAATTGCGAGATAGCAAAATCTGCCTGGGCCAGACATAGATATTCAGTATTGAAATTTATTCATACACGTCAATATACTGTACTTCTTTATCAAAAAACATAATGACGGAATGGCAATGGCTATTTCACTGGTGATAAATTTGTCATGAATGGGTCATGGTGAAGATATATTGTAAATGTGATTTTCAATGACAGTATAGTAAAGTCCATTCTTCATTTTGAATATCTGGTAACCTAATCCACAGTATGTAAATTAATCTGCAATCTGGGATGGAATAGCCTTTTTTTAATTTGGAGGTACATTTGCCAAATAGATATCATTTTAACATCACTTTAGGTACTGAACGGAATCTTAATTTAGGTTCATACAGAAAATAAACATGCAGAAACACCACCCTGTGTTGCTGGCACAGTCATGGAAACTAATTCACACCGTGATAGATTTGTGGCCACCATGTTAATGGAATTAAATGACCAGGGTGCATAATCTCTCAAACTGCAACGACCTCCAGTTATTCACCCCAATCAAGGAGGTTGGCTGGAGGAACAACTTGGATTCAGGGTTTGAGCCCATACTAACATTATGTCAGCTCCGAAACGAGCACATTTTAGTAGGACGAACTAGTGTAAAGCATGTGAAATTTGTTGGAACGCTATTTAACTACAGCAACACGCAGACACTCACCACGTTTCATTATCAGAAAATCCCATCACGTCCAAGTCGAAAAGTTCCAATTCGTCCTTGTGCGGGTGATAATGGTGGATACGACTCTCGGGTGTTCCCATCTGATACCGAGGCTTTGAGCAAGCGCTGTGACTCAGGGTCCGGGTGGGATGCTGCTGCTTGTTGGGGATTTCCAATTTAAGGACCAGCTCCTGCGGTCTCAATCGCAGCTCATCGTTCAAAAAGTTCCTCTTGCGGTCCGCGAGGGCGGGGTTCAACACAGCAGCCTCCATCTAATCTCCACGTGAGACAGCTATGGTTTTGCGCTTCTTCACTCTCCATTGCCCACTCCAAGATCCACCCGGTTGCCTTCGCGTAGCCGGTACTGTCTATATTTATCATTTTTATTTCAAAAATATTTAACTTTTATGCTCGTTTCTCCTATTAAAGGTAACTCATTGCAAAACCGATTATAGCACGGCAATGTAACTCGTTTATTAGAATACGATGAAAGTTGAAATCGTTTTTGTTCGTTTGTCGTCATCTAGCGGTTATAGTACATCATTGCAAACGATATTTAAATCTGCGACGCACGACACAAAATTACGCAGTATTTTTTTTCACCCTTCTGCACTGTTACGCTATCTTAAATAAAAATCATATTCAACTGTTTGTGAGGCATTAGTTCAACTAAACGTGTGTGTATAAATTCTGAGTACAGTATGAACTTTGAACAGTTACCTAGACTTGAAATCAGAGGCAGTAAAAAAATAAATAAATAAATTATATATATATATATATATATATATATATATATATATATATATATATATATATATATATATATATATATATATGTGTGTGTGTGTGTGTGTGTGTGTGTGTGTGTGTATACATTCTCGAAGGGGGATTGGTAAGAACATCTTGTTTCCCAAAAATATTTTAAAGTTGGAGACAGCTTGCAAAATTGGTATCTTAGTCAGACACTTGGAAGTCAGAATTAGCATTTTATGGGCCATTTCAGTCATCAGTTAAAATAACACACATACATACCTATTAGGACAATTAAAAGCAAGCCACAGCACCATAAGAACTCAAAAACACACACACAAGCTCAAAGAGAAAGGGTCAAGTTGACACAGTATTTGGAGTTGGAACTCAATCTGGTGACACGAGAGCTGCTATTAAGTAAAAATGTTTATTCATATACTAATGAGTATGATACAACTTGTTTTGTTGTTTCTGGACACAAGTGCCTGGTGGCGGAGTACCAAAGGTCTTATGCTCTGCCATCAATGACAAATATCATTATCAGCATCTGAGGAAATCTCAGCTCCATTTGTCCATCCATATGAAAAGAGGTCATCATTTCATGAGTTCTGGTGGTATCATCCTCAACGTTTCTTCCAAGTGAATTTCTTCCTGGCACCTTCCTGGCCTGGTTTCTTCCGCTCTCTCACTCTGGGATCAGCAGTCAGCAGACCAGCTGGCAAACAAAGAAAGACATCAGCCAATTTTTTGACAGCATTTTTCGTTAAATTGTTAACTGACAAAAAGCAGCTGTCTGGCACCCCCACCTTGCCTCATGATTTCAACATCTCCCTCGGAAAGGAAGCTGCACAGGGCACGGGAGATGGCGAGTCGCAGCGCCCCCGCTTGGCTGGACCTCCCACCACCGCTCACGCTGCTCTCCACGTCGAAGCGTCCCAGCATGTCCATGAACTGCAGCGGGAACATAAGCTGCTCTCTATGCGCAGAACACAGGCAGAACAAGCGTGAGGCGAGAACACAATTCATAGGAATGACATTTAAGTTCCCAAAGGGGTGTTAACATTTGCAGCGTGCTGAAATTCCTTACTGAAAAATAAAAAGTTTTCAACTTCAAAATTCAAGGGAATTTTGCGATTCAAGGGATGTGGTTGGGTGATTCTGCTTGCCACCACAAATTAGAAGAAAGTGACTGACTCAGCAGGAGTAAGAGAATGTGAGGCTGCTGATAGACACTCATTCAACTGTGTTATTAATTCACAACAAGAAGATAAAGAAGGCCGCGTTGAGAGCAGAATGTTTTTGTTTTTTTTCTTTTTAAAGGCACCCGCCAACCTGTCTTGTAGCACAGAGAAGTACTGGAGGTAGTTTTGTCCGTTAATTTTGATCATTCCAGAGCCACCCTCTCTCAGAACCACAGAGGCATTTGAGGTTTTCCTTCGTCCTGAGAGTCAGAGCAAAGGATAACAACTCACATATTTGCAAATGACAACACAATGTAACAGGACAAAACAATCAGATTCAAGTCTGCAAATACCTTGTGAGGTGCTAAAAGCCATGCCCTTTTCATCCTTCTCCAAGGATGGGATGCTCTGCTTCCTGGACTGAGCCTCCAGTTGCTGACGGTATCTTAGGACAAACTGCTCCTCCATTGCACAGTATGGCAGAGACAGTAGCCGCTCCATTATCTGGAGAAATCGAGTATACTGAAACGATGAGACACAAGCAGGGAGTCACAGATGAGCTTTGGTGTGCTGTGCTGATAGATAATATCGCGGCATGGGTTAAAAATGTATTTGCTGAAAAATGCACCCATTCAATGATTTTATGCAAAACCAATCTGAATTATTTGCTGAAAGTAATACACAGTACACTATATTTCAGTGCCATTTTGGTGTTAATAGCACTGTTTCTTGGTTTTGAATGCCCCATATGCATAGTCAAAGTAAAACCTAAAGTGATAGTTTGTGTGATAGTTTGTCCTTTTTGCTTCTTTAATATACCATATTTCTCTCGATGTCGACTGTGCGTAAATCTCAATCAATCTCGGGCCTCCTTCTCCTTTCCAACATTCTCGCTACACTTCCACGGGTAGTGATCTTAGGACCAGTCCAATTTGTTTGAAATGGAGGTCAGGAATACTTTGCTGAAGCCTTCTTTAACCAACTGACAACCGTGGCGAGATCAGAGCATTGATCGTTGCGTTGATCGGTTGCTTTTCGCTGGGTTTCTCCTCCCTCCTGCTGAAACCCACGCGTGCCACGCCAATTAGCTCTTATTTTTGTCTTAAACGGACAAGTCAAGGTGTCTTTTTCTTCTCGTAATGGGTCAAAGTACGCTGGATAAATGGTCCACGCAGACTCGTGGTTGACAACACAAAGGCAATAAAGTGGAGCTTTACGAAAATGTTTTTGATAGTGCGCTAAAATGGAGGCAAATTCTATCAAATTAAATAAATATAATTATTTTAAGCCTTGTAACATATTACTTATTTCACATTCAAATGAATGATATTCAAACACATGTATGTGGAGAAAACTGGCATGGTTTAAAGTTGTGTAACCCAAACCCTAAAATTAGAAGAAGAAAAAAAAAACTCCACTTGTATACGGAGAAATTGGGTAAATACAAATAAACCATGAAGTCTCTTTAGTAATCACAATTTGCCTGTATTCCCGAACATTAAGAACTATTTGATTTAAGTAGGTTAAAAGCAGAGTGTCCTGCATGTGGACCTAAACTAAAATGTCTGTGTTTGTGCGGAATCGCTTACGTCGTGAACAGAAATGGTTTCGACGAGCAACTCCTCCAGCTCCTCCTTGAGAAGCCACCTGCTTGTGCCGAGGGAGCTAACGAGAGGGAGACAGCGCTATTAGATTTATGACACCGCGCCTCCTCTAAACCGCTTGGCGCACGCACATCCCCTTGACATCCTTGGAGAAGAGTCCTTTGGCCCGCAGACGATCCTGATGCCTCTCAATGTCCAGGATTTTACCCTGTGTGTCCTAAAAGCGTTCAGGAATGCAAACAGGTGTGGGAGTTTCTCTTCCTATCAACAACAGGATTAAAGCCTTGTTTGTGCAAACTCACGTGCATCAAAGTGTAATACGCCTGTTTTCCTGTGTAAAAGAGGAAGTGGAAGGGACGCCCGTCCGGCCCCCATTGGACAGCTGCCAGAAGAAAAAGGGCAATGTCGGTTCTAGGGAGACTACTGGAAAAATTGTTCATGTGGACTTTAGGTACCTCGCTGCTTTGGGAAGATTTCCTCCGGATGCTGACAGAGAAAAGATATTGTGACGTGGTCGAGTTAGATTTTTATACCAATAACTACACATGTACGGCAACAGTTTTTACCTTCATGAGGGGTCGCGCCTTCTTCTCAAACAGGCCGGAAGGGAAAAGATAGGCGATGCTCCTCTGCGGAAAAATCAAAGTGGCAGGTAAAGACAATGACGATAGCTCATCTTCACAAAGGTCGTGCCGACAGATGGTGTTTAGAGCATAGGGCCTGGGCCACAAGTAAGCCACCGGTTCAAGGAAAGGCGAGCCTACGGGCCGCAACGCTGACAGTCTGCAGAGGTCGGCCAACATGTACAACAATTTACCCAAAGTCGAGCATGTGTGGACGCTTGGACATTAAGCGCCCAACAGATGGCATGGCAAAAATCTGCTCTTGGCTGCTTATTTGGCCACTTGGAGGAGCGAACAGGTGGCGCACAGGCTGTACGGTGACATTTCAGCTTGTCAACAGCGGCAAAGAAATAACTGCTCATGAGGCGTATGTGCGCTCGACCAGGCGAACGAGAGGTGGAGACAGGCGAGGGGCAGTAGGGAGAAAAGCGGCTAAAAAGAACAAAGCGGCAATTTAGCGGCCATCCTCAAGAGATCGCTTCGTGTCATTCGGGGTCTCAGTCCACAAAAACGACAGCGGTCGCAGCCACGGGAGACGGCTAGAATGAGCGCCTGCTCTTTGACGTTCTTTCACCGTCACCACTGAAGAGATGACGCGCTTGGCTTCTTTCTGACGCGAAGATATAGTGTAGGGTGCAGCCATGGCCTCACTGTTCGCAGAGTAGCACCGACTAATGTATGGTGCTCAGGATTGCATAGTGGCCGCAGTGATTGAGGTAACCATGAAATTAGTCATTGTAATAATGTCACTTTCTATCATGAAGATATAGTGTAGGGTGCAGCCATGGCAGCACCGTTCGCAGGGTAGCACCAACTAATGTATGGGGCTCAGGATTGCATAGTGGCGACAGTGATTGAGGTAACCATGAAATTAGTCCTTGTAATAATGTCAATCAGTTACTTCCAGAGCATGTAGACAATAGCTCACTGAATGAATTTTTTTTTAATACGCAAAAGTACATACATAGTCAAGTACAGTTCCGTTGTGTTCGACATAGGTACAATACATTTGTTTTTGAACTGTTTCTTTACACACATCTGTTTTAGTGTAATTATTATTCAACTTACGCACAATAATTGTTAGTTTAATTTGCTATTTTTTATAATCCGCCGACGTCCTACTCCTGGCTCCGTTCCCCCTCTTGGTCCCAGCAGGCTTTTCTGTGTCTTTGAGTTGTTTTGTTTGACGTGGAATTTCCTTAGTGTATTTTTGGTTGCTACTTGGGAGTTTTGTTCCTCACAGGGTGAGTGCACCTTTTGGTGATGAATTGGCAGTTTGATTTGTCACCTGTGTCCGGTCTGTTTGGGGTCCACTCTGTGTATGCTCGGTAGCATCAAACGGTTGTTGGTCGAAAAGTTATATATATTAACTCATTCAATGCCAGGGACGTATTTAAAAAGTTATATATACTAACTCATTCGATGCCAGGGACGTTTTGTTAAGAGTCCGGACATTCAATCGAAGATACTTAAGTATTGAGTTAATACTTAATTATCTGGAAATTAACGCCCTTAATATACTTAAGTATCAATTTGAAACATATTCGTATTCGGGATTTAATGTCCGGATTCTTAATAAAAAGTGAAAATACGTGTCTGGCATTGAATGATTTAAATGTTTTCTTCTGTTTCAGACTAACCTGTAAACTGTGCAAAACCTGTAAAAAGTATACATTTGAAAGTTGATTCTTTTGTTGCTGTTAAAAAGATACAATAGTAGGTACACTTATACAACTTTAACAGATAATTATTTCATTTACAGTCACCACAGCAAGTGGAAGAAGACATACAATTTTTTTTTTCCCTTGGTGGGCTTGGCAGAAAATAGAGGAGCACTCTCTTATATGAACGTCATTGGCTTACAGTTGGATTTTTTTTTTTTAGTTCAGTACAAATTAACTCTCAGTGAGAATTATAGCTGTCAAATATGCATTTTGACTGAGCTAGGAGCGAAGGAGTAAATAATAAATACATTTGACAATAGTAGATTCAACTCGAATCAAACTTTGCAGCTTTAACAGCTTTTTAAAACAACTTTATAAGTGTTGAAGCAACTTCAATTAAAGGCAATACGGTGGCCTATTGATGCATTTTTTGTTTTTGCAGTGACTGCCGAGTGAATTTAAGCATGGAACCGAAAACAAAACATATGCAGACTTGCACGATGAAATGATCTCTATAGACACAAGTGCAAATCCTTCTACACATTGTGCTAAAGAGAACTAAAACAAACGCTTGTTTGGTTTTCATTTTTCATTGACCCTGTTTTCACAATGAAACCGTTTTATGCAACTGAAACGGCGAAAACATCCCTAAAGATTACAAGGAATATGCTGTACTTAACATATTTTTTGGCGCTGTGTCTTATGATTTTGCAATTGTAATGTCATCTGTTTTATTGTTACAGGGAGGGTTTGTTGCAAATTTGTTTGAGTTCTGTTATTTTGAGCGCTTCGAAATGCCACTTCAGAAGCGCAGCACTGTGCTTGTTGCAACACACGACTCTGGAAACGCGAGGTATAGTGTGTGCTTCAATAGCAACCACAGACATACATTTTGGTTGTTCATAAACGTGACTTAAAGAACCATCCAAATAGTTCTAAAATCCCCGCAAATGAGTCCAAAAGCCTTCATTCTTACATCTATGTCCTCTTGGGTGAAATTCTCAGGGTCCTCTCCCATCATGTTGGCCAGGTGCCGTTTGCCGATATTGAATTCCTCCACCTGCTTCTCAATAAAGTCCATTGTGAACTTTTCAGGGCCGGCAGCAGCCAGGTTCTTCCTGTACACGGCGGCACTCGTGCATGTTTGTCTCTTGACTACCTGGAGAAAAAGACAGCGGCAATAAATTGAAATTTACATTTACAAGGTTATGACAAAATACTGAATTGGCAAAAAAATGCAAAAGCACCCTTCTCACAATAACACGCATTGATGAGTTCATGAATTTGATCGATAAGAACACACACAGGCAACCACATTAAATACAACAGAGTTTGAACTGGATTCAATGTGCAGGGTGTGACATTCTTTTTACTTTTATTTGGAAAAATAGGGATTCCTTATTTGAGGAAGACAAATGTTATGAACACCTTTGAAAATGGTGGGTCTTAACTTTTTGGATTTTCTTACTTTGAATAACACTTTCAAGATCAATTGAACAAAACAAGTCTATCACGACCATTCTTTGATATTGTCTAAGCTTGGCAGTATTGATTTTTCTAGTTCTATCAGCTAAAACTATAAAAGTAAAACGTATTTTAAAAGATATAGATGTGATCTGTACTTTTTGGCATAAATCCCTAGGAACTGTAGTTCATTTATTTCAGCATTGTCCATTTGTAGTTTCTTGTGGCAGAAGTTATATGATTTTGTTTACAATACTTTTGAAAATGATGTCATGATAGCCTGGAAGATTTATTTTGTTTGACTTTGTTGAAAAAAATAGCGAGAAAAAGTGAATTTATGTGTATCTTAATTTATTAACGCTTTCGTCAAAACACCACATTTATTGCTCTGAATTTATTGTAAGAAAAGCACATTTTAGTGTGTTTCATAACAAGATTAACAACACAACCTTTTAATTAGATACTTGGACATTAATCAGGCTAAAAAAAATAGAGATTTGTAATACGTTAAACCTTTTTATATAAATTATTGTACATTTAGTATATTTTTTCTACCTTTTTATGTTCATTATTTAACATTCATGGTCTCTGTATTATTTTTTTATATGTTCTACTATCGTTTGCTCATTGTTCAGAGTTGTTTTTTGTACATTTCTTACTCTGTATTGAAATTATTGTACGAAACATAAACCATAATGTTTAAAAACATTCTCTGACGTCACATGCGTGACTTCACTTTGAGAATCAACATGGATGCCTATCTCCTCAAAACTGTACTGGTTGTAACATCTATCAGGGTGCTACAGTATCTAGTTACTTATTGTTGAAAGCCCACTTAGGGCGCCATATTGAAGCACTCAAGCAAAGGATGGCTGTACAATCTTGCTCTTTGCTAGCATCCACGTAGCAACGATTTGTGTCAATAAACATAGCTATATGTTTTTTTTTTGTTTGTTTTTTACACACACATAGAGTTGAGAATTATGAAGGTTCAAATAGCTCTAGTTACATGGCCTATGGTGAATGGATGGAATTTGTCATTTTAAAAATAAAAAATTGGGAGAATTTGCTAAATCATGAAATTGAGGTTTTGCACAATGCTGGATGGGTATTAGGTGCTGGAAACAATAGTAACTACTTTATTGTGGGTGGCATTCAAGCACAAGCTAGGGATGTTAAGTTTACAATATATTGTCGTTGTCTGAACATTTTGAGCGAATTTATTTTTTAATCAATCAATCCATTAAACATATCTTTGTAGGGATTTACTTATTCGATTAATTCTGATTAAAAACGTGATCATCATTATTATATTGCGCTCTATTTAAATAGTTTATAACAGACGATCTTATTAACGTACCCCGGTGAAATTCATCATGGGATACATTTAATGAGCGTTGTTGTTCAGCGCTATTTGAAATTCACCGTATCATAAGGAATTGAGCTTATTGCAGGACTGTGGTGCACTGCAAAATAGCACGCCCAACTACATTGAACGAGACGTTACATAGCGTACTGGAAGGGGAGAGATTTTAATCACAGCAAACGTGACAGAAGTACAACTAGCCACAATGATGCTAGCAGCTTGCACAAGGGCATCATCGCCTTTGAATTTGCACAAGTAGAGAAATATTTACTGCCAGAAAAAATAAAATAATTATAATAATAATCCGTATTCACCTGCCACCTTGCGTATGATGACACTCCATCAATCCTAGAACACCATGCCCCAAATTTTGTGAGAAAATACCCGAATCTTCGCGCACACGGCGCCGCCATGATGGCTAGCTAAAATCTACGCCACCGCGGAAGTTGTCACATCCAGCCAGCAGATGAGACACACTAGCAGACGTGTCTACGTAGCAGCCCCATTGGTAGGGGCACCGTTCCCGTCAAAGGCAATGCATGCAGATGTAAAATCTTAATTTGCATATTTCGCGGTCGATTTGTACAAATTTTACTTTATCGTCCCCGTAAAAATATGTGATATGATTTTTAAATTTTTAAATTAAAAGCAAATATAATTCAAATATACTTTCTACCAATGTAGCCTGCAATTTAAATTTGACTCTTATATTACTTGAAAGACATGAATGTAAAATAAATTTTAAAATGAAAATTCACGTTTTTATCACGAGATTGATAGCTGCATAACCACAGCAATAAATGAAACGAACATACATTTTTTTAAAACATTGTAATTAATTAATCTATACTTGTAAAAAGATTCAAAATCAGCTTTCGTTGTGTGCTGTGCATCAAAAAGTTTTATTTATTTATTTATTTATTTATTTATTTATTTATTTATTTATTTATTTATTTATTTATTTATTTATTTTTCCAACCCAAAGAGAACCCACTTTCAAATTAACTGCAGTTTTTGTTTCTTCCAGGAGAGGTCCCTAGCTGTTACAGAAGCTTTGGAAACTAACCCCATTTTAGAAGCAATTGGGCCCAAATGGTCTTGAATGACCCACAAAAGTTTCATTTGATACCACCAAAAATTAGCATACATCATTCTTACCGTTGAAGCGTGATGAGCCACTGAACACTCTGTATTCCATGCCATTGGCGTCAGCCATCGCTGTTCTCTTTGTGAGCGTGCACGGTGGATGAGTTGTAGGACTGACTACCGTCCCTGGTAGCTAAATGTGATTTCATTCCATTTTGCATATTGACATGCACTCACAGAAAAGAGAGTCATATTCACACATGGAAATACACATGAAAAGTTTGTGTTCATGTCTAGTGAAGCTTCATGACTTTGCACTTGCAGGTGTTAGATTTGTAGTAACAAGAAAATACTTCAGACACAAATTTGGTTTGGAAGTCACAAGGAAAATATTCAAAGCCACACATTTTTGTTTGATAGTCACAAGATAAAAGTTCATACCTACACAAATTTACACTTGTGCTCACAAGCGACCATTATGAATACGAATGATTAGACCATGGACACAAATGATTAAAAACACAAATGTCATTTTGACCATGATCTTAATAAATATTTTCTGGGGTTATGGCGGAGCCAGTCTTTTCTCTGACAGTACCTAATATTCTTTTTATGAATTGCGTGTCCGTTGCATTGCAACAACAACAAAAAAGCTGCCAGAAGAAAAAAAAAAAGTGTTGTTGTTTCAATGTAGTGGCCAATACTGTGCTAAATACTTTGGTTAATGCTGCACTGTCTTGGTACAGTTTAACAGCTGCTAAAGAAAAAGTAAAATACAGTACAAAAGCGGTATCTTAAGTCCCTTCTTTACCATTCTACAAGCCAGCTTAGTGCTCTTGCTCAGCTCTTTCCCAGTATCAAAACCTCAGCTGGCTGATACACAGCTTCGTGTGTCCATAAACTGGATGCAATTACTAATGCCTGCCCACTGTGCGTGGCATTGAACGTTCCCAAACCTGATTGGCTGTTACGACCTGAAGAGCGACAAAAATTACATTGATTGATCTCGGTGAACATGAGTATTGAGCGAAATTTCCAAACGCGACCTCCATGTCGCCCAATGCGCAGTCGGGACCCTTTGCGCAAACTGCTATTCAAACATGTAGCCTGTTTTGTCGACCATGCGGTTAGTGTGGACATTAGCATAACAACTTATTTCCTTTTGTACAAGTTATTAAGAAGTTATTAAGTTATTAAGAGGTACATTGTAAATGTTGTGAAAGCAGACTTCTATGACTTTTTCTTTACACCTGCTAACTGAGCTACTTTACAGGGCGAGAGTAAAAGCAAAGTGTGCTTAGTTATAGTTTTGGTAAAATAAATCTTCAATACAAAGGTATTGGAAGGTTTTGCTTGACATTTCTAAATTTGATGAATATGTTTTATGTCTTACCAATATTAACATTAGATAGTACTCAACAGCTTATAAAAGCAATCATATACATTGTGTTTGTCCTTAACAAAATATCACTGTCAAGAAGGAAAAGCAACAATTGTCTCATTTTTTTTTATATTATTAAGGAAAAGTGTTGCATGTTGATCAAAATAATCATGTGTTTGAGGATTACGTTGCATTCCTTCAAAAGGCACTATTCTTACTAACAATAGGACAGATTATGCAATGCACTGCACACTGAATAACAAGCACATGATGGTATGTAGACCGGACTTTAAAACTGCCAGAAATGACCATTGAAGGAAATCAAACATGCAAATTTCAAGTAGAAACTTCAGCATTTTTTCAAGAATAGAGTATTGCTCTTCAAAAAGGCTACTTCAATGTAGTCACTTTTTGAAACAACTGAGCTCTCCGGTTCACATCAGAGCATGATATGTATATATATATATATATATATATATATATATATATATATATATATATATATATATATATATATATATATATATATATATATATATATATATATATATAAAAAGAACCGTCCAACCGTCATCACAGTCTGCCTTGCAAATAGTTCAACATAACTTCCTGCTGTCTTTTCCTCACAGCCCAACCATTAAAATGTTCGGAAAATATCTCTCACACATTGGAACTGAATGGTCCATTTTGTGCTGCTCTGGTACAGATAATGTCAGGGTACCTCACATTTACTGACTATGTGTATACACTGGAAAAAATGCTGCATTGAATTTTTTCATCATTTCGTCCCAACAGGTTGTTGTACATAAATAAATCTGGATTCAGATACATTCATAAGTAGTTGCATATTCTACTTAAAAACGTATCTGTATTTAGATATTTTTTGTGTGGTGCAAGCACTTGATGAAATTGAATTAGGTAAGTTCATTGCAACACTATTCTCAGCGACAAATGTACAGTATGCGTATCGCTTGTGTGTTTGGTCCAGGGTACTATTTCTACAGATCAATGTTGTGTGTCTTCACTTAGATTACTTTGATAGAGTTGGAAGTGGAACATGGAAAGATTCATCAAAGTGAAGGGGCACTGACTCCAGGCCGATGCCAGTCGATTTGGCGGTGTGGTAAAATTGCCTCGAGGAGACCTGTCGTCAGTTGGATGATAAACAGTGTTTGCCCCCTTCTTTTGCCACAAGCGTCCTCCTGCTCACCAAGAAAAATAGTTTCGACCTGTGTTCTCTAATTCACAGTAGGTGTGCGGGTTGGGACATTAATCATTCCTCCCCATCTGACAGAAGAGTTGTCGTGGGTGGACTTGAAGGAGATCTTCAAATGTTGCTTTTTGTTGATGACAAGATAGCCATTTTAATGCTGACTGCTAGGCACTGAGTGAAGGCAGTGTGGCTGCTGCATGTGGAAAATCAAATTATTTGAAGTGCACATGAGACCGATGGCACATACCCAAGGCTCGCAGCTGATTTCCACATGGAAAGGTGGGATTCCGCAATAGGCCACACTGACCGCCTTCTCTCTTAAATTGAGTGTCACCCTTTTAATTGTCTGCCTAAAACAGCCATGGAACATATCACAATGGAAGAGATCACACTGCGGAGCTGAGCCAAGTGCTCCTTCCCCCTCTTTCCCGAGGATGGAGGCTTTAATATTGGCAAGCTGAGGCTTTGCTCCCGTCATCATTTCCATGCCGCTTTACGCTGATTCCCTAATATCCTTAGCGCCTTGCGCAGGGATAAGCCCATCATGCTGAAACATGACTATAAACCGTTCACGGCTCTAAAGAATCCATTATGGTTCCTCCACAAACATGGACTCAAATGGCCACTTTGCTCACGCTCGTTTATTTACCCTCAGTGCTGCGGCACAAGGGATTCACCACACTGCCAGACGACGATGCCGTATTCAATTACAAGTGGTCATTTATACCACAAATCACTTAGCAGACATCTTTAACGCACTTAGCTATGCATACATTTTAGCGCTCAACAGAAGTGCTGTACAAAGCAAAGAGCTCGGTAAAACACTGGTGGCGTCGATCCAATTGCAGCAGGTGCCTGTCTGAACACAAAGTATCATCCACTAAATTGCATATTGGTTTACACACAGTGGCTGAAATATCAAACCGTACACACACTCGCACGCACACCTACATACACACACACACACATCCACACAATAATGTGCAGATTACAGAGAACCGTCCCTGAGTGGAAATTAATTTGCCATCAGTAATAGATAAAGACATTTTACTGAGATGCGTTAAGGCAGCTGAACTGCCAGCAATGACCTGTAGGAATCAGCCCTCATCAATATCACGATAATTACAAAGCACTTCTGGCAGCGCGTGAAATGAACTGCGCATGCAACAGATTGGGAAGTCACCATAGATGTCCGCAGGTATTAGGCCGCCTCCTCCTCAGAGTGCGTCAACAGGGGCAAGTGCTGCCTGAGCAGACCGGAACGCTTGCTCCTTCTCGGCCCCGCTTGGGTCCACTGTATCTGCAACTAATAGCCTTTGACAATTTGCAATAAAAAGAGGGCAAACATAAAAAGACAGTGTTCTTTCTCCTCTGGCAATTTGTTTAGAAATACTCCCCCTGCAAAAGTAATGGAACACGGAAGTCAGTTCTTGTCTCTTGATGACTGAAAACTTTTTCGAAACTGAGATAATGAGATTAAACGTTTGACTTATATTTCACTGTGCTTTCTATGGAACAGATACACAACTTGCATAACATTTTTGGTAATGGCAGACTACATTTTAAAATGAGCAAAAGTAATAGAACAAATGGAAGCAAAGAATATCAAATAGAGCAGTAAATCCCTGACTATCAGACATCTGGTTAAGTAGGTGAAGTGATGATGGTGCAGTTAATATTACGCTAAATATTTGGAATCGTATTCAAAAGGGTAAAAAACAAACGCTTACCCAGCGATTCACCTGTTTATTGCTTCAAGATATTGCCATGTCATATTATTGAAAGGATAGGAGAGAAACATGCACCTATAATTTGGCAGATGTGTACCGTTGCATATTCTACATGACGTGGTCTGAGGTACAAGATGGCACCTGTCGAGTTGGGCTTCCTTTATATATGGCGTTGATCTTGATTAATTAGCTTGCATATACAAGTAGAATAGACACAACTTTGTTCTGCCAATTGAGTTCTCATTCTTCCCTGTCACCGGTAGTTGTTTTCTTTGTGTTGTACCTGTTTAACACGATGCAGTTTAAAAAATAAACATGCATATTATAAGAACTGTTTTCTAGACTATGTATGTGTTAAAATCAAAATCTAACATTCTTCACAGTAATGAATACATTCCAAAGGTATTTTTTGCCTGTTCACCATTAAAAAAGTGACCCAGAAACTAGTGTTCCAACATTGCTTTTGGGTTGAATGCAGGAAATTGACCTTCAACAGCAATGAACTGATTCATACAATAGTCAATTAATTAATACATAAAAATAAATAACATCCATCCATTTTCGATATCCGCTTATCCTCACAAGGGTCACAGGCTTGCTGGTGCCTATCCCAACTGATTTGCGTCAATAAGCTGGGGACACCTTGAACTAGTTGCCAGCTAATTGCAGGGATGAGCAATCATACACGCACCCAATCACACCTAAGGACAATTAAGTGTGTCAGATACATCTGCCATGCATATTTTTGGAGTGTGGGAGGAAACCGGAGTGCCCGAGAGAACCCATGCGGGCAAAGGGAGAACACGCAAACTTCATACAGGAAGGTCGGAGCAATCTGGAATTGAACTCGGATCCCTTAACGGTGAGGCGGACGTGCTAATCGCATACCGAGCCGCCCACCGAACCGATAACTAACGTTTAGATTTAAAAGCTATTGCATTGAACAGAACCATTTCTAGTTTATTACAAATCAATATAAGGATTATACCCTCTTTGAGTCTGCAAAACCACATTGAAACAAATTTGAATTCCACTGCATCAAACCAAATATAATCATTCCTTTTTAAAAAGTGTATCAAGACCCTGATACGTATCAAAATGACTTTTGTTCAAGAGCTACACACTCCTAAAATAAATGTATAAATACACAAATGTTAGAGTTATTCACAGGCATTCATTTCCATCTCTCACCTGGAACCACTTTGTTGTCGGCCTTACCCATGCCCTCTCACACACAGTATTGAGTTCCCCCCAACAGCTGAAAGGTTATTCAGTCTGTCTCTGGGTTGAAGAGATGACATGACTACTTTCCTTCCTCTTCTTCTCTCACAGAGTTGAGTTCATTTGAACGCCTGGAGAGGAAGGAAACCATTTCAGACTGGGTGAACTGGGGCCTGGCTCATTGGAGGGGAAGAAAATTTGCTTTGGTAGGTAGACAGAGAGAAACCTGAGACCTCTACAAATGTCTGGGAACGACGAAGGAAAACATCCGGCACCCCGTTGCCCTCCTCATCCCCAGAACCTTTTCCCCGTAATGGGCTGAGTCTGCTCGAAAGTAAAAATTCCCAAAGGCCAAAACCCTCAAACATTTCCACAACTTCAATTTATACATCTCTAATTAAACTAACACCCGGGTTTAAGTGGAATATGTGTAAAAAGTCTAAAGGATCCTAATTTGACAAGAGCATTCAAAAGAACGGCTCTCAAACTCTTATGCATGAATTATCGGTGTGCATATTGGAGGGGAATGGAATTCAGGATCTTTGAGCATCAGTCTCCCAGTCATGTGGATCTTACTTCTACATACCAAATACATGGAACCATACCAAATACAGGACGAACAAAAAGAAAAAATGGAGAAAGCTCAACGAACACCGGCCGCTCTGAAAGCAAAGATAACATTATATCATCTCGCGTTACAAAGAGACTGAAAGAAAAGTCGCCAGTGCCTTGACTGAAACGAGCAGGACATGGAAAGCAACATAGTGTTTTCTCATTTTGAAAACTTGGATGACTCGCGAAGCCATACGGCCACGAATGTGAATGAAACGTTTCTCTGCAATGCTAAGGAAGGGGCTTTGACCATCACAGGTCTGATGATTGTAATAGATAATGCTCACGATATGATACACCGATATACACCGATAAACAACCTTGCACACGTTTCATGCTTCGCCCATACTCTCGATCTCGCGGCTCACTTGAAAAAAGTTTCTTTTCATATCTTGTTTGTTGTAAATGTAATGAGAAATATTAATACAGTATTTTAAATTTAGGCAACAGTTTTTCACGGAATACTTAGTTCCTGCAGTTTCCTCTGAAATGACAATGTATCTATTTTCTATGATACAGATACATTTTTATACAAAAATGCTGTACAATTTATAGCTGGCTTCAAAAGCGGCAACAGTATTTCTGTTTATTTCATGAAGACTGCATCAAGATCCAATTAGAAAGGATATCAAACGCTCCATTTTTATGTTTTCACCCTTTGTGTGATGGCTTCTTTTTCACAATTAGTCATTTTATGTCTGTAACAGGAAAAAGGCGTAAATAGACAATGCTATACATTCCCTTTCCTTCTGTACAATTAGGAGAAACGACATTCTCGTGGAGTTGCACCTTAACAGTTGACAAATGACAGTACTTATTGGAGCAAGGGACTGTTTGCACGGTTAATATGCACAGTTGATCTTGCCATTTCTCTTCTGAATACAAGTAATGGCCATACCAATTTGAAATGATATGCCTCGCTAGTGACTTGACATCAGGGGACGGGACCAGAACTTCTCGGGGAAGGAAACCGCGGTGAGAAATCAGTAAGGCTAATATTAACAAGAAAATCCGCAAGCTTTTTCTCCAGACTGATCACAAGGTTCAGGACTACCACTATGTTCCTTAACATCTGGCCGTGCAATTTGACAATGGAGAAAGGTTAAACCACTAAAATTAAATATTTGCCCAGAGGGGGTCAAGCCGACGCAATTACAAGGTCCAATCGGCTGGGCTAATCAGCTAATAGCGCGTACTAGGGGCTCGGTTGGCCCAGTAAACCCTGATCAGAGCACCGTTCTCCGTCTCTGCTGTTTACTTATTAAACCTTGTTCCCATGTTTAAGGGCGCCTTGGCAGCCTCTGGCCCTGCATGCCCCGAGGCTACATTTAGCTGCTGACGCTACTTTCAAATGGGACCACACCGCTTGGCAAAAGAGCAGCCGTCCAGTTAATCAGTATCGGAGGCCTTTGTTGCGGAATGATCTCAAATTACTTTCACCCCAATCTGGGAGGCATTAACACCTCGGGAAGCATAGGTAGGAATTTGCATCCTGAGCTGGCAAACAATGTGCAGATGTGTTTGCGTGTGTGCGTGTGTGTGTGTGTGTGTGTGTTGCCCAAGTCACAAATTTGTTGTACCCAAGTATCAAATGCAAGATTAGTGTAGAGTATATCTTAACCGCCTGGTGCACAACACTTTTGAACGATGCTCGGGGAACAATTACTGCTAATTAAATATGAGCCAGTTAGGGAAAAAAGATAATTATGTCCTTGGTGTATAGCACCAATTAATTACTTTTATTTCAGTGAATAAAGCATGTAAATGGCAGCGGAAGCCAATCGGGTAGCGGAAGTGTTTGAATACAAGCAGCCCCTGTGTTTGCGTTGTACAATTTTGCACATTGAGCAGACGTTACTGCCATTTGATAGTAAAGTGCGCGTCTTTTTACCTCCTTCCTCTTAAGCAGGAAACGTTGACGCTTGAGACGAGCTGCGTCTCGCTAAGAGGATTGGTCAGATTGGAGGAATCGTGAGCTTCATCCTCACACTTTCTCTGCTTCCAGCACTTCACCAGGCCAAGATTACCTGGAAACCCTTTTCGCATCACAGCACCAGTCGACTCCGAGCGTTCGCATGCTCGCATATTGCTGGAAACTGCGGGGATTATCACACTCAATTGTGGCACAGGTTTCTAATGTGTAACCTGCAAGTACCTTCGGTCCATCATTAGTAATCTATTAAATCCACCGGCTAGAAATGGTTACACCACCAAATGGGACCAGTGCCTGTCTTACAATCTGCTATCGCTTTGGTTAATGAGATACCTATCGAGTGAGACAGCTTTCTTTCCCTTCGCCTCGTCTTTTTCTCCGTAACGTCGGTTTTTATCCACACACCCACGTCTCAGCCTGTCAGGCATGCATTGTGCGTGTCCAAATGTGTGCATGCGCAAGTTCTTAATGTTATTTAAGAGCTTGTATGCTTGAATGGCCACAACAAATCATTTTATGCTGGGGGTTTTGCAGTCAAAGCAAAACTTTCTATTTGGAATTATTGTGATTTTTTTTTAATCATGCACACACACACGCACACGCACACACATGGGTTCCTCTTGCTGAAAAGTAGACAATAATAAAACTATTTCATTTTGGGGATTGGCTCCTGCCACTGCGCAAAGGATTTTAGAATGTACATGATCATTATTTAACGGTTCGCGAAAAATGACTCGATAAATGCCTGTGCTCAATTTGCACCATTTTTTTTGTACTGTATCTGTGTGTTTGGGATTGAATAACCTGTACTTGGGATGTAAATTTATCCTCTTGGCCAGGGTTTGGATCCCCGCAATATTTTGGCTGATAACAACTGATTCAGTCCAGGGCGGATCCCCCATCTCCTGGCCAAAGTCAGATGGAATAGGCTCCATTAGCTCTGACTCTAATGAGGGCAAGCAAAACAGGAAATGAGAGGAAGCTTGGAAGGAGTGTTTCGTGCATACAAAACATCTTAGTCTTGTGATGTCACATGTCGCCTGTAGAAATAGGCGCGGGGTGTCACAGCAGGTGGGCATTGACGTGGCTCCCGATCAAAGTGGTATCGACAATTCATCACGGGTGGTAATGTATCAGGCTCCCTGCTCGCTTCCCAATGACTCACGCGCCCTTCTGCTGTCACCAAGGTGACTGCCATCAGGGCCAACAGACTGTTGGGACCTGCATTAACGTAGCGATATAGAAGGGCGTCAACCTTCTTTTTTGGGTTATTTTGTATCGTTCCCCTTGTGGCAAACTATCAAATTACTACATCTGCAGCACATGACGGATAGATGAGACCCCTATTTACTTTTGAAATCAACTTTTGAGGAGTAGAAACCGGTCTCCTGTCCTCCTATGTGGGACGTCCCCAGGTAGTATGGACTCTGAATTGTAAAACCCTTTGATTTATTTTTTTAAATTGGACTGTGAACAGTTTGTTTTTCAGTAGCTTATTGCCCTGCGATTGACTAGTTAAGGGAGCACCCTCTCTCCCAAAGTCAGCTGAAAGACTCAAACTCACTTGGACTCTTATGGAAATTTGCGGTACAGAAAAAAAAAATGATGGATGGATGGATGAATGGATGGAAATATTGAATTGCAGAAAATATTAGAAAGTAAGCTCAGGACGCTGATATGACGCAATATGGCAGCCTTTCCTCCATCATTGCCCCAATACAGCTGGGGCTACATAGTATACAGGTAGTTTACCACCACTGGTGTGTGAGTACATTAAGTAAATGAGTTGTCCATGTATGCACTTTGAGTAGCTGAGGTAGCTGAGGCTATAATTATAGTTGAATTTACCACCTATATTTTGTTTTTAAACACTATAACACAAGTTGCACATTTGCAGCGGGGAATTATCACTGATATTTTACACATTATAATATGAAAACATATAATCAAAGCTACATTTTAGTTTTCAGAATTAATTCTATAATAATATAAAACATATAGCAGCATAATATTGGTCGCTAAAGATAATATGGTCATCTTTTTTTTTTAATTCAGAAGACATTTATTTGCGAGGGTTTTTTTTTATTCAGAAGACAATTATTTGCGAGGTTTTTTTTTTTTTAATATTTTTATTCAAACATTTTGAAAAACAATGGTGCACCTTTTTTTTTTTAAAGCAAGAATGTACCAAAATATGCTTTTTACAATTTGTCTCAAGTGCCAAAGCGTATTTCTCACATTAGAATTGGATTTCTCAAAACATCTTGACTGTCCAGTCGCCAAAGAAAACCAAGCAGTCAATAAATGTGAATCTTTCAGTCTCTTTCAACCAATCTTCCACATATATGGTGTAATTCTGAATAATTTTCATCAATTGTCGGATAAATGTCGGATTACAATAACAAAAACATGCCTCCAGAATTCCTCCAATGATCACTAATATTGACAACGTGACATCCGAGTGCATCCATACGCAATGACACAGAGACATTGGATTTATATATTTAGTGATTTAAATATTTACTTTTGAGACATGAAGGCTACTCCGCATTTCGAGAAAGTACAGTAATGGGTTTTTGTAGGGAAAACATAATGTGTTGCAATTTGTACAAATTGGTTTGAGAAATGTACATAACTTTTTGCTCATTTCAAATCTGACTCAAATAGCGTAAAAGGCGAAAAATAAATGTATGTATGTATGTATGTATGTATGTATATATGTATGTATGTATGTATGTATGTATGTATGTATGTATGTATAAATAAATAAATACCCGACTTTCAAAAGTCGAGTCAAATGGCCACTGAGCGGCGCTGCAGGGTCACACATTTCCTTTGCCTGTTTCTTCCAAATTAATTTGTGTTCTTTATGGTTTGTCGTCATTAAAATACAGTATATTTTACTGATGAACAATAATTGTTTTATTGTTCTGATTAACTGTAATAATTATAAAAAAATATATATTACATTAGATAGATTACATAGATTTACATAAAAAGAGCTTTTAAAAACAAATACTTTTATTTATTAAATACTTTATCAAAGGACTCATAGGCCTGTAAGAGAACAGAAGCACTTAAGATAATAAAATGAATAGATGTGTGTGTGTGTGTGTGTGTGTGTGTGTGTGTGTGTATGCATGTGTGTGTAGATAGATAGATAGATAGATAGATAGATAGATAGATAGATAGATAGAATAGAATAGAATAGAATAGAATAGAATAGAATAGAAAAGAAAAGAAAAGACACTGTACTTCATAATGACGAATCGTGATAACAGGATGTGATTACACTTTTTTCCGCCTTTGCAAATGGATAACAGGAAAAAGCAAAGAGAAGCAGATGAGACGGCCCCTCCTTTGCCTCACCGCTGCCTATTCTCAACACCGTGACCTTCACATTTATGAAGAGGAACCCCCGAGAATCACGTAATTTCTACATTATCCTGACGCTGTCGCACAATACCAGAAGATGCTTACTTGTCCTTCCGTTTTGATGGTGGCCTATATGTAATTGCAAAAATAATAAACGCAAAGGAAATACGTTGAAAATAATAGCAATTGATTTTTTTAAACTATTTATGGAAATCAAGTGAACTGTGTGTCTTTTGGGATTTATTTGAAACAAAGATTTTACAGGCAGTTACATTTAACAATTCAAACATTGCAAGCAACAATTTATTTGTCACTTAAATTATTTTAATGTTGAAATAAAGGAGGTACTTTTGACAATTTGGCAAGAGGTGATTGTTTCTGGATTCTCGTGCAATTATACGGAACAATAACCATTGCACATGAACATAAACGTAAACATGAACATTTTGTTTTGTTCAAAATATCCTTAATAATTAGTCCACCTCATGCTCAACGCGTGGGTTAAATATAAATGTTTTTTTCAAAAGGTCTCGCAGAAAAAAATCCAAATGCCGCTGTCATGCAAACTATAATGCGCTAATTAAATATATATTAAATAATATTGCGTTGAAATAAGGCTTATCAGGACCTAATAATTAATTGCGCCCACTTAATATTCATGCTCTGCAGTGTCACATGGCCTTTATTGGATGTTATTGCTTAAGAGCGTAGATAAAATATTAATCGGGGTAATTATTTCTTGGAGGCCGATTGAAATAGTAGGAGCGATTAGGTGTTTAAAAGTTTGCTTTGCGCGAGAACAACCCCCCCCCATGGACAAAGTCGTTTTAGGAGCGGAGTGACACGAGACGCTTCGATTATTGGGATCCCAGGGCCTCCTGAGCAGGCATACACGCAAACAAGCACACAGCTGCCAACATAGGCTTGAGGAGCCATGAAAAAAAAGCCAAAGCGGTCGCAGAATAGGCGGATCAAAACCCATTATGAGATTTGAAACTGGTTTGTGTCGGGCCCGCTTCAAACTCTCACCAGATTTGGGTATTATGCACGCAAGACACGCTTGCGTATTGTTAAGTTGGCTGACTTTTTTCAGGTAGAAATGAAAAAAAAGCGCATGCAAAAATTATTTGGACTTTCACTTGAAATTGAACACCGATTAAAAAAAAACACTAGTGATTATAAAGAGGTTGAGGAGACGAAAGTTTTGGATGACTTCCCCACGCATGAACGTTATCTCTAGTAAAACGGAGACCAAAGAAGTGCTGCTATGCGATCAATGAATTCGGTTGCTAAGCAACTGGTGGGGGAATTCATCCGCGAAATTCAAATCGTACATTACAGGTTCTGTGAGTTCTGACCAGTGGCGAGAAAGAAAAGTTTAAATAACTAAATAAAAAATAACCAGGACATATCTCGCACAAGTGTTTAAACTACACCATAGCAAAGCTCACACCTTTCTTATTTAAAGCTATACCTCTATGAAATAAAGCTAACATTTTGGGACCTTTGAAAAAAAATCAACATTTTACCTGCAGCTGTTGCAATACATTAGTGATTTGAAATAAACAATACAGCACATTACCGATGGGGTTGGAAAAGGCATCCATAATTCCTTTGGCGTATTTTTTTTTTTGTAAGAGCAGGCTTATAACATGTCCATTCACGTTCTATTCTGTCATGTAATGAATTCTCTCAGTTTTCCCACATGCAAACTCGAAATGGGCCACATTAACAAGCTGGGATGATCTTGGGCCTGAAGGACAATGTAAACAAACATGTGCTTCGCTCCGTTTAAACGTTGCTACATCATCGCACGTATAAACCTATTTTTTGACAATGTGTTATATGTTGGCTTGGCATTTTTTTGTATATGCCTATCATAGATACAGTCCAAATGCAACCTCAAATTCGATGTTAATGTGTGCATTCACGAAAGCGCGTACCCCTGATAAAAACACCAACATTAACAATAATGTAAATTTAACACACAAGATGGCTTCATTCTAAGAAATTTATTGTCTCAATCAGCTCGTACGGAACCACTACTTAAAATTAAATTACAATCAAATGATCACATCAAAATATATCAACAACGGCAGCTTCTGATGATTTGTGCTCCTCCAGAATAAAAAATAAAAACAAAGATGAAAGAGAAAATATAACAAGAAAACATCTCACACAAGTCCATGAGGGGTGGGGAATAAATTACCGTTTGGAATATTTCATAGGTATTCCGAATAAGATATTAAAAGAAATCATTCTGATGAAAAATATAAAGTAAATAATTCTGATCAGTATCTGATCTAGTGATCTATCGCCGGCTTTACAGAGGTTTTTTTTTTTTTATTTGTTGATGTTTTTTTTTTTTTTTTTTTTTAATTAAACCCTACCAAAGAATACTGCTTAGAAACGGCAGCATTAATAATATGTCCACAGCACCCTCACTCACACTTGGCAAAAGGTTTGGAGATTTTTTTCCCATGTGAAATAAGTGCATCTGAAGTCTTTGTCAAATTTGCTGAAATATAAACGGGACCAAGAAGAATCCACCAAGAGGTCAGTGTCCAATAAAAAAGCCAAGCGAAAGCAAAAAACAAACAAACTAACAAAACAAAAACAAAAACCAAAAATAAACGATCTTTGAGATCAGAAGGGTTTTAGGGAGCAGTCCACTTCCGGTCTTTTTTCTGTCGTTGAAAAAAAAAAATCCCTGATCCTTGGGTGACAAAAACTATAGCAAGAACGTTTCGTTCTTCTACTGGTTTGAAAGCGGGACAGCCCTCCTTGTAACTTTCCAAAAAGCTTGGCCCTTTGTCTCGATCACACAAGGACAGTGGTCGTAGTTGTGGAGGGTGCAGGGTGCAGGAGGGGGGCATTAAAACAACATTTGGTATGTTGGTATGAGGTGTGTGTGAGGGGGGGTTCTTGGTGTGTTCTCAATGCGCCAAAATTACCTGGTGGAATGAACTTGTGGTTGTCACCCTCTGGTCGCTCGCCTCACTTGCATCTTTTAAGTAATCTACTAAAAAATGCCCCTGAAAGAAACAAGCAGAAGGAACCTTTTAGGTCAAGACATTTCAGGGCCCTGAAGAAGATGCGTTTGTTCTGAAGGGGGTTGGGAGGGAAAGCGGTTCAAGGTTCTCTTTGTTTTTTTTTTGCACTCTCTCTCTCTCTCTCTCTCGCTCTCTCTCTCTCTTTCTGTTGAAAAATAGATAACATTTTTTGAGTCTCATTCACATTCCCTCACAATCACAGTATCAAAATGCTGCTATCTTGACAATAGTCTGTGCACGTATTTTTTTTCATAAATCATTCTAACGGGATATAAAATATTCTGCAGTGCTGCTCTATGTTTCACTGAACATTCGTTTGCAGTCCATGGAGGGGGGCGGTGTTTCTGCACTCACATTGCCGACCTGAGAGTACACATCCTCCGGCGTCTGCGCCACTCCCGGGGGCGTCATCCGCTTTTCCTTCTGTCTCCTATTGCAAAACCACACTCTGACCACCTCCTTCTCCAGCTGCAGGTTGTCCGCCAGGGTGCTGATTTCCTGGGCCGAGGGCTTGGGGCACTTGAGGAAGTGGCTCTCCAGGGCCCCTTTGACGCTGACCTCGATGGACGTGCGCTTCTTCCTCTTCCTCCCCTGCGCGGCAATCTTGTCGATGCTGGTGGGGCTGCCGGTCGAAGAGTCGGCCTCCTCCAGCCACTTGTTCAGCAGCGGCTTGAGCTTGCACATGTTTTTAAAACTGAGCTGCAGAGCCTCGAATCTGCAGATGGTCGTCTGGGAGAAGACGTTGCCGTAGAGCGTGCCCAGCGCCAGGCCCACGTCCGCCTGCGTGAAGCCCAGTTTGATCCTCCGCTGCTTGAACTGCTTGGCAAACTGCTCCAGGTCGTCGGAGGTCGGCGTGTCGTCGTCCGAGTGCGGGTCGTGGCTGTTGGCGCCACCGTGGTGCTGGTGGTGCGTATGATGCTGGTGATGGTGGTGGTGGTGGCTGCCGTGGTCTAGATCCGGGGTGTCGCCCCTCACCAAGCCCGGGTGTACCAGGCTCTGGCTCCCGGGGCTGAGCATGCCATTCACAGTGAACCCCGCCGGCTGGGAGTAGATGAGCGATTGCTGCTGCTGCTGCTGCTGCCCACCCGATATGGAGTTAATGTGCGCCGCGGCGCTGCTGCCCCAAGCTCCGGCGTGAGTCTGGTGAGGCGCTAAGTGAGGCGGCACCGGCGGCCGGTGGTGCAGCGCCGTGCCCGTGTGCAGGTCGTCTCTGGCGGAGTTTTTCACGTCTTGTTGCTGCGGACTGGCGCTCATGCCGACCGGGCTCGACGACCACGGAGAGCCGGCTTCGGCTGCGGCCACCGCTGCGGCTGCCGCTGCGGCGGCGGCGTGCGGGAGAGAGGTCACCCACTGGTGGGCATGGCTAAGCATGTGTCCCCCGTTGCTCGCTGCCATTGCGCCTTGCATAAAGTCACTTTGCACCATCTTAATTGAGGGGTCCCCTCTGTAGCCCCCAGAGCCCGAGGTAACAGCGACGCTTCCCGGCTGCATGCCACCGCCTCCCGAGTCAGAGTGCACGATGGAGCCGGACGAAAGGATGCTGTTGCTGCCCAGATAAGGATTGGAAGTCGCGGTGGCCATTCCGTCAAACCTTATGAATGTGTTTGTGGATAGCCCCCACCCTCTCTACAGTCACTTCTTTCGTGTGGGCAAATTATATCTCATGAATTATTCAAACTTCAGAAAGTATGGGTAGCCACTCACCACCTTCGTAAACACGCCGAAAAAGACGGATAAACTGAATAAAATCCGCATGCATTTACAGCATTCGGGTAACTGCGCGCTGGAGATGGACGAATGTAAATTCCCGATTGTCAAAAATCCTTTAAAAACATGTGCAGTCCATGTACAAAGTTTGGCGGGTGAAAATGTGGACATTAAAATTCAATTATGAATGGAAAAAGCGATGTCCCAAACAAACTTAGGTTAGAAAAAACAGAAAAGACAAAAGCTTGCAAATTGTCCGGAGTCCCGGTTTATGTTTCCTTTGGATGGCAAAAAAAAAAGCATTAGCGCAGTCCTTTTGTAATTGACTCAGATTTCTCCCTCGCTTTATTCTTTTCTCTCTCTTCTTTTATAGCAGTGAGGAGTCTTTCTCTTTGTTCCGTTTTGATATATTTAAACCTGCCAAACCGCAAACTCCATTTGAAGTACAATCCGTACGAACAGTGGAAGGCGCTGCTTACCAGCCTCCTTTCTCATTCGCTTGTTCTCCCTCTCCTCCTCTCTCTCTCTGACTGGCCGTCAGCCCCCCCCCCCCCCCCCCCCCCCCCCCCCCCATCACACACACGAAGGCACACGCACGCACACACACACGAAGGCACACGCACACACACACACACACACACACACACACACAGAGCCCAAACCACCCTGAGCACGAGAACTCGCGGATGTTTACCCCATTCCTCTTCGCTGATTGGCTGCCCGGGGAATGAATGGCAGGCACGAGCAGCTTCGCTGCGGGCTCGCGTGGACTCCTTCCGGCTGTTCCGATTGGCTTATTCCTAATTGCAGCACAAACAAAACCAGAGTAGTAAATAAAGTGGAAGCTCATAAAGTGTGGCCTGGTCTTGTGCTTGAACAAAATGTATACACAATAGGATTAAAAATAAAAAAAAAACTACCTATCTTCTGTTTTGAATTATCATTTGTGATGTACAGCCATATCATCCGATGTAGCCCCAGTGAACGAGCAGCAGCTACAAAAAAAGACACTTTACAAAGATAATGCTCAATTCTCAAAGTATTCCTCATTATGACATTGAGATTTTTCAAATTCTGTAATTTGGTTCTAAGTCATATATACGGTATATATGTAAAAAAAAAAGGTTATACAGCATTACATCGCCTTGATGTGGTCAGTTAAAAAGATTCTTTATCCATGTATGCACTTAACTTGTTGGATGAGGGTTTACGCAAACCACTAATAGTGCTAGGTCTAATGACCTCCTCTATTGGCCTTATTGTTTAATGTAGGGAAGACAATCATCATGTTCTTTAGAGAATTTTTTTTCATTCCCAAAAGGTAAGACATATAATGCAGACAAACTTAAAAAAAATAACACATAAAAATAAACAAATTGGTAAATTAAAAAAGGACGTTTTTATGAGTTATAAAAGAAGTAAATGGTGTGATAATGTGTAAACTATTCAATTTGCTATAATCAACAACCCGTAGATCATATGTATAAAATAATCCATTGAATTCTCTAGCAAGTCCAAACTGTTGAACACAGAACGGAAAGTAACACTGGCACTGGCAAGTGGCACTGTTGAGATTGTTTGTCCATATGTGAGTTAAAGGGACTATACTTTTTATGTTTGATAAACAGATCAGAGAACAAGGTTCTTTTATGATCCTGAGAGTTGGACAGTTTTACACAAATAGTGACTTTGCATTCTGTACCTTCAGCCAACTCCTCACCTAAAAAACAAACACACACACACGCGCACACACACACAAATCCTGATAACAATGCGGGCTCTCTACAAGTGTTGTGCATATTGTTTTGAGTTGTGCTTATAGTGGCTGTCACTGACTATGAAATAAGTATATTTACAACTGAAACTGGATGGTGCTTGCCTCGGATTTCACAGTACAGTTCTGTGCATTGTGTGATTATAAATGCAGGTATATGTTCCTCCACTAAAAGTTGTGGACAAACCACTAAAATCAGTCTTTAAAAAAGACAGACTCAATCATCAAAGCAGATAGACTCAATCACATACAAATCAATAGGGATAATTATGACGTTCATTCCCGTCGCAAATGGCCCCCAGGCCATCGAGTAGAAACCTCATCGGTAAAACCGCACTCTTTCAAGGTGACCACGACCACCCGATTCAACCAAATGGGATGGATGTCCGCACCCCACTGTGCCCGGTTTGCCCACCTGCCAGGTAAAGTCGGCCTCACAACCCACCCGGATTTGTGGAACATGTCACGCATTAACCCGAACACCCTCGCCAAAGCTCTCCGAATCAAAGATGACGCAACGAGGGACGCAAAGGGGATTTAAGGGGCAAATATAAGACTGCGAGGGCCTGTGTACTCCATGCCAGTGACACCGCCCACTTTCATCCCAGTAGATTTAATTTGGACCCTGCTCAAAAACCGAGAGCGCCTTCTGCAATTGTTTACATTGAATAGACAGGCTCTGGGGCAGAGCCACGGGGCCCACAACTCATCAATATACAGTGAGGATTTCTGCCCAAATTACTGATGTTCCGTCCACAAGGCGCCTTTAAAGTGCGGCCATAGGGCAGCCAGCAGAAACGTGCCACCACATGCAAAATAGGGCTAAGCAACATATACAAAAAGAGAGCAGTCAAAGGGCCACTATCTGATATATGATGTGTTTATTTATTTGTTTATTAGGCCCCCCAAGTTCCCTGCTGGGAAATACGGTTTTATTATGCATAAAAGGGAAGGCAGGGGAGAGGGGGAAAAAAATCATCCCCAAGTATAACAAGAGACGAACAGTTAGTGCTGATTTTCATTTGCATAAATTTTCATATATTTTAGCGAAAATAATAGCGGGAGCAGAGGAGAGCTGGTGCTCAGTCGAGGCAGAGGAAAGAAAATCTTCGGGAGCAGCAGCCAGTCGCAAGGAAAGGAGATAAGCATGACCACAAGTTGACAACCTATATGTGCACTTTCCTGGACATGCGGTAAGCCTCGCAAGCACAGCTCGCTGTGCTTTTTCAGCGCGGTGAAGGTTTAGAGCACGTTGCGTCGTACAGTTGCTGCTTTAAAGCACGTATCAATTTGGCAACATATACGCACTCCTTTGGTCACATGTTTAAAAAGAGAGCGTCTCAATTCCGAGTGGTAAAAATCAATAGCGATCGCGCCTGTGCCTGGGTGCTTTTTATGGGAAGAGCAGGCAGATGGATAAGCAGCGCGGTTTCGTCCCGAACCTGGAGCGGAGGAAGGGACAATCAATCACATTTTAAGCAGGGGGAGAGAGCCACGTCCCCGGTCGGGAGGAAACTTCCGCAGGGAGCGAAGAGGCAAGTGCAATGTTTCACTTAAATGGATGACGTTGTTTTAGAGTTGAACGTCGGCAAGGTGTTGATTCCTTCTTTTCCCCTTCCTTTCCTTCGCTCTCTTTCTTCTGATCTGGAGGTGTTTTTTTTTTGTTGCGATTGGGTACCGGGACATGAGCTTTAATGTTGCCAAAGATATTTGATTGCGTGGCCGCGTGAAAACGTTGAGCCCGAATGTGAGCAGGAGTCTTTGCTCTTCTTTCTCACGGGTTAACTCCTCTTCCTCTTGCTACATTGATGGAGTAGCGCATTTCTGAGCCCCGCGCCCGGTCACTATGGTGAGTCCAATAAAAAGGGGAACAGTGGTCGCATTAAGCTGTATGTTTGTGCACTGGAGTTGAGAAAAAAATGTCTCCGCGTCCTGACGCACTTTGAATTCTGCAGTGAGGTAACGCGTCACAGAAATCGGGTTATGGTTGGCAAGGAATTCAAGAAAAATATATATTTTTTGGGAGCTTTAACTGTTCAAGGACATATTTGAATAAGCTTCACGAAATCAATGCTTGCTGTTTGATCTTACTTGTCGAATGAGTCAAATGATTTAAAAGTGAGACAAAATCGGGAAGTAGGAGGACTTTTGAAGTATTTTAAACTGATGAAAGTAGACATTCAAAGTGTCATTATTTACACAGAAACAAAACAAAAAATGACAAACACAAAAATGATTGTCCATTTATATATATATATATATATATATATATATATATATATATATATATATATATATATATATATATATATATATATATATATATATATATATATATATATATATATATATACGAATAATATGAATATTTAAAAATAAATAATTAACATCTGCCGCCAGGTGTCGCGCTTCGATGTGCTACGTCACCGTGCAACGCTAAAAGTCAATGATTTAGCATGGCAACTCCAAGATCAGTTTATAATAAGTTAAATAAGTTGTTGATTATAAGTAATGTATTGACATACTCTTTTAATAGTTTGCTTGGAAACAACGTTTTTAAAGGTATGATGGTTATTACTGAAAAAATATACAAATGATGACGCTGCATTCTTCTGGTTAACGACTGGTAAATAAAATAGACCTTGCGCTCTGAATATAACACACACACACACGCACGCGCGCGCACGCACACACACACGTATATATATATATATATATATATATATATATATATATATATATATATATATATATATATATATATATATATATATATATATATATATATATATATATATATATATATATATATATATATATATATACACACACACACACACACACACACACACACACTCACGTACCGTGTGTGTTTGCGTGTAATTTGACTGTTGACGCTGTAAATGCAAATGTTCAGTTTCAGTTTCATTCGGGCTTGCGCGATCGTATCAGCTATCTGCAGTCACTGCCGTCAACAGCTCTTTGTACAAGCATATGTAAGCATTGACTATTTAAGAAAGAATGGCAAGCGACCCAGGCAGGACTCATGAATCATCGAGGAAATTAGTGCGCCGCAATTTCTCTCCACGCAGTAGCAGCCACTGCCGCACAGTGCTGCAGCACTCTACCGCAAAAACTTCGGCCGTTTCAACCATACAACTCTTTCCTATACGGTATACACATTTTTGAAATTGATTAGCAGGTACCTTGAACTTCCAAACCTCATTAACGCCTGCAGGGAGAACACGAGGGGTGGTATTTCAGGACCATTTCCACCAGGAATCGTTTTGAAATATAAAGCATACCTTAGTAAGACATAAAACGGGGAAAAATAAATTTAATCACAATTGAAACTGTTGTCCTTCCTCATAAAATATATCCGTATTCTCATTTTTTGCCGTAAATGTACAATAAAAAGATTTACCCTCGCCTCAAAAGGTGAGTAAACGCATCGGCTGCACCCCTAGTTGCAATATTCAAATTAAATGGATGCACTTCCTGCCATTTTAATTATGGCCCACTTTAGTTGCCTATGGGCTGCATAATTTATTTTCTGCCCCCAGGTCCAATGTGAAACGACATACACTGAGTGTGTTTCACGTCAGGCCAAACGTTGATTTAGAGCGGAATTCAACTTGGAGCACTTAACGATAATGTGACCACTATACCGTTAATTAAATGGCCCAAGCACGATATCCGAGCAAGCATTAAACATGTCTTCAATTTCAGACACCAATATGACCCCCCCCCCCCCCCCCCCCCCACACACACACACACACACACACACACACATTTTATCTCAACGGTTATTGACATTCTATTAAAAAACGACACTTAAAGCGCTATATACACCTCTCCAGTATGGATGCTTGTTAGCGCTATAGGGTAAAATGTTTATCGTTTCAGTTCAGCATATATTGATTTTAAAGTGAAAATCAATATCCATGTGTTGATTTTACCCCAGCAGGTGCACCGTCGTTCTAATCTTTATTTCCTATAACTGCATTTAATGCATCAACAAAAAGATGTTCATTGTAATTAAATCTAAACAGTTTAGTTGAATTTAAAATGACACAACGAATTATTCCTATTAACTGCATGAATAAATTCAAAACATTTAAGGGGCTTAAATTGTGGAAGTGTTAGTGCACACACACACACAGGCTAGTGACAGGAGAGATATAGGCAAAAATAGCAGAAATACAAGTGAAGCTTTCTGAGCCCACGTGTATTTTAATTAAAGGCTCAATGTAGCTTTTGTGTGAGTTTAGAGTGGCAGTGGTATGTTAGTGTGATTGTCACAGTTCTGTATCACTACCCCACCACGAAATCCGCGCTTTTTCTCACACGTATAAACACACACGCGCACACGCAGACACGCACACACAAAAACACGCACCTGAAGTCCATGATGGGAACAAATCACAGTTATCGTTCTGAATGCAAATCAGCAAATGGACACAATGGTCATTTTCTATTTATCTGGGCTGTAGTACAAATGCTATTTATGCTCTTTTGTTATCAAGCAAAATGTTTAATAAATAAACTCAAGCCAGCTATACTGCTTGATTCTCACATATTTGTATGGCGATCGTGGCAGCTTTTTGTTTTTGTTTGTTAAACAGCATCAGTCCCATAGGATGTAGTCCTACCGTTTGTGGCACCTCCCCTAGCAGGATTACATTAATCAAAGTATTTATTTCCCTTGGGGAGCCAGGCGCAAATCATTCCAAATCCCAGTAAAATTGGATAACAGAGGAGTCGGCACCCAGGCTAAACCTTTCACACACTTTGTTGTTGTTATGTTGTTTTTTTTTTTTTGCTCATTCCACCAACTTAATGGATTTATCTCTATCTAACTTGGTGTAGCATGTATGCAGGCAGTAGCCCAGATGTAGTAGTATTGAGGCCCGAGAGAAGACAAACAACATAATTGGATGGAAGAGGGAGCTCAGGTAGAGAAAAAACAACAGCACCAACGGGATAGAAGTGAGTGTGGATGCGTATCTGTACAAATAACTTGTTGTCTGTGACTGTTAGCTGCCTGGGTCAGAAAAAATTTTTAAAAAATTGAGCTTTTTCCAGGACAGTTCAGCATAACCCACAAAAACAGCAAAATATAACATCAGCTTTCCCCTAAAAAGCTAGGACTAAAATGGTTAGAGTATTTGTAGTATTTACCTGTGCTCTTTGGTGAACAGTGCAATGGCTAATATTTTTGGAAATGTTGAAATCCAAGCTGTTTCCTGTCAGACGGTAAGCAAAGTACAACACCCAATACGCTGAACTTGAATATGATAACACTACTGTAGGTCAGTAAATTTTCCTAGTGTGTTGCTGGAATCATAACAGGGTCAAACCTGTCCTTTTTGTAGATGCTTCAACCAAATTTCCTGTAAATAGTGCTCCCCCTTGCTTGCCTAAGATCTGTTGCAAACACCTTTTGAGTCTGTGTGCGCATGCCAGCAAGGTGCTGAAGCAGGATATGCTGAGCTGATTTGGGTGACTGCAAAGTAGAAAGGTCGTCCGTGAGAATGTTTGAAAGGCTACATAGGGAAAACTGGCTCAGGCGATCTACAGCACACGAGCCATTCATACACGGACTTGTGTGGTCACATTCAAACAGCCGAGGGGAGCCTTGATTCATGCAGGCATTATGCACGCAGACGCTTATGGCACCTCTTGCCGTTGCTGTGCAGTCAGGCCCATTTGTTGGGAAATGGGTTTACATACATCTTCTGCGAGATGACGCAACCTGGTGCCCCCACCACATGCCCGTGTTTGCAGCCTGTTTGCATTCACAGAGAACCAAGTACTCACATTATTTAAATTAGTTGAAGGGTTAGGGTTAAAATATAGGGTTAGGCTTAAAATATAGGTGTAAATATTTGCGTAAAACCTACTCTGGTAAAAGTACTATTTTGAATCTTAGGGGGAAAAAAAAGCAAAAAACAAAACCCCCAAAGACACTAAATAGCAATATAGCCACTGAAATGTACTTATAAAATGTACTTAAAACAATTCCAAGTGTTTGGATAACTTGGCATAAGAGCAGCAACAAAAAAGTTTTCCCTTTTTTCTACTTAAAAGCTAGCCTGAGTTAGCCTGACCTTTATGCTACCTACCCACACGTTCCTATACCCTTGCTAACCTTGTCAAGTGAGAGACATCAAATGTCAGAAACACCCAGATTAGACAGACTTTAAATGCTAGAACCTAATGGTTTTGGAACCAACAAAAGACAATAAAACACATTGTTCAACCATCAATATGAAATACTTCTCTATATAAGAAGAGAATTCTGCTTCTTCGACTGCTTCTTTGGCTGTCCTTGTTATTGCTCCCAGGCCACAGGTGTCCCCTTTTTTCTAACCCCCTAAAACTCAAAACCAGAGATCTCAGTCAATCAAGATCTCAAAAGTGCTTGGCTTTACCTTTTGTCATTAAATGTCTTTCATACATAATGTCATCATGAAAAAAATAATGAATCATCCGTGGAGGTTAAAAAAGGTCGCTGGTCTGGTTTGTCTAAGGAAGGAGTAAATAGAGGTATTATTTCAAAAAACTTTCATTTTACTGTCATTTCACTTAATTTCTTTTTATTTTTAATTTCATTTTGTCAGGTTGTTATACACAACGAAATAATCTGGATCGACATACATTTTTGAATACATGTATATTCTACTTGCAACAACTTGAGGAAGTAGAATTATGTAAATTGAATGTAACTTTTTTTTTCCAGAGAAAAAGTAAAACATTGTCAGAAAAAAATAGCTAGTCAGGTACTCAAGGAAACTCCAAACACTATATAACCCTAAGGAAGTACAAGAGAAGCATGTATTTAATGCATTTGTGGATAGCTATGCTGCAACATTGGCTTTTTATAGCTGAAATAACTCTAAATGGCCAGAATGATGCCTATTGTAAGTTTGCTTTCCTGTAAAATCGCTCATTACCAAGTTACATAAATATTTCTAGATATTTGTAAATGTATCAAATGTTGCTTAAATGAACTAGTGGGGGGGGGGGGGGGGGGGGGGGGGGGGGACAGCAAAGGCACTTTTTGTGAGTCAAAATAAAGGCGGACATCCAAGCTGTCATTGTTTTTCATTTTGCAAAGCAGGGTATCATTTTTTTAAATATGTGTAATGACATAGGTACCATGACTTGTTACATTTTTCCTATGACCGCGCTTGTAACTAAATAATATAATATTTTATCGATCAATTCAATATTCCCGACAAACCACAATTTTGGGGGGTCTTGATGATAATATGATGTTAATAATAATAATGATTATAATGTATAAAATACATTAATAAATAAACAGCTCTTCGAACATGAAACTACTATATGTTGGATGAGAGGAAAGTTACAGAAATAACTGTAAAATTAAATTATAAGCCTTTAAAAAAATCACCCCACATCTCTCTATACAAGTGTCGAAATTGTGGCTGACACAATCCCCAGTAGGATTGTTTGGCCACAGAATAGAGATGTAAAATAAATAAATAAATACATTGAAATAATGAATAATGAAATAATGAAGATCGTCTTTATTACTAATTTCTAGTGTTAACTTTGTGATTGTAAAATTGCTCCAAGAGAGTGTTTGATGCCTGTATTGTCTTCCATCGTGAGAACATAAATTGCAATAAGGCCAGGTCTCATCCTGAGACCTATACTTGCGATCCATCCATGCTATTAAATCTGAGTCATGAGAATAGGATCATGTTGATAGTGGGATGCAGAATTACTTGAAAGTTTCATGTAAATTTCCATTGCAAGAGAAGATGGGGAATTACAGAAGGACTTCCAAAATGTCCATGGTAATTATGTCTTAAAAAGGAGACTCAAACAAGCAAGAGTACATCTTGCAAATTTAACCTACCGGCTCCCCTGACTAGCAGCATCCAAGGTTTTGAAGCTTGCTCAATGCAAAAACTGCTGCATCTACAAGAGTTCAGATGGCTCGACGGTTGACGGCGCAGCTGCTGGCTTGTTTCCCCATCCCCTCCCCTCTCTGTGTTTTAGTCCGAGCCTGTAAGCGTTGCAGCCAGCAGCAGCACAAAAGCGCTTTTGAGGGGGGTCAGGGGTGGGGGCGAGGGGCACACGCGGCCGCAGATCCTCAGAGCAAACACCCAGTAAGGGGCGGTCACCGCATCGACATTGCGGGAGTGAGTCGCTTCAGTTTGTAGAAGCAAGAATTCTCAAGGCCCGTTTACGCCAGCAAAAGCACAATAGAACTTTGTTGTTCAAGCACGTCTAAGAATTGCCTCAGCGCGGACTGTCAAGTCAAATATCCCTCCCTGTGTTTGGCTTTTTTTCTTCACGATGCCAGGGATCCATGATGACTGAGTGTGAAGATGCTGCAAATGTGCGCATGTGTTGAGCCTCTTTTGGCGAGGGGTGGCTGCAAACCTGGATCATGTTACATCTGTGCCGAGGATTTGAATGTTTTTTTCTCAGTCTTGATATAAATAGTTTCCACATTCTCAAGCAAATGTTTTACACCGCCCTGAAAAGTAAACGTCAGAGGAGCGCGGCAATGTGTCTTCAATTTTGGATAAACATTTTTGTTCGTTTTCTCTGCGATGTTGCTACACAGAACTGCACAGCAGTTTCAATTTCGGTGTGGGCTTGCAGCCTCACAAACATCCTGTGGATGCGTTTATCAAAATATGAGACCTATTATTCTGCTGTCGCTGCCTCAGAATCAAATGAGGTTTTGTGATAAAGACATAATTCAGTGTTGTGCAAAAGAAGCCTCTCTCTCTCGCTCTTTCTCTCTCTCTCTCTCTCTCTCTCTCTCTTAGCGAAGCAGATTCTTGGTGCTTGTAGTTGGTGATGGCACCATCAGCAGCTGTATAGAAGCTGGTCGTCAAGGACCTATTTGATTAAGAGTGTGCAAATCTTTCCCGCAAAATGCACAACGCATGTCCCAACGCAGTCCCCCCCCCCCGTCCTTCTGCATTACATAACGCTGCACTGTAGTCCGAGTCATTAGCTCACTTTCCAGTCTTGCACGCACATAAGGATGGATGTGTGGGAGAGTGCGGATCCCACAGTTAGTCATGCAACTAATCACCTGTCACTCAAACAAGGCGATAACATTTGTATCCAGCTGTTGATATGTTAGGGTGTAACCTGGTTGTCATTTGGGTTAAAGTTGTGTGCATGAATATCTGGCATTTGCTGATCATAATCAGAATTGGAATCGTTCTTTATTGGCCAAGTAAGATGAAATACGCAAGCCCTTTGTCTCCAGCGGGGGGGAAAAAAACTACAACGACTGTATGCATTTAAGTAATAGGCACAGATGTAAAAAGAGTCTAAAAATAGTGTCTTGTTGTGCAACAGTAATTATCAAAACTACATGGGTAAAGGATGCTGAGAGACAAAGCTACCTATTGTCGATGAATACAGCACAATACAAATGGCACTAGGGAACAAATTGTATGTAAAATATACAAATCATCTTGGCCAAGTGCAGAGCCAAGAATGTTTTTGTAGCGTGGCCAGGGTGACACAACACTTCAGTGAAAATCATCCTTATCATTTGAATCAGGTGTGTCCGAGAGACAAATATCAAAAACATAACGGCCCTCGAGGACTGGAGTTTGACACCTATGCTACGGTACTCTAAAGTTTTGTGCTATAATCAAATGTATCAAATGACATAAAAAACACATGAATTAAAGTCAAATTTAAGTATTGTTGAATAAAAAAAAAAGAACAATTCCTTACCTTGGTAAAGATGGAGAAGCAATAGAGGTAGCTGAGTTTGACAGGTAGATAGTTGCCATTGTCGAGAGACTAAGGCCGAGTGATTGGCCAATTATTGTTGGCTTTTCACCTTTTATAGACCGCTTAATAATATGTATTTTGACCTCCATGGTGATGGCCTTTCTTTTCTTTGATGGACTACCATCAAAAGAATCTACCTTACGCTTCGGAGCCATAATGAAGGGCAAAAAGTTAGTTAAAAACGATCAAACCCGTGAGATCACAACTTGAGAGACGCCGTCTTCCTCACCCACAACTACCACACCGCACCATAACTTGTGCCATGAATCAAGGTGAGCTAGGAATCCTGCATGAATGTAAAAATGTCAAAAAATTAGATATCAAAAATTTTCCTCAAAGGTGTGAGAGTGGTCAAAAGGATGGCCAGAGACTTCCAGACCACCATATCGCTCTGCACACGCTCAATTAGCATGTTCACCTTCTAGTTTTGAGGCTGGAGCCTTCAAACTGGGGTCTAGCTTTCCTAGGTGGAATTTGCGTGTTTTGATCATTCTTGCTTTTCTCCAAGCATTGTGGCTTTCTCCCACATTCCAAAAAATGAATGAATGAACGATTTTGCACTTTACTTCTTTCCTTAGGACACGAGTGCGATGACCTGATAGCGCTTGGAGGATAAGTCGTTTGAATTCTGGAATTGCTTGGGAAAGGTGCAGAAATGCCATATTTAATTTCGCTTAACACTCTCGACAAATCTTCATGAAAGGATGGTAGTTTTCCACCTCTATACTCAAAGACACATGCCAATACAGACAGAAACAATGAATAAATTATGGAGAAGAGACAAGTCAAGCGTTTTGCTGTGCAGATCAATCCAGGTATTGATATAACCAATACTAAACTTGGTATTGGTTTTGTATTGATACAAAAGAGTTACTGCATGTATTATTTCTTATGATTTCTTATGGGTGTCTCACGCTTTTAGCGTATGTGCATGGGACCCACTTGCCTGGCCGCCTCACTATAGTTACAATCATTTATATTCTCCGTATTCATCCATCCATCCATCCATCCATTTTCTCAAGCCACTTACCCTCACTAGGGTCAACAGGATAAATTACTTAAAATACCATATTTTATGAACCTAAAAGTACTATGTGTAAGTGATTCTGGCACCAGCATTTACTTGGAATTGATCAATAAAAAAATTAAAAAGTATTTCACTGCACTAATCGCAATTAACATTAACTGACCACATCAGTACGAACAGTGCAGTCGTCCTTTTTTTTTCAAAGTAGTAAAAAAGAATAGTTTCAGAACCAGTGACATATAAGAAAACTCTAGTAAAAAATCTCTTATGTCAACAAATTATTATAAAATTATCATGACTTAATTAGGAGGAGATTGTACTTATAGTATTACTTTTCACACACGCACAATGGATGAGTGTAAAATGTATTCATCATGAGGAAAACATGTCGATTATTTTTTAGACATTTTAGAATTTTTAGAATTTTTTTTGCACTCCACAGGTCTGGCAATTCATTAATGATTTCAACAAAAGAAAGGAAAAAGCAAAAATGATGCATCTCCCTGTCTCTCTCATACGCACCATTGTGATCACAACAGTCATCAGCAAGGCTCGATCGCCCCTCTTTTCATTAACAATCTGCATCACCAAGTGGAAATATTTTCAGCAAGTTGAAGCATGCAGGAGATTAGTTATTGAAATACCGTAATTCCCCAAATATAAGAGACACATCTTTAGTTTTGGGGTGAAATTCTGGTCATTTGAATATTAGCGTGGATAAGATGCACCAACACTTTGGCAACAATGTAAAAACTATCGCAAAACAGATTTATTATGATCTTTTGTAAACTCTTTATATTTTCTTGTGTTCACATTTGTAAATTATATACATATTTGTTGAGCATTAAGTTAAATGTGTTTCAAATTTTTCACATTGTGAGTGGCCAGTGTCATTCAGGATTTGCTCAAAGCTTTTTGCTTTTCTAGCGAGGTGTTTCGAGGTCATTCTTCCATAACTACCCAGAAGTTGAGCACCATCCTTCTGACCAGAGTGCTGATATGTAGTCTAGAAGATGAATGGACCGATGGCAAAGTGATATCAGTTACTGAAATATTTGCTAGTTTTGGTGTACAACACTCAAAAGTGTCGATCAGAGGTGCGGTTCAAAAGACAGACTGGGAAGAAAAACTTCCTGTTGCGATCTAATTATCGTGCCCATGTGACTAATATTTCTTTGTCTCTTTCTCTTCCAGGAGAGCCATCCCAGAATCAGCCCTCCTCCATACACACACACACACGCGAACACACACACACACACACACTGAACTTTGCTCATCCTTCCCCTCCCCAATATTGAGCAACTTCTGGAGGTAAGGGCCCAAGCATGCGTGTGTGCACATGAGTGCACGTCGTCTCCTCCCCAACCTCAAGTGAAAACGGACGCGCCGTCTCCCCAGCATCCGTTTCCCTCCGCACGCCGCCTGCTGGAGTATTCAGCTTTGGGCTGTTTTCTTTGAGAGAGAGTATAAAAATATGCAAATGCTATTGTTGGAGTGCAAAGATAGGAGGAGAAAAGGTGGTGGTGGTGGTGGCTTTCTTTTACACCCTGTCACCTCCCTGCCATCTCCTCCATCTAGTATGGAATGAGGAAGAGATAGAGAAAGGGGGGGTGGGGGGGGGGGGGTGCACAAATACACATACAAGCATTCAAGCAAGCACACAAAAATACACATTCAAAAGGAAATATTCATCAAACAAAATAAAGCCAGACTCCTAGAAGGCAATTCATCATTAATTGTATGCCCATTAATGTGGGATGTGTTTACTTAACAACAGGAAGTTGCTTTACTGGATAGGCTTAGTGAGAAAGGCTCCACACTTCATAAGGATACATGGTCATTACAGTTTTCCCCCAATTACATGTTTCCCCCAATTGTGTTTGCCTATATGGGATTAGACTGGCATCTGGATGGTCCAAATATGGGTTCCAGAACACCAGAATTATATGCATCCCGTGTAGGCCACAATTGTGTTTGCTAATTGCGGGCTCCCAGTGATTTTGATTAGTCACATGTAGCATGGAGAGTAAAAGTACACATATTATACAAGCCTTAGGTACATAAGTGATGATTTAAAAAAAATGTATGTATGTGTCATGCACAACCCAGTTTGTCCTCCCAAGATTGTGAAAAATGTCCCTATATAATTTAGCAATTAAATCGTAACTGAGACTGCTTACACTTTTCCTCATGGTGCTTCTAGAGATGGACTAATTAATGGAGTTATGGGTTGGGACTCATCGTATTTCCATGAAAGACCTCAAGGCTGCTTTTCATGCCTTTGTTTCTTCAATACCAGTTTGAAAATACTGTCATTGAAATTTAGCAAACTCCCAGAGTTGCAAAAAAATAAAAAAAAAGTGAATTAGTCAGGGCGTTCTCATACCAGAGTGCATCATTCAAATGATGTTCATGGCACATGCGGTTTCAAAATATTTAGGCGGTAATGATGCTGCTTGTTGATAACAGCAACTGTCATGTAGGATTTCAAGACGCTATAAAACTTGGTAAATCCTCTACAGAACACCCCTAAAAAATGTATAAATCAAGAGATTTTGGCTGGTTACTTGTGTCACCCGATCTAACCCCTTGTGTCTGGTCATTGTCTAATCAGTTTGCTTGTAATTAGGTCCCTGTTTTATTTCAGTCCTCATTGTCAACGTCGTCAGTGTTGTCCATGTCACCTCATGTAACTTGCCCATGTGTAGATCAGTCTACCTTGATTGGTCAAGTTTATGCTTGTAGGCATGAGTAAACCCACTTACCTCATTCCATATGAGACCCAGACAAGGTTAGACAGTCTTATCCTATGCCCACTTAGCCCAGACGTAAGCCAGAAAGGATTGATAAATGCTGACCAGTTTGAACACATGCCTACAAAGCCTGCACATTATTCAGATAGGACCAATAAATGTTAACTAGTTTTAACCCATACCCACTTTGCCCATATCCAGCTCATTTGAGACCCAGGAATTAATGGCCAGTTATTACCCATGCCCACTTAACCTACACATAACTTTTATTGCACCCACAAGATTTGCCCAATTCAAGCCCCAGCCCACAAATCCCAAAAAGTTCCATATGGAAACCAGTTCCACTGCCCACGTCTAGCCTATGCCCACTCGGTACCCAGGACCAGATGGAAATATGCACTGGGATATGTACGATAGAGATATAAGATACAATACTGCAAAAGAAAATACAGTGGGACCTTGAGTTACGAGTTTTTAAGTTTATTTGAGCATGTTATTCAAATAGCTTGTATCTAAAAATACCATTAATTTGTTACCAGGAAACAACACATTTCCAAAGAAAGTTGGTGCACTGTGATATATATATATATATATATATATATATATATATATATATATATATATATATATATATATGATTTACCCATTAGAAGCAAGCACACGTTGCTTCTTTTATAAAGAAATGTTTGCTAAACTGCACACACTCAAAGCAGAAGAGAAATTGCGGTTAGAAATAAGTAGTGACGTCAAATGTTCGCCCAATCCCCAAAAGGCGATACACATTAGAGTTCATAACGAAAGAAACTTGGGCACTCGTAAGTCAAGGTAGCACTGTGCAGGTGTCATTTTCTCACTAGCAAGTGGACAAAAAGGAAACACGCAAATGTGCCACCTTGGCAATGGAATGGAAAGACACACTCTGATGCAGGCCGTGTGTAAGCGAAGCTCTCAGCAAGCCTTTTAGAAGCGATTACGGAGATGGTTCAGATCAAAGGATTTGACAAGTGTGCGCCAAATATGAGACGGGTAATCACACTGTAGCCCCTCCATACAAGATGGCAGCACATGCTGACATGTTTCCTCAGCGCCCCCAAACCCACGCCCCTCCTTCCAGTCTCTCCAACCCCACAGCTTCCTTGCAAATGTAATGCGACGCTAACGGATAAACAGATTATGAGGGAATGGAATGGCGGCTTGGGGTGAAGGGGACCAAAGTGGATAAAGTGTGCAAAAAAACAGAAAAAACACAACTTTTATTATATTTGGTTTATTTAATGAAGTGTGGGGTTGAGCCACATGGGAGAAATTAATTACCCGTTGCTAGTGCATGTCCAAACGATATCATTAGGGAATATTAGAGGCAACGTGAGATGATGGGGAAGCGTTGCTTTTTGCACTGTTTCTCGCTTCCTTCACTAGTCATTATAGATTAATCCATAATCCCCCACCACCTAAAGACATTTTTGTCAGCGTAGCTTAGGGATGGAGATAAAGTTCTTTTTTTAATTTTATTTATTTATTTTATTTTCTCACTTGTGCTCAAATGTTGTCACATCTCCAAACTCTCCTCACCCCTTGGCTACTCAACCTTAAAAATGAAAATGAACCTCAGATACTAATAACACTGCACATGAATTGAAACACATCTTTATGTTGCTTGTACTGCAGCCAGTATTTGAAACTTGAACAGAAGTGTGTGGGAAAGTAAAGTTGTTTTCTGAAATGCAAATGAACATGTTTTCAATAAAGACAGCAGACCAGATGTTTTCTCTGTTGTATCATTCAACATCTCGGTTGTCTTCTCTGTTTTGGATTTGACCTCGGGTCCCTGAACTGTGAGGCCGACGTGCTAACCGCTGATCCACCACGCCATCCGTTGCCAGATGTTTCTTTTTAAAAATGTCTCACGGATAATCAATAATGGGGGTCAGACAATGATCAAGGCCATTCTATTTTTTATTTCATTCGAGTTTTAATACCCAAGCTTTCAAGAGCTGTCTTTTAAGGACATGATATCGTATTGTCAAAGCTTGAGAATAATTGTACTGTTAAACCAGGTCCTTGATTGCCGCTATCTTGCTGGTGTTTGTTATTTCTGTCCTCCGTCACACCTGATTCAAACAATCAGCTCATCATCAAGCTCAACAGAAGCCTGATAGCAATGCTGATCATTTCAATCAGGTGTATCCGGAGGCCGCAAATACCCAAACCATGCACTGGACCAGGTTTGGGCATCCTTATTATTGGTGAAAATGATTAGTTTGAAACTCCTTTTATTTTCTTTGGGTCACTCACAAAAAGTCTTAGGATGGTACTGTTTCAAGACTTTGGACTTCGGAACTCCAGCAACGCCAGCAGCTTAAAATAACAGCGTGCTGCTCATCAATCACTTTCAAAAAAAAATGCTGTCATAATATGAAACCAGTGGCTGCCAGAAACTTCATCCAACAGAAATGCATTTACTCCCTTGTTCATGCACATCTTTCTCAAAAAGTGATGTCATTAAACTACTTATTTTGAAATCCGCCTGTGATTTACACTTTGAAAACAGATGGAAGAAACATCACAAGAACAAAGCAGCTCACAAATTCTAAAACTCCACCTGAATATAATTTGAATTGAAGTTTTTAACCATTCACAGTAAATATAAAAAAACAAAAAAAAAAACCAAAACATATCATTGTGGCGCTTCAAGCGGCTCACCCAGTCATCGGGGGTCAAGTCGGACGGCGGTTCACATAAACATTCCTTTGAGAGCGCACGGACCCAGATGGAGGGATGGGGCGAAGCGGTGACAGACACAGAAGACTGAGACTCCAGTGTCGCCACCACTGCCATCGTCATGTGGGCCTGCACAGCCTTTCATCCGCATGCTGTTTTTCCTGTGCCATCAGAGATCCCGGGATACAGCATGAGAAGAAGATAGGAGGGAGGATGCGCTACACTAGGCAGCTGCTGCCCCCGTTTAATCATAAATACCATTTGGTTTGGTTGATAGAAACACAAACACTGACAAGGGTGGAGACGAAGGGAACTGACAAATAGATAAGACTGAGAGAAACCCCCAGGAGCAGACAAAAATATCTCAAAAGGGGAAACCAAGTTCATTTGCAGGGTACAGGTGACTGCAGTTCCAGCTGGAGACTCCATACCGAAATCAGACGTAGAGAAATATATATAATGAAAAAATAAAACAAACTTAAAAAGTCACCAAAATGAGTTGACATACATCCAATTCCGTGAAAAAAAATCAGCTTGTATTGCCAGGTATTTTCTTTAATCCACAACATTATTTGTAATTTGTAATTTTACATTGTGTTTGTTGGTGTGCAACAGAAAAAAGACTTAAAAAGGATTATCACTATCTTGGAAGTCCCAAATATGATGCATTGCTTTATTTTTCTTAAAATTGGCAAACATTGCTGTTGTATTCTATGTAATCCTGTTGCTCTCATCATTATTGCGAGTCCACCCCAGACGCCACGCAAGCCCAGGTCATGACATCAGTAAATTTTCGCAAATTAATTTGTATTTCTTGCTGATTTACCAGAGCCCAGGGCTGGAACCTCACCCTCCTATCATTTCTGCATATTAGTGTTTTTTTTTTTTTTTTTTTCTTATGTATCTTCTGTACTTTTGTGAGTGAAGTCTTGCCCCGGAGATAATGTAGATATTACCTGTCGTTCATTTCGTTGTCCCGAAACGTTCAGGTCGACTGTTGTTTTCAACTCATCGTCTCATGGTCACAAACATACAAGGTAAAGTAGTGAACGGGATGCACATTTTTGCATTAAATTTTACCGTAAAGGATGCTCAAAAAAGAAGAAAAAATGCAGAATGTACAGTAAGTGGACGAAATGGGACAATGCATAGGGAAGTAGGGGGTTGGTGGGAAGAACACACTCTCTGCTCATGTAGACATGGTCTTATTGAGTTTGTTGGCATTTGGGATTGTGTCACTTTGATTAGTCGGTATCAAGGGCAGCCGGTTATTGATTGGCTGGTCGTTAGGAGAGTGCACTAGTCACCTGGGAGCGCCGACACCGTTAACACGGAGCTCGGCCGCGTTGACCGAGTGGGATCACGCCATTGACCTGCCGGCCGCCCGCCGTCCCTCTGCGCCATCCCCGAGTGTGAGTAAAGGGCTGTGGCGTGTGATGCTATCGATCAATGGGACTACTGAGGAGAAGTGCATCAGAGACAACTTTACTATTGGGGTGCAAGCAATTTAGAACTAAGATACCAGCACATGTAGTACTAAAACACAAAGTTCGCATGTGAAATAGAATTCAACAACCGAATGAGACCAGACTACACCTAAGTGAGTTTAGAAACAATGAACAAAATTATACTTAGATACATTACCCCGTGTCATGTGCAACCTATTTAAAAAAGAAAAATGTCAGTGAGATCTTATCTGAGGGAGGAACACAAATCCAAACGCATGGACGTGTATGTAATCCTGCATTCGACTGTCCCTGTTTGAGAGAAAATGACAGGTTTGTTTCACCAAAAAGTTTCAAGCATTCGACAGCTACAGACCCTCATCATTGTGATATTTTCAGACACTCTCCTCAGATTAGTTGAACAAAAAATATATCATGGTGAAGTACTGAGTGTCTGTGTGGTTGTAAAACTGCTATAAAAAACATGCTTTTTTTTTTGGAAGAAATCTGGCTAGTCTGGTAAGTGACGGTGAACACAATGTGAGCTGTCAGAGCTGAGGAAATATTTCATGACACCGAGGACGGGGGGATGAAAACAGCCTGGGATGTGTGTGTGCATTTGGGTGCGTGGGTGCGCGTGTGTGTATGCAGGGCTGTGATCAGAGAGTGAATGAGCCGTTTCACAGGCTGCTCTTCTCCTGGGGGGAGCCTTTGCTACAGTGCTGGAAATGAGCTCTGCTGTGCAGTAAGTGTGGCGACCTCGTGACTGACCCGATGCTGCTTCGCCACCCTCGTCACTCCGTGGTCCCTACTGTTTCCTACACATGATGAGGATCGCGTGGTCGGGAGTTGGGGGGTGCATGATGAGCTCGCCTGGGCCCTCAGCCCTGTTGATGTCACATGCCAGTCTGGAGAAGCAAAGAAGTGCTAATTCTGACTCGGAGGGACATTTCGACTGTTCATTTGCGGCACTATTGGCAGCGCCGGTGTCAAAGTTGTACTTGTGAACAAGGCCATCAAACACACTCAAGCACACTCGCACTTGTCGATCTCTACTTCACTGCGCAGTTTGCGGGTGCGAGGTTTGCACATGGTGGCGTGGAAGGAGAAAGTCTGTCTTTCTCCGAAGCATTGAGACTGCCCTTCATTTATTGAGGACAGATGTACGATAAGAGCAAATAGACCGACCGCTGGAGACAGGAAGTGAAGGTGCGGCGAGGGAATGCTTTGAGCTCCGCCCTCCGAACTTCACTCACTGCAGGTCAATACCACAACCCCCTCTCCAGTTTTTGCTTTCCTCTGTGGAGCGGCAATGTGAGCACAGGTGGTAATGCTCACTCCAATTTAGCTCAAAGCCCCAACTTGAAATAACGCTGCTGTCAGGGCCAATCTGTGCTGTGAGATGGACTGCTGTCTTTGCTTGGGAAGGAGTGGGAAAACACAAACCTTCAGATTCATGGCTTCACGGTCAGCTCGCAAGGAAAATCCAGTCGTCTAAGTGCAAAGTCACTTTGTAAGGTCAAAAGTTACCCAAGCAAAATTAAGTCATATTTGTTTTAATTTCTGTTTTGACATTTAATGTTTTTTTTTGTTTTTTTTTTCAAATTCAGTTACAAGATCACAAGATTAAAATGAAACATTTCAGTCTGTACTATGGAATTAACATGATTTTTAAAAGTATAGTGACTTTGGACGGATAAACAATCATCCACAAATGAAATCAGCAAAAAAACAGCGAATCCAAAATGAATAGATTGCAAATCAATTTCAAAAGATTATGAACAAAACAAATTGACATTAGAATACAGTGACAGTTTCACTGTAGTTATAGTTTGTTTTAATCAAAAGTTGTATTTTAAACAAAGCAACTGCATTTAGTATAATTTTAAAAATGATTTAGTCTAATCACAAATATATTCTTTCAATTATTGTTTCCATATTTGATTCGTTTTCGTTAACTACAATGAGCTTTATGGACTTCCGACTTTTTGGCCAATGCTAACTGTTGGTATTCTGACATCTTAACAAATTGTCTCTTTTCTCAAGGTAGCCTCTACACTGTAAACGTAAATGACCAAAGAATATATTTTTATGCTGTGCTGCCTCAATCGATTCTTGCTTTTATGTTGGGTGGCCTAGTGTTTTCTTGTGTCTGCTTCACAGCTCTGATGGCTCCGGGCTTTAATCTCAGCACCTGGCTATGCGTAGTTTTCACCTTCTTCTCATGTTAACGAGGTTTTCTGCCGGTACTCTGGTTTTCATCCACATTCCAAAAACACTTATGTTCAATGAAAACTCTAAAATGCCCATAGTTAGAATGTGCGTCTAAGCAAGCAGTGAAGATGGCCAGTCAAGGTGTGTGTATGTGCAAGTTGCACAGCTTTGTAGTTAGAACTGTTCCATTTTGAGATCCCGCAAATAAACCTTCAATGTTTTGAAAATTCAAGAGCAGTGAAGTCTTTTAGACAAGAGATAGAAGCACAGGAAAAGCTACATTTTTGCATTTTGTCCCTATCACCTAGAACCATGCATTTACACATGTGTGTGCCATAATTGTCTTAAGAGCACATACTTTCTGCAGAGGTGCATTAACCGCTAATGCCTGCTCCTGAGGATCCCAGAGTGCCTTATATTCAGCAAGCAGACACAGAGAGTTCCCTGGCAGCATCGCACCACTCCAATAGTGAGGGATTTACACCAACACGCGTACACACAAGGCAACAAAGACGGGAAGCACACAATCTGAACGAGCTACGAGAGACTGAAGGCGTTTCTTCTTTGACAGCGTGCGTTTAAAAGCCTTGTTGTTTTCGCCTGCAGCTATAGCCAGCTCCAATGATGCCGAGCTCCTCTGGGCCAAACCAGGATTCTTTGGCTGCATGCAAATGTACGCTACAAATATCAGGGAAAGAAAAAAACAAAAAACAAAAACAAAACATGCAAGCTCACTCTTCCACCACTTTTGGATAAATCAGCTTTTTTGCTTAATCTGCTGAGAAACAGGAAAAAAAACAAACAAAAAAACAAGGAAGGTGCATCCCTTTACTTTTGAGGCACTAGTGTACTTGGCTTGAAGAATACAGCTTTTGTCCAGCTCATAATTACATTGCAGTTTTAATTTGAAGTACCGGTAAATGTTATCTCTGTAATTGGACTGGTGCTAAGACATGAGCAACACTTAACGTACATTTGTACCGATACAAAAGTTCAGTGAAATTCATCACTGTACTGTTTTTCCAAAAAGGGTTTCTGGTTGACAGAACATTTTATGCCACACATTTATGTACCAAGTTCAGGTATGCAGATGTGGCGTGGATCAAATTGGCAAATACTGTCAGAGTGAGACAACTGTTGACCCTTGTTTTTTATGCCAATTGAAAGTCAAGACTAGTATTTTTAGACTGAAGCATAAATGCAAGTGGTTTGTTTTAATTCTGTGTTTGAAAACAAAAACTCTCGGTTCTTTTTTTTTTTTTAAACGTCTACACATTTTTGTGCAGGAAACAAGTCAATCTTACAGCCGCTCTTTGCTTGACCACTTCAAAGTGGCACCGCTTGCAAGGATTAGCATGCAGCTAGCACCTGGAAAATGATCATAACCAACACAGTTTTGAACGGGAATCCATGTTGATTCTCAAACACAAGTCGTGCATGTGACATCAGAGCATGTTTGTTGCAGAGTGATGAAGTTCAAATTTATGAGTGCTAGACGCAAACGCGGATCCGGAGAATCTGGCAAATCTCCACTTTGGTGGGATTTTAAATACACCAGTCTCCTAAAAAACAAAACAAACAAACAAACAAAAACCCTGGTATATATAGAAGATAGGGCAATCTGGAAACATTCACCGCAGGTTTCCAAGAACCCCAGCAATGTGTTGGCTATGCTTTTAGGCATCATTGAAGATTTTTTTACATGTTGTTTGTTTACCTGCTCATGCACAAGGATCTCTGTTGTCTCGTCCATCTTCAGAGGTCTTTGAGGACAGACTTCAGTAACACCCATGTGGTCTTCATGTGCGCAGAGCTCCATCGAGGCAGTACTTTTTATCCCCCCCCCCAAAAAAAAACAACAAAAAAAAAACCAAGCCAAAAACAACAGTGGGCCACCATTAAATTTGTGAGGGAGAAAGACTTCATTCGTCTGTCTTCAAACGCTCAGTAGAAATGGAGATTCAGGTGGACGGCCCCCTGTGTGTGACGGTCTGCACCCCACAGAGTCGGCGGGGCGACTGGTCATAGGCAGTGCATACACAAATGCGACCGCGATGAGAAGGAATTTTGCAAAGTGCTTCGAGGGATACATAAGATATTTGCAGTGTTCTTTTATTGTACAGCAATTTGGTTGACCATGGTCTTTTAAAATGTGGTTTAGAATTAAAACATGACCTGTCAAGTGAAAAATACTATCTTCCAAAAAATAATCAGACTTTGGAATAACTTAAATGACTCCAAATTGTTCCAGATAAATACATTATTGTTTGTCTGATTTACGATTTGTTCAAGGCTTACATTTCGATTTGATCTGAATGAAAGTATTATTTTTGCTTGGTTAAAAATTTACACCTTTACATACACGTACCGTAAATCTATAATTTAGATATTAGCAATCATGGACTGTTTTGATCAATGTTTCTTTCATTCCCTCCTTTTGACTTTTAATTTTCCTTTTTTTCTTTTTGACCTGTACTGTCTACTGAGTTGTATTTTTTTTGATACATTTTTGGGGGGGGCTTGTTCCCACCATCTCAACATGTTATTTACAGAAAAACATAGTGAAAGTCCAATGCTTTATTTACCCGATTGCCTTTGGTCTGTGAGTCGGGCGTGCTAAGCAGACATTCAGCTTGCTTTCAGCCAAAGTGAACAAAAGAGAATTGAACCGGAAGCCACAATATTCAAATGAAGTAATGTGAACATGCATGGGAGATGAATGACACAGTTGTTTCACTTTTTGACTGAAGGGAGAGCTAAGCAGTCAGTTTGGAAGCTGCATGAGTGTAATGATTCCTTCTGAGAGAGTAGAACATCTCTTTCATGAAACGGAGCCACAGGATGTGTGCAGTCGGGGATGCAGATAACTTTGGAGAGCTCCGACTCATCTTTGAGGGCGGTAACTGGCTCTTACAAGAGTGACGCTCGACTTTGTGCAGGATGTCTGCGTAAAAACTGATACCCCAAGAACAAAATCTTATTCTGTGCTTAGTTGACAAGTGAGAAAAAAGTGGTAGTGGCAGACGTTTATGACTACATAGTTCATACCGACAGTTGGAACGTAATATGTTTGCATGGTGTTTAATGGTGGATTCTGTGTCATTGGATAATAGTACACTTAAGTAGCTTTTTTTTTTTTTTTTTTTTTTTTTTTGCCATGCCAGGTGTTCCGGCCTGAAAATATAACACCTTGTAGCTCCTATGCGGCGATATACTGAAAGTGTTGGTAGGTAAATGTAATAAAAATGATTGCAGGGGAATAAAAAGACTGAGATTTCAATTAGCATTCATGTCTATGACCTAAAACATGCTAATAAATAACATAATAATTCAGATAATTTTAATACAGCACCTGAGTGGCCTAAATGTTAGTTTTGCCTATCCATACGCTGTGGATGAATTAAACCTTTATTTACAGCCCCCCCCCCCCCCCCCCCCCTCTCTCCCTGCCTGAGGTCCCTGCCTTACTTTGTTTTGTTTTTTTGTTTTTTTTAATGTACTTTCCTAAATGCAAACATGCCTTCATAATTGCAGCAGGAACTCGGGCAAATTTCATGATTAGCTATCGATTGGAAGGGAGCCATCTTTAGGTAAGTCATCACCGGGTAGCAGCGGGGTAATCAGTCTTTCATGTACATTACTGCACCGCCCCCCTTTCCTCGTGTAAGAGCAATGTGAAAAGTGTTAATGCTGCCCCGCGACATCAATCACAAGCCATGAGGCGGGTCGGCAGAAAAGGACTCAGGCAGCCCAAAACCAAACGCAGCAGAATAAGGAAGATATTCATAAGACACAGAAGAAAAAAAAAACATGCAGACATAGTCACACTCCATAGATTTGCATTAATAGTCCTACATCACTGTGATGATAAACAATACATATGCTTAGCAACATTTATTAGAGTATGACCAAATATTTACTGTATGCCACAGCTGTCCAAAATGAACAGCATTGGTAAGTTGTACTTATTGCTTATTGTAGAAGCTCTTTTATTGAAATTTTTGTGTATGCGAGAAGGCAGGATGTCAAGAAAAGAGAGAAGGAGCAAACTCAAATAACTTTTTTACATTTACAAAAAGAGACAAAAAAGGCACACGGGAAACTCAAAGTAGTAAAGGTCCCCCAGCATAACATCAAAGACGCAAACAAGGCTCCAGATGACACAAAACATGACATGATTAGGGAAACGTAACTCAGGGCAATGACCAACAGACAGGCAGAAACTAGGGAACTAAATAGAAACCAATTGACAACTCGGCACCGATGGACTAGACATGAGTGGCTAGAGGGACATGATTGATTGGTTGACACAAGGAACAGAGTCGATGAGAACAGGTGGAGACGAAAACATCATGAGTCGACATGACAAGCGACGCAGAAAAACATGATAGAATATGAAACAAAAGGCAGCAATAATACAGATGACGATCAGGAGTTCTGTAATTCAAACACTTTGGTTGATGTACCTATAGATCAGACTTTGTGCTGTTATTAAAGGGCTCAAGCATTTACAAGCTATCCGACGGCCGTCTGCACAAAAGTAACGTTGCGTATTCTTTGTTATAGTCATGTTACTTTTCACTCATTGTCAAAGACAAATATATGAGGGGAGGGCAGCATCATTTTCCCCAAAATCGACCGAATTTAAAAATCTGGGGTGCATTAGGTACAGTATGGATGGATGTCAAATTTTTAGTTAGTCATCTTTTTTCAGATTCTATTTTATTACTTTCTGATTTTTATTCACATAAATTCCCTTGTAGTCATTTATATTTTCATCATGACGGAACTACAACTACTTCCTGCTTCTGTGTCTGAGGCTATGTTAAACCTGCAAATCAATTCCATTTTTTACCCATATGTGTGTGACAAGTATCTGAGGGTTTATTTTAAATTCAGATTTTTTTTTTTTCAAAACCTGACTGAGCCTCTTTTAGAAAAAACTATACCTTAAATCAGATAAGTATTCGATGTGTCTGCAGTATCGATGCTCATCTGCACACATACATGTGATCAAAAGTCTAATAAGATATTCGCCAAGGCAGCACAAGGTGCTCAGGAGAAAGGATATGACTCTGACAATCATCTGGGAACTTGCAAAGTCATTGAGTGCAACAATGTTGACTTCGTATTTAATCCCGCTTCAATTGTGAGCGCATAAAGTTGACATTTGTGATATTAGTAGCATTTCATCACAGCTGATGTTTTATTTATTAAGTGTGGCAATGGCATGACGTCAGCTTTAGTAGGCGTCTTCATGACATGAGATCAAGAAGCGATGTTTCACGTCTCCTAAATATTTCTTTGTCCTCTAGAATTGCTATATGAGATGACATTCTGACTGAGACTGTATTGCTTGCCTTTTTTTTCCATTTTTTTTAATACACTCATACTCAGCACTGATGTGCTTTGTGCACGTCACGACCGTAACGAGTGTTGAAGCAAGGGGTCACTTTTTGCTTTTTCTTCTGTAATGTAAAGGAGTACATAAAAAGGCATCACACACTACAGTTTGAACGTGGCCCAAAAATCATAATAAATGTAGTTAGCCTAATGCTGCTTCAGACGGAATATAATTACATATAATGAAATACAGGCAATACAGGCAACAAAATGTCCAAAGTATGGTTCAATATTTATTTTTATTCATTTATTTTTTTCAGTTTGTGCTTCTAGTGACTCTTATTTAGATTAGTATTTTAATTACCGTGCTAAACTTTGGTATCTGTGTCGCAGGTCAGTTTTGATGTAGCAAAGAAATAAAAATAACAGATCAAAATTGTAGCAAAAAAAAAAAAATCCCCACAATGGACACATACAGTATGATTTTCATTGAATAACTAAGACACATTTCCCATTACGTACACAAACAACATGACTGTATCAAATCAACTGTGGTTTTTATCTGCTAAGGGGCTTCATGTCCACTTATTCTCAATATCCACAATCCACAACATGCATATCTAGTGAGATCTAATCATTGAAATTTTCTGCTTCTGTAATGAGAAAAAAAAAAGGCACAACCTGTTTTTTTAACCTTTGAGGGTGTAGGTCAGGGCTGGTGTAACACTTTGAGTCTCATGTAGCAGTTACAAAACAAAGGTAACACATCAGTTTGAGCCTCTTAATCATGTTCAATAATTTAGCGAAGAGAATGGAAATAATATGAAATTTTCCAAAGCAGAACTTTGATAATATGACTGCATTTCTGTCAGAGACAAGTTTTAAAGCAGGTGTTGACGATGATGAGGGATCTGAGATTTATGTTATACCCAAACAGCAGACCAACACAAAGATTTTGAGAAAGATATGGTGGAAAGGACAGGGCTGGGGGTTTCTATTGGGTTGAGGAGGGAGAGAGTTGCGAGTTGGCTGTGTGCTCAAAGACAAGAGAACAAACCCCTCAATGTCATGCGGCTAATCCATCCCGACAACACTGAAGCCTCATCATATCGACGCCTCCCTCAGCTGTACACAAAAACACACTTTTCACTCCTTGCTTGACAGCATGCTGCCAGCCCCCACCCGCCTCAATCCTCGTTCCTCCAGCGTACACCACTGTTAGCAGCTCCGCTCTGATGGGCAGATGAAACAAAAGGGGAGGCGGAAGGTCAGGAGGAAAGATGAAAGAACATATGAGGTTTCGACATGCATATTGACTCATTTGGTGCTGCAAGACCACACCCTTTTTGCAACTCACCACGATGATGTCTTCACCCAACTGACTGTTGACTGACTACAGATGCACAAGATTGAACGTTCCCCTCCTCGGTATCACTCCTCTCTAGGTTTTGTATTTTTTGTGTACTTCTCCTTCGACTATTTGTCCAACCATTTATTCTTTCACTGTCAAAATAACGAATGGAAAAATGGTCATTAAAACAACAAGTCTGTTGGTAAAGCTTCCTGCTTTGGTCCGGCTTGTTGATCAAAATGATCATGACAACCATAAAGGAGCAGGGCACTGTACCAACCACTTGTTTCCAATTTTCTTTCCATTCCAAAGGACTCAAAAGGTCAAATGACCACCCAAAACACATAAGGCCCTTTTTCAAGATCAGGCACATGTCTGGCCATCTGCGAGGGGCAGACGTGGTGAGATTTGGCAATTTGGTAAACAGAGCTTGGTGCAAATAGACAGGGGCGGTGCGCGCCGTGTGTGTGTCAAACCAGTCGGCTCCCATCGTACAATTAGAGGAGCCCCGCCCAGTCCCTTTAAATGTGTTGCACCTGACTCACACGAAAATTACAGATATGGCGGAGAATGAGAGGACACCCTTTTTCAACTGAAAAAAGTCTGCAAGTAGACCTCATTAGGTGGACGTCAAACTGGCCTGGGAGGAAGTCGCAGCTATTGAGTCTATATCTATTGAGCTATATGAGTCTCGCCACAGCAGACTGGGAAGCAGTGTATAGCTGTAAGCAGTGAGAGCTTTGTTCTGGGGATGCGTTGGGTATTTACAATGTTCTGCATGACTTCTTTTTCACCTGTGAAGCCCTAACCCTAACCGTGATTCAGGGCTATACAAATAAACTGACTTGACTTGACAGTGTATGCAGTGCATGTTAGATGGAGGTCCAAGGGCAAACTAGTAGAGCGCCCTCTGTGAAGAGCAACCGACAACCTTATCTCATGTGAACAAATATTATAAACAATTTTAAATGATTAGCGAAATAAGAAGGTAACGCTTAATGAAAAATTGTGTAATTGAATTTACCAATAATTTTGTCAACTCCGTGAAAGAACACTAATGTCTTTTGATAGTATATGTTCATAAAATAAAAACAATGACATTTTAGGGTATACTTTGATTCCCTTTGGTGAACCTTTGTTGCTACTTTGCTACTTTGAGTTGTTTTTCATGTGTACCTTTTGTAAGAAATTACATTTGGAGTAATTTTGCCTACGTTCAGTCTGTCCTGGGTCCACTCTTTCTGTACTTCCCAGTTACTTTTGTAACACTATTCATCCATTTTCTTAACTGCTTGTCCTCATGGGATTGCTGGTGCCTATTTCTCAGCTTTTAAAAATATTTTCACATGACAATGATTACAACTCATTCAATTATTTTAATCACACGTGCATGTGATGGTGATAATTATGAATAAAAGCACCACACATTCATAGGTGGGGGACACTCTGGACTTGTTGCAGGCCACTCGCAGGGCACACAGAGACAAACAACCAGTCAAACTCTCAATCACACCCTAAGGGCAATTTCTAGTGTCCAATACACCTAGCATGCATGCTTTTGGAATGTGAGAGGAGACCGGAGTACCTGGAGGCGACGCACATGAGTACAGGAGAACATGCAAACTCCACACAGGAAGGCTGCTGCAAACTGGAATTGAACCCTGGACCTCTGAACTGTGAGGCAGACACGCTAACTAGTCTTTTACCGTGCTGGCCGACACGGGAGCCGGTCTACCAGATTAGAGCCCCCAACGTATGCACCTTCTAGATTCTAGAAGAATCTAGAATCACACACCAGCTTTCTAGAATCTAGAAAGCTGGTGTGTGTTTCAGTTGTTTGGTTTCACCTTTGTCTGTCCATCCATCCATCCGTAGAGGCATAGTGAGGGAAACCCATCAGCGGCAAAAAGGGACGATGGGAAACTGGATTGGCCTCAACAAGGGATAGCAATGCTTGCCTGGCTGCAAGGTCCACGGACTCCACAGCAGTAAATTTCCTTCCATTTTATGGCCATTAGCCGGGACCAGTAAAACGCTGCAGCTTGTGCTGAGAAATCGGACCTCAAGGGGGCTGGGGTGAGCCTGAAGAACGAGCTGTCCCACACTCACGGTCCACATGCACTCACACGCTTGCTCTTTTTCCTGGATGATACACACTCGTTCTCACCTTCCGCTTTCACATACACAGCCAATTTTTGATCTTTTCTCATTATTCATACCGACACACTTATGGACCATCCTTCTCCAATAGGATTGAATCTTGGTGTTGCCACGTCCAATGGTGTGGAAACCTGGTTTGGGACCATGAGGGCCATGGCCTCAGTGTGCTCCAAATCCCATTCTTTACTATACTCTCATTGCAGAAAGGTGGATGCAAAAAACATCGGATGACATGCCTGTTTTCGGAGTGTGCAAGGAAGCCGGAGTGCCCAGAGAGAATCCACGCAGGCTCGGGAAAACATGCAAACTCCACACAGGAAGGCCGGAGCCAGGTGGATTTGAACTCAGGTCCCCGAACTATCAGGCGGACTTGCTGACCACTGCTATACGGAGCCTCAACAACGGAGAATATATGTGTTTAAATCATGTTACATGTTTTTGGAAAGATGAGTGTACGACCCATTAAGACAAAGTGGACTGGGCTATTCCAAAAGATTAGCCATTAAAATGGACTCTGATCGGTTGTTAATATGACAGCTCGTACACACTTGTACTGGCTGTTACATTACTGCTATGTTTCTCAGCCATCAATCACACTACACACATGTGCTGTTAAAACAGCAGAGTGGGTTAGAAACAATTCATTACACTCCAAAGGGATTTCTTCCGTCAGATCCACATTTGTGCTTAAAAGGTGACAGTACAGTTTGTCAAATATTCTTGTCATGCAGTGGGATTGCCTCATGTGACCTGAGATGGCATGAAAGGAGCACAAGGATGATTCGAGCTGGACAGGAAAACGATGGACTAGACAAAATCTGTGGTACAAAAACAAATCTGGTACGGCCTCTTGCAGACGGTGAGGTCTATAAGGCTCAACACAGAAAATTATGTTGCGCATTTATCTCTCATTGATAGTCATCCAAAACCTAATCGATATTTTAATCAAGCAGCCCTGTTCAGAACCAATCTTACCATTTCAATTGTTGATAAGCAGAATCTCAGAGAGCAACATTTCTGGTGTGTTGCTTGAGATTTAGAAAATATTACATAGCGTGGTTAAATACATCCAACCGCAACCCACTTCAGAAGTACTTAATCCAACAAAAGATTTTTTTTTTTATGCACTTGCTGGTTTCCAACAAACTATCGCAGCATTTTTTTCCTTTTCAGTAACTTAGCAATGTTTGTTTGCCTCTTCCGCTAACACTTCCAAATTAATGCCACCACACTTTCCTGATCAAAACTATCAGGAAGAATCTGAATGGCAAATCCAGCTAATGTTATACACCGCAGCATGTACACTCTCTTGAAGTAAGCGAACACACAATTTGGCACTTGCTATTGGGGATTCTTGTCAATATGTTGTGCAAACATGTGAAAGGCATAGTCATCCCCTGACACGACCTATAGCAGTGGAAATCAAAGCCTGATCACAATCATTCAAAGTCTTGATGCTTATTGGAATTTTGCCTAAATTCTTCTATGAAAACACTTGTTGTGAAGTTTCTACCTCTGTTATTTTCTATGTTGGAGGACTTTGCAAACAGATACAGGGTGACCAATTGTCCTGCAGGGGCTAGGAAGGCAACCAGCCTTTGTGTGCACGTGTGTGTGTGTGTGTGTGTGTGTGAATTGGGAGATAAGGCAGAGGTACAGATGGTCAGGGGGGGAGAGTGACAAGTGGCTGTCAGGGGAATTCAGACAGCCTGGCTCCATTCTGCTTTGCTGGCTCGTGTGTACACACAAACACATGCATACATGCACACATGTACAATGGAGGCACCAAAGGGGCACACGCTGGCTGTGGTGATGGGTTGGGATGGCTGCAGATGCCAGTTTCTATCTAAGTACTCCCCATCAACCCACTGCTGTTCCTTGCAAGTACCATTCCTTCCGCACATCACTGTTTTCCAAGTTCAAAAGCAACGCCGGAAGGATGTGTGGAAGAACTGTTGCAAATAAAAGTTCTTTGCTGTTTAGTTTTGTCAGTGACCCAAACATATTCTCTCAAAGTCATATTGTGTCAGATAGCTTACTGATGGACATTCAGATTTCGGAATTGTTCCCAGAAAAATGCACTGCAAAAACAAACAAAAGAACAACAACAACAAAAACAGCGGCGCAGTCAATAAAGACTTTGACCAATCGTGACATCATACCTGAAAAAGGAGCAAGAAGCCTCTCCATTATGGCATCTACCTGCAAGTGTCCACTCACACATTCTAGACACATAGCCAGTCCCATCCACGAGTGACAGCCTCAAACAGAGGCACACATACACACACATCTTTTCCTCCATCACATTTACATTTCAAACTGCCTGTGCTCCCTCCAACGCATCCATTATTTAGCAGCCTCTGGCCAAAGAGGGGTGTACCGTGCACACACTTGCCAGGTAGCACACATGCAACTCACTCAGCAAACTGCAGCTTTATTTACGAAACTTCATTTAAATACCCACTTTCCCCTTTTGCAATCACACAATTCCCTTTTTGCAGAGTGGTCCTAATGAGTTTTGATGTGGAAACATTCAAAACCCACCTCCTAATTAATTAAGCAATCAACCCCTTAATTCTCACTAAATCTTAATTATTAATTTGGAGTCAAGCCTTTTGTCGAACATTAGTGACCCCTGACCTTACAAATGTTCGCGACAAATTCCCTCAGACTCCCTCCATAAGTTGTGGTGAAACTTAGAAGCAAGAAAACTTGCCTGCAGAAGTGGGACCAGCAAAATTATGTTTTTTTTTTTCCTTTCTCTAGTTTCCCATATTATATATTATATATTTTTAAAGAACTAAACAAACATAGAAAACATAATGACCACTGGAACACTTGGGAGTTGTTAGTTTTCAGTAATTGCTTATTAATTGTGCCAGGAAAGAAGTATATGAACAAACAAATCATTTACATTTGCCTAAATTAGTATTTCTCTATAAGCATTTCTCTTTAAAGAGCAACTCATATCAGAAAAGTTTTATCTTTAAGGCTTGAAATACAATTACTGCAGCAGTTAAAGCATGCTTCCGTTTGTTCATCGATGCACGGGCAAAACGAATGTTATTCTTTCAGAAAGTAAGAGAATCGCGCATGATGAAGCTGCATTTGAGGGGCAAGCAAGGAAATGTAATCATCTAACCAGTTCATTGTATTTAACTGTAAATGAATGTGCGCATGTACGCTAACCCTAAACACGTTTCACTGACTTCAGTTCCGAATCTGCAGCAGTTAGGCAAGCGGCTAGCCGAAGCGAACCGCCGGGCTGAGCCGGGAAACCTTACAAAGGCTGACTGCCACCACAGCAGCTCCAGGTATGCCCTGTTTCTGCCAGTGCGTTTCCAGCGCCACTGCCCGGCGGAGAACAGGGCCGAATGAGAGAGGCAGGAAGTGGGGAATAGCTCTGCCGTATGCGGGTGGGTGCATGGCGGAGAGGGACTACTGCAGAGAGGGGCTGCGTGTGTAAGTTCTCATTCATCTGTTCCCCTTCCTCCCGGCAAATCAGAAATCAAGATTTAGCATTGATATTTTAAAATCTTAACGGCTCCGGGAGAAGCAAAATTATAGTGTCCGTTCCACTTGATTCACAATTCTTGGTGTTCATCTCTACTCTCAATCCTTTTTGGGTGGTTTTAGGATGTATGATTTGGACATTTAAAGTGTAAGTCCAGAGTCATTCTTTGAGGCATTGATTGATCAATGGAGAAAGATTGTAAAGGCTGATAAATATCTGGTGTTCCAAATTTCAAGTGTTTGCCCAAACTATCCCTTTTTTTAGTTTTAATTTTTAAAGCACTGCACTATGGTAGTATTGGATATGCCACTAATAGGCTGCTGTAGAGATGGCAAAAAAGATGGGCAGTGAACTCCGCTGTCTAACGTTTAAGCCCCCAAGTACAGTATGGTTGTATCTTGATAAAAGTTTTCCTAAGGTTCTTGCAAGCTTGCTTTTATACTGGTGTGCCCAGACATTTAGCGATATTACCGTTCAGTAAACACCATAAAAAATGAAACATCAGGGGTGTGTTACTTATGTGTTCAGATTTGTCCAGCTGCAGTGAGAGACTGAGTCTGACTCGTTCAGCTTACTTAGGCTTGCAGTACTCATCGCTCCTCCTTCCAGGCAGTGAAGCGTAAAATGAGCCAGGGAGGATAGACAGATTTTCCAGGCAGTAGCTATGGGATCGGATCTATTTTGTTTTTAGCTTGCTGGGTCAGAAGTGCAATGAGACATGTGGAGAATCCACTGCCGGTCAAGCCACTGTATTTTTGTCAAGCAGCCAAACATTGGGAGAAAGCTGTTATTTTGAAGTTCCTCCCAGAAGCAAAGGAGTGACAACGGTCTACTACGTGATCATCTCTACCTCTTAGAGTAGCATTCAACATAGACCAAAACTGAGTTTTTTTGTTTTTTTTTCTTGTAGTGCAGTGTCACGTGGGTGACTAACAATAGCTAGGCAAGCCACTGGTTGATCGCGATGAACGTGGGCACCCCTACTTTAATGCAACCAGAAAAAACCAAAGCACATTTGGAAACTGTTTTTCTTGATAGTCTATAAGTTGCTATTCACCCCTTCAATCTTCTGACAATCCCAGTTTTTTTCTATCTACTGTAAACATGAGAATTTTCTTCAATTTTTGGAGATTAATTCTCTGATAATGACTGAACACTGACAGTAACCTAGATGGGCCACTGAATTACATTTTTTGTTTTCTTTTGTTTTTCCATGACAGCCTGAATTAGATTTGTGAGGGATACAGCGATTTATGAAAGTGCACACAGGTTGCAATTTAAAAGTTATTTACTCATATTCCTGGTTCAAAATATTTGGCCTTTTGGAAAAAAAGAAATCAACACTTTGGAATCAGTCCAAAACAATCAATAAATAAATAAATACATACATGAGTTAAAACCTTTCCCATTCGTGTCATGTCTGAAAAAGAAGCGAGGAGAAAAAAAAAAGATTGGATCTGCCAGATGAAAATAAGCATTTCAATGCAAGCTGGTGGAACACTCGGCCCTAATTTGGGAGGAATCCAAACACTATACAGTGATGGGCTCCCTTGCCTAATCGGGAACACTTACCAATTGATTGTAGGATGGCTGGCCAAACATCTTGGCACACACCAACTGTGATTGGCTGCTGCTTCAGTGCAGTTCAGTTGATGTGAACTCCAATGCTCGGGCACAATTTTTACGCAAGAAAGCCAAAGCACCTTGGCTAGCTTTACCGCCCGTTCAACGGCAATGGCGAGTAGCATATTCTTTCAAGCCATCACAACAAGTGGTATGCATCTTACATCCGTGATTATATATCCTTCCGTCTGTTCATTCACACCACTGCAGGTGTGATTGTGTTCTCATGTCTGGTCCCGGACATCCTTCCTGCTCACTGTTTAGCGTCGCAAACACACACACACACCCAAAAAAAACATTATGATTGAAACAAATGTTGATGTCAGACATCCACAATCGCAAGCATCTGGCTGTTGTCAAGCGGCAAGGTACTTTAGCCTCACCCACTCTCGAAGAGTAATTATGACCATGAAAAAATTAGTTTCCAGGAAATGCACACCCAATCAACTCAGATCCATTTAAATTCTGTGCAAGCAACATGTGTGGGCCATACGCTTGCTTGGGATGTCTTTTTGGCACAGCCACAGTCAGCCAGTCGTTTGCTCAACACCTGTGCGTTTGAATACGAGTGTCCAAATTAGAAACCCGTGGGCACCTGGTCATCTAGAAATGAGCACAGCTGGGGTGTGAAAATGCAACGGAACAGCATGTGCACCAGCGCTCGCTTCGTTGGTAAGCTCTCCCATGAAAAAATGACATCCGGCATCATGATGTGGCCCAGTTCTCTTCACTCCAGACTCACGTGGTGACGTTATTGGCGAGACCCCGGCGCAGTTTCCCGACCTTTATTGAGACAAGTGTTTAATATTAACCCCTGGATGTTTGAAGAGTTTTCACTGAACTGGTCTTATTATCACCCAACTTTATCTCACTTTGACAGGGTCGTAATCGTCAAATCGTAATCGTAATCGTCAAATATAAATAATAGTTATTATCAAAATGTTCAGTGGCACCCTACATATATACGTTTTTTTTTTTGGAGGGGCGGCCTACGCACCCTGTAATAATGCAATAATAGCAAAAGTAATTATGCTGTATATTTGCAAAATTTAAAAAGGCATATATATTGTCATAATTGGAAGACGTTTTGGTATTATGGGAGTCCAGGCTAAGCCAATCACCAAAGTCACTGAAAGCCTTGCAAATTTCATAAGTTGGCCACTAGCGCCACACAGTGGTTTTGAGGTATCAAACCCAAAATTTCTATTGCACCCTACTCGCGAGTTGCCGTTGAAAGGATTATTGCAAAAATTGGCGGAAATGCAAGATAAAAAGTTGAGTTTTCAATATGTCAAAAATGGACATTATTTCCAATTTTGAATGGCAGTAAATGAGCCCAATGAGCTAAACTTGACACCTATAGGGTGTATGTAGCTCTTGATCTCCCATTTGCAAGCATTTATGAAAGCATATTGAAAGTTGTCAGGTTTTGACAATCTATGCAATATTTTAGCCTCCTAGCGTTTTTCTGTATATCTTTCCTTTGATATCACGCATCAGAAACATCAAAAAGCTCAGGTTGGGTCAAAGATTCCCGCAGATGTTAAAAAAAACCTCACTACCAAATAAAAATATCACTGCCAAGTAAAACTATTGTAGATTAAAATAACGATGAACTTGAAGCAAATACGTTCTTTGGCAATGTGTGAGAGACGCGTCTTGTTCCTTTGTATGGATGTCAATGGATGTCCATATGTTAATTCTGTAGCTTGTGCTAGAAGAGCATTTAGGGTATTTTTCTGTCTGCCACCAAATGCTGCTGGCCTGAAATGAATGAAAAAAAAGGCAAATTGTCAGTAGTAAATGTGAAACAATTTTCAGAATAATTTCATGAACATGAGTATTTTCTGACACTGCGGCGGCACCACGATTAGGAATCGCTGCCCTCGTGCCTTCCAAACTGTTCGCCTGTTACCTTTTGACAATCGAGATGTGTCTTACATCTGTGTTTACCAGAATTTCTGACCCTGGAACCAGTCCTTTGTCAGACGCTTTGAGGACTACCTCTTTTGAAATATTCAAACCCAAATGTGACAATCATCAAAATATAAAGTAAACTTTCCCTGTGAACTTCACACCAAAGTCTGCAGGTGTGATGGCGTATCTTTTCAAACGTAATCCCATTTCCTGGAATCTGAATTCTGTGATGAAAATCCACCTCATGTTTTCAACTCACAGAGCTTTTATCATTTTAGTCAACAAGGCCGCACAAATGAAGGCTGTTTACGGAGCTATGCCTCCTTCCTTTCTGTCATGTTGTGCTCTGACTGGAGGGTAGCGCGCAATCAAAGCTCGCCGAACGCGCGTCATCCTTTGAGGGGGTCTTTGAAATCCTCCCCTCATCCGCGCACAGAAGCGCATCGTGCCACATTAGACGGTTTGCAGAATAAATATTTGACGGACGGCAATATCACAAGACACAGAGAAACCTCCGAGCAAGCAGCTGTTCAAGAAGCCACCCCCAACACCCCTCCCCACCCCTCTTGCGTCCCTTTTACCCCTCCTTGCAGCCCTCCTCCCTGCCTGCTTAGCTCCTGCAGACAGAGGGCTGGTTTAAAGCTCAATTGTGCATTTTGCAGATAAAGTAGCAAAACTACTAGAGGCGGTGTTGTGAGTTCTTGTTGCCAGGGCAACGCTGTTACGGAGTCCTGCTCCTCCATTACTACTTAATTTAGTCTCTCTAATTGCATTTTTCACAATCTGCAGCCACAATGTTATGCAGACGAGAGAAAATGTCAGGGTGGGGGGCACTTTTGGGGCAAAGTCCTTGGTAAACCCCCTGGCTTGGAGGGAATATAAAACGGTTCGCCAAGTGGATGGAGACGCAAACTGCTTGGAAATTGTCACCCGTGCAGCTGGTTGCATTGAGTGCCTAGCTTTTGAGCATAAAAAAAAAAAAAAATGAAGCGCAAACTCTGAACTATGACATGTTGAGCGTGAATCGCTTTGTTTGGGGACACACAACCAGGCGCAACCTCCTGAACTTTTGAAGTGAAGCAGGCTTTGGTTCTGTTGGGGAACCCTGCCTTCACAAGATTAGTAACTGTTGCGCCACTGATTTCCAGCACTTAGACACAGCCTTCAACATCTACCGTATTAGCTGGTATCATCCACTTCAGCGACCCAGCAGACTTTTGGGATGACGGCGCTAGATCGGTCTTTCGAGCTTGCTGCATTGATGTAAACAAGGGAACATCTTGACCAAAAAGTAGTGGAATGTTACCCTAATAACTTCATTTGGATCAGCAACAATTTATTCTAGGTACAAAGTTACTATTGCTTTGTACAAACGATAAATCCTAGCTTATTCTTCACTTCTTTTACAAAGTTTCGATGAGATGTCTTATTAGTCAGTCTTGCCTAGTCTGGACAAAAAAAAATGAAACAAACAACAAAAAACAAACACACAAACAAAAAAAAAACGTTTGAATTGATTTTTCAAACATAACTTTCCTACTTGAAGTGAATGTTACAAAGTTGTCAAAGATTGTGACTGTGCATGTGTCCCTGGTTTCATCATCCTCCTTCGATTGGGATGATGTAGCGTGGATGTTTGGAGGGGGCTGGCAGTTTGACCCCTGTCACTTTCTCCGACCTGCTCTTTGTCATTTTTCACCCTGGCCCGCCCCTAACCCCACCAACCCTGTCCCTTCTAACTTACACACAAAGGAAGCTTTTGGGCAAGGGAGGGGCATTGGTGAGGTGGTGTGGGGGGTACCTCTTTTATGACTTCTATGCCATACCCCCCCCCCCCCCCCCCCCCGCCTTTGGGTTTTCAGGCTCATTCGTTCCTAGCCTGTCTTCGATAGTCGAGGCCACCATTTATATCGTTGCCTGGGAATTAAAGCGTCCCGGCTCCTTTTGTTGTGAGGTGGGCTGGGGCAGTGGTGGCTGGGGTAGGGGGCGAGGTTTACACGGGAGGTATTTCTTTTGTCCAAGCCAAAGGAGTGGGCTTCAGTTCCCACAGAATGGGGGTGAGTGAGGCCTGCAGTGATAAGGGTAATGTGTACAGGGATGAAAGGACCTTTACAAAAAATGCACACAGGTATGAAAGGCTGATTTTCTTTCGCAAACTCTACCAAGGTGGCAATGTTTGAGAGCATTTATACATTGGGTACGCGTTCTTCCTAGGATATGCCACATTGGAAATTGCCGAACATTGCATTTGTCACGTTCTTCATGCGTCTTTTGAGTTTGACTTGTTTTTGTGACATCCATCCATTTTCTACAGCCGCTTAGAGAAACCAGAACTACAGTGCGGCCCTCAATAAAAGTGAGTTTGAAAGTGAGTTGATTTGGAGTGTCCAACACACCTACCATGCATGTTTTGGGAATGTCAGTGGAAGCCGGCGTGGCCGGAAAGAACCCACACAGACAAGGGGAGAACATTCAAACTCCGCACAGGAGTCGGAGGCCGGATTTGACCCGTTATTTGTTACATGGCTATTAATTAACTACCCCCATATTAACCGGCCATGATCCTGCTTGAATCAACACTACAGCTTATATTGACACCTCAACAATAATAACTATAATGACGTTGTACTAACAGTGTATTTCCACACATTAATCACTATTAAATCAACAATTGCAAAATAAAGTAAAAATAACAATATGGTGTGCATCAAATGCAACTTTTAAAACCAAAGAACATAATGTTTTTTTTATTCATGAATTATTTAAAATTTTCAATTAATAAACAAAAACCAAAATGCTAAAAAACTGTATGGATGGATATAAACTGGGGTAGATTTTGCACAGGTTTCAAAGTCATAACAATGATAGTCCTAATGAAGCAACATGTAAGTACTTAAAACAAGGTTAATAATGCTTCTCTTTGAGATAAACTACAGCACTGGGCCTATAAACTGTTCTTTATTTAATTAATTAAATGTTTAGTTCATTAGTTTTTTAATTAATTACTTTATTTATTTACTGTCAATTACAGAATTCAGAATTCAGAATGGGTATGATAGCAAAGTTATATATGTCTGACACAAAAATGTATGGCCGCAGAGACAAATCTTGCAAAATCCCATTTGTGGGTAAATACTGATCATTGTTTATGCTGTAACAAATAATCTGGACATCTAAATAAAAACACTGAATCCCTGTGTGACTCAGCGCTGCTTTGCTAATAAGGCCGACACGCTTATCATTACAAAAACACAATAGCAACCATTTTCACGTTCTCTTAATCACCTCCTTTTTATGATAAGCATGGAACTGACTGCAGAGGTGATGTTACATTGTAATGAAGTCAGCTGTTTAATCTTAAATTCTTGCATAATTACTGCCTTGTAGCCACAGAGGGATGTTCACTAATTCAATCACTGGCCCCTGTGATACTGTACAACAAAAAAAGGCGCATTATCTTGGCTATTTCAGCGAGGAAACGAATCGCCTGACGTACCGCTGCTTGTGCTCGGGGTAATTTGACAGGGGAGACTCAGCTATCAGTGAGAGGGTCTTATCAGAGTTTTACAACATCTCAAGATGTGTGCACGTGTGTGTGCATGTGTGTCTGTTATGTACATTTGTGTGCTATGTACAGTATATTTATAGTATAAGCGCCTGGTGCAAGCATGTGGTGGCACACTATCGGTCGGTAGTGGCATCCAAGTTCATGTTAAGATTTTAAAAATTGCCATCCGCGTTTGGTTCTTTTTCCTTACATTCTGTTAAAGTAATATGTGACATTTAGCAATTTAAAACATGTTATGAATGAAGTTTGTAAGTTCTCCCCATGCCCACAAGGTTTTCTTCAGGCACATTCTTTCCACATTTCAAAACATGTAGGGTATGGTAAATTGGGCACTCTAAATTGTCCTGAAGAGGGTTTGTGGGTGAGGATGGTCTGGCAACCAGTCCAGGGTGTTCCCCGCCAAAGATAGCTGGGACAAAAGGCAAGAGGATCCAAAAGCTTGCTCTCATCTCTGCTGTGTCTCTACTGTAACGGCCCATGTGCGCTCAGCTCAGCACACACGCACACGTTACAAACATGCTAGTAAGCACATTGACAGCTTGGTATCTGAGAGCCGATCACGTGACTCGTAGGCGTGCCGAGAGGAAACGCCGGACATATCCGTTTATAAAAATCTTCTTGCTCAGAAAAAGAAAGATCACCAACAACTACCCATAACTCTTGGAGAAAGACTCCTGCTCCTTCAGTAGAAACAGACACTAAAGCGGAGCGGGATCAGGACGAAGAGGCACAGCTGGGACTGTGAAATACGCGAATGACAATGTTTACAACCTTGTATTACTATATTAATATGATTGTTTTAAACACATTTTCGGCTTTAAAACAGGTTTTGATTTTTGGTTTTATTCTTTAGTTCAGTTTAGCATTGTAAAATAATAAAAAAAAAAATCACTTTGGGCGTCTTATTTTTGGAACGTAATCCCCGCAATAAACGAGGGATCACTGTACAGCGAAAACAAGCCTGTAGCAAAAGTCTAGCTTGATTTATACTTGACGCGCCTGGATGGTTTATGTAGCACTTTGCAGTATATTCAGTGCGGCTTTTCCCTGCCGTAGGACGATATTCTCCCATACTATAGGTGGCAGTAAACGGAGTCTATAAGCTAAAAACAACACTTCTCGATTACAGATGTAGAGCATCCTAGTAGATTTAAACAATGTGAATTCTTCCAAGCGTTTTTTAACTCCTCACCTCTCTCCAACATGGTGCTCACCAGGAGTTGTTTACGGTATTTAAGTCACAAAAGTGTCAATGTCATTGACGTGTTTTTACCGGCGATCTTCCATAAGCAATCCGTCTGCCATGTTTTCTGCTCATAAAGAAATTCTGGAAAGTACACGCGGAAAATGTGGCCTGCGCAGACTCCGCGCTGAGGGGCGTTGTTGCCGAAATAACATCATTTTGATGTGCAGAGCTCATAGATACGTCAAACTTTAACTAAGTTTAACACTTGAAGACACAGTAAAAATAATAAAGATGTAAGATGGTTGAAGCAAAGTGAAAGACATTATGCAGAATATTGATTTAGTGAAGTATGAATGTTTATTGTAGATGTGGAAATTTCTCTTTTCTTTTTTTCAAGGAGATGTAAGAAGATGATTTATATGGCAACGATGCTAGAGATAACCCTTATTAGGGAATATGGGCATAACAAGTGGCACTCAAAGGTCAATAAAATCTTTTTAAATGTTTTATTTATGATGTTGTCTGCTTGTATACATGTATAATATATATACGTAGCACTTGCTATGCTATTTTGATACCAATTTTTAATGTATGTACAATTTTGATGTTCTCAACGCATTAGCTATTTAACATATTGTTTGGATGCCCGAAATACGGCGAATTCGCCTTACAACCCCAACCGTGGAATGGATTCATCTCGTAACACAGGGGCCCTCTGTATTTAAACTTATATTGTAACTGAACAGTTACCCCTTTCCTTCCTTTGAAGTCTCGCGGCAGCCACGGTCATGTTAATGGCCCCCGGGATTCGAATTAAAGTCAAATCTGTACATAATCAAACAAACATGGACAAACATGATAACAATAAGAGTTTACACTTGAAATACCATTTTATATAAAAAAAAAAAAAACCTAGGTAAGAGACTTCCAACGGTCCGGTGAAGGTCTCTGCTCCAACGTACTGTTGTGTCTTTGGGCAAGACCACCTTGCTTCCAGTGGTTGGTCGAAGGCGCGGTATGGCAGCCTCGCCTCTGTCAGTCTGCCCCAAGGCAGCTGTGGCTACACAACGTAGTTTACCACCACTGGTCTTACTGTGTGATAGTGCTGTGTTTTGTAAAGCGCCTTGGGTTTTGTAAAAGCGCTGTATAAATGTAAGTATTAAATTATTCAAGTTTTTATAAATCTGAATACATATAAGCTTCATTAGGTTATTGTACATGCTTACTTGCCATTTAAAAACGCACTTTTCTGATTTTAATAATTATACAGTCATACAGAAAAAAAATGCATCAAATGAAACTACACATTGCCTTTTCATAGAAACAAACACAATCAAACATTCTTTTTCAATGTCAGCCGATTAATACAAAAGCAACTATTTGTAGCACAAGGTGGGTCAAAATTCACCAGGCGAATATCATTTGTGCATGGAAAATGAGCATTATGGAAGGTTGGCTGATTTTTTCTGTGTATACCACTGTTGCCGCTACAGATGTTTGAGTATATCCGACACTTGAAATGAATCAAAGGTCCTCTGATCGTGTCAGTATTCGCCCGTCAACAATTTGTTGGATCAACATCACATAATTACACAACACACACTACAACAGGCACACCAACACACACGCGCGCACACGTGTGCACACAGTAAATCCAATTTGTCATTTATTTTGTCGAGAGTGATTTCTTTAGAGACACGCTTGCTCTATATGATGTGGCAGGCAAAATGGGAGAGATTCAATTTGAGAGGCGGGAACTTCATTTTGCAGGTTTGCCTTGGCCTCGCAGGGAGGAAGAGAACCTGTTTGGAAATCCATACAGACATGCTGACTCAGCAGCGGATTGCCTCACCGTTGTTGAGAAGAGGGCATAATCGGCAGCCTATAACGACAGGGAGGGATGTGGTCGCGATTGGGGGGGGCTGACTGGTCTCCATCCCGGTCAAATGATTGAAAATATAGTTGCACAAGTAACTGCAGTGGGAGACGCAGTGGAGGTAAACAAGGCGTGGCTACCCAATGCACCCATTGAATCCCACCTACGCCATACATAGACCTGAAAGTGCCGCAGAAGAGATGAAATGGATGATGGCAGAGGGGCCAGGTGCAAGGTCACGTTATGGAGAGGAGGAGGACACAGTGGGGTGGGGTTTCCAATTTGTTGGGGGCATGAGTGGATGGGAATGAGGTTTGGATGAAGTTGAGGGGTTCCAAGGGTCGCTACCACTGTTTCACCCCAAATGGTCACTTCTCATCACATAAAAATAAATAGATTTTCGTGCTCTGCTGTTGGCATGTTGACAAGAACATACCTTTGCCCTAACTATGTACATAAGTCCTGTGCGTCGTAATGGTAACCGTGTCATCAGGAATCAATCTGGAAACGTTTTTGTGGGGCATGAAAAATGCGTTGTGTTGAAAATCAATTACAATGTAAATTGCATGAGCCGAGCATTTTGTATTGTAATTTTTTTTTTTTTTAAAGATTTCTATCTTACAAGTCTGTTAAATGCAAGATTCTACGGCGGAATTCGCATAATAATTCTCACTGTTGTAAAACTTCAACGTAAGCGTCAGTTGGATTTTTGCTAAACTTTTAAAGCATTAAAAATAGATAGAAATGATACTTAGGAATGGCCATTTCATATATTGGCATTCATCTATTTGTGTTTTACGAACTACTACACATTTGGTTTAAAAGCCAGCTGTTTTTCGTTTCATTGCTTGTTGTGTATGTTCGCACGTCTACGACACCTTCTCACGCATATTTCACCATACAAACTCAATATTTTAGAATTACCACTGCCAGTAGATCTACAGCTTCACTTTTAACTTAAGTGTGCAGAGAGGGCTGTCACGATATCCCGTCAAGCTTACCTGAGCAAAAATTAGAATTCGATCATTGACGGAGAGATGCTGGACATCTTTCACCCATCCACACATGAAAAAGTTGTAGGACTCCAGTGATTTGTAAGCATTCATGTCTTTTAATGAGTAGCACTTAACAGTGTTCCCAAAATAATTGACGATATTGGGATCCGCAAGTTTTCACAGTCAGTCGAAACGTTTTCCTCCGCTTTGTGCCGATCGATTTCGTTTAGCAAACAAAGTTTCGACTTTTATCGCTCCGGGGGCTTTTGGTCTGAACCATCCGCATACGTTCTCTTCGCAAAAATAACGTTAGCGGTAGATGAGTTTGACATTTTCAATAAATGTCGATGTAAACAAGTATAAGCTTGCCCCACAAAATGGCGCCTGATGGTGACATAAGTGAATACTATCTATTGCTGATGTATTGATTTCAAGGAAACTGCCAATTTCAAAAAAGGGTTTTTTGACACTACAGGTCATTTCAAAGTCATTTGACAGTTCCAATGCTTTGATAACATATCCAATCTTACATTCATCCCGGTCTCCCCATATTTATTGAAGAAAGTCATATCAAATCAAATCAAATCATCAAATCAAATTTTATTTATATAGCCCTAAATCACCGAAGTCTCAAAGGGCTTCACAGAATGAAAAGAGGTCGTACAGAGACATCTTTTCAGTATAGGGTACACGACAGCATCCCCTGTCAAAGCTCCCAGAAGGGGAAGGAAAAACTCAAAAACCCCAAATTAGGGGAAAATCAGAAACCTCCAGAAGGGACCACAGGTGGGAGGAGCCCCCTTCCAGGCCCACAGGTTGAAGTGGATGCTGCATGTACCAGACACAGAAACAACATAAATTACAGAAAACATAATGTGCTATATAGTGCAGTGATGTCTTGACAGCAGGCAAGGCCATTGGGCAGGAACCATCCCACATTCCAGCCAGGTGGACTGCAGACGGCCGAACTCCTAACCCATGATGGTCGACCAACGCAGGACCCAATGGAGGCGGTCAAGTCAACCCTCACCATCTAGCTAGCCCCCTCCCCCAGCCGGAAGAGGGGGGCAGGAAAAAAGAAAAAGGAAGAAGGCTACAGACAGGCTAAATTAACTAAATGCTTTTGAATATAAATGTGTTTTTAGTCGGGATTTAAAGATTTCTACTGAGGTGGCTGCGCGAACTTCCATAGGTAGGGCATTCCATAGTACTGGCGCGCGAATGGAAAATGCCCTTGATCCCGCAGACTTCTTTTTAGCCCGTGGGGTCGATAGCAAACCGGCATTTTGCGATCGAAGTTGTCGGGGCGGAACATAAGGTGATACTAAGTCGACGAGATAGGAAGGAGCTAAACCGTGTAGAATTTTATAAGTAATTAACAGCACCTTAAAATCACATCTCACGTGTATTGGAAGCCAATGCAGGTCAGCTAGAATCGGAGTAATATGATCGAACTTTCTCGTCCTTGTCAATAGTCTCGCTGCTGCATTCTGTACACACTGCAGGCTTTTAATGTAGGACATGGGAAGTCCAGAAAACAAAATGTTGCAATAGTCTAGGCGCGACGTAACAAATGCATGAATTAATGTTTCTGCATCGCTAGGAGAAAGAATAGGGCGAATTTTAGCTATATTGCGGAGGTGAAAGAACGCCGTTCTTGTCATGTTATTAATATGTGTTCGAAAGGAGAGAGTGGAGTCAAATATCACGCCGAGATTTTTTGCAGAACTACTTTGGGAAATAATACAGTTTTCTAGGTTCAGCGTGGTATTCTTAAGCAAGTGCTGATGATGAGCAGGGCCAATAACTAACATCTCAGTTTTATTAGGGTTGAGAAGCAGAAAATTGGAAGACATCCATTGTTTAATCTCGGCAAGGCAAGCCTCCAGTTTACTGCACTTGCACGGATCCGTTATTTCTAGGGGCAAAAAGAGTTGGGTATCATCAGCATAGCAATGAAAACTAATAGCATGTTTGCGAATAATATCGCCGAGAGGAATCATGTAGATGTTGAACAGTAAGGGACCAAGTACTGACCCCTGCGGGACACCACATGAGACGGAGAAAGACTCAGAGATCGCATCACCATAAGAAACACTATGCGTCCTTCCCAGGATGTAAGATCTGAACCAAGAAAGTGCCGATCCCGAGATACCAACACATGATCGAAGACGTTCTATAAGAATATGATGATCAATAGTGTCAAATGCGGCACTAAGATCAAGGAGTAATAGTACTGATGAGACGTTGGAATCCAAGGCTAATAGAAGATCATTCGTCACTTTTACTAGGGCTGTCTCAGTTGAGTGGTTGGCCCTAAAACCTGACTGAAGGAGTTCAAATCTATTGTTGTCTATCATAAAATCGCTAAGCTGTCGTGCTACAACTTTCTCAAGAATTTTGGCGATAAACGGAAGGTGTGACACTGGCCTATAGTTAGCGAGATCTTCAGGATCTAGGTGAGGTTTCTTAAGTAATGGTTGAATGACAGCCATCTTAAAAGTCTCAGGTACAATGCCAGAGGAGAGTGACAGGTTGATAATATTCAAGACAGATGACCCTAAGACCGGGAATAAATCTTTGACGAGTTTGCCTGGAAGCGGGTCGAGCATGCAGGACGTCGGCTTTGCTGCATTAACTAGTTGTGTAAGACACTCCAGGGATACTAAATCAAACTGGGACAGGGTAGCCAGACTTTCATGAACCTGATTGTCCGAACTAGCATCAACACTCATAGTCGAGGTGGTGATCGGCGCTGCCTTTTTTATTTCTTCCCTTATTAGCTGAATCCGCTGAGTAAAGAATTGCATGAAATCGTGTGCTGAATGGAGGGAATTATGATTAATCTGCTGCTGCTGTGTTAGCTGCGCTACAGTCTCAAATAAATACTTTGGGTTGTTTTTATTAAGACTAATCATTTTGGAAAAGTGATTGGTTTTTGCTAACCTAAGAGCCTCTTTGTATTTCAGCAAGCTATCGCACCAGGCCTGACGGAAAACCTCGAGTTTAGTTGTTCGCCATTTACGCTCAAGTTGTCTACTTAACAATTTACACATACGCGTTTCCTCCGTAAACCACGGAGTGTGCCGCTTCGGACGAGTTTTAAGTTTCAGCGGCGCAATAGAGTTAAGGGACTTTAAAAGAACCGAATTAAAATCATTCGCGAGCTTATCGACTGAGCCAGTGAAAGACGGAAAGGCAGCTGTTGCGGAAGGTAGTAATTCATAGAGTGCAGCAGTGGTTAAAGAATTGATATCACGGCTCTTAAAGCCTTGGTTGTGGACAACAAGACCACACTGAGCTAGGACTTCAAATGTTATAAGGTAATGATCAGACATAACGTTAGAACGCGGCAGAATTGTGACGTTTGAGGCAGTTAGGCCATGGGTTAGCACTAAGTCTAAGATATTACCATTCTGGTGTGTTGCTGCTTTTATTATTTGTGTAAAACCAAATGCATCGATTATTGATTGGAAAGCTACCGTAAGTGGCTCTAGTGGGGAGTTCATATGAATATTGAAATCACCCATAATTAATATATTATCTGTGTGGGTTATTAAGTCAGCCATAAGTTCAGGGAATTCATCTAAGAATCCAGAGTATGGGCCAGGAGGACGGTAAATAACTACCACACAGAATGGTGGTGAGGAGCTCGATCGCATAACGAGAGCCTCAAATGTCTTGAAAGTGGGACTCGTGCTCGTGCTAAGCCTAAAATCAGATTCTGAAATTAGGGCGACGCCCCCCCCTTTTTTACAAGGACGGGCAACATGTGAGCCCACAAAGTTTGCGGGTGAGGCCTCATTTAATGGTAGGAATTCATTTGGTTTTAGCCAGGTTTCGCAGAGACCAAGCACGTTAAGATTTAGATCTGTAATAAGATCATTTACAAGAAGGGCTTTTGAAGGGAGTGACCTAATATTTATAAAGCCGAATTTAAACTGGGACATTTTTCCCGGACTACTCTGAGTCCTCGTGTTGGTAGTACTAATACCAACAAGATGTTTATGGCTGGGGCTTGCTCTGTATTTTGAGTAATTAAAACCTCTTCGCAATGTTAGTAAAGTAGGAATTCGATTGTTGACGACTACAGCGCGCGTATTGATGCTAATATTCCGCCTAGGCACTTTGTCACTAGTCTTACTGATTAAAGAGGCAGGGCTCTTTTCCTTAATCCACACCACCTCAGCAGAAGTCTTATCAATAGGGCATTTAGCATTAGGTATTGAAACAGTGTGTGGATTGCAGTGACCTAGACTAAGTATGCTATGTGTGTTGTAACAGTCCAGCCTAGTGCCGGTTAACTCTAGCCTTAACGACTCCACACCCGTTCTAGCAGGCTCGCTACTCGCCTGCGACCCGACATGCTCTAATGTGGGAAGTCATGGAAGGCTCAAACAGTAATCTATGTTTCTAGAAAGAGTAATGGCGCCTTTCCAGTTAGGGTGAAGGCCGTCCAATCTCAGCAGGTCGGGCCGGCCCCAGAAAGAGGGCCAATTATCTACAAACTGAAAACCCTGCTCTTTACAGAAACCAGCCATCCACCGGTTAAGCGAGAATAATCTGCTAAACCTCTCATCATTGCCTCTCGCAGGCAATTTCCAAAACAGGTTTGGAAATATTGCTGTGAGATATATGCCCCATTGGAGTTTCAGTTCCAAAATCAGAATGAAGAGTGTGATGTGGCGTATTTGTCCAAATAACAAAATGGTCACAGTCCACCCAATTAATTTAGCATTTTCTGATATATTCAGTTCAAGTATGTTCTGCTTGTCAATTAAATGTGTAGTAAACAAAGAAAAATATAAAACGTGAAAGTATTTTGTTTATATTATAAACATTTTTGCAGCACTGACAGAGAGTAAAACAAAATTTTGCTATCTTATGTTGATTCCATAAAAATGCAAATCTATAAGTTTTGTACATTATATACTCTTATTTGTAGAACGCCAAGAAAACAACCTACTCTGTACAGGATACATCATCAGCACCATCATCAACACAGATAAAGTTTGTTCATCTCTTAAGCCTTAGTGTTTCCAAGAATTAAAATTGGTCATGTTTACTGACTGTAAAACGTTTCTCCTGAAGCCCAATGTGACACATCTGCATATTGACATATCTTGAATTGTTCACCTGTTACAGTGATGAAGTATACAAAGTAGACACAGGTTACATATTTTCAGGATGGTAAATATGAACAAATGTATCCCCTGGGGGGAGGGGCTGAACAAACAAACATAAAATTGAATTTTTCCGTCATTCATAACTGCATATTAAATTAAAAAGAAGCAATCATTTTTGACAGGCCTGCTCTTCAATAAATCCTCACAATTGCCTCGCTTATTACTACACGTCCAGCCAATCTCCATCCCGACAGAATGGGAGATGTTGGTCTGGTTCTTCAGGAGCAAATTGGACTTTGATTATAGGTCAGAAGTGTTCATAAAATAAATCATAAAAAGAAATTCATGTTTGTGTGTGTGTGTGTGTGTGTGTGTGTGTTCCAGTAGGTTTTTGAGTTTTCTACCGATATGGTGAGGACATTTTGAAAAAGTGACGTCTTTTGAACCTGTCCTCATTAATTCTGACCTCTTCATGAGGGCCAAAATTTGCATTGGGTTAGGCTTGAGGTTATGTATGTGTGTGTGTGTGTATTTAAACCACAAAGTGCCCTCTTTAAAAGTGTTTCGTAGCGATGAAAATCTCACTTAACTGAAATCCAATGTTGCTTTGATAAAAATTGAATAAAGACATGGCTACTGTGATCCTGGATAGCAAAAATGAAACTACATTTCCAAATGCAGATATTTATCCTTTTTTTTTTTTTTTTTGCCAAGTGGCCCCTTTTTACTAATAATATGTAGTTTCCAACCATTTTTGCATGGAAGATTTCCGGTCAGCCACTGTGCAGCTGGCAAACCGCACACAGGCAATATGTTGAAATACATTGTAGTTCAGAACGTAAACATATTTTTTTTTTGTATATATTTATTTTGATTTTTTTTTAAAGATAGAATAACTGAAGTGCGGAAGCTACTTTTCAGTAGATCAGTTACAACACTTTTTACTTGATCAGGAGATTCATATCTGAATATTCCACCGTAAACGGAAACACAGAATGCATGTGCAGAGGAAAACCTAAGCTTTTCATTGACTTATTTATGTGTTTAAACATTGGAGAACAAACAGGAAATTATCACATTTAGTTTTTAACAAATATCAACTGCCAAGGGAGCAGCATGCAGGAGCAATGTGGGTGTTACGAAAAAGTGTGCTGAAGCAGCCTTCGCTCAGGACATGCATTTAAAGGCTGCATGGACTTAGACACTATATGTAAGGGGTGTCAAACTCATTTTTACTATGGGCCACATTGTAGTTCTAGTTTCTGTCAGAGGGCCGGTATAACTGTGAAGTCAAACCTTTTTTAATGCTTTCGTAAAACACGCACCAAGTTTTGAAATCAGAGGCTGGCAAAAACTGATTGTGAATTAAAAAATGCTTGAATTTTCTCCACAGATTTTTAAAAGTTAAAGACAACTTGCAAATTTGCTATTTTAGCCAGAAACTTGAAGTGAAATCAGCATTTCGCGGGCCACAAAAAATGATATGGAGGGCCGGATCTGGCCCCCGGGCCTTGAGTTTGACACCTGTGCTATATGTTATCTGGTCACGCTGGATATTACATCATGTGGCCGAAAAAAGAAAAAAAAAACAAAAAACATCCTTTGAAGAACCGAGTCTTGTGATTTTAAACACATAGCTATAGAAATATCATGAAAGGCTTTCTCTGCAGATAACGGAGAAAAATTTCTCCATTTAAGCAGGACTAGGTTTTGATCTAATAACTTGACTTTTAATGTAATTTGACTCATGATGAAGATATGTGTGAAAAAAAAAAAAAAGTATGTGCATGGGGGCTGATGGTTAAGAGGTTTGTCCAAATAAATGCAGTATTCATTCGCAGCAGTAGCCACGCTGGGAACAAAACTCCTAAGTCTTGTACATCTGGTATTTTTGTTGCATGCTCAAACATAACGTTGCAACTCTTTTTTTTTTTTTTTTTTACCTTTTCCATGTTCTCCATGTCAGGTCACACTGAAAACGTCTCGCTCTGTGGTTTGTTTGTTGACAGCGGGAGGGCCACCGTTCTGCCTGTTTGGATTGGAGGTTGAAACTTACTCTAAGCTTTCGGACTCCAACCGCAGTTTTGTCTTAGGCCAAGACTCACATTTATCTTTGCTCCTCTCAACATAGCCCCAATGCAGATTAAATATGATAGAATCAAGCGAGGTTCCCGCTTTCACGTTTGCCTCAGATGTAACCAATTGACACATTTGTCAGGGTCAAAAGTCAGGCGGATAAACATTTCACAAGCACAAACGCCAACAATGTAATCATAAAAAATAGAATTGGCTCTACTGGTTGAAAACCACATGCCTCATGGCCAGCTCTCCTTGCCACGGTCCAAGCTGTGGCCCCATCCTCCGCCCAGGCAGCTTTTATTTACACGTCGTAAAGCTCCCCGATCAATTGACTTCAAAAATACTTTTTTTGTCGCCATGCTGGGTGGCTTTGGAGATCTATAATGAAGTTTGGGCAGCAAAAGATGAAACAAATTACTGGTGCCCAACAAACCGATTTGTCCAACTTGACGATGCAACGGATCTGTCACCGGCTCTGTTATTAAGGGAAAAAAAAAAAAAATCGTCAACTTGGGGGCGAGGGGAGGTTACCTCGACATTTCACCGGCCCAATGGTCCGCTGACTGCCTTCCACACTGTATGCAGCGCCTATCTTGGAGGGGCATAAATCAAGATAATTCTCTGCGTGCCTTGAACTTTAACCCCACTACAATTCATACGAACATGAAGAGAAGCAGGGGTGTGTGATGTGAAAATGAAGCAATGGGGGTGGGTGCACAAAAATTGGAAAAGAGGAAAAGGGAGAGGTCACAGAAGCACCGCGTTTGGGTGTTTGCACTTGAGCTTGTAAGCGTCTACCCCAATTAGTCACCGACGTCCAGATTAAGGCAGCAGTCCAATCTAAATGCTACGTCTTTACAAGACATTAATCTTCGACTCAGACCATTTTCATTAAAGTCAAACCTTACTTGGGAGCCACCATCTGCACGATACCAAATTGCGAAAAATGAACAACCTACTCACTTCAGTCTTACAATGACCTCTGATTTACAACCCATTTATCTCCCACCCCCCCCTGCGATACCTATTTCCCCAGCTCCTACAATTTGTTATGATGCATAATTAGCTTTAAATCTCTTTGCTGGCATTTGATGCAGACCATCTCTTAGAGCAAAAATGGAAAAAAAACGAAAAAAAAAACGTTTTTTTCGGCATATCGGAGTTCATATTGGAGGTTTGTCAAACTTGAAAATATTTTTGTGTTCCCCAATAAAATATGTATAGTTCATATTTTTTTTCCCCAGTGCATTTCAATAAGCGCCAATTATATGTAGATTTTCATTACTTGTTGGCTGGCCATGCACAACAATTAATTGTGCCGAATGACTACCGCTTGCAGATAGTGGAGGTTCACTGCATGATTTTAAATTGTAATCTCACACTCGCCCCTAGATGGCAGGCATGAGCGGGTCTTATACAGCCCTATACTTAGATATTGTAGTTTCTTCATTGGGAAGTGGGGCTTTCTCATTTCCTGTGGATGACTTGAGTGAACTGTGGGCAAAAATAGTGCACGCTTTGTTATATGATCATCACAGGTCATCCATCACTTCTTGCAGACAAAGACACTTTTGTGAACAAAGTTTGGATGAGTTGCATATTTTTTCACCCTCTAGACATGCACTACACTTGCATTTGTGCACGTTATTAGAATTAGCATATGCGGTCATGAGTCAAGTGTGTGTCCTTCTCCTTAAGGAGCAGAGAGCAACTTTTCTTCTCATAGAAAAAAAAAAAAAAAAAAAAAAAACATTGTGAAATTCTCAACAGTGCCACAACGGACCCATGTTTCATGCTGATCCTTCAAGACCTGTTTAAATCAATACTACACAGGAATTCTACACTGATCCATGACCTCCTGCAACATTCAGCCACACTGAATAATGACTTAAATGCTGTTAAAACATGCATGGGTTCAGCCCGCCTCCGATTTTGACCCCTCTGGGTGAAGAGACCAACTCACCCCAGCCGACATGATTGTGCACCACTTCTCTGTTATGTGGGGAACCGTTTGAAGCGCTCAACCACTTGGACACCACCACAGAACAAGGCAGATCGATCCAAAATTGCACGGAAGCTAAAGAGGTTTGTTTTAGGAGAATCAGATTGCTTGTTCCATGTTGCACTTTCAACCCTCGTGCTCAAGAACAAATATGATCTCATATTAATCGCTTAGTTACGAAATGACTATTGAACAAGTAGATGAGTTGAAATGAATACTCAGTAGCTAGACTTGCTCGCTATTAGTAAGTGTCGAACAAAGGGATTGTTTTGAGTTTTCTTGGATGCCAAGCGTAAAATCATTTAAATTGCTACTCAGTTTCATGATGATATTTTATGAAGACACAAACTGAATGAATTTATAAAAGTCTTTTGATGTAAAGGGAAACCGCAAGCACTCATGCCAATACAGTACCTGTACTTTCTTATTTGCCGGTCCGAGTTTGGTGAAAGATGTAAGGGTTTAAAATGAAATTTATCTCAACAGAACGTTCAGCAATGATTTTTGCTTTCTCATTCAACACCATCTCTTTTCAATGTGCATCTTAGCACATGACCCTTCCGAGTCCTTATATGGGCAACAGGACAGTGTTGACCTATGCTATTTAGCATCTGTTGTCTTGCGTTTGCGATGCGAGAGGACTCGGAATGGAAATACAGAATAAAAATGTTTTGGTGCATTCAGTTTAGACTTTTTGACATATTGCTGAGTGTGGTTCAATGTCAGAAAAAGAAGCCAACGCAATGACTCATTTAATTTATGCAAAGAATGCCTTTGCGTTGTGTTTCGCTCCTGCTTCTATCCACACAAGTAATTATGCTGTGCATGTCTCCACTTTAACTCCCCCAGACAGCAGTCTCATAAAGCAAGCAGGCAGTCCCGGCGTGATCTCTGTCTCCTACTGATGATGTCATCCCCCTCGACCAAGCTGACCTTGAATGCACCCCTGGCAATTACATCATACATGCAAGCCCTGAATTTTTCCTTGGAGCAGAGAACTGCCATCCCCGCACCAAATGCGCAGTGCGGGAGAAGGGTTGCTCTGGGTTAAGTTCACATTCGGATGAAGCACTTTTCTGTAAAACTTTGGACTCGAACGTATTTTAATATGATATGCTGACTTTTAGGGTTTGACCATTCTGAGAGGTACTGTTGCGAACATGGGTCCAATTAGGTTTGTTCCTGTCAATGTCTGCTCTAAGGTCCTTTTTGGTGGGTTTCATTTTTTGTTATTAAGGTCTGTCAGGAAATAGACATTGGCTCCACTGATGGACAAATGTGATGTGATGATGGCAATGAATAAAGGGAAAGCCCTTTGTTTTTTCCTTCCAACAGGCCATGATAAATGAATAGTTTTGTAAACTTAGTTTTGTAGCTTTGTTTCTATTTAAGTATCAAAACGAGTGAAATATCACTGTTTGCGTCTTTCCTGTTTCTGTTAGTGGAGAAGGAAGGCAATTTTATTTGGGGTTTTGCTACTTGGTATGAATGGTAAAACAAAATAGCTACTGGACACATCTTTCTTTTTAACATAGGTGCTAATAGTGTAGTACAGCCTTTGAAGTAAACTTGAATATCTACAATCAGCTTTGAGCAGGGCGCCATCACAATACACAGGAAGATTTACTCAAGTCATGTCTGCAGTGAAGGTGTTTGTACTGTACATTGGACTGATTTAGTGAGGAACCTATTGTGCTACTTCCAAAGGCCTTGCAACCAAAACATCATATTTTCCTCCTACTGTATTCCATTCGGGTATAGGGAACTCCACTTCATCAAAAAGCCACATCATCCCTGTTTTCCATGGCTTCCTCTCCCATCACACCTGATTTGATTGATCAGCTCACCAGCAACCTCTGCGCAAGCCTGATAATGCCCCTGATCAGTTGAAACAGGTGTGCTGAAAGTGAGCGATCGAAAAAAGGCACGATATAGCTCTAGAGGAACTGACGTTCCCTACACCTGCTACGGATAGTGTTCGCTGACATCACAGGATGACATGATCTTGTATCCAGCTAGCGTGAACAATCTCAGCGTTTGCTCCCTTTCGAGTTGACAATGTTATTACGGAAAAAGTTTTGCTCATCTTTCTCTAGCAATATTTCTGTAGCAAAGGCAAGGATGGATTAGAAATAACAGTCTTTGATGTGGTGCACGTTGAAACTAATCACTCAATTCCTTTATTCGTTCACGTTTTCAATGTCTAACAAGAGGTATTGTAATAATCAACATTCTCCCGATGCACCATTGAATTTCACGTGTGTACTATTGTTAAGCAGTTAGTGGAAAAAAAATGACCGAAAGTAAGGCTGTAGAAAAAACACATACACTCTGCTCAGCTTGAACATTTGCTCACTGACCCACAAATGTTTGTTCGACCCATGAAATGGTCACCGGGTCAAATGGCGTGCTTCCATGACATCATGCCAATACTACTATTCTACCTTCTACTTTCATGATTCACATCACAGAAGAGGGAGAAACATGGCGAAGAGGAGGCGGCAAAAAGGATACACCAAAGTACAGTGATGGAGAGATGGTCACCACTTGTCAAGGTCACACAAATGAAAGCCTCAAAAATCATACACATTCCCACCCCCTCCAAAAAAAAACAACTGACATCACCGGCTCGCAAAATGAATGTAATTACATGATAAAATGAGAAATAAGAAGCAAGGCACAAATTGTGATGTCATACAAAGGTGACGCGCCCATAAAAGCACGTTTATCCTAACTGCTGACCAGGGAATCTAATCACGGCGTATCGATTAAAGGATATGAAAAGAACCAATTTTAAAAACACCTCTGATTATTTCGGCATGACCTGCAGCTCAGGCAAGTTTGTTGGATGTGATCCTGACAACGAAACAGTAATTCCGCAAGGTTACACTATGCTATATTGTCATTGGCAAGTGCTCATTCTAAGAGTATGTTTACCAAAGTGGTCACGTATCTTGTGGCTGTCAAAAAATCTATATTCCAGGTTTTCTGAATCAATTTGAAAGAGCAAGCAGACCAGAGTGACCCAGCTGGATTGAAGCACTGCTGCAGAGTAAAGTTAAAAAAAACATTAAAAAAAACCTCTTACATTTCAGCCTTTCATAAGATCTGATATTCCTGTGCAAAGTTGGTTTCACTTGCCATAGCACCATTTTCACAGTTCCCATGAATATTAAAAAAAAAAAAAAGGTCTTCGTAGCTTCACAGGTGCATGAGAGAACGAAACAGAAAGAGACAAGAAAGAGGGAACAAAATGGCAAACATGCTTTAATGGTTTTATGCAAATGACGGTGGTGGCGTAATCCTCAGGCTAAGTATTCCACCAGAGATGTGAACCTCATAGCTGTGTACAACAGGGATCCAGAGCACTTATTTCCTCTCTGCCTATAAACGCAAATCTCTGATAGCTATACATCCCTGTCCACCGAGTATGAATGAAGTTCCTCTACCGCACCAACCGCCCCGCCACCACCTGCAATTAAAATCCGCTTTAAGCCTTTATGACTCAGAACCTTCCTGCCCTTGAACTGACAGCAGCCACATATTCAGAGTTTGTGAGTAAACACACTAATGTTATGTGCTTATGTACTGCATTATTTTTACAGGGGGAGCTTTGTGTGCTTAAAAGGACCGACACAAGGAACGTCCTATAAGCCCCTTCATCAAACAACAAAATCCCGATTTGGCCTCCCATGTGTTAACGCATTGGGCGGGCTCGCTACCTACAAAGGGTGAACGGATGGCTCACAGGGATGGCGTACAAAGAAATAGAGTAAATAGATAGAAGTACCAATAAAACAATGATGGCAACGAGAGGTTTCGTGTGTTTTATTCAGAATGTTTTCAAATTAACACAACTAAATATATCTCAAGTTGCACACTCTGCATTCAGAGGCAATGGTGCACGACCTGATTCTGAGCCCATACCTGTCAACCGGTACGTTTTTGCCATACTGTGTATGTTTTTTATGCATTTTAAGAAGTATACGGCGTACAAGAAAATTTGTATGGGAAAACGCAATTGTTCCAATTGTGGTACCATCCAGTCAGCATCAAGAAACGGTAAATCAAGCAATTCTGCCGTGTGCTAACCTCCTCCTTTTAATGCTTCTCTGCGCATGCATGGGCCAGTTAGGTTTTTCCCACTGCATCATTCCGATCACATGTTGACAAAACAAAAGCACATTAAAACATAGTCTTTAAAATAACGGCACGTTTTGGAATACAATCATCAAGTTGCAATGTTTGAACCTGAATCAAGATGCCGTTAGGTAAAAAAGAATGGGAGCAAATGTCAGGACAATATGAGGGATCGATACAATCAAAGGAAGGTGTAGAATACATTTTGTTGTTTGCAAACGAGATGTGAAAGTGGCTGCCTCCGACCTTTAATTGCAATAAGCGAGTTAAAAACTGTCTGACATAAATTTTGACTTTAATTCATGCCGTTTTATTATATTAATAAATATACAGTGTATGATTTTTTAGATGTTTTTTAAGGAAGAGCATGGTGTTTTGTAAGGTCATGGAGGCTTGGAGTTTCACAGGTATGGTCCAACCTCAAAGCACAGGGTCACGACCACTGTTTGACCCGGTCAAATAGCAACATCAAAAGCCTCGGTGAATGAGCATTTTACAATGAAACAAATCAAATGCAGTGATCCCTCGCTCTATCACGGTTCATCTTTCACGGCTTCAATTTTTTTTTACAGCGCATTGTGCTCCGAATCCTGATTGGCTCAGGGGCTTTACTATTGTCCAGAAATACAATATTGACGCTGTTCTTTATTGGTTTTTCACTTCAAGAGGATCCAAAAGCTTGCTTTCGTCTCTCCTGTGTCTGTCCTCGGATTCAGGACGAAGAGGCATAGCTGGGACAGTGAAATCGCGAGTCACAATGTTTCCAACTTTGTATTACTATATTGAAATGATAGTTTTAAACAAATTTGGGGCTTAAAAACAGGTTTTGACTTTTGGTTTTATTCTATAGTTCAGTATTGCATTGTAAAATAATAAAAAAAATAAAGCTGGCTACTTCACGAGTTTTTAACTTTGCTCGTGTTATTTTTGGAACCTAACCCCCGTGATAAACGAGGGATCACTGTACTGTCTTTCTTGCAAGGTATGGTCAATTAAGAAAGAATAATCAGGCAAAATACAAAGCAAGAGAAGACAATCAAGCTATGCTCCAAACCTATTGATTTTAGTGACTCTACTAAGAAGCATGTGGAAACAAATGGATGGAAAAGGAATATCAGACATTATTAGACATTTGCTCAAACATATCCTGAATCCACACTCTTGAATACAGTAAATCTAATAGAAATCACAAACGATTGCCCCCAAAAAGACTCTACCGATTCAATTTAAATGTATGTAAGGCCTCCTAATGAAAATCGATCAGAAATTTAGATGTCTAATCAGTTTAATCCAGTTAATCAATACCTGCTGATTAGGACGGTGGCAGATGAAAAAAAATAAATCACAGCAATTTTACTGCAGGAATTGAGCAAAAAAACCACCACTAGTTAAGGTTTGAAACTAGTGGCGTATGCACTCAAACACGGAGTATGTCTAAAGATCAATTAGATGGATCAAACGTTATTAGGAAGTTTTTCATAAAGCCTGACGACGGTGAGTGGACCAAAGCAGAGGGAAGCGCTCTAGGGTGAAGAATTTACAGAGCAGTTTATGGGATACATTTATCACAGTCACATGTCATAACTCTTTCACTCCGGAGCTAAATCAATTGACTTTCACTCGTGCAGGTTGACACACCAGGAAAGTCAGCCTTGTGCGACCTCAGATGATCAAAAAAAGCATCAACTTGGGGGTCAAAAAAATTGTTTAACTATGACCACACAAACTGTCTTTTATTTAATTATCTTATTCGGAACACTTTTTTGAGTAAAGACAATGTTTATATGCGGTCAATAACTCTTTCAATGCATTTGCATTGTGTAAGGTTGTGTAAACAAGCAAAAGCCTGCTCATATTCAGCTTATTAAAAACCCATATCCACCTTATTCATACCTCCCATGAGCCGAGTGAATTGTGCCCGTGACCTTCGGTAAGAAATAACTAGTGTATTGTTTACACGGTGCAGGTCCACATTCTGTAGCAATTACATACTTAAACAATGTGAGAACGCCAGTTGTTGCCGCTGAAAAGACAAAGCATTCCAATCTCAGTTCCTACTCAAGTGGACTGTAGGAGAGGATTACAAAAAAAAAGAAAACAAAAAAAGGAGAATAGCAACATGGCTAATTTCTGATGCTTCAGATGCGAGGCAATGAGCAATCTCAAAAGCACTAGAAGAATTTTATCTCCAGAGTAAGAAAGTTGGTTGCAAATTTTTCAGAGGTTGAACACAGTCTTATTTATTTTAAAATAAATTTAGCACCCAGCCAAAGGCACCACAGTAAGTATTCGCTTGTAAGGAATCATATTTATATTTCCTCATGTGGGAAACAAAGGTACATGTCCAGTGTGATCGTGCGAGTATGTTAACGAAATAACGTAAAAACTCAAGCACTCGAATGCAAAAATATACTGTCCAAATCTGTTTGTGGCAATGTAAATTCCTTCTTTTCATAAGCCATGTTACTTGGTATGATTCAAACTTTTGAACAGGTGTCGTGTGACACTTGTGTGCTACACATTTCAAAGTGTGTAAAAGAACCTCAAAGGAATTATTATGCCATTAGAGCAAGTGCGGGAGAATAAAAAATGACCAACATTGACAGTAAAGAATAACAACTGGAGGAATGTAAAACAGAGAGGTCAGGAACAACAGGAAACAAGGTAGGAAATGAGAAGTGGGTGCAGAAGCGTCACATGAAAGCTTACTCTTTTGTGGCTAATTAACCAAACAATTTGACCTTTCTGGATCACAAAGCGGGGCTCCATCTCCTCTCATCTGGTTGAGTCACAAATCTCTGTCATTCTTTAAGTCCGCTTGACACAAAGCTGCGGCTGGCCCTCACAGGCACACAGTTAAAAGATCGAAGATCAATTTGTTTTGATGACTGATGAGCATCCTTGTATTTTACCATCCACATGTATCCAATTGGAAAGACCATTCTAATGAATCAACCAATCCGGAATTAAAGTAGACACCCTAGCTTCCCGTCATCAGCGTTTGGAAAATTCTGCTTTCAACTGGAACTGCTTCAGGAAAAGCTGTTTGTTTTGGAGCGTGGCGCTAAACCCAGGCTGGCGTCAACCATGTCACAAAACTTTGAGTTGAACGGAAAAAGAGACTGATTCATCATTGGAAACCATGGATCTCCCAAATACTGTAGTCACTTCCTGCTTTCACTTTGTCTTTCGTCAGTATGATGGCTACGTACAGAAATACTTATACCATATTATCAAAATGACTTCATCCCTCTACACTGCATTTACTTAAAGCTCAAACTGTTCAAGGACAAAGGCCTTCATTGGAATACGCATCTCAAATACCCAGAAACAACAGACCATTTTAAACTGATGCCAGTGGCACAAACTGGCATGGAAAAACACACGAGGGAGCCTGCGAGATGAAGCCCATTGGACTTCATAAACTTGTCTCCTTTTCATTTTATTTCCCAGGATAAACTCAATTATTCTCTGCACTGGCCTGGGTCACTTGCCAAATGAAGCCGCCCGAAAAAGTGCAACCATGCACCGGATGAAATATGGATGAGGCTGAGGCTGTGTCGGCACTGCAGGTGTGTCAAGTGTGATCTAATATCAAGAAGGGGACACGCGCACAAAGATGAATATTACTGACGAAGGCGCACATGAAAAGAGTGACTTTTGACCTCTCGTCGTATTTGGCCAGCCAAACCTGCTGATCAAAACCATCCAAATGATAATATCATCAGCTGAGCTGATTCAGAGAAGACAAACGCACATCGATAGCACAGCAATCTGTCACTCTTGGGCGTGTGTTTTAGAAAATAAGGCTCCTGGTGCCAGACCTTGTATGTGCCACATACTTGAGGTTAGAGTCCAAAAATGCATGCTAAGTTTAAAAATGTTTAAAATGCTTTATTATGTGCACATACGGCCAACCACCCAGTTGCCTTAAACCCCAAATGGTTACCGAAACAGAGCAGCAATCCGAGACAAAAGAGAGTAACTAAACTGACTGAAATCCGGGTTCATGCCTTTGATGATGTTTAGGCTTTCAAAGAAGGCCCTAAAGCCACACCACTGTTAACATTTATATTCCAATTTGTGTGAAAGGGTTTGTTTTCTGTGCATGACAGCTAACTTACTGAATCAGCAGAGCATATACCACAGCCAGTGTTAAGATGCTATGAATAAAATTAACACTCACACACTACTATCTTGTCTTTAGTATAAAATACACCACCATTAAGATTAAGTCAAACTCAAATCAACAATACATTTTGCTGGAAATGTGAAGACCATTGCAATTTCACTTAACTTGCTTCTCAGTGCAAACACTATGCAAATTCAATCACAGTGTTAAGTATGAAAATGTTTATTTTCTATTCTATTATTCTATTTCTATTATATCTAAATAATATACAGTTTCCACTATTACTGTATCTTTTTATTGATTTAGTGCATTTAAGGCAATCATTTTAAATGAACTATGCTTCTACTCTCTCTTTTTTTACACAACCTTACATGTTTGGTAGTAGTTTTGTCATGTCTGGTGAAAAGCATAGCAGTGTGTGTGTGTGTGTCCCCTGAGAACTACACCACCTGCCTCCTGAATCACTTGAGCATATCTCCCCTCTTAGCTCTTTCAGCTCCCCCCCCCCTTCTTTCACACAGTGGCAATAAGGAAAAGTTGCACTTGTAACCGTGCAACACAATGACTGTGTTGTGGGCGGTTGGCTTCTGGGATCACAAGGATGAGCGCACAGGTGGTTGTGTGCATAAAATTCTACTTCCCACTCGACCGGACCTTTTCTGGCTGCAAACCATGTGCCAAACCTCACGAGGCACCCTGAACAACACCGCTGTCAATCAGTCTTGCGTAATAACAGACCATATCTTTATATAGTGGTTTTTAACGTAATTCGAGGACACTTTACAAAATTAGGTGAAAAACAGGGCAAATATTGCACATAAACAAAGAGCTAAGCGAGGTCAAAAGAAACTTGACACTTTGCCTAATGAAAGCAAACACCACCGAGTCCATATTAAGACAAGGTAGTTGAGCTTAAATCAATTTCCATCAAATAGGGGGAAATAGAACGCACTTTTTACACTGAGCGCTCACTTGTGTGACATATTGAGGATGTGTTAATTTTGCCCCGGAAGCCTCCTTATCGTCCTTCTACTCGGCCATTCAGTCATAGTCCTGTTTTAATTAGCCATTAGCCAACACACTCCCATGTCAGAGATATGAGATGGGGAATCGGGGGGGGGGGATTTGTGTGTGTGTGTGAGGGAGTGAGTATGTGCAGACAGCTCCATTCTCCCACTGTGGCGGCAGAACAATTGGCAGGGACACGCTGTTCAGCGGGGCCTCCACCTCATTGCCGGCCCACTGCTCACTTGTGAGCTGTATCATTGTAGTGCGAGACAATGGCTGCCAGGGGCCCCACCCGACATGATACCTCCTTTCTTGCACACCAGACGCAGACACACACCCGTCCGGCGATAACTCCCCTCCTACTCTTCATCCGTTTTAGCTTAGCAGTAAGGTGGCATCTGATTGGTTATAGCCTTGATGCCCGGTTCTGGTTGCAGTCTGTGGTGAGTGAGCCAGAGAGTGGAGGATTAAGCCTAATTAGCATGAACAATAAAAACAAACACACATCGGGGAGAGAGGTCAATGAAGCGATCCCTGCAGTCTCTCTTAATTAGCATTGTTTAGCAAGCGGCACACATTTCACACTGTCACGTGTATTTTGCAGCAACACACATTCATGTGTTTAGGGGTGTGGAAATAAAACAGGTATTATGTGCACAACAAAATCAAGGTTTAAGGCTTGCCTTTGCAGAACTGCCAATCTACGTTCACACCCGGCATTACATCCTCAAAAAGTTGAAATAACTGAAAACATGTTTTACCAAGGGTTAGAGTTAGTTATTTTCTAGTTTATGCCCATCCCTACAGGAAACAATGCAAAAATGAACAATGGTGTGTAGCAAAGCGCACGTCTGAACATAGTTTGTCAGTATTTTACCACTTTATCGGCTTCTTTGGGATATCAAATACCATCGGTTTTGCCACTTTTCGTGTTTATACACACTTCCTTATAGAACAAAGGAAGATTAATATTTAGTAGCATGTTTTTAAGGTTGTATCTCTGCTGGTAAAGCAGCCGGCAACTTGATAGTCCATTTAAATGAGTCTTAAATGAGTCAGGCTTTTTAGAACATATTTTGAACTCATTCAACACTTTTGGAACTCACTCACCAAATTAAACTTACATTTAAACATATAGTCCCTCTTCATTGTGTAGATTTAGACTGTTCTAAGAGAAGATGCGACAAATTCATCAGTAATAGATAACATAGACTTGATTAGCTCAACCTACAGTGAGCCAGACGTGTGATATTTTAAAAACTTGTAATTTTTTTATTTTTCTATTATTTTTTTCTGATTGTTTTTGTTTTTTAATATAAATTTGGTTTCAGGACAAAGTAAGTCTACTCAAAACCTATGTTTCAGTATTTTGTATGTGGATTATTTAAAATTTGATAGGTTTGACAAAAAATGCCCTCCAATTATAGAATGACTCTATTGTATTTTTTTTTTTTAATGATTCATATATTTTTTGGACTGCATATTCCAAAAAAAAAACAAAGATAAAAACATTCAAATCTAACTCCTTTGTATTTTGCTCACACTCTTTTGGCAACCTCAATTTAATCATTTGAAGAAAGATTATATCTATATTGTGGCCACAATTTCATTTATTTCCCCTCCATATCATCTCCAATGAAGTGTTTTGCTCGTAAGATCCTTCCCTTGTAAAATTGCAGTTGCCTTACTTGTGAAACGACAAAACAGTCCTTTGGTGAGCTTGTAATATTGATTGCACATAGCACCTGTAAATTTTAGTGGCCAAATGATTGATGATGGGATATTTAAATCTCTTTATATTGCAGAAAAATGTAATTTGCCTCGGAGTGCCTGTCTGTACAGTAGGCCGCTGAAGCCTTGCCCCTAGGGAGACCATCTCCACAGTGGGATTTAGTGAAAGTGGGCCAAGTCAAAGTGATTAAGGATCTGCAAATCAATAATGCTTTAAAATCAGCTTTACTCACACAAGTCAGCAGACAGGTGAGCCAGTACGAAAAATGAACTCTGAACTGAGTCGGCCATTTGCAGCCTCATGTCCCCAAAGTAAAAAATATACAACATATACAAATACATCATGTAAACACTCCCAGTACAGGCACTTGAGTTCAACCAGTTGACAATATTCAATGTGTTGATCATGATCATGACTTTGTCAATTTTGTCTCAATAACGGGTGTGCATGGTGCAGAGTGGAGGCAAAAAGCTGAGGTTCCGAGCGCCTGGAAAATGGGAGGCAAGGCCACAAATGATTTGTTTTCAAAAAGAGATGTGCAAACAAGATGTCAAAGCAGTTAATTCATTCGTTCACTGAAATGAAAGCAAGAAAATGAAAAGAAAGAAAAAGAAAGAACACACGAAAGACAGTTTCAATGTATTCACCACAAGCCTGTAAAATTCATCTTTGCCGTCACAGAGTCATCAATGGTTGCGATTGAGTTAATATCACGTTAAAGGATACCAAGCTGACCCCATCTGTAGGTGTGTAGCAATACGCTCAATCTTATGTACTGTACAGTGAACCGACGCTTATTTGATATTCCATAATGCACAAGTTCTGGAATTTGCTGATATGCTGAAAATCTCACATACAGTATGTATGTATGTATTTATGCATTTATGTTGCTTGTGTGTGTTTATGTTTACATACTTTGATTTTGTGCCTTGACTAATGAGGAGGAGTAGCAAATGTGCATGAAGCAGAGCGCCAGCAAATATGATTTCAGTGAACACAAACTAAGGCTAGATTCACACTGTAGGGCCCAATTCCAATTTTTTTGTGAGGTCTGATTTTTTTTTTTTTGTGAGGTAAGGTTGTTTACATTTCTAAATAAATACAACCTGTATGTGACCTGTGTTTGAACGGTAAACAACCTTCCTTTTTAAAAACATGCAAGCGTGGTTCACTGAAGAATCTTAACAGGTCTCTGGCACGGATGTGAAAGTTAATGGTTGTTTAGCTACATGTGCGCTGGAATTGGTAGGAGAACGGTTATAGAGTGTTTGCTAGGTCCTGAGTTGGCTTCAGTTCACCTGCGACCCTAAAAAGGGCAAGCGTGACAGAAAATGAATGGAGATTAGGACACAAGCCAACACCCGACTCTCATACACTGGTGGTACCTCCTCCTGGTGGAAATTCATCACTGTTATAACAACCCTCTGATCCTCTCCAAAATTGTAATGGTGGGTTAGGGCACAAGTAAGCACCCACTTGTGCCACCATTATAAGCACATTGAATGTCTAAATGAATGTCTTTTGAAAGAGCTGAACATTATTTTCTATAAGTAGAATTTTTGTCAGGTAGTTGCTTTAGAGGGAGGGAATGGTGTGGAGTTATGCTATGTCCGTATCTATGTATTTATGTGCTGTATGTACTGTATGTGTGTATATGTTATGATGTGTTATGTATTGCAATGAAATGTAACGTATGTGTGTTCAAGTTAACCATTTCCGAGTTCCACTGAACAAGCATTCAGTCTTTGACATACAATATAGTGAGGCAAACATAGCCAAAAAAACAAACAAACAAACATAGTGGGGTTTAAAGGAGGTCTCACCACCATCAGTTACACCATGAATCCTGGGTCTCAGAAAAAGATGTAGTTTGTATGTGTCCGTGAAGTGATGAAACTGTAAAAGAGTGTGTGCATGCATGCGCATGTTTGCGTGTCAGGTGTACAACTTCAATATGTTTACTGCTCTGATTGGAATTACACAATCAATTACAGGCCCCTGCTGCGGCCCAAATGAGCCAGCTCAAAAGACAGGGGAATTGGTTAAATGTTATTGTTGGGAGGCCATTATCCACCAATTGAGGTGTTTAACACAACAAAATGACATTCATTAAAACAGCTCAACGGGAGGGTCCCGTGGGCCTGGCCGCAGCTGACCCTCATTCACCGACAGGCCTTGTGGACCCTCGTCCACAGTGGGGAGGGGTGATGATGTCAGAGGCACAAAACGCTCCTTTTTGTGTCCTCGAGTGGCCTTTGCTCTTGCTTTGCACGTTTGCAGGCGATAAAGAAAATACCTTCCTATCTACCATTTCTTGTGAGCTTCTGCAGTGAGGAAATCATAATTACATCAATGTGTGAATGGGAAAGGAGATGGATGCACACGTAATGCTGCAGTAATGAGGCAACGCCACAATCAGCACACATTTAGTCGTTTCATATATACTGTGAAAAAATGTACATCCAGACAGTGGCGGTGATATCATCTATTAGCGCAGACACTGCTATCAAAAGTGAAAAGCGTCTCGCAAAAGCAGCTGTGTGGTTATTTTTGACGCAGGATCCCTGGGAGAGATTATTTTTACAAACTACCGCCAACGCTTCCTTTGTCTTGTTCTGTTCAGAGTTCCACATAGAAATGGCAGGTCAGTGTGGGAGAGGCAGACAGCCTTGTTATTTCTGCACATCCTCTAGGAAAACAAACACCGTCTCATGTCAGGGACTCACAATAAGAATGTTACCAGCTAGTCACGGCGGGCGCAGACGGTTTCTACCGCACCCGGGAAAATTAAGGAGGTAATGAGACTCAAAAATACTCTTCAGGAATGTTTGAGAAAGGAGAACTGATTCCCTATTTGCATGAATTATTACTGGTAGGTGGACCAGCCAGGTGTCCCATTTCATGAATTCTCCTCTCTGAAGCGTGCAAACCAGCTGGGAGGCGACACTCCATGTAACGAAGATGCTGAAGCCAGTTTTTGGCTTTGCGACACCGGCAACTGTTTTGACTTCAAGGCTCCTTCTTTTCTCTTTTCACAATCGATGTAACCCATACCCTAAGAGTTCTGCCCCCCATTCTCCCCAGGGAGAAACATTAAGCTCCTTGGCTCATAAATGTTTCAAATTTATGTTGACAAACATGACATGAGCAATGCTAACGTGTATCACTTTGCATCAGGATGTAATGCTAACGGTAAATGCTAGGCGCACCTATCTGACGAGTGAAGCAGACTGTTGGCTGGTCTAAGAAAAAAGCAGGCCCCGAACTGTCACACAACTCATCAAGATTCTAGGAGGAATGTTTGATAAATCACTGTTGGCATGGAAATGGCTTTGAAAGCAACCTACAAACACGACATCAAATTGCAGTTGGCACCAGTAGCTGCAGACCATCGAGATCCCAATAAAGCAATGCGCATAAGGCCACCATGTCTTTTTGCCTAATGAAAACACGAAATCACCCTCATGAAAATGGTTGCTACCTAAGAGCTTGACTCTGACAGGTGACTATCTTTTAGCTTGTGAAAAAACGTCTTCATTTTGACAAACGAGACGCAAAGATTACAATCTCATCATATAGAGGCACGGTGATAGAGTCATAGTCTAATGGAACCTTTTCCGAGCAGCGTGCCGTCTGGTGTGAGTCATGCCTATCACAGTGAGGTGCAGTCATTATGACAGACACCTGTTATGGTGAGGAACAGGTGGAACCTCCGTGATCTTTCATCTCCTCGGATGTTTGTGCAGGATTCTCTGCGGCAGGTGGTGGGAGTGAGTGGCAAGCGAAGCCTCTGATTGAGAGCATCTGTCCTGAGCAGCAAGGTCCCTATGCATGGGGACAGTATATAGAATACAAACAGCTACAAAAAAAAAAAAAAAAAAAACTTAAAGAAAGGTGTCCCTCTGCACAGCACCGAGACCTAGATTTTGGGGGGCTGATTTTTTTCAGATCCCTAATAATGAGGCACTACATTGTGTATTTGCTTTAACAATTTACACACTGTAGGTATGTATGTGTACAGTAGGAATGTGGTCCTTTATAAAGATCCAAATAGTGGGGGCGAAATTGCAATTCCATTCACTTTAAAGAACGTGCTGTTGGCAGCAGGTGTACATATGGTGGGCAAAAAGAAGGTTTTGTGCTTTAGCTAGAGCTGATTTTCACCACTCAAAGTAAAGGAGATCACCATAAGCACAGAATGAACTCAACTCAACTGTATTTAGAGAGACAGTGTCTCTATATGTTTCATAACATGTGTATGTTATAGAAGTCCCGGTTGTCATTGTCGTTTGGTGTTGTGTCTTCTGGTTTTATGTATGGAATACAGATGGAAAGTAGCAACTCGCTAAATCTGGTGTAGCCATATTTTCCATTGTGAACTGTCACTGCACCTTGTCCATTAAAAAAAAATAAAAAATACAAATTACAGCACTGTTGCTAGAACACCATGATGTACATAAAACATATCTAACAATAAAAAAAAACTATACATAAAACCGAGGCAGCATCCTCTGAAGCTGAGAATGTGGGGAGTGAAGAGCCAAGGCTGAAGTTCCTCAGACAAGCTTGAGACAAGTGCCAAGCAGCCATTAAGGGCATCAAATAATTCCTGAGGCATCATCTGCCAAAATTTGGTCAGTTTAATGTAGGTCCGTATTTATGTCTTGGTTTAATGTCAATTTGATTTAGAACTTTTGTCAAGTCAAATGTCAATGAAATCATGATTGGCATTTTGTGTGGCTGAGTGGTGACCAGAAAATTTTATCATGGATATTATGTTTTATCAAACATTCTTAACTAGATATATGCTAGATTCATGCGCATCTAAACAAAGTTACAAACGTAAATGTGAAATGACTGGCTAAATTTATGATACAAAGTTTAAATAACACAATTTAGTTTGTTTTTTTTCTTGTGCGCGTGTGTGTGTGTGTGTGTGTGTGTGTGTGTGTGTGTGTGTGTGTGTGCCACAATTCAGACACATCATTGCATGAAGAAAAAAAGAAACGCATGAAATCAGATATTCGCATGTCCTAATCAGATCTCTTTCAAATGTGGATAAAAATGGATATCTTTCAATTGCGCCTGCAGCGTAAACAGACAGAATCAGATACACACTGTCTGTTCAAGTCCTAAGTCATCCAAACATGTCAATCAACAACGTTCATACAACAGTGTAAGACTGTATCGATAGCATATATGCGCACTCTGCCCAAAGTTCCTATATGTAATAATTTTAGAGTATTTGTGCACAGTGATGCTGATGTGTCATTGATTTAAATGTACAAAACATGTGGCGCTTGAAAAACACTGGACAATTCGAAGGGATTAACTTGGATTTGTCATGGTTTGTTGGGTTGTGGGTTTATTTTGAGGGGTTCTGTTTCTGTTTACGTTTATAGTTCCGGTTTCTGCCCCTGTCGCGTCTCCCTGCGTTGGTTTTGATTTAGTCCACCTGTCTGTTACCTGCGCCTCGTGTCCTCCAATCTGCTCCCTTTGCCTGTTGTCCCTGCCCAGCTGCCATGTGTTAGTTTGATTAGTTTGTGAATGTATTTAAGCCTAGTGTCTGTTACAGCCCGTGTCGGATCATTGTCTCTGTCGTGTCAGGTCATTGTCGTCTTGTAGTCCCGTCTCGTCTCGCCCATCAGTTTCGTGTATTCCTGCCAGCCTGCCCGTAGTGTTTGTTTTCCGTTTTTCCAGCTTGCCTGCGCCCTTAGTTTTTGCCGTCCTGTTTTTCCCGCTTTTTGTTCCCGTTCGTTGTATTAATAAACATGGATTTCATCAACCCCCTGTCCCGACGCTCCCCTGCTTTTGGGTCCTCCGCAACCACGCCGGCGTTCACACCCGCCGTGCACCCCCGTGACAGAATGATCCGACCAACGCAGGACCCAGCGGGAAGCCCGCGGCGGCGGACACGACGCCGCCGCCCCGTCCGCATCCGCTCTCAGCCCGCCGGCCAGCCCCGTTCCCCCAGTGTAAGACCTCTTGTTTTTTCTTCCGTGTTTTTCCCCTCGGAGTCCGCGCCTGTCCCCGCTTCTGATCTGTCCCCCGCGTCCGTCACTTCCGCGTTTCCCTCGTGTTCCTCCGACCTCCCTTACGACACGATTCTGTCCCCGCACGTTTTTTGTAGTTCCGATTTCGCTGATTTGCGTAGTTCACCTTCCGTCCGTCCTCCTGATCACTCTTCCTCTCCTGCTCGCGCTCCTCACTACACGTTAGAGTCTAATTTTTCCGACATCGAGGATTGCCCTCCCTTCGTCACGTTTCGTTCCAGTACCGGTCCTGATTTTGTTTACCCGCGTCCCTCTTCCGTCAACACTTTTTATCATATTCCGTATTCGAGCCCGTGCACCTCTGATTATGATTTTGATTCAGATTTTGACTATCAGTCCGGCCAGTCCTTTTACAGTTCGTCCGAAGACTCCGATTCAGAGCCCCTATTTGACCGTGACCTTTTCGTGGGCTCCCGGTTGGCATTTCGTGGCCGCCGGTGGAGGGGCCCGCGAAAAGGCCACCGCCCCAGTGACCACCAGAACCCATCTGTTCAGCCTTCCGATCCGTTCCCTCCTGTCTCTGTGTCCCCCTCTTGCCGCGCCCTGCCTACTTCCTCCTGTCCTGTACCACCCTCTTCTTGCACCCTGTCCCAAGCTCCTGTCGCGTCTGTACCACCGGTCTCTGTTCCCCAAACTTCCTGCCGGCGGGCTGAAGCGGCACCCGCCCCTGTCCCAGCGCCAAGGCATCTACCCGCCCCTGTCCCAGCGCCAAGGCGGCTACCCGTACCTGTCCCTGCGCCAAGGCGGCTACCTGTCCCTGCGCCAAGGCGGCTACCTGTCCCTGCGCCAAGGCGGCTACCTGTCCCTGCGCCAAGGCGGCTACCTGTCCCTGCGCCAAGGCGGCTACCCGCCCCTGTCCCTGCGCCAAGGCGGCAGACCGCCCCTGTCCCAGCGCCAAGGCGGCAGACCGCCCCTGTCCCAGCGAGCCGGCGCCCGGCCTCTGCGAACCCTGCGAGCCGGTCCCCGGTCTCTGCGAACCCTGCGAGCCGGTCCCCGGCCTCTGTGAACCCTGCGAGCCGGCGCCCGGCCTCTGTGACCCCTGCGAGCCGGCGCCCGGCCTCTGTGACCCCTGCGAGCCGGCGCCCGGCCTCTGTGACCCCTGCGAGCCGGCCCCCGGCCTCTGTGAACCCTGCGAGCCGGTCCCCGGCCTCTGTGACCCCTGCGAGCCGGACCCCGGCCTCTGTGACCCCTGCGAGCCGGACCCCGGCCTCTGTGACCCCTGCGAGCCGGACCCCGGCCTCTGTGACCCCTGCGAGCCGGACCCCGGCCTCTGTGACCCCTGCGTGCCGGACCCCGGCCTCTGTGACCCCTGCGAGCCGGACCCCGGCCTCTGTGACCCCTGCGAGCCGGACCCCGGCCTCTGTGACCCCTGCGAGCCGGACCCCGGCCTCTGTGACCCCTGCGAGCCGGACCCCGGCCTCTGTGAACCCTGCCCGTCTGCCTCCCAAGCCAGTCGCCCGTCTGCCTCCCAAGCCAGTCGCCCGTCTGCCTCCCAAGCCAGTCGCCCGTCTGCCTCCCAAGCCAGTCGCCCGTCTGCCTCCCAAGCCAGTCGCCCGTCTGCCTCCCAAGCCAGTCGCCCGTCTGCCTCCCAAGCCAGTCGCCCGTCTGCCTCCCAAGCCAGTCGCCCGTCTGCCTCCCAAGCCAGTCGCCCGTCTGCCTCCCAAGCCAGTCGCCCGTCTGACTCCCAAGCCAGTCGCCCGTCTGACTCCCAAGCCAGTCGCCCGTCTGACTCCAAAGCCAGTCGCCCGTCTGCCTCAGTCATCCCAAGTCAGTCTCCTGGCATCCCCGCCGTTTCTGATTGGCCCCCAGTGGCTGTCTCTGTCCAGCCGGCCGTTCCCAGTGCTGCCAGCCACGGCGCCGCTGCCTCAGCCTCCTGAGCCACCAGCCACGGCGCCGCAGCCTCAGCCTGTTGAGCCACCAGCCACGGCGCCTCAGCCTCCTGAGCCGCCAGCCTCTGCGCCGCTGCCACAGCCTCCTGAGCCGCCAGCCTCGGCGCGGCAGCCGCAGTCGCCTGAGCTGTCAGCCATGCCACCATTGCCGCAGACGACAGAGATGCCAGACGGTTCCCTGTGGTCGCCCCTGTCCCAGGTCAGTCTTGTGCTCTCACTCGTGTCTGTGGTCTGCACCCAGTGGCTGTTCCCTGATGGCACCCCGACGACGCCTCCGCACCTGCCTGACGGCGTCCAGCCGACGCCTCCGCACCTGCCTGACGGCGTCCAGCCGACGCCTCCGCACCTGCCTGACGGCGTCCAGCCGACGCCTCCGCACCGGCCTGACGGCGTCCAGCCGACGCCTCCGCACCGGCCTGACGGCGTCCAGCCGACGCCTCCGCACCGGCCTGACGGCGTCCAGCCGACGCCTCCGCACCGGCCTGACGGCGTCCAGCCGACGCCTCCGCACCGGCCTGACGGCGTCCAGCCGACGCCTCCGCACCGGCCTGACGGCGTCCAGCCGACGCCTCCGCACCGGCCTGACGGCGTCCAGCCGACGCCTCCGCTCTGGCCTGACGGCGTCCAGCCGACGTCTCCGCTCTCGCCTGACGCCGCCCTGCTGACGTCTCCGCTCTCGCCTGACGCCCCGCCTGCCGATCTTCAGGGGCAACCGGGATACAAGCCTACCTGGGGTGGCTTGCTGTTCGCCATCGGGCGCCCAGGTCGCCCGCCTGACTCGGCCCGCCGGGCACATCTGCTCTGGCGTCCCGGCCGCCCGCCTGATTCGCCTCGCCGGGCGCCTCTTGTCTGGCGTCCGGGCCGCCCACCTGACTCGGCCCGCCGGGCACATCTGCTCTGGCGTCCTGGTCGCCCGCCTGATTCGCCTCGCCGGGCGCCTCTTGTCTGGCGTCCGGGCCGCCCACCTGACTCGCCCCGCAGGGCACCTTTCGTCTGGCGACCGGGTCGCCCGCCTGACTCGCTCTGGCGACCGGGTCGTCCTCTGGACTTTCCCCCTCGGGTGCATCCCGTTTGGCACCAGGGGTGCCTTTGGACTGTTTTTGTTTTTCTCCTGTGCCCTCCTCCGGTCCCCCTTCCGCCCACCCTGCCTCGGTTTTGTTTGCTTGTCGGTTTGTTTTGGGACGTCTGGGATCCGTCCCTTGAGAGGGGGGTTCTGTCATGGTTTGTTGGGTTGTGGGTTTATTTTGAGGGGTTCTGTTTCTGTTTACGTTTATAGTTCCGGTTTCTGCCCCTGTCGCGTCTCCCTGCGTTGGTTTTGATTTAGTCCACCTGTCTGTTACCTGCGCCTCGTGTCCTCCAATCTGCTCCCTTTGCCTGTTGTCCCTGCCCAGCTGCCATGTGTTAGTTTGATTAGTTTGTGAATGTATTTAAGCCTAGTGTCTGTTACAGCCCGTGTCGGATCATTGTCTCTGTCGTGTCAGGTCATTGTCGTCTTGTAGTCCCGTCTCGTCTCGCCCATCAGTTTCGTGTATTCCTGCCAGCCTGCCCGTAGTGTTTGTTTTCCGTTTTTCCAGCTTGCCTGCGCCCTTAGTTTTTGCCGTCCTGTTTTTCCCGCTTTTTGTTCCCGTTCGTTGTATTAATAAACATGGATTTCATCAACCCCCTGTCCCGACGCTCCCCTGCTTTTGGGTCCTCCGCAACCACGCCGGCGTTCACACCCGCCGTGCACCCCCGTGACAGGATTTGGCCATGTGGATTTGGCTGTATAAAACAATGAGTCACGAAGCGTATTCAAATTTGTGGGCCAGGTCTGTTTCAAACAAACAGACACTGTGCAACCAGAAGAATAGCTCCCTGTTTTCACCAACTTATCTACTCTACTGAACAAAAGTCCAGTTTCCACCAAAAAATCTACCTGGCTCTAGTCCACTCTATTCGCTTTTTCTTCTACCTACTGCTTGCGCACGGCAGCACAAACTATCCAGGAAAAAACAGTAACCATTAACGATGAAGAGAGGAAAACGGATGAAAAAGCTGCCTTTTCCATATCCTTTCTTTGATGGCCTTCTCGTGATTATTGTCTTGTGGTTGATGCATCATTCCAAAACAGCTACAAAGCAAGCACCAAGTGCAGTAATACTTCCGCACAATCCATTCTTTACGCGATTGTATTCAGTGCAAGCCCGCAATGGTTGTTGTGACATGACATCACTGGCAATGTGTGTAGGGGTCCTGGGTAGTGGCGTTGCAGATGCGGTGTTCTCTGGCGTAGAGCCAAGCAGAACAGCCAGAATAGAGTAGATTTCGTCGGTGAAAACATGACTTAAAATGGACGCGTCAGAACAGCTGATAATTAAATTCAATAACAAGTAAAAAACTAACACTGTTAACTTTAACATTTCAGCTACATCAGTTACACACAATGATTTAGTGAATAAAAATACAAAATGTATGCGATTCATTTGAAATAACCAAACTACACTCTTCGAAGCACAGAAGCATTATTTTTATCGGGTCAAGTGAAAGAAGCATGGGATTAGATTATTATTGTAACAAAGTGGAGATGATGCAGTGGACACAAAGAGTTTGAGCATGAAGATCAAAATACTGCGAGCCTTGCTCACCAGGCAGGCTGCAGTCCATTCGTACGAAAAGCTGCAATAAGACAAGGGCGCTTCCAGAAGCAAGTCATCTTGGACAGGCGGCCTAGCTATCATTATCTGTTAAAGAGACTTTGTCCCCAAGGATCATCATTACCAGACGCATTAGAAAATACTTTGATTAAACTACCCTAATCCAGCATAGACAGCTGCAGTCCATTCATAGCTGCTTAATCTCCCCGTCGCTAAATACCAGCCAGACAATGGGAAACAAATGACAACTTTCCTGGAGGGGTGGGGAGTGGGGCCGCCGGCTCAGAAAACAAAGCAACATTTGAAAAGAAGCGAGAGAAATTTGGTGTGATAGCTAGTGAATTACGCTAGGAGACGACAGAATGTTTCTGCGAACGCAGAGGGTAAGCTAAGTGGCGCGAAGGCTTCGAAAACGGCGCGTCGTGAGCCGAGAGGAGGCGGGCTCAAGAAGGCCCTCTTTTCGGCCGGTAGATGAAATTCTGGAGAGTTCTCATTTTTTCTACAAACAAGGCAATAGCGCCTGATGACAGCTGCCGCAATCAAGACGAGAGGAGAGAACGGCTGGGAAAACTCCTCAAAGGCACAAATCACCGCAGGGAGGCTATCAGGGCTGCCGGCAATCACTATAATGACAACGTGGCATGACATGATAGTTACTGCACTCAAAGAAAATAATTTGCCCAGGCTGGGAAGGAGGTTGGCGGGTGGGCCGCTCCTTAAATGGTGGCTTGTGTGTCATGTGTGACAGTGTGTGTAGTTTACCTGAAGGCTGACCATAAACTTTCCTGAGTAATCGTTCATTGTTTATCACTATGATTAAGGCACCGGTGATGAACTGTCCTGGACACGTAACTGTCCATGCTGTGTAGTTCAGCTGGGACTGACCCGCTTCATGTTTTAAGTGCAGGTTGCCGATAGCTGTGTTAACACTGTGTAATGTGAAAACACTTAATACTGCAGTAACTTCACAGCACTCAGTAAATTGCCTGTTCTTTACCGATAGACTATGAGTCAGTGGGAAGGGAGAAAGGGAACAGTGAAATGGTGAAACGCCAACGACCAAGTTGTTGCGCGCAAGGGAGACTTATGTTCAGTTTTTGGATTTTGTTGATGTAATAAAAGTCACGGTTGAGATTGACTGTGCCTCCCCGCAGCGATTCTTGCCGTCCGCGGGCACAACTTGTTCGTCCGCAAGTCTTGTAACAGAAGGATGGAGCACATGCACCGGGGCAAAAATGGCCAACGCGCCGTTTCTGGTTGCACCTTTCAAAACAAGAGTTCTCTACAAAATAAAATGCGGTGTAAGAACAAAGTTTACCCGACAAAATGAGGCAGAACAATACAATACTACAATACTTTACAGTGGAATGCGTATAGAGTAATTTATTTTATTTATTATTTTTTAGTAATTACGTGTGTGGTGTTGCGACTTACATAGAAATTCAGGTTACACTGCGTCTTAAGAATGGATCCACGTTGTAAGTTGAGGACCCCCTATACAACTAAAGCAAAGGCTCTCAAATATAATTAATATAATTTAGGCAAAATAAATACCAATATCTGTTTGTACACCATGTTTAACTTCTAATTGTGTATACAGAAGTATTTTGTATCAATATGACATTGTTTTAAGCGTCTTGTTTGAGGTTTATGACCCGTGTTTCTTTGTTAAGTAGAACAAAGATAAAACACGTTATCTTTCGAAGGGCTGAACCAAATTATATGAACATACCAATCTGATTCTCAAAAATGACAACAATCTAAAAAACACAGAATAAAAAATAACCTATTTTGGGTCATAAAAGGACCCGGTCCACTTCATGGTTCAATTTGACTGAACCTCTTAGCTTGTTTGGGACAAAATATGCCCTATAACAGGGGTCACCAAGCTTTTTGAAACTGAGAGCTACTTATTTGAGTAATATGTGAGTAATTACATGAAGACTAGGCTGCTCCATCCAAAATCAAGACAAGCGGTGGTCCACCTTTGAACAAAATTGGATAATTTTTTACTCATTACAAACCAATTTTGTAATTGGTTTGAGGTCACTTGATACTTATCAATGAAATTATCTGTTGAGTGATTTGTATATGATCAATTAGTTTTGTTTTTTTTAATTGAAAATACTGTATTTAATTCCATTCAACATATCCCATTGCATGTCTGAAAGTCCTTTGAGAAGCTTATTGACTAAAAGTGTTCTGGTGACACAAAAACTGCACTAAGAGGTGGGAGATAAGCCCGAATAAGGATTGCTGGGTAAATATTACAATGAACTACCTTGTGTGGGATAATTGTAGTGTAGATTGTCAGTGTAATCTTGTTTGAGGCCTTCTCCAATTTGACCAGGATATCGAACAGACTAGACATTTCTTTCCACTTAAGTGTATACAGTACTGTGAGAAGTAAACGACAGTGACAAAAGATGACAGCTTTCTGGTAAAAAGAAAAAAAAAAAGTAGGAATCACATGAAACAAATGATGATTTTATAGCTAGATAGATGCAACTTTGGCACATAAGCCGATAGCCATGGCACTAAGTCATGCACGTGAGCAATAATGGGAGCCAATGAGGAGAGGAATATGAACCGTTTTGCCTTGAACAGCATCCTTTTCCATTCCCTACCCCCAGCCACTTACTAATACTCGTCACCAGCCCCCCACTCTGCATCTCATCTCCGGGCAAGGTGTGCTGAGTCTTTTTACAATGTGAAAATGCATACACTGTATTATTACACATCAAGACAGTGGGATGCTGGGAGGCAGCTGAGTAACACAGTTACTACGCAGCAACACGATCACTTTTGAGAACAGGATGCATTGTGGATTAGTGTGACTCGGCTGGAGGAAGCTGTTAGCGGGGGATACGAGGTCAGGTGATAAGAAAGCTCAAAACCAATGCAAGGGTTTTTTTGTGTGGCAAGTGTAGTTCGCTGAAAATTTGCACTGAAATTGCTTTAAAGAGTTGGTGTGTGAAGCGATGGCAATAATGAAACAAACTCGTGTTGTTCGCCGAAGTTTTTGCACAGGAAGGGGTGCGCATGTTGAAACCATGGTCGCGTGGTCTCTAGGATTGGCGACAAGGAAATTTTGAACGTGTTTAAAAGTTTCTCGTGACAATAAAAACTGTCTCCAATAAGTAAAACTGTTTGCAAATATGCCTGCAATACGCCTGGTCAAATTTTGGTTATTGTTGGCAAAGATCTATTTATCGGGCTTCAAAACTGTCCTTTGGCAACTATTTTGGTCCCCTTTATTTAAAGTTCATTTAAAGGTGGCCTGTACTGCTCTTGTTGCACAGACATTATGATCAATTTCAAAATTTGCCGGCAACAATAGCAATACAAGCGGACGTCTGGTGACCGGCAGGTGAGTGCCTGGCGAACATCTCCAACCCTGAATGAAGCCTGAATGCACGCAACGCACTATGACTGCAGATGGCTGGCAACCAGTTCAAGGTGTGCCCCGCCTGCTGCCTATAGACAGCTGGGAAAGGCACCAGCGTGCATGTGACCCTAGTGAGGAAAAGCATCTCTAGTAATTGGATGGATGGATACGCTCCGATGAACTCTTGACATGCAAATCCATTCGCTCCCCTTGCCAGCACTCACATAGTGGGGTAGGAGTCTAAAACATCAGATAAATACCATCTCAATATATTAAAGAAATAAAGAACAATAGTAGTTAAGGCCATAATCTGAGGTTTGAACACTTTCAATTTTGAGAAAGTTTGACATTTCAACACATGAAACTGGGAAAACCTGATTCGCCATAATTTGGCCTCAAGCAAAAAAACTCTTCAAGTTTCCGATTTCACAGCTCATTTGTGATTTACATCTCATTCCTCTTGAACCAGAGTTAACGCAGAAATTTGTGGTTTTCGGTTTTTCATGTTGCAGAATGATTTGTCGTTGACATATGTGATCTAAACCATGAACATGACTACAATGTGGTGTGATCAAAGTCAAAAGGCAATTCAAAACTTTTATTTATTTATTGTACTTTTATCCGGCTTGTTTACCTCTTTGCTTATAGGAGCGGTATGCTCTCATGTAAACGAACAAAGATTGCCCCCGTGACACAAATTGCTTTACTGCATTAAAGATAAATGATTAAATTATTATTGTTAATTTATTATGAATCCAAAGTAGAAAGAGAATCATTAGAGAAAGAGCTCTTAGAAATGATGGTAACTTATGCTTGGATAATTTGCTAAAGTTTGGATCACATGGTGATCTGATGTAAGAGCAAGTACAGCCTTGTTGATGATGTGCTAAAGGATTCCATAAAATTTGTTGACAGCTTTACTGGGCTTACTAGTCGGACATGACCCCCTATTTTCACACACTTCAATTATAGTTTTAACCTCTTGGCTCTTGGGAAGTGAACGTGAAAACCTCAAGAGCTTGTTTTTGTAGAAATCCCAAAATGGATATCTCGAGCTAAAAGATGCATTTAGCCAATGACTCAAAACAAATGTCCGTGACATACGCCTAGTTTAAGAAAAAAAAAAATGCATTGGACTATTACACTCTCTTTAGAACAGCACTAGACTTATTTATTACACATATCTACAGAAAAATTAGCAAGTGCTCAGTCCATGTTTTCTGACAAAGCGTATAGATCATTGCAGTGCAATACACAGTCTCTGCCATGCATGTAATGACAGGTTTTTATTTGGAAATTAATTCCTAATCTAATCTATACAGCCATATTAATAACTATTATAAAGCATACGACTCATGAATTAATCAAGGATTGGCAATTAGTGTAACATTTAAATGCATGTTGTAAACCCATATTGAGTGTCTGGCACTAGATGGAGGTGCCAAGCCATCACTGTACTAATTAGTTTGTAATTATGTTTAATACGTTGTGTGGAAGCAAGTCATCATGCAGTCTGGCTCTTCTTTTGCAGTCATTGCACGACTGAAGACAAGTCAGCATCGCGTCACATTTTATATGATTTATTTTGGGGTTAGTCAGATTTGCTGAATAATGCATTTATACACCATTGTCCTCTTTGAACTTTGCATTCTTTAACAATACTGGACAAATTCAGGTCCATGTCATAAATACAGTCCTTATATTCTTTCAGATAATTTACACCAAAAGTATACAAATAACCAAAACACTAATTTGATTCAGGAAGTGATCGCTCTAAATGTGAAATATCACATTCAAACAGAACAGCGTTGCCAACTCTCCAGTAAGGAAAGTAGATATATATATATATATATATATATATATATATATATATATATATATATATATATATATATATATATATATATATATATATATACACCTAATTTGTTCTCCATTGTTTCAGATTACAAATCCAGTCAATTACATTATTGGTATGAGGTTGGGGCTTTGTTTTGCTGTTGTTGCTATCATGCCTTAAAGTTTTTGGGATGTTTGGTTTCATCGAAGCCAAGCAAGAGCACTCACCTGGCTTGTAGAATGGCAGAAGAGAGAAATTGGGACAACTGGTATGTGCAGCATTTGTTTCCTTTTTTAACAGCTGCTGAACCGTGGTTAAGATAACGATAGTGCGGCATTGACAGCTCAGTATTTAGCACAGTATGAGCCATGTGATTGCGACGTTCAAACTTTTTATTATATTATTTTTTTGGCAGACGAGTATTGCTGCATAGCGAGGGACACGCGGTGTAAAAAAGAAGAATAAAGGTGCTGTAGGAGAAAGTATTGGCTCTGCTACATCACAGAAAAGTAAAAGACCCCACGACAAAATGCCTCGGGTAGGGCGTAAACAATGCGCTTTGTTACGTTCGTTGTGAACGTAGCATTAGGCAGTTATGCTAACCACTCTTTCACCGTGCCGCCTATCAAATGACTAATAAAATAAAATTCCTATGAGTATTCAACTGTATATTAGGCACTTGTAAAAGAATGGTGATAGGTATTGGTGCAACCTTTTTAAACCCCTGCCCTATACACAAGGACATGCACAAGCACATGCATGCGCATAGCCACTCTCGAACTGTGACTTGGCACCAAGAGTTATTGCAGGGGCTCCAATTTTAATTTTGAGATTTTCATAATAATTATAGAAAATACCCCAAAAAATACCAAGTTCTAAATTCTGTTTTACAGCTTTTCAATTCTTACGAGTTAAGGAAAAAGTCTTATTGAGGCAGCAAAAAACAAAAAAAATTGCTTTGTCAAATATATATGTATGTTCCAATCCCATTCATTTTCACTTCTTAACAAAACAAAAAGAAGCTCAATCAGCCCGTAATCCACTAAATTGCTTGAAATAGTGTCACAGTCGTCCCCAGTCCCCAGAACCATGCCTACTCCGTTTCTCGTATACTCTGAATTTTTGACTACCACGAAGAGCGGGACGTGGCACAAGGCTCAACGTCACTTCTGTCATTGAACTAGCTCCAAAGCTACCGCTCAACTCCGGCGAGATGCTATATTTTGTCTGGCTTGGTTTGAGAAACACGCCTATATTTTAACATCGGCTTCAACATGTCTCACGTGTTTCCTTTTTCTTGTTTGCTAAGTTTGACCACGATGGCACACGCATCCCTTCGCCATACACTATTTCAACTCACGCACATCATCGAGACTCTTTGTGACTGATAGGTGCCGAGGGCAGATCTACGCAGTCTCTGTGCCCCGGTGCACCATCAACATTTAGGCCTCTGACATTAGAAGGCTTCTTTCTTGCTTACTGTATGTGCGTCATTGGACACATCTTGGACCAGCTCATTAGAGTATATTAGAAAATGTTTAGCACTCAAACACCAGCAGCTAAATATGGTGGTCTCCTCCTGGGCCTACGGTGCTGCATGCGGGTCTAACAGCATGTTACAGCTGCAAATTTTGGCTCATACACTCCGTTGAAGCAATCTGCATGAATGTGCGCATGTGGTGCCATTTGGACAAGCGCCTGACACCCTCCGTGTTAATAAGACTAATCAGTACCCACATGCCTACAACAAGCCTGCCTATGGCACAACAGAGACATTACTTTCCCCAAACTATCCCCTCCCTGAGCCCAGCCCACACATCATACACGGTAATGAGCAGGGAAAGACAGTCAATACAGTAGAATTGATCAGCATTGTTGGGTGATGGCGCGCCATCGATTGGGCTTCCCCTCGCTTGTAATGCCTAATTATCCGTGTCTGTGTCTCCCACACAAGCAAACCAGCGAGCAGGTGCGGGGCAAACAAATCATACTGTTTAATTTGGAGTCGCTTGGCGGACTCTGCCTCATTTCTTTGGGAACTCTGGTTCATTTGCGACAGTAGTGTGGTGTAGCCACACTCCATATGTTTTCATTAATATCAACTGTGTGATGTCAATATTAAGCCCTTGTGCTGAGTCCCTGAGAAAGGGACCTGCAAATTCAATTGAACATATTTTTTTTCCTTTACTGTGCTGTACACATAGAGACTATAAAGCGGTTACATCCAGCCACGCTTCATGAGGCATTTTTTACTTCTTTAAAACAAACAAATAACCACATTTGTTTTGGTAACACCTTCTAGCAAAGGTCACATGCTGTGCACAGAGTAACTATTGTTTTGTCCTAGGTATCACACGTACCGATTGTGTTATACATGTATGGGTGCAGGTGGTTACAGATATTTTCTACGCATCAGAGGTAGCCAGTGTATGTTCTTAAGAACACGGCTGAAGTTTCATAAGGCTGACACGGATGAAAAATATAATCGGAAGAAAACACATGCAATCATTGCACACACAAAAAAACACTGCCCAAAAGGAGCTCTTACTTCCAATTTTGCATTGTAGTCGGTAAGATAAAATGACTGGAGTTCCCTAAGTATTTGAGGAGTTTTTTTTTTCAAAATCGCCAACCACCCATCAATTTTCGAAATCGCTTGTACTCACAAGGGTCATGTGCCTATCTCCCAGCATGTCCACCTCACAGTGCAGAAGTCGAAGCTTTGATTCTGGCTCTGGCCTTCCAGTGTAAAGTTTGCATGTTCTGCTTCTTCTTCATAGGTTTTCTCTGGATACTCCGGTTTGCTCCCGCATTCCCCAAACCATTCATGGTAGGTATATTGGACACACAAAATCGTCCTTAGTTGTGTTTGTGAGTATGATTGGTTATTTGTCTATGCGTGAGAAGCGACAGGCCGGCAACCAGTTCAGCGTGTACCCCGCCTGCAGCCCAAAGACAGCTGCGATAGGCTGCAGCACAACTGCAACCCTAAAATGGATGGATAGATTGATGGATGAGTATTACTATTATAAATAGTATTATGATGAATATTGTGGGTGACACAGTGGTCAACAAGTATGTCTCACAGTGCAGCGGTCGCAGTTTGATTCTGGGCCCTGACTTTCCTATGCGGTGTTGGCATATTCTCACCCCGTGCCTGTGTCGTACTCCTTTTTCCTCCCACGTTCTAAATGATTCACTGACAAAACAGGATGTACCCTGCCTACTTCCTGTAGAAAGCCCGAATGGGCTACAAGCACACACACCTAGTGAGAGTGAGCAGTTAAGAAAATGACGGTGATAATGATGATGTTGCTATCATTATTATTATTAGCAGTAGCAGTAGCCAAATGCTTGTGTATTGTTAATGTATGTCTTCTGTGACGAAAAGGCTAAAAAAACAGAGCAGATACCTTGATTGTCATGATCCTGCATCCAATCACTTTCATGGAACACTACCTTTTAAAAGTGAGGTTGCAAGTGTCATGTATGTCAGCAAACATGCAGCATCAGTCAAATATGATTGATGAAGAAGAGGAGGCAAGGTTCCGCATGTTGATTGGGTGTCATTCAAATGCTAGCCAACACAATGAAGGGGCTGATTGCCGTGATGACAGTAATAGTGCTGCCTGATGATACACTACAAAATACCATTTTGGTTGAGGTGCAAATAAGAAAAAGCTTTATTCACCCTTGATAATAGTGCTCATTTTCTTGAGGAAATTTCCCTCCGATCATATATCTTTTGAATGTATTTTTTTTCTTTTCCACCTTTCTCTATGGATGTTTGTGTGCAAAAGTCAAACTGAAAGCACCAGGGCCTCTTTCTCCTCATTGTTGTTGGTAATCTTTATACATTTTTTGCTGTGCTTCAATTTGCCATCTGAATGTAATGTATTCCCAAAAAGTTCCCTTTTTGGGGCTAATAATGAATGACCTTAATTGTTGTAAACTGCTTTTCAATCAATCAATCAAATCAATCAATCAATCAATCAATCAATCAAACCTGTGTGCAATCAACAAATGGCTGCTGCCCATTTACATTGGGTGTGGCACATAGAACATATGAAAAGCTGTGCGTTTTCTCCGTTTACCGGCTACAACAGCAATGTCCAAAACAAGTACTTGAGGGTCGCTGTCCTACATGTTTTTGATGTTTCCGTCGTCCAATGCAGCTGATTTAAATGATCGGGATCATAATCAGGCTTCCGCTGACCTTGCTGATAAGCTGATCATTTGAATCAGGTGTGTTGGGAGGACAGAAACCACAAAACCATGCAGGATCGCGACCCTTGAGGACTGGGTTTGGAGATGCCTGGGCAACTATAACTCTCACAGCATGGCAGCGCCGATAGGTTATGGACCCAGTATAGAGTTTGTTAACCGATAGAACCGTTTATGTTCTGACAAAGATGAAATGAATTATGAACGGTGGGAAACAAGGTTCTGGCACATTTTCGTCTGCTTGACTTGAAGACGACAATCCTGAGTGAAGCTCCTGCAGTACTTGCTGATGGTTATGAAGAAGATGCCTGTAAGATCTAACTCAGCTGTTGGACAACAAAGTTTGCCCCTTTTGATGAGAGATGGGGGATACAATGTTGAGTCTAGAATAGAATGCCTTTATTGTAATTGCGGGTATGCAACAAAAATTGGCAGAACTTTGTCCAAATAGTTTTCAGTGTCAAAGAAACTCGTTTGCACGTTATCAGGCATGAGTTGAAACTATGAACAGTATATTTTGTAGTCTATCATACATGCCTTTAGTGCATAATGTGAGACAGTTGCAGAATTGAAGAAACAGAAGATTATTTAAGAAATTTTTCAGAAAATTATATCATGCAGATAACCAGTCCTGAGAACAAATTCTCAACAGACTAAGTAATATTAGTTATTTAATAAATATACAATAATTTTAATAAGGATAATGTAATGTTAAATAATAGGAGAACGGAAATAAAATAGGCAAAAAATACAAAAAAAAAAAAAAGATTGTTTATGGTTACTGCGGTTATATTGGGGGAACTGATAACCTACTTTGCGGGTTTCAGACTTCGCGGGGGGTTGACAGCCCCCATTAACCGCGAAGTAGGGGGGATCACTGTGTGTATATATATATATATATATATATATATATATATATATATATATATATATTTTTTTTTTTTTTTTTTTTTTTTTTACAGTATATTTTTATATTGTATTGAACCTTATATTTCAGAAGATAATAATATTGAATGTCCCATGATCTCAACACTTTAAGTACGACATGCATTGGAATATATCACTTATCTCAGTGTATATTTTAGGAGTAAAACATTGATGTTTCAAAATTTGCAAAAAAAAGACCATCTTTTGATGAGCTCTAGTGAGTAAAGCAGTACTCAGAACCAAAAGTCACATCAATATGCAGTGGACCCCAGTGTTACAGCGTCCCTGTCTTACGTTTGTTTCATGTTGCGATGTGGAATACTGACTTTTTCGTACACTCTTTATGGTAATTTCCCGGCTTTGCGACAAAAACAACTGTCATGAGCCTAGGGGGTTGGCTGTATTTGTGTTGTTTTGTCTCCATCTGCAAAAAAAATTCGTATTTATAGGGCATTTTACTGCTTAATTCAAACTTGAAGGGTTAGTCATGGGGCCCAAGATTGCTAGTGACGTTAAAGAGTGAAGAAGATGATTTATAAGGAAACAGAGCTGGAGATAATCAAGATATTCAAAGCTAGCCCAGCCTGGGCCACCCTTACTAGGAAATATGGGTATAACAAGTGCACTCAAAAGTAAATAAATCCTTTCTATATTTTTTATTTTTGATGTTTTCTGATTGTATACATGCATATTATATAAACTAGCATTTACTATTCTATTTTGGTACCAATTTTTAATGCGTATGTACAATTCGTTTGTTTTTACCTGGGGTTCTAAACGCATTAGCTATTTAACATAGGTTTGGATTGTCCGCCGTCCAGTGTTTTTTTTATTTTTTATTTATGTTTTTGTCCCAATTCACAACTTGCTGAATGTATACACTACTTCCAATATTTAATGCCCCATCACCTAAACACTTCAAAGCATGGCCTGAATTGCAATGTACCTCTAAGCGCAGTGTTTATTTAACAAATAAAACATCCATCCATTTTCTTAACTGCTTGTCCTCGCAAGGGTCGTTGGCTCTTTGGACAGCAGGCGGGGCACACCCTGAACTGGTTGCCAGCCAATTGCAGGGCACACAGAGGCGACTAACCATTCATACTCACAAGTGAGGAAGTGAACAATTTCTGAATGAACGGCTCCCTTCAAAAAGCCAATCACGACCTAAGAGTGTGATTTCTCTCGTTTGAACACACTCTCTGACAAAATATATTTATATGGAGCTTTTGGGGTTTAAAATGCAATGCACAGTCCTATACAGAAAAAACAATACAAAATACAACAATACAAAAAGGACGCAAAGTATAACGACAATAACAAATCAAACGTTATTTTTCTAAAATATGGGTAGGCAACTTTATTTGACGTCACCTTTCTGTAACTCACCTATCAGGCTTCTGCAGAGCTTGCTAATGAGCTGATTTGAATTAGGTGTGATGTAGGAGAGGGAGATTAAAAAAAAAAAATGCAAGTATGCGGCTCTCTAGGAACGGGGTTGTCGACCCCACTATGGAGTTTTCACGTTTAAGATGTGACACACAGTCCTGTACAGAAATAAACAACAAACACAGAGAAACGTATCCCTACATGTAAACACTTGTGCACATACAGTACATGCCTTAAGTGTGTGTGATATTAAGTTATGTCTGGCAGCTGAGGACATGTTTTTGTAGAGGAGGGTATAATATTTTCCAAATTTAGATGCGAAGATTAGCTGCTTATGGTGGGCAATCAACAACAGTAATTACCAAATCTTTTTAATCCAAAGGATAAGTATTTTAGGTTAAAAAAAAATCTGACCACACCCCATCAAAGAAAAATTTCACAAAAATGGAATACATGTCAATTATGCAGTTTCTGTAAAGATAGATAAGATCATTCAATTGTTTTGTCTGTCTCTACTGGAAGTCGCTAGCATGGATACAGTGGATGGATGCTGGTAAATGTTATTTGTAACTTCTTCTGTCATGTCAGCAAGTTGTTTTTTTTTTTTTTTTTCATTTTGCAGATGTGGCACCATGTAAAATGTCAGGAGAACTGTTCTGGTTCCTTTTGATTCGCGAAACAGGATGGACAAACTTGGAATATCCGACACAATTGCCTCATGCATCACTGGGCAAATGGCGGGGAAGTTTTTAGTCATGCACGCCAAAATAAATTTTACCCCTAATTTGGCATGCTGGCGGGTATTCATTTATAGAATCCCGATCTTGTGTAAAACAAAAACTCTGTAGACGTTTTATTCTAATCTCCTGCCATAGGGCTTAGCAAAAGTACTGAGACTAGATGGAAGTGCTTTAGAATATGGCTAAGCATGACCCCTGAAGTTTGTCTTAACACTGAGGAGGATTTATTTGAATCTAAAAAGTTCAGTTAAAGCAGAAGTGAATTGTTTGTAAAAGTGCACTTAAACATAAACTTTACCACTTGCTAAATTTTCTCAGGTTAGATTATGTTGTAGGTTTGTGTCATTCCATTGAAATTGCACACACCTGACAAACCACAGCGCTTCTCTTTCAGTGTGTCTTTCTGTGTTTGTATTTGAGCAAAACCTGTGCAGTTGCCTCCGTTTGCATATCTGGCGCACAAGCTAGTATTTGTTTTCACCACCACAAACGGGAAAGAGGTTGGCGTTCAGTGTCGGTGGATCTCTAATTTGTTCCGCCACAGCAGCAGTGGTCTAATGCAGTACACCTGCTATCGCTGTACCATCATTAGCTGGCGCAGAGCGGGAAAAAGGTCAAACATAAACAGCAAGATCACGCAACAGCACCAGCAGAATGGAAAAGAAGAAAAAGCTAGCTTGTTTGAGGGGGATCGAGAGAGGAGTATTAATGTGGGGATGATGAGTGGGCGTGAGCTGCCCAGGCAGCGAGTGAAGCATGATGCGAACACTTCACACACCCAGTACGCTTGCCTCTGATCTTGGCAAACAAGCCTCAGTGCAAGGAGATGATGATGTCAAATATGTGTGTTGGAACCCTCACAAACGAACAACAGCTAGGCAAGTGTGGCACCATTTACTTCCATTAACTTTGATATGGAGAGAAGATGCTGAAAAGGCATGATTCGCCCTCATCCATCTCAAAAATGCAGCTGCTTGACATACACTGTGAAAGATTGCGATGGATGCCCTAACCTGAGAAACCTTTTATTGGAGAACCCGGCAGATCCTGCGTTTGGCAAAAAGGATTAAGCCACACCTCAAATGAATTCAATCTCTGTCAAGTGTTGGACTTCAGCCCTTAGATCACACTGAATTGTAATGTTTCAATTGGACAAGCATTTTGGATGATTGTTTACTAGGAACAGTTTGGAAAGTTTGTTTTCTGCCCCAACTTGATTGTGTCTGGGTGTACTAAGCAAGGGTCCTCAGGGCATGCCTGGATGTGTTTCACGTGGAAAAAGTTGTTTGATGTGAAAAAAGTTGATAGACCTGACTTCGACCCCATAAAACATCCATAGGTTGAGCTACAATAGAGATTGTAAGCCATCATCAGTGATCTCTTCCCTCACAAATTCTCCTCTGGTTGAGTGGATGCAAATTGAAAATCTAAAATGACTAAACACACTGCACTGCATAGGAAACTTCTGGTGAACATTAGCTGCTTTTATTTCGGTGTTTACCTAAGTACAGAGCAGGTATCTGTGATTAAAGCCGCAATGCTAATGTTCAATCTTTGAGAAACAAGAGCTCATTTAAGACTGAATTGCACCCAGCGGAGCCTTTGCAGATTTAGTTTCGAAATGTTATTTTGCTCTCTTTCACTGAGGCTGCTGTCATGACAACATGACTGCAGCTTGCCTGGATTCTTTCTTTTACAAAAAAGTCACACAGGTGCTCTCCACGGAATCCGCGATTGTAAATAAAATGAGAGGCCGAAATGCAGTTACAACTGTGACACAAGGCCGCAAACTCATTTGGGTCATACAACCATAGCTTTTGGTGCCCAAGACTGCCTTGGGACATGGTATAGCTGTTGACAATCTGTGCAAAATATCCCCTGAAATACACACACACACACACACACCCACACACCTACAAACCTGGCAAAGAAGTAATTAAGAACTGAGGCATTCACACACGTTCAACAAGACAAATATGACAAAGAGAGCCACAATTACTTTGCCTCTTTAAGCTACATTAACTTTCTCAGCTATTACACACTGAAAACTGCTCATTGGCTTGGAGGGACTGTAAAAGAAAATTAAAAGGAAGAGTGCGCTGTTTGTTGTGATGCGTAATTGGGAATACATTTCAATTAAATGCAGTGATGCAACATTTGAAGCCACAGGGATTGTGAGTCGACATCGCATGGAGGATGTCCATGTTAGTACCCCCACTGATGCAGGATAATACAACAGTGTAATACAATGGATTATGTTAAAGAAAGCCTTATCAAGGCCAACACAAGCATCATGTATGGTTTGGGCATAGGGCATCATTGCAAAAAAAATTCAGGCGTTGCTTCTACCCTGCAAAGAAAAAGTATTGATCCTGCTCCAAATTATGCTTGCTTGTCATAGCCACAGAAAAATGTAATAGAAAAATCATACAAACTACTCAACACATGTATGTTCATTGTACAGAGGCGTGTTCATTAACATGCTAAGTTAATGTCTCTAGGAAAATACGGTACATGCACGAACGCTGCATGAGCTCTAAAGTGCTACATGCAAATTGTAACTTTTCAAATACAGTACATTATACGTGATGTGATGATAAAGCAGGCTTATATTACTATTATTTCTGAGTAATTGACGAAAACAAACACTCTGGAGAAAGATGTCCATTTTGGGACTTCTAAAAAAAAAAACAATATCCCAAGAACTTTTTTTCCAGCAGCCAAAAGGTTCAAATTGTAATCAAAGTATACAGAAATAAGAGGCCAATATATGATTAAACCGTTTGCTGAGATGTTTTATTCTGACAAGATAACTAGCGGGTCATGAGATGCAGCCTTGAATTACCCTGAGTTTATAACCTACCACTGATGATACATCATGCTCGTAACATATCAGCAACATCCCGGCTATGGAGGGGCAGTAGGCGGGGCCCTCAACTGGTTGCCAGCCAGTTGCAGAGCACAACCATTGTTCCCAATCGCACCAATGGACAATATGGAGTGTGCAATACATCGACCATGCATGGTTTTGGAATGTGGGAGGAAGCCGGAGCGCTCTGGGAAAAGCCACACAGGCAAGAGAAGAACACGCAAACTCCACAGAAGAAGGCCAGCATGAGCTGGAATTGAACTCGGTACTCTGAACTGTGAGGTGAAAGTGCTCACCACACTTCCACTGTGGCCCCACAACTATAAGTGCAGCAATGAGCAATGGTGCTAAGCCTCGGTATATTTTCTGCTTGTACAGTATAAATAAGTTGTATCATATTTTTAGAAAAGGCACAATTGAGTATGACAGTTCAGTAAATATGATTTAATATAGGGTTAATTAGGGCAACATCCAAGGCCCTCTGGTGCTGTCACCACAAACGGTCTATTTTTCAAATTGAAGTGGGTGAGTAAGGTGATAAAGGTTAGTATTTTTGGGGGGCATTCGTTTCCAAAACAAAGCACAGCAATTCGACATATTGGTGCTGCTGTGTTGTCAGCACTCTTGTGATGAAAATCCAAACAAGTGGGTGTTTTACAAGTAGTGACAAACAAATTCATGCAATGTCGGGGGAGACATGTTACCAAAGAGTAGTATAGTTCTCATTATGTCACGTTTTTATCATATTAAATTTGCCTGGAAATAGGATGAAGCTTGTTCACCACCAACAACTTAAATGTTTGTACATCTCTGAATAAATGTTTTACTTAATGTTCATACAGCAAGTTTTAGCTCAGCAGTACCATGTGATAAAATACCCATCCATCCATCCATCCATCCATCCATCCATCCATCCATCCCTCTAGAGCTGCTTATCCTCACAAGGGTCGCGAGCCAATCGCAGGGTAGAGAGGGATGATCAACCATTGACGCATACAATCATCCCTAAGGACAATTTAGTATGTCCAATACACCTGCCATGCATGTTTTGGAGTGGGGGAGGAAGCCGGAGTGCCCGAAGAGAACCCACGCAAGCTCAGGGAGAACATGCAAACTCCACACAGGAAGGCCGGCGCAAGGTTGATTTGAGCTCTGTTCCCTTTAACTGTTAGACGGAACATGCTATTCAATGCCCCGCGAGCGCCCTGAGATAAAATAGTTAATCAGAATTTGCTATTCAAAATGTGCCACAGTGAGTTGAATTAACACTCACTGTGAAGAAATATTTGAATAAAAGCAGTTACAGAACAGCGACTCTGGACTCCGTGTGGCCGACTTCCACTTGAGGGCATGAGGACCAGGAGAGAGAGGCAGAATGCCACAAAAACACCAAACAAACTCCTGCAGTGTAATGTTCAGTTTCATGCGCTAAATGCTGTGCTGTCACTGGTTCACTATTGCTATCTTGAAACAGTAACCACAGTTCACCAGCTAAGAGGAAAGTAAATAACGCACATACCATGTATCCTAAGTTCCCCCTTCACCATTCTACCAGCCAAGTGAGTGCTCTTGCTTGGCTCTGTTTTTGTATTTAAAGCTCAGATGCCAATGTTGCATTGCTACAGGTTTCGGCAAACCTACCGCCATTAATAATTCCGCCACCCTGTGTGAGACGTTGAAGGTTCCTAAAGCTGATTGGCTTTCGTGACGCAACGAGCGCCAAGTTTTTTTTTCCCTTTTTTTTTTTTTTTAAATTTATTGCAAACAGGTGAAACGAGTGGAATTTTGCATTGCTTTCTGTGTCACATTGCTCTAAGCGTCGCCCAAAGCGCTTTCCGCGGCATGGTGCGCAAACTACATTAACGACAATTCAAAACATTTTGTTTATTCGCCTTCCTTTGGTCTGAAGGCAGCATTTTGCTGCATTTCAGGTGGTGTGTTTGAGTTAAAGTCAACATACTTCGGGGGAAGCGATAGTTCAAGGGGTGGTGTGGAGAATGCGTTTGGAGCAGTGGAACGTCAGCTGTGCTGATCAATCATTCTGATCAATAAATAACTATAGTTCTCTCTTATTCTCCATCCCTCACTACCTACTTACCTCCCTCCATCCTTCTGTCCATCATCTTGGGTCCAATCTCACAACCAGCAGCATATCAGTTACCGCGATGCCAGAAGAGGTGTCCCTTTTACATTTTTTGCTAGTCCATCAGTCGTCGGTGCCCCACCCCCATCTGTCATCGTCATCACAACTATGAAAACAAGATTAAGACAAAATAACCTAAGCATACACTACATCTAGTGTGTGTTCCCTAGGCATTATAATACAATAACTAATGACATTCACTAGGGAGCATACACACATCGTTGTGATTCAGGCAGACTTACATCTAAAGATATTTTTTCAGAAATGGTTGTGTTTATGTTGATAAAACAGAATTCATATGTGATAAATATCATCTGTCACATAAACTACAAATAAAAAGCAAGGTTTTGCTGAGCTAAATTTACTAGATAATGCCTATTTTTATTTCTTATGGTTTAACTTGGATTGGGTGTCACTTTGTGAGGTGCCCATTGGTTGCTAGAATGACATCACCTCTTTGTCCGCCGAAAGGCATCCCAGAATGGGTTTGCTCAACTATGTGCATACATACTTCATTCTAAACATTGCTTTTTACTTTAAGCCTGCACACGAAATGCATTGAGCAAGACTGTGTACAGTATGCATTTCAGTTCATGAAACTACGACTGAATTGCAAACATTGAAATCCCAGCCATCCTGGCAATTTTTAATGAGGGGAAAGTTGCTTAGTGCATAATGGGTTAATAATTTCAGTGTAGCCATTATGTTTAAGTATGGTAGTCATGCCAGGACCCCACATTGACATAAAAACAGAGGCTAAACACCTTTCAACTGTGCATCCTGGTCATCACCTGGAAAAAAACGCAGCACGTGCAAAGAGAACACAATTTACCCCCAACGTTGTCCCTCCTGAGGCAAAGCCACTGGCAAACGTTGGTAAAACCAATGAACTGGTATCTGGCAAAAGGACAAATGATTGCCCCCTGATTTGCTGTAAGTATATCTTTAGATATAATCCCAAACTGTTGAATATCAAAGCAACCATCTGGAAAGATATCACCGTTGGAAGGCTGCCCTACCTGTATAGAGCGGAATGCCATTCAATCACCTTTGCTCAACATAAGAAAACAACAACAACAACAACAAAAGTTCGTAGCAATAAGCCTTGAAAGTTTGTGTTACACAACATTAAGGAAACTACGGTATCATTTTTACATGTATGTAGTGTCCTGATTCCCTCTCGTGTTATTCTTTTTCACATTCCTAGTTCCAACTCACCTCTAGGCTCTCCCGGCTGCAGGCAGCACGGCCTTGGGTGCAAGAGCAGGGCAGCAATCTGCAGCGCAGCCTTCTCAGGGCAGCTCTCCAGAGTGAACATCCAGCAAGGTCCTCATTAGCCTGAGGATGTCAGCATTGGCTTCTGCAGCCCTGCAGAAAGACAAGGATGAGAGGAAACAGGCATGTTTAAGGGAATGGGTGCATTGTCTAAATCTTCACATCAGCAACATGCAAGCGTGGGTAAGGAGGGTGACGAGAGTGTGATGGAGATGGGCTAGCTGAAAGAGCTCAGAGATGGCGCAGAGTGGCGGACCGGATTTGCATCAGTCGCTTAATGAACTGATTATGACAGCTAAAGCGGATAGTGCAGCAGAAATTGGCGGGAAGAAATTACCTGTGTTACACCGCTCGCCACCTTACAAATGAATGCCGTTTAGCCTCGGCATATAAATGGGTAGGGTTTTGCTTGGAGTACGAAAACGCAAAGAGAGTAGACAGAGAATGTGACTGTACAAGCAATCAGTTTTGTTTTTATGTGGAGGTGTACATGCACATTAAAGTGTTCGAGTGTCTAACTGCAGGCGCGTGTGCACGGCTCAGTGCAGAGACCTGAAATTATGCAAGCGAGTAACAATGAGCAAATTGAACCTCCGCATGCTGGACACACACCAGCACATGTGCAAGCATGCAGACGCACACACAGCTCAAGGTCAGGCTCAAAGACAAGGGTGTGTGTGTGTGTGTGTGTGTGTGTGTGGGGTGGGAGGCTGGGGGGGGGGGGGGGGGGGTCTAGCAGTGGGTGGGAGTGAAAAACAGATCATGATAAATTGGCTCACATTTTACAAAACGTTGCCCTTAACGCACCTCGGTTAACGTGTACAGCCGGCCTGGTGCAGGCCTGCTTTAATAGCGGCATTTGTGATGTATGAAAAACAGGCAGTGGCACTAACGGAGCTATTACAAAGAAGAAGCTGGTTATGGCAGCTCAGCTCAGAGATGACTGGGCTACCTAGTTGATCCAGGTTCCTTGCTTCCATTCGCACACCTTTTCCGCAAGCGAGCCCACATCCCTCTAGTTCACTGAGAGGTGGAGTGAGTGTGCCAGTTTCTCAAAACCACAGGGAGTAGACCAAATCAGGGAGGAGGGCACTACAGTAAAAGTGAGGGAGAAGGAGGCAAGCAGAGGGAGGGGAAAGAAGGCAAAATTTGTCTTGCGTGTGGATGAAAGGACAATTTATTAGAAGCTGCTCAGGGAGACAGAATATTTTTGCCCGAGTGCTTTACCGACTGTCCGGATGAGAAATGAGAGCGTTTTAGCAGCCGTGCTGGGGTTGAGCATGAGCGTAAGCCTGAGCTGAGGCTGCAGGGACAGCAACCTGGCATAGTCTCATCACAGTGTGCCACAAACACCCCTGGGGGTCGTGGATCAGGGGTGCACATGTATAAATAGGAAGGGCTCTGCAGTCGGTGTGTTTTGACTGTTGCCGTAATGGTCTTCAAATCCTCAAAATGGATCAAAACTTTGTGAGAAAAGAAAGATTTGGGGATTTGTCTGTCTGCCTGCCTATCCATTTAGTTTGGTGGGGAACAGGCCATGCAGCTGACTTAGCGTGTGTGTTGTCCTGCTGCAGCGACGCAAACAAAAGGCCATCATTGCTAAGAGAAATAGATCGGGACACACCTTAACTACATTTTTGTAGAAGAGCCTTTTGTGCCGGTTTGAAGCGCCACCGCCTTCACGCATCTTTGGCTCAACTGCCGAAGCGCACTTCCTTTTTATCTCCCATTTCAGTGAGCAGCCAGCGTGGTTGGCGTGACCTCTGTTGGGCACCACATTAATTTTGCCTTGCCGTTTCTATGGCGTCGATTAATAAAAAGTGACTAGATTTTCTACAAATGAACATGCGCTGATAAATGGGAACACAAGCCTAATTGCTTGGCAAATTAAGAGCTCACAATAGTGACGAGGAAGTGCGCCGCTTTTAATATTTAAAAACTCATTAGGTGTGGGAAAGTCTTGCTTAGTTGGGCCTCGAGGTGCTGTTAATGGCTATTTGAAATGTCAGTGAGAGTTCTGGGTTAGAGGTGAAGCCACTGATCGGATCAGAAGCCCAACAAAGTACATGGATGAATTTAACAGTCAAAGGCATCAGTGATGAGCAGCTTTTGGTTGTGCCGATGATACCAATTTGTGCTTTAACAAATTGTACTTACAGTATGTAGTTTACAGATATACGGTAAGATCCACAAACATACAAATATACAACCACTTTCCTGTATGTGAAACAAGCAGGCGGACTCCTATAAAGAAAAACAGCATAACAGGGGTGTGCAAAAACCACAATGGGGACGTGACCCTGAGCATATGAGGGGGCTATCCAAATTGCTTCCCGGTCAATGAAAATGTTGAATGATAGTCCACCGGCGGGGAATCCGCTTTTCATCGAGGGGACATAAAGAGCTAGAAATCTTTCGTTCACTGACCCGCACCACAGGCGCTGGCAGCTTTGTCTCCTATACAAGGGGCATCCACATTTCATGAAGGGGACATCAAGCTAGAAAAGGTTTGGTCCGCTATGCTCCCACGCCAACCCCATGTGACAAAATATTTTTAGGGACATAGAAAACAGATGTTTGCGCTGGCCATCGAGTGCTTTACTGCAGCGCCATCCATGGAATCTTGGTAGCTATGACATCCGAGAATGACATCTACCTAGACAAATAAAACAGATTCTTCTAAATACTGTACCTATTTGCTGTCACTTCATTTGCATTATAACACACTACATTTCACTGCATACAATGCAACGATTTCTCTGCCGATATCATCTTTGTTATTACTGAGCAATAATATGGCACACGCAGAAATGGGAAATTGAGCAAGGTGAGCAGACGCTCAAGAATTTCAGTGATGGATTGCTTTGGGTGATTTCTCTTTATTATGACTGGCCAAGATCAATATTTTAACAGTTCAGTTACGGCCCTGGGTGTAGAGCTTTAAAATGTATTATTCACAACCTTCATCAGCACAAAGGGAGGCGGTGATGGGAGGAGGCTTGAGACGAGAGATCTCCTTCCGGGATATGAAGACAACTGTGGAGTGGATGCATGTTTAAAACCTTTCCATCATTTTTAATTTTCTTGTTGTAAATGTGACAACAAAGTTGTGAATTCTCCCACATCCTGTGCTATTTTTTTGTTTCACCTAACCAGGTGACATCTCACTTAGTGAGAGTAGTTTAATAGAATAAACCAATTCACACAATTAACAGAATAAGTGAGGCAATAGTAACAAGAGCACTCAGAAGAGCACAGACTTCCAACAAGACCAAATGTTAATGCGAGAAAGTGTCGTCCTTCTTGCTTGGCAGAGCAAATAATTCTCAGTCGAAAAGTACTCTCATCTCGTTTTAACGTTATCCTTTAGATTTTTCCCCCCTTTTATCAAGGTACCTCATCCTATCATCTCTGAAAAATAGGTTGTTGTGGTTGTAGTTTGTACGGATTTAGAAACATACTGCTTTATCAGGTATAGCATGGCACGGACCGTGAACGCACCTGTTGAGAGTCCGATGAAAAATGTCAGCGAGAAGACAGTTGCTGTCACCTGACAGGTGAATTTCTGCAACACACAAGGTGATCAAAGTTGAAAGCCAACAAATCCCCCAAGCAGCAACTACGAGAGACCTCAGTGCACACTGCTGTGCATCATTTTCAATTCTGTATTTATGCTATTATCGTCATACTAAAAGAACAAAAGCATATTCCTATATTATTTGTTTATTACTTTATGAGACATGAGCTTTCTGGAAACACAACCAATCCTTGGGGCAGCCATGTCGAAAATGCGATCGACAGCTCGGTCAAATAAAAAGTTCAATGTTCTGATCTTCCTGTATTTATATCTTGGGTCAGAAGAACAGAAACATTGACAACAGAGTTGGGGAGAAAACATCATTGCAAAACCCACATCAGATGCAACCTGAGATGCCCGCTGTAGTAAAGTGCTTGGGATTAAGAGTCAGACATATTCATATCTGACCAGAATTAAAGCTGCTGCTGTGCAAGAGGGTGTGCCGTTATCAAAGCTGCAGAAAGTCAGCCAGGGAGCAAAGCGGTGCGTGGCTGGGAGGGGGAGGTTGAGTTGGTGGGGGATATAAAGTGGAGGTAAAGTGATATTGAGGTACAATGAGAGCGAGGGAGCAGCAGGGAAGATTTCTTTCAAAGCTTCCCTAGCCATCTCTCAAAAAGAAAATCCTTTGTAGCCTCCTTCCAAACCAGCCGCCCTTCTTCACCTGCACCCCCACTCAAGCAATTCTCCATGTATTTAAATCCCAGTGTGGAACAAATGGGGAGCGAGCCCTGGAAAAGTTGGTCCCTGGGAAGGCCGGGTCGGAGTTGAACTGATTATATCAGTTTCAGCAGCGTGCTGGTAATAGGCTCCTCCTCGAGCTGCTGCTAACCCCAGCTCTCTCTTGGCAGCCGCAGAGAGTGGAATTAATCAGGCCTACTGGGAGCGTCCTCCATCCCCTCTCCGCAGGCGAGCCACTCCGCAGTCATTTAGCAGCCAATCCCACTGTCAAGCCACTGTCATTTAGACCCTTTTCATTACACCTTGTCCCCCTTGCTGAACATACAGCCTCACTTTTCCCTTTCAGGCAGCATGTGAGGAAGCATGAAAATGGGCGCCAGATTAGCCTAATGCTGGGTGCTGTTTTTTTTTTTTTTTTAGATGGCCTATTATGACCACTACCACACTCTGTCATAAATATACATTACGGCCCTGTACATTTACCATAAATGAAAGTCTATTTCACGAGCTCTGCAGAAGCCCAGCCCATCTCATTAATATTATCATAGAGACCAAGTTTGGCCCCGTCTTGAATATGATGACGCCCCCCCCAAGAAAAAAAAGAACAAACTGAGGCCGTAACCAACTAGCTTGGATCTTGGTCCCAGGGGTGCGGGATCCACATAGCTAGTAGACCTCACCTGCTAAACCTTCTTAAGCGGTTAAGTCAAATATCTGGAAGATTAAATGATATGGGGCTACAAATGAAGCAGCATGAAGGCGCCCCCTCCCACTCAACAAAAAATATTCAGAAGCAAACAAACGGACTGATTTAAAAAATGGCCAGAGGAGACGAGAGAGTAATACAAAGCATGAATAGAGCATCATGGGAGAACTGAGGAGCCCTGCCCTCTCTCTTGGGTTAGAGGGAAATTGCGGACTTTATTAAGTTTTGAGTCAGAGAGGCGGACATGCTTGGAAATAAGCAAACCTGAACATGTCTTTGCATCAGCATCTCGGTAAAATATCGGGTGTATTATTGACACATCCCAAAAAAAGGGACTGTGTTGGATGGAGCCGGATGAAAAACAGACCATACCTAGCCGAGACCTCCTCTGAGACGAGGCCAATTAAGATAAGTAGTCGTTAGCAGGAAACTCATGTTTGACGTCCTGTCATGTTAATGATTTAGACTTTCACATTAGCCATAAAATTCGGTTAGCTGTCATCGCTTGCGGTTTTGAGCACAGAAAACAGAAGCAGAGTTGACGTCCAAGATGTCAAGCTTTGATCGTGGTAGAAGACAGACATCATTGCTGAGGGAGTAAATATCTGCTGGCAGGCTGTAGGTCACCTCAGAGGAGATAGTCCTCCAGAGCACTCGTCTACAAATTTCAGCAACGAGGAGCGCAAAGACAGCTTAACCTGAAGCCGCCAATTCTGGAGTAACACTGTGCAGGTGCGGCTGCTGTTCCTGCACATGTTTGTTTGGGCTTGCCATCCCCAGGAAGAAGTGAGGTAGCCAGGGGTTCTGCTTGGGATCAAGCTGGGCCCTTGCTGTGTGCAAAAAAAAAAAAAAAAGAAAAGACAAAAAATGTTTATTGTAGCTGTGGCTGCCTGGAAGTGACTGGCAGAAAGCGTGCGCAGTTTGTCAAAATGAACAGAGGCCAGAGGCATAAAACAGACACACTCTTCACATAAGGGAGACCACACATTGTGCACACACACACTATCGATGTCTTCACTTAAGAATTACCCATGAATCCCCATAGAGCTATACTATATTTTAAAAACCCTATTCAGCTCAGATTAATTATGCTGTATGAACTCATATCAACGTTTGAATGTGCATAAATGAGATAATGACACACTCCCTGTGTCACGTTGGCCCTAAATATTTCAAAATGCAAGTCACCCGTCAACTAAATTATTGTGCTGCATTGTGTTTCTCTGCAAGCTTTGCGATAACCAGAACATTCTTTAACCTGAGCACCTCCAATTAGAGCGTTGGGGATGGGGTGACGAAAGGCAGCGCCAAGGAGCAGAGACTAGGGGAGTTGGGGGTGTTGCGAGGTTGTGCATTATTGCTTTGACCCGCCCGTTTCACTCTGGGATGCGGTGGAGAGGCAGAGATGTGATGTCAGGATATCGTCAAGAAAAAAAAAAAAGAAACGGCTCAGTCTCAGATGGCCAGCGGCTGCTCGCATCCCTGTATCAATGCAAAACAGACGATTTCCCTGGGCGAGGAGGAAATTTCACTTTTGATAAGTCGCCTTTCTTTTTTCTTGAGCTAACAGTAATGTAAAGACACAGCGAAACACAGATGGGCTGGGAAGGAACGGAAAAGAAGACCAGATGAAAAGCATCTTTAGGATGTCAGAAACATCTGGTTCTTTATTTGCTGAAACACAAGGAAATTACAAATGGGCTTTTGTTTTGATTTCATTCATTATGCGGTTGGCTTTGTGGTGCTAGCGGGACAGTAATAGCCCCTGGTCATAAATACAGGAGCAAATGTGGTCACCAGCCTGTCCACGTGCATGACATAAAATTTCACTAAAACTGATAGGATGGCATCAAGTCAAAGATGCAGCATCGTGCTACTTGAATACGTGTTTTTGTTGTGTCATCATTTTCCACATTCGAGAGACAGTGTGAATATGATCCTGAAAGCTTTCATCTTTCCATCAAGTTTAAAGTGGAACATGAAAGATCTTAACAACTGTGTCGATGCCGTTAACATTTCCAAGACGATTTGCTGTATTTCCTTGTTTATGCAATATAGACGCATTGCAAACTTCTGGGAGAAAGCAACAAGTAGATCCGACAGCACGGCTAAGGCCTGTATGGTGGTGGTGAATTTTTGACCCTCACAGCTCTCCGCTGTGGAGGAGGTAGAGAATGTTCTGTGCAACAAAGCTGCCAAAAAAATATTCCATTAAGTGCATGTTGCCGATGCAGTGTTGAGGCATTGCATAACCTCTTGAACTGGCCTCAAACCACGGACACAAGTAGGAGGATACTTGTCCGAAGCAAACACAAAGGTCAAGTCGAGGGGTTACCCACATCCATCCATTTTCTATACTGCTCACCCTTGATAGGGTCGCAGGTGCGCTGGAGCTCGTCCCAGCTGACTTTGGGTGAGAGACGAGGTACAGCCTGGATTTCTTGCTGGCCGATCACAGGGCTTTTCCACATCATATGAGAAATTAAGTTAAAATATTTGCTCGATATGACTGCTTTCCCCTACATGAACATGGAGGAATTTCTTTCTCAAGTTTTTATTGCTATTGGTTTGGTCATATTTTTTTGAAAGGCAAAAGGAGGAGGACGTTATAAGAGGACTTAGAAATACTGAAAAAAAACACACACGTGATTTTATCCTTCAACAACCTTTTTTAAAAAAGGCCTTTTACCTGATTAGTTTGCAAAAACGGTGGAGCAGAAATTTAGGAATGGTTTCCTCCCAGGGATATTCTTTTTTTCGCCTAGAGGAGGATACCAGGAAGAGTGACAGGGAGTGACAATATGAAGTGCCGATTGAAAATATGGGGGAAGGCAAGAAGTGGAAGGGTGATTGAAAGAAGCCAAGATCAATCAGAAGAGGGTGACACCCCAATCACACAGAAAATTACACTGTAATTCTGTTTGTGTCCCTATCAACCAGCACAATTGCCGCAGCCTTTTACAGAAGACAACATGCCTTGGATTGCTTGGCACTGATAAGAACTGTTTCCCTTGTTCAACTATCAGCAAACTCATGTGGAAGCTTTGTGCTGCCTTGGTAAATGTGTTTTCTTCACAGCTACTCTAGAAGACAGCTTGTTGTCTAAACTATTAGTTGTAATTCTCCAGAGAGATTGCATTTGCATGAACACATATGGATGGTAGGAGGAAAGGTAGGCGAGTTCATGCTTGTGAATAGTGATCTTGACCTCTCACGCCCCTCACATTAAGCCACGATATCCAAGTTTAGCTTTTCCAACACAAATAAATGCACTTTTTTTTTTGTCAGAGAATAACTCAAAACAGAGCTAACATAACATTGCTCATCCTCAAAAGGGTTGCAGGCTTGCTGGTGCAAATCCCAGCTGACTTCGGGCAGTAGGCGGGTGACACCCTAAACTGTTTTCCGGCCAATTGCAGGGCACATAAAAAAGAAGAACCAATTGCACGCCCAATCATACCGAAGAACAATTGCGTATGTCCAATACACCTGCCATGCATGTTTTGGAGTGTGGGAAGAAGAGAGAACCCACACGGGCTCGGGGAGAACATGCAAAGTGCACACAGGAAGGCTGGAGCTCGGTGGATTTGAAATCGGGTCCCTGAACTGTGGGGCGGATGTGATAACCACTGTGTCACTGAGCTGCTAAACATTTGCTTATTGATTACGATATATACCCTTTGCAAAATGAACTATGACGTTTAAGAGTATAATCGAGCAATATGAGCAACCTTGTTCAACTGTAAACACACAAAAGAAACAGGTAAATCTTCGTTTATCAGTTCATTCCCATCTACGAATCCCAATCTCAATATTGATCCACATATAAGGTGCACCTCATTATAAGGCGCACCATCAGCTTTTAAAAAAAATAAAGCTTTTAGGTGCGCCTTATAGTGTGGAAAATACGGTAATGCATGACACGAAAGGGCCTTGACAACGGTCAGCTGTATCATTTTTTTCTCCCTGAGCACCTTTTAATTCAGTGCTTCTCAATTATATTTTGCGAAGCACCCCCAGGAAAGAGAAAGCTTTTCGTGCACTCAACCCACTCAATGTGCCGACTAATCTATAAAAATTGTGTAAGTATGCCTAAACTAGTATCCTTTTGAAGTATAACAAAAGAATAAAGCAATATCAATCAACTTTCAACAACTTAACATTTTTTACAGCGTTATATGGGTTATAGATGAGTATAAAACAGAAAAAAATAATCAAATGCATCAAAATGCCTTATACAAAAAAGAAAAAAAAAAGAAAGAAAAAAAACTTATACTTATAATATATATATATAAAAACTTATACTTATATAAAGGATACTTGAACAAAGGGCTTTTTTGCTTCCTCACATTTCTACCCACCATGCAGGACATTGTATGAGATATCTTATTAGTGTATTAGCAGAAACGGGCATAATAAAAGTATTGCTTTCGTGGGTTTAATTCTCAGTGCCCAATTGAGGTGGCCATACAAGGAGCTTTTGCTGTCTTATGGCATTCAAACAAGAGAGATGAATGACCTCAAGGAAAAACTGTTGCCACGATCAACTCAAGGAAAGCTCAGGGGGACAAAATCTTTTGCTCACTTTAAAGCAAGGATTTGGTTTGTCGGAGATATGATTTGATATTGGTTTGAGGAGTGCCGCACATATCAGTCAGCTCGGATCAGCATATGCCACCAAAGAGAAGACCCCTGCATTTTGTGATGCGAAGCAATTTTCCTCCTTTTCCAGTCCAAACCTGGATTCCAGAAATAAAAACTGAACATCGCATTCAGCTCATGCTTCTCGTGACTCTGTCAAGGTTTACTTCCGCTACCTCCGCTCTTGAATACTGTCCTTTCTTGACGCTTTTCAACCCCTCCCCCCTTATTTGACTTGGGAGTACGCAAAGCGAGTAGGCCAGCAGCGCTGGAGGGATCCCCCAGGGCTGGAGTCCTTCTCTCCTGGCTGTTTGATGTTGAGCCGGCGTGGATGAACTTCAGCCCTGGCCCGGAGTTTGCGCCCATCATCAAACACCTCAGCTGGGCGCTGGGCTAAAGCCGTGGCTCTAATCAAACACAGCAACACCGGAGACCCTCTTTCATGCGCCGAATGGGAGAAAAAGACAAATAATTGAGGCAACTTTCAGGCGTACATCAAAGAATCCAAAACTGAAAACCATTTTCTTCCTCTTAGCAATAATGTGAAGGGAGTTAGAGTTTGTGTGGTGCAAAAGATGGGGAGGAAGACTCCCGTGCTACTCAGGGAAATGCGCTGCCATAAATGTAACGTGTCTATTCAAACCCGCCATAGCATAGGATGTTTTTTGGAGGGGGAGTGCAAAGGAGAGAAAGGTAGGAAGAGGCTGTCCTTGGAGGGATGGCGAACGCTCAATTTTCTGTTTGCTGCCATTTGTCTTGCGCTGCTAAGAGAGATCAACAGTCCTCGGCACACAGATCAATATCCTCTTAACCCGCACATAATCTGGCAAGAGTTTCGTTCAATTTCTTCACCCCTACCACCTGCGTCCACTCCACACTTTTCTTTGCCTTCTTCCCAGCAATCGTTTCTAGTTGTTCAAGTGACGGCCATTTTTCATGCTTCTGGTCTGAGCCAAAGACATGAAAAGGAATGATGTTTCAGCCAGAAACAAAGATGCTGTGTGTGAGCGTTGGGTTGTTTGATGAATATTACGTGCTGGCGGCACAGCCGTGAAGTCTACCTTATACACCAAAATTACCAAAATACATGACATTGAAAAGTTCTCTTTTGTCCTACCCACACGCACGTGCTCATTGACTATATGCACACGTCTGATTGTATCGCGCCTCCAAGATTAACCTGCTAATATAACGAGGGCAAGCAGTATCACGTATAAATCAATGGATAATAAGTTAAACGGTTACAATATACTGACACTGAAAACAATGTAAACTATCTAAACTCTGACTTGATCCGCTTCTCTTGTTAGGTAAGTAATTACCTTTATCTATTTGAGGCACATGCACAGAGTGTCCCAATGGCTTTCTAGTGCACCTGTGACACCAGGTTGCTGTATTATTACAGGTAATGATTCTTGCGTTTGATTGTTCAAAAAGGTGGCAGTTATGTCACTCAGTTCAACCAAATTCACAATTCGCACTTTTCACATTAACCATCTTTTAACATCTTTTATAACAACTCATTTTGAGTGACGCATGATAGTGTATTTTGAATTTAAACCATATGTGATGCAAAATTCATGCAAGTTGGCGCATATGCTCCAGACTCCTTAAAAATGGAATGCTTGTGTGTTTATTTTTCTGTCACGCATGCTCCACCAATGCCCACGTGAGTAGAAAGAGCCAGGACTTTGAAACTGCAACTATCAGTGTGTACCTTGAAGACAGACGCACGCCTGATTAACCTTTCTCCAATAGCTATAGCTTGTGACTATGAATTTAATTGTGTGGGTTTGAAAATGTGACTACGCATCAAAAATGTGTGGATTTGATTTTGTCACCACGAACCAAAATTGGGTAGTTTGAATTATTGTCTTATGACTATGAATCTAAAACCTGTGACCGCAAAATCTCACTTCTATGACTATAAAACTTGGCATGACTTTCTGTCTGCACAAACCTCTCCTATGGGTTGCTGGATTGCCTCGTGTGCGTACGAAACACATTATGCAATATGCAAACCCTAACCCTACTAAACTGCATTGTTTGTTTCTGTAAGAAGAGGTCCCTACCTCTTATTGAAGCTTCAGAAAATCATTTTTGAAGCAATTGGCCATAAAAGCTTCATTTGAACATCACTAAAAATAAGCATATATTATCCTTATCACTGAAGCTTGTTGAGGTGTTGAGCGCTCCGTATTCTATGCTATTAACGGACGCCATCGTCGCTCATCTCTTGACGCATGCGCGGGTGGAGGACTCGCAGATCGATTGCCTTTCCACTGAACTGCAGGTGATGTCATCCCAATTTGCATATTGTGCCACGTACTCAGACAAGGCAATCCGCAGAAGAGATTCGTACCACAAGCGGCAAGCCATCCGAAAGATCTGTGCACAAAGGTGAAGTCTCGTATAACCAAGCCTCGTAGCTATCTAAGTGAGAGTTCTATTGAAAAGAAATTGTACTCACAGGGTTTAGAGTTATACTCACCCGAGGAAAAACAACAAAACAATCATGCAACTTTGGTCCGTAGGCACAAGTAAACTATTCAAACCCCCACATTTTTGAAAACTTTCATAACCAAACAATTTAGGTGTTCATCCCCACACATTTTAGACTCATACTCACAAGCGACAACTATTACAGATTCAAATGGTTAATGGCATTTCTTTTTGACAATGATCTTATGCCGTATTTAGCTAGCGTACAACTGTACACGTGAGCTCCTAACTTTCCACAAAGGGATGTCAGTGGTTTTGACTCCAGCTCAGACTCTCAAGAAAACCCACGCACACACACGCACACACACAGGCAAGCAGGATATTTGTTTTGAGTGCAACAAAAAGCTCTTATAGACAATGGTAAAAAAACAAAACAAATTTATTTCGGCTCAGCAGGATCAGCATTTGATAATGCTTAGACCTGCTCTTGGTATGAAAAAACACCCACTGTATTTCTTTATTCAGTTGAAGTCTTGACTTCCAATTTGGAGTATTTGGAGCTTAGTCATTAAATGGATTCAGCTTGGGATATTTGGTGTTGCTTTCAGCCCTGGGGGAAATTTTGACCCAACTCAGGCTTTTAGATGTGTTTATGTGTGATATCAAAGGAAAAGCGTACCAAAAAAACAAAACAAAAACATGCAATCTAAAATATTGCAGATTGTCAAAACATGTCGACTTTCAATATGCTGTCCCATTGTCCCTTCTAAATGGTTGCAAACGAAAGGTTGAGACCTACACGTTGCAGATGTCAAATTTAGCTTTTGTCGAGTTCATTTACTGCCATTAAAAATTGGAAATATTGTCAGTTTTGGACATACTGACGGGCCGATGTTTTATCATGCATTTCCCTTGATTTTGCATTAATCCTTTCAACGACAACTCTTGAAGGAGGTGCAACAGAAATGTATGTTGACATCCCAAAACCATCAGGGGGCGCTAGTGGACAACTTATGACATTTGCAAGCCTTTCAATTACTTCATTGAGTGGCTTACCCTGGGAGACATGGTAAGCCTCTCAAAGAAGTCAGGCTAGGGCAAGAATGACATTTAGCAGGAAAGCTGTATTTTTGCTGCCTGGAAACATTTTACTTCATCAACAAATAATAATATACAGTATCTGCATCTTTCCGTCAGCGAAATCTACAGCATTGAATAGCTGTTAACGTATTATTTTCTCACAAAATGAAAATTCATCCAAACAAAAAAGCCTTGGAATATTTATGCATATATGTGGATTGGGATGATGCCAATGAACTCTGAAGCCAAAATATATTAACATATGATGACGTTATGACCCTGTCAAAGTCGGCCCGAGTTGGGTGATAGTATGGCCAGGATAGTGAAAAATCCTAATATATATGTATATATATATGTATATATATATATATATATATATATATATATATATATATATATATATATATATATATATATATATATATATACATATATATTAGGATTTTTCACTATATATATATACACACACACACACACACACACACATATACATATATATATATATATATATATATATATATATATATATTGGCTATATGCAAGGCATCTGCTTAGCAATTGGAATCAATGGAAATACAGAAACAAGAGATTAAGGGGACACGTGATGGGCCTGGCCTGATCTTTATCAGCTTCTACTGGTCTGTTTTCCGTTTTATATCCATGTGTGCATTATACTTTGTACGCTCAAAGTGATGCGTCCTTGCATTGGCAAATCAATCATATTAATATTAAGTGAAAGGCAAAGTCATCATTGGCACATTCTCCTCTCTATCTTCACCACATCACTCCTTCCCTACTCTTATTACGCCGACTTCCTCCACTGCTGAGTTTAGGTTCCTGGTTCTGGAAAGCTAATGAGGGAGTGTTATGCAGGACCATAAACGGAGACGCTCTCTGTCACTACGCATAAAGGATGAGACAGAGACAGTGGTGTTGGGGTCAGGTTGGGAGAGCAGGCAAGCGAGGACAAGATGTGCACACACAAAGCTCAATGGCAAGGTGGAGTCTGGAGACCAATCTGCTCACCTCTATGCCTCAATATGGAGGGTGCAGCGCCCCCTACTCTTGGCCTGTGGGAAGTGATCAAGAAGACAGGAACTCCCCACCCCTTTTCCTTCCTTCATGGAAGCGCTTGAACTCCAGTGAGTAAGCAGTGTGAGCTGAATGCCTAATGAAGTAAAATTGTTTCGCTTTCTTGATTTGAACGATTGCATCCAACACAGAACAAAGCAACAGAGAATTAATGATCTGAGTAGCGTTTTCTATCACACAAAAATTCATAGAACTTTTTTGTTGTTACAACGCCTTCATGGTTTAATACAGCAGTTTTCTACCAAGCTTGCGGAGAAACATTTCAACATCATGGATCATCATTAGGGGTGTCCAAACATTTTCTTCCAAGAACCACTCAAGAAAAAGTGTAAGAATGCAAGAGCTACCATCACCTTTAATCCATTCACATTGACTAAAACCAACCTATCGGTTTATATGTTTTTCAAATATGTAGAAATGGCATCATTCCGGGTTGTGCTTTGTTGTATTATTGTTGATGTTAAATGTTTTGGAAAGTGCTTTTGTTGCAGCTGAAGCTGTTGTGAAAGTCCATCCATCCATTTTCTATAGCCATTTCACCTCACTAGTGTTACTGGCTTGCTGGTGCCTATCCCAGTTGTCTTGGGGCAGTAAGAGAGGGACACCCTAAACTGGTTGCCAAAGAATTGCAAGGTACACAGAGACCAATGACCACTGACCACCAAAATCACACCGAAGGACAATTTTGGAGTGTCCAACATACCTATCCTGCATATTTTTTTAGCATGTGAGAGGAAGCCGGATTGCTCCGAGAGAACACACACGGGGACAGGGAAAACATCTAACCTCCATGTGGGAGGATACTGGGTTGCCTGGAGAAGACCCTAGCGGGCATGGGAGAACAAGGCAAGGGCAATCTGGAATTGAACTAGAGACCTCAGAACTGTCAGTCTGTCACTGCTATTAAGGTGTTTGTAAAAAAAGGATTTATTGCATTGTTCTGAAATTTTCAATACGAACAGGCATGCAACATACAGTCGCAAAAAGACAAGCAAGTTTTTTTTTTTTTTTTTTTGGAGGGGTGGCTATCAATGTCTTTTACATAATGGAATAGTTTTTGCCCTGTTCTGAGTCGCACGAGAGCCAAACGTGCACATTCAGCACCCCCCCCCCCCACCCCGTACAAGACAAAATTGTGCTAAACTGATTTTAAGAGTTTTTGCATTATTGCAAGTCTAGAAAAGCTCTGTACTTCACCAATGCATTAACATGAATAGTAGTAATACTAATGGTAGTAGTAGTAGTAGTAGTAGTATAGAATAGTTACAGCGTCTACGCGGACGAGAACAAAACACAGTGGAAAAGGCCATGAAATTAAATAGTAGCTTTTGACAGTGAGCCAACGCCACTTCCACGCTAATCGACGGCTGTCTGGAGGAAATGCAGGTCTCGCACACAAACACACCACCATATCATTAGCTGTCATGTTTCACGTCAGGTAACACAGCAGCACACAGGGATGCGGCAGGTCTGCAGGGTACGCCTGTGTATGTTTGTGCACACAAACAAGGAAACATGGTGAGTGTGTGAGTGGATTACAGCGGGTGTGCAGAGAGAGCGAGGCACCAACTTGCCAGCATAATGGGATTTCTCTCTCACACAAACACACGCGAACAGACTGATCTCAGTCGGTACAGCAATCAGGTTGGAAGCAAAGCATAACACATACTGTGTATCCTATCTGAGGGTTGCGAGAGAAGCTGCAGCAGAGCTCACTTTAAGACACACAGGCCATGAGCTATCTCTCACAAAAAAGCCACAAGGAAGGATGGAGAGAAAAAGAGACGTGTGCAAGGATCAGCCGCACGCGACAGGGATGAGGAATGTGTAGCAAAGCTGGATCAGGATGAAGACTGGCTGCGAAGAAGGCACTGTTCTACAGCGGATATGAATAGCTGAAATGTGTGTAAAGAAATTTGGGTTTGTATTATGTAACAATGACAGAAAATATACCTAGCGGTGATCTCTTTTCTTTTTTTTTTTGGTAAACAACTCTCAGTTTCTGCAGCCATTAAAATGTGACGGCAGCTTGGCCAGTAAAATTCAAATATTTGAAGACAACTATTCATCATTGTATTCTTAATAACAATATGTTATGAGGCAAAAAACAGGAGACACTCTAATCCCAGGGTTGCGAGTTTGATTGCAGAGTCAAGTGCTGTAAAATTGTACTGCGGTCATTTGACAGCTCTCCTCCAAGTGTCAATTGCATTTTCCCTAGCAGGAGAATTAAGGGATTCGGTGTCAATACGTTGAATCAATCAATCAACAGAGGGCATCCCACATTCATTGTAGATAAACCATGCATGGAAATATGGGTAAACATCCCACTCTCACCCTAATACAGGAAGTCTGTCCAACCTCCTTCCCTGTGCTTGCCTTACTGCAACATTTTCAGCTAATAGGCCACACATGGCCACCGGGGACCAGCGGAAACATAACCATACAAACGCTCCAGGATCACCGAGGGGCAAGAGGAGACAAGCAGCACACTATCCTCGGTGGCTGGCGCAGGCCAAGTCAAACATTGCCTTGCGCAGCAGGAAATGGCCAAACATACATGAGCATGAAGATTCCTCTTGCATGGCTATAAAAGCCTTTTTGTTTAAAAAAAAACAAAAAAACTGCTTTTTCTTAAGCTTAAAGCACTTTACACTTTCAGTATTTGAATCAGACCTCCTAACATGTACATTTGCAAGGGAAGGTTCCAGTTAAATGAACCCCAGAACATTAAACCCACATCACATACGTCTGGATGTTTCTTCCTGACTCACACACAGTCCAGCCCACCTCTCTTCACCTTCCTTTAACCCTACAAGCTAGGGTGTGGTATCCAAAATTCCAACAAGGCTGACTACAGGAGCTGCAGGTCAGGACAGCCAATGTAGAAATGCAAGACGCAAATGGCAGAGGTCAGCATGGACAAAAGATTTATTCTGCTGCAATGACACTTTTGAGTGGAAGTCAAACGGGCAACGACTTGAAAGGTCATAGAACCACATTACAGACCATAATGCGAATTCAATCAAGTAGTCTCATCATTTTGGGCTTTCAATGATTAAGTTGAAAATTTTCCATTGCTGGAATGGCTCTAAAAAATATGATTTAATTTCTATACATAAATTGGGTTTACATGATTAATTTATTTCAGAATAATCTCTAATCTGCATGTGCATGTAATGGTTACTTTTATAAAAAATGTAGTCTTACTCCACCGTTGACCCTCTAATAATGTTTGAATGTCCTTTAGGGTCTTTCACTTGGAGCGGATTTGCTTTGTAGTCATCAACAAGGTTCCGATGTCATTGCATATTTAGTTCTCAGCAAAATTAGTAGGTTTCAAAATGCATGGTTTCCTGGCATCGGCCCATCTTTTTTTTATTTTTATTTTTTTGTCGTTGTCAAGGCCATTGTTTAAAGTTCAGTGTGCTTATTCATTCAAGCACGTCAGCAGTGTGTTTGGGATCAATGATCTGCCATGTTCAATGGAAGCTGTCTTGGTTTATAAGATGAATTTGAAGAATTTGAAGGTATTCCTCTCCATATTCCTCATTGCGCTCATACGACTGCCAACAAAACAGTTACTGATTCCATTAAATATTTGAGCATGCTTTGCAGAATCTGATTTGAGCCTTCAGTCTTAAACAGACCCGATTCAAACGGTTAGCTCCGAAACCCAACCCTATTCTCAAGCTCCTGTAGAGCTTGAAAATTATCCGAGCCATTTGAATTAGTCGTGTTTAAGTGAGCAGCATCGAAAACATGCAGGATTGCGACCCTCATGGACTGGAGTTTGAGAGCTATGGTGTAGAGTAACACAGTTCATGTCAAGGTACAGCGATGATCGTTTGCAGGTTTTTTACTGAACAGCCCACCTCATTTCCTTACATTTAAGGGTTTGGGTGTTTTCCCAGACTATGACATTGAGGTGACAAATCATAAGATCTTGTCAATGAAATATACTGTATATAACATACTGTCATTTAGAGATGGCTCCAAGACGCTCCTTGTTTGCAAATAAATAAATGAGTTCTTTGGAGTACAAAAGTATTAGCTTATCCAGTGAGTAGTGAGCATTTATTTTTGATGCTGGCAAAGTGAAATGCTAGCTGCATTTAATCATGGTCACTATGAAAATCAACAGGTGAGGTTAAAAACTATATATCGTGAATGCTGAGACTTTAGGAGGCACTAGCTTCTCTGTTGCTGTGGAGGGTCATAAAGAGGATAAGAAAGATTCTTCGTGATTGAGAGCATCTTGGTCAGTGATCTGTTTACATTCTAACATCTCCATGTACTTGTTATGTCAATAACAACTAATATATGGGTTTATTTGGGATCCCTTGTGTCCAAAGTCGAGCATAACAAAATAGTAGTAACGGGATCATCTGTACCATGTTTACTTTTGTTGTGTTAGTAGACCATGAATACGACCTCAGGCATCAATCCCATTGCGTAGAATTTGTGGAAGCTCACCTGGGAAGTGTGGTAAGCAAGTGACACATTTGGTTGTGGAAATATGCGACTTCACGGTGTGGATGCTCACCATCAGGATCAGGAAATGCTATTATCAGCATTAGAGTGGATCATTTTCCCCCAATTGGTCAACAGGGAACCGCCATAAAATGATTACATTGAACCCAAAGAAATGAGATTGATATTTCAAAAGACAGTAGGCTTATAGCATGTGATGGTAAATCTTGGCGCCATTAGAGATCTTATTATATGTCAGATAAAAAGGTTCCATAATTAACCATGGTTAATTCTATCCAACACAGAGTGTTTAACTCTGGTCTCTATTTTCCAAGACACAAATAGATTCATGCCTTTATTTTTCTTTGTTGGTGTTTTTTTTTTTTTTTTTTTTTTTTTTTCAAAATAAATATTTTTGACATAAAGACGAAAGCAGTCAGCCGGATCCAAACTCAGGTACACTGACCTTAGATGGGGTCTGTGCTCTTCATTACCATTTTAGTTTGTCAATTATTTTGGTTGTATACTTTAGTGGTGAAGAATGGCACTGAATCATACCCACCTAGCTACTTGATGGTTTGATGATGAATTGCTGATTAAGGGTGGTCGTGAATTGTGAGTTTTATACGGATCATTTACCTGACTAATATACAACCATTATTCATTTAGAATAAAGATTAGGATAAAGTACCAATATATGTAACACATATCATGTATAATTTCGATAAACTTCGATAGATTCTTAACATTCCTACCCCTAAAAATGACTCATTACACAAGGTCATTCTTTTTGCCACTAGGCAGACAAATAAATAAGGACAATACACATAAAAATAACAAATAAAAACCGCGCTGAAGAAATCTTTTGAATTAGAGATGGGATTTATTCTTTTAAAAAGAAGAGTCCAATTACTTCAAATCAGTCCTTGCCAATTACCAAGACTTCGATAACTAAGGATCTGGATAAAAATATGATATTGCTTGTGAAGGTTCACCATGTAGCCTACTGCACCTTCCTACCCACATTCTAAAAGCATGCGTGTTTGTTTCAATGAAGAGTCTAGATTGTTCAGAGGTGTGCATCTGACTATGAATGCTTGTTGGTCAGTACGTTTTGTGCCTAGCACCTGTCGTGCAATGACCAGGCCTTGGTCCAGGTTGCAACTCAGCTTTTGCATAAAGTTAGCTGGTATAGTTTCCTGCTCACCGGCAACCCTAAAGAAAACGTGATATAGAAAATGGATGAAGGTATGGTCCTCATCCTATCGATCCATGTCTATCGCCAATCTAGATAGACAACTTAATAAACATCAATGCGTCATAAGCTGCATAGAAATAGACATGCTGTAGGTATGTCAATAGTTACAGTATTACCTTCAAAAAGTGCTTCTAGATGCGCTGCATTCGACTTCTCCTGAGCAAGTGCATGTACAAAGGTCACACCATCAAATACGTTTGGAAGTGGGATGGTACCCATGTTAGTTTGGACTGTTGAGCATCAAAATCAGGCAGACTTCGTATGGCATGCAGCTGGAAACAACACCTCCGTTTTGTCTATATTTTTAGCTGTTGGATATTTGAATGCAAATTAATGTGGTGGGATTGGCAAAGGGTGTTTTTGTTGACTGGAATTAGTGCACTGAGTGAGCTTTCTTCTCTATTCTCTGCTTGGTTTTTCTCTTCTCTCCAAATTACAGCTATTAACGCAAGACTAGAGCGAGCCAAACACACTGCTCCATTTACGGTAATGTGATTTCCCATGCTTGCGGAGAAACAAAAAAAAGAGGCAATGATTCATGGAAGCCACACAAAAAGATGGAGATGGGAAGATGTCCACCTCCATACACACAATTTTTGTGTGTATGGAAGATTAGCACACGTCTGCAAATGCGCTTAAAATAGACATAATGGGTTACCATGTCCTGTATTTAAATATGGGCTGTCTTAAAAAGGAGCCGTTCACTGTTTCAACGTCCACGGTCTTTTTGATGAAAGCTCCCAAATCTGTTTCCGTTTGCCGACTTTTCTGACAAGTCTTACTTACAGTTCAGAGAATGTCACCTGTCTACAATAACGAGGTAAATTCCAGGTGTATTTCCTAACTTCCCCGCAATATCCTCCAGTGTTACTGTCAACTATGTGAACTTTTATTTGAAGCAGGAAAAGCTTAGGCGATGACCAAATACTGTAGATGTTAGGTGAAGAGCAGAATTTAGACTCAGAAGAATAATGAACAAAAGCAGAGGAAATCTAGAAAGTCTTTAAACAGAAAACAAAATAGACTTAAACTGACTCTGAAACTTACCTTGCAAAGAAACTGTGCTTGATATGAGAGTTTGAGAGCTTGACTTAACGGTCTGGCAACCTGCCACTAAGTACTCAGAGCTTAAATTTTACCATCATCAATCCTATGTGAGATAATGAAGCAACCTAAAGAACCATCGCAACTTCATGGCAACTTATCCATCAAGAAGCAAACCAGTCCCAAAGTATATAGACGGACCGAAAGTTGAGGAATGCATTAAAATGAAAAAGGGGCCAAAAACATGGCCATTATGACAAGTGTAACAAAAACATAACTATAGAAACTGCATAGTAGCTGGTGCCGGTAAAGTTTTAGTTGTGTTTTACTTCGCTTGCACTTTGATTGCTTTGTAATACCTGCTCCTTGTAAACAAATGTTACAATACATTTGTCTATTTTGTTACAATAAATTTGTCTATTTTGCAATGCAATATAATTCAATGTTCCATACTTGTTTGACAAATACGGTTGCGGTACACGAATTAGGCCTTCTCAAGTCTCAATAAAATTGTACAGATATTTTCATTTGTGACATTATGATCTGGCTATTAATCAAAAGATAATGGTAATGTGGAGGGGGAGTTGAAAGGAACAGAAAGATCACTACGCCACCAGACCAACCCAGCTCAAACACACCTCCTTCTTGCCTTACAGCTGAATGTCCAATGAAAGTGGATTTTAACCTCCACATGATAAAGTTCCACTTGGGTCAAGTAGGCTATTTTGTCTAAAGTATCAAAACGTTATATAGCCATTGGTGCTGAGTGTCTGGCCAAGACAAAACCCGTTCACTAAGGTGGCATCCCCTGCCAAAGCTCGACCTGGCCTCAGGCACAACACTGCAACTCTCCTCTGGCTGGAGACAGCAGAAACTTGGGCCCAAGTAGGACTGATAGTGCTTACTCCCTTTGCTAATGGGACAATGAATCTTGAACTTACAGGCCTTGTGCATTTATTAGCATCTGGTTAATAGCTAGCAATCTTAGCTTCCCAAGCTAAAAACTGCCTGACAGCTGCCCCCTGGGGCATATACTGTACATTCAGAATCAATACACAATCTGCGCAGTCAAATTAGATCCATCTCCAGGGTATGAAAAACACTATAATAATCAATCAACCGGATGCATTGTTTTTAATTTGTATGTGTTTTCCACCAACATACACATGAAATTTGGCCTTTGCATGTTTTGGCATTGTATTACACAGCAAACACATTGTGAGGGCAAGCAAATTGGCGGGGAGCTGCTTAAATTTCCAGGGAGACATTCAGGCAATGAGTCTCTTGCTGAAGGACACCAGAGCCATGTGTCGGAAGGTTCTCCTCTCGAAATGGGATCCCAATGGTGGCAGGTGACTATCTTGACCAAAAGCCTTTTATCTTGTATTGGCCTTTATTCAACTACAGTACATCTTTCAGGTAACTTTCCCTCAGTGCATCTGGCCATTCAGACTTTTCTCAGCGAGGCAAATGAACATGAAGGCAAGGCTCTAGACACAACTTGGCTGGAAGTTGCCTCATCTCCGTAGAGGTTTTATTCCAAAGATTCTGGTCCACAGTACAACATCAGCATCAGCCCATGACAATTGTGAATGCTGCATAGATTATCTCTCCTCCCTCTCCAGGGTGCAATGGTTCATACCGGAGAGTGTGCCCGCTTATCTGCAGCGTTTGTAAGAGCAAAACAACCCCCATTCCATGGCTTGGCAAGGCACCTGCTGCTTGTGTAAGTGCTGCCTGGCGGAAGCCTTCACATCAAACAGAAAAGCTAAAACAAACAGAGTGAATGCCATCATAACTGGAGGTGAAAGGATGGACGAGAGTTGAGGGAATGGATTGGAAATCAGTCCCAGTTGGACAAGGGTGCCAGGGAAGCTCTCCCCTCCGCGCTGGGCCTAATGATTCCTAATGCCGCTTAACATTAGGGTGCAGACAAAACCAAGCTTCTCACTAGGGATGTGCGTGCAAATCGCCCATCGCATGTTCTCTTTGTTGATTTTTGTGAGACAACAACAGAGGACCGCTTATCTCCATTACAGACTGGCACCGCGGGGAGCTTTCCCAAAGCCTTCTACGCATCGTCTTATTAGCAGCTACTCCCTTCTGTCTCCTCATCCTCCAACTGGGAGAAGAGAGAGTCCATTATCCCAGCGGCTCCTCTTCCGAATCACTGCAAACTGTCATAGTGCCTATTCACGAAACGGGGCCTGGATGGACCCGATTCCCGCAGCAACTCTCACGTCTTTGACAGTCTTAGCCTTGAATCACGCAAAGAAGACCTAAGCTGTTATTTATAAGCCTGCACACAAAAGGGTGGTGGATAATATCAGCGCCAGTAAGAAGATGAGGATCTTTTGTGCTTGTTTCTGTTGTGGAAAACAAATGAAGGGATAATGCCAATCCTCATATCTGAGAATCGGTAACTCATTATGTAATATATATGCAAAGGTTGAGTTTGCTGCCACGGCTTAAAAGATAAAGGGTGTGTACAGGAAATAAAGAGAAGTTCCTCTCTTTCCACTGCAACATTCTCAAATCTGGTGCAGCAGGAATGATAAGATCTTTTCTCTTTTTTTTTTGAGTCCCCTCTCCTGCAGCCATGAGCTAGTCCCTCCATGTTTGTTTTGCCAGTGTTTATTTGTTTTTCTGTAGTCCTGGGATTAATTATCATAACCATATGCCTAGCTAATACATCTCTCTCCAAGCCAGTACTGTGGCAGCTTGCTACTTCTCCATTTTAATTACAGCTAACATCGTTAGCCTGATTTTGTTTTTGGGTCTTTTTTTTTTTTTGCAGTTTCTTTGCACAGCTCAGAATATATAATGCAATCGAGCATCAGAAGAATCTGGGGTTACTATAATTAAATGCCATAGAGTAAATCGAGTTCGGAAAACTTCACACTTTTGGGACCAGATTGATAAAAAACTGATAAAAAAAAAACATGCTGATATCTTGATGATATATTTTCTTGCGTGGATGTCATCAGATGATTGGGATTATCTGATGAATTGAAGTCATTAGCTCCTGGAGCGCCTTGACAATGGACTGGACAAGTTGTGTCTGGTAGGAAGGCTAATGTCTGTGAGACTATGAATATGAGACACCAGCTTGTTAGGTCAACATGGCCAAGCAGGGAAAATATTTGAGAGGAAGGAGAGAGGCTCACTCATTCACACCAATGGGAAGACATAATACTATTAGTGCAGCGCACCACTTGCGATGACAGCTAAAAGCAAGTAACAGGTTTAACGTTGAAGGTGGATTGACACCAGTCGACATGAAACATTTTGGCCTGGATTAAGTATTCTGTTCTATTTTCTGAGAAATGAGACTCAAACACTTCTGTCTGCAGCAGGCCACCATTTCAATATGAAATCATATGTTATTTAGCTCCAAACCTCTCTGCCCTCTTTGCTGCTTCCCCCTCCTTTTCTTGCTAGCATCCCCCTGGATACTGACCCCCCAGTGCTTTCCTCTTCAAGGACGAACGTGGTAAAGAGAAGAGGAGTTGACCCAGTCGCCAGGCGACCTCTCATAAGAAACAAAGTGAGGTGTGCAAACAGTCCTCTGAAGAAACGTGTGACCCAAATATACATCTCTTTGTACTCTGGTTCAAAGTTTCCTCTCTTTTCTTTCCTAAACATTCAAGGAGAAAAGAAAAAAAGAACAGAATGAATTAATCATACAGCAGCAAGTGAGAGTTACTAGAGTGAGCGAGTGAGCGAGAGAGAGAGAGAGAAAGAGAGAGAGAGAGAGAGAGAGAGAATCCATAAGATAAAACAAGAGTTGAAAGAGAACCACAAAGCAAAGGTTGCTTTGGTGTTTTGATAGTGTTCTTATGGAACACAGTATTTTTTTCTTCTTAAATTCATCATCAGTCGAGCTAATAAGTCCAAGGAAGTGGTGCTCTGAAGCAACATGAGCCATCCCCTGTGAGTGTTCTAATTACCACATCCAAATAATTCAAGCGATTACTAAGCAACTGATTCAAGGTACCATTTTTATTGCCGTAACAGTCAATTAACATTCCATTTGATATGAGAGCACCACTGGAGAATCATGTACCAAACATAAAACACACTCACTCACTATTAACAACTGCCAAAATTAAATGATTTAAAAAAAGTCAGCAGGAATTAAAAAAAAAAAAAGAAAAATCCATTCTCAGTCACCATTCTGAATCAACGATAACCACAGCCTGCACACCGGTTAATCAAAAGCCAACATAACGACCTGGGAAATGGGTCTTCAAGAAACCTTTGAACATCTATGCATTCCACATTTTTAAGGCAACAGACCCAAAATGAATTTCTTTCGCAGGGTGTCTAGGGCTCTCCCTCAGAGATGGGTTGAGAGACCTACTGAGAGGAGTGCCCAAGGACGCCTCGGGACACATTGAAGAGGGTATGTCTTTGGACTGGGCCCCCAATCCCCAGGCATTCCCAGGCCAGCGATTTCGTCTAGCTCCTACACACAACGCAGAATGTGTAGATTTTCAACTGTCATGCAGGCTGTTGAGGGGAGCATACACCACGTGTGGTATTCCATCATGCTCCCTCAAAAAACAACATACACATTTAGACTCCAAAGTCTTTCTGGAGGTTGGAGGCCTCTGCCTCACCTCTCAAAGTAGCCGAATGAAAGCAATCATCAAAGACTGTAGCCTGTGACACAAAAAGTCATTGCTCTCTCGATCAAATGAGAAAGCTGCTAATGATGATGAATTCCTTCAAGTACGCAAATATCCAGTCCGTAGAGATTTGCATGTTTGTGCTTGACAGAAACATCTTCCTTCATTACACTTGCACGTCATCAATATGGAATATTTTTTTGAATGAAAATTGTGGCTACAAACCTCTCCAAATCCAGAGAAAACACTGCAAAGACAAGAAGGCAAAGTTGATGGAGGGCGAGACCTCAAGAGAAATGTTGTTATTGAACTGCAAAGAAGAGTATCGCAATTCATTTCAAGCCAATATTATTCACCACACTCGAACCTATGCATGTTGTTTCCTTTGTAAATTGTGGGGGAGAGCTATGATTCACCCCCTCACTGGAAAGAAAGATCACAGATGTGAAAGAAACATGTCTGTGGGAAGAGGATAAGGCCGAGTCAAGAGACAGGTGACGAGCCTACTGTACAACTTTGAAGAAAAAGAAAGCTTTTACCAAGCAATACCAAGAGTCTTTCTTGAAATAGTTCATTTGAGCACCAAAACGGAACCACAAACTGTGAAGGAATGGATACTCTCATGTTTTGTTACCTAAACGAGATGAGCTCTCAAATGGCGGTAGACTCAAACGTGTTTGAGACTCCCCACAGCTCATCTATGTAAAGAGAGGAACATCCCATTAGTTGGGGTGACCCAGACCTAAGGCACCTCACCAGCAGCTAATATGCAGCCTATTATGTATCCAAAGGCTTGTTGCATTTTTGTTTACATTTTCGTGGAACAGTAAAACTCCTCAACAATGAAACTTGCATGTGCAAAAATATCTCCCAGTGAGAAAAAAAATCCATGCATTGAAACTCTTTCTTACTCCCTTTCTTACTTTGCCATTCAAGGAAAAATCCCCCTGTTGCATGAGTCGCATAATATGCATAAGAATAATAATAATAAAATATGTTCTTCTTTGACGTTGCACTGAAATTCACTATCGTTAAAACTAGCCTGCAGCAAAAGTCTAGCTTGGTTTATACTTGATGCGCCGACACACGTTTTGCAACACTTACTACTCGGAGCATCTTTTCCAGGTGGTCAGACGATATTGCCCCTTACCTGGCAGTAAATGGACTCTACAGCATACAAACAACAATACTCGAGAACAGAGGTAGGGAATCCTAGTAAATTCAAACAATCTAAATTCTTCCAAACGTTTTCAAACAGACTTCTCATCACTACCTAACGTGGTGCTCTTTCAGACGAATAATAAAGGTGTTTGTACTGGTGAACCTCCATAAGCAATAGTTCGCCCGCCATGTTTTCCGTGAATAAAGACATTCCAGAAGATAGGCGTTATGAAAAATCTGTTCCGCGTGGACTCCGCACGGAGGGGCGTGGTTGCCGAAAAAACATCCTTTGACGCATTGAGCTCACGAAAGCGTCACGCTTAAAACCAAGCATAACACTTGAAGATGCACTTGAAAATGAAAGAATATTGTTGGCAATTGGCAATTTCTGACCATTTCTTTTTCTTTCTTCTTTTTTCAATGTGGTCCAGATTTAAAAAAAAAAAAAAGTTTACGTATGAGACATAGATTTACTACAGTAAAAAGTGCTCTGTTGTGAAACATTTCCGGGTCAAATATGATTTCGTTATCGAGTTCGACTGTAGTACTTGTCGCCACTGGGTCTCAAACCCAAAAGTTTAAGGATGAAAATCTTGTCACAACAAGGTATTGTCTTTATTGTCCAAACAATTGCATTAAGTAAAAGTCACCTGCTACACTATTCCCTGTTAGCCTCTTGGTATTGGTATTTTTCAATCACACAATCGCAAGCCAGCAACCCTAGTGAGTATCAGCAGCTAAAGAAAATGAATGGAGAACCGCTCCAAAATTTGCTATCACTTCACTGCTCTTCCTCTTAGAAGTATTCTTTCTTATAAATCCTTGCATTAAGAAACGAAACGTATTACGTCATCCGACATTGCTGTCTGTTCCACGATTTGAATGGTAGCCGGACATCTCATGTTGCCACTGATGATTTTATCACTAACTAGGCAAGCATGGTTCATTAAGTGCTGCTTCTTGCTGTAAAATAGCGGCTGCCTGATAGCGCAAGTACTCAAAGCTCTCCGCCACTCGCCCAGGCAGCGATGGCGACTACCTCCCCAAAGCCCTTTACCTGCACTTAGGTTGAGCCATAATGGCCCACTTCATCGCCGTTATCTAGGGATGGGAAATACATTGCTTCTCTTAAAAAACTCTGACCTGGCCTTTTAGACCAGCACGCTATGGGATTTGCACTTGCTCAACCTTTCAAAAAGTTCTGCATGCACATCACTCACATGGAATGAAAAAGTACACATGCGGTAGAAAGCAAGTGGCTCATACATGCAAAGGCTGCAGACCCAACTCAGGTGGAGATCCATGTTCAAGAGGGAAACACGATGAGTGTTTAACCTTGGAGTGTAGGTGACTTTCACTGACTCACTCACTTAGGAGGAGCTTTTGTGGGTGCTGCTGAGCTCATTGTCGTAAATCTAAAGGGCTTGTTTTGCCTGTGCTTCTTTTTGAAGATGACCTTGGGCTCAACGTTACGTTTGAAAATGTGCTCAGTGCTCTGCAAGTGATGGCGGCGCTTTTGCGTGTGAAACACACACACACACGCGTGCAAACAAACTCGCCACATTCGTTCAGTGAGGAGGAAGTGGAACCATTCTGTTTAATGCTCCTAGGAGCACACATCACTGGAAATGTGACTTGGCGTTTAATCACCTCATGTTATCAGAAATTTTTACTGCTAAGGACCCTCAAGCGCAAAATGCACCTCCATAATCTGCTAATCAGATGGGCAATCCAGAGCAATCAAGCATAGTGCTTTATGGTAACATACTCTAGTAGCTCCAGTCTAGTGGCATCACAACACAAAGAAATTGTTTGCCCATCGTAATGAGGTTGGAAGTTTTGTTAGCTGTCCCCAACCAGATTTGGGCCACAAAACTCTTAATGGATGCCACACATCCTGGAAATCCCCTTCCCACACCCCTTAGGTAGATAAGGACGCATCAACATAAAAAGTGTTCTCCCGAGAACAAGGAACTAACTGCAGACACAAAAAAGATGTACTGTAAAAGCTGCATATCCTGTGTATGTGCGTGTATTCAGACAAATATACATGTGTATTTATTTTATATTTTGGCATAAGCAATTTCTTTTATCACAATTCCTGTTTATAGGAACAGGGATCTAGTCAATGTGGCAGAATACCACTGGATAGGTCAATCTCAATATGTCAATAGATCAAACCCAGGTTGCATAGAGGCAAACTACATGAATGCCATCAATCAGTAGAAACGGTCCACATGCTGCCTGCATAGAAACAGATCGAATGAGACGCCACTCTTTTAATGACTTTTTTTTTTTTTTTTGGTGCATTTTAGGAAAGAATTGCATCCTTGTTTTAGCAATGTATTTAGGTTGTGAACTTGCTGCATGATGACATGTTTCTCATCCATTTGCTTGTAGCTTTTTCTGTTTTTTTGAAAGACAACGTGTTCCAGTTGACTCCCAATTTCATCTTTATGTGCATGTACCAGAAGATTCCATGAATTTACCTCAGATTTCACAGATCAGCTTGCATGTTAGATCCACTCGTTTATTCCATAACATTTCCAACCAGACTATGTTAGCCTTCTCTTTGTGCTCAACAGCAAATTCAAACCTGGCCTTCAATTTTTTTTCTTTTTTTTTTGCAAGAGTGGCTTGCATCTTCTAATGTAGCATGTGCACTTTTCTTTAGGTTTATGATAGTTGCTCTCACACGTGTGTGGTTGTTGCTAATGTAATGTAATAACTGTTTTGGGTCTTCTGCACATCTTTTACAATTTGTGGTAAGTGGTTGTTGTTTTCTTCGGTCTAACATTCAGTGTCAGTTAGTGTTACTGAATACAGCAGATTTATTTCTTCTTCGGACATTCCAAATTTGTTAAGTTTAGGTATTTAACATGGCTCACATTTATCTTGCTAAAGTTTCTCTTAGAGCTTCATTTGCATGTAAGTTGGGCCTCAAGATATACTGTAAATGTAGTCTTCACAGGCAAAACCCATATTTGAAAATGAGCATACACATTTGGTGCTGGTTCTGGTGCTAGAATAATCAATAGAATAAACACCACTGTTCCAATACTTTTGTTAAGGTACTAAGACTAATAAGTGGTGGACCCTAAGAAGACAGGATGCAAGCATTGTTGAACAAAAAGAGAATACATGTATTTTAACGAAAGGAGCATGTAACACACCAAAGAGTATCAACTCAAAATCAGTCAGAAAAGGTGGAAAACACAACAAAAGGTGACAGTCTAAAATCAGTGTGGACGGTTAAGATGAGCCAACACACTCACTAAAAGTGTGTGTGTGTGTGTGTGTGTGTGTGTGTGTGTGTGTGTGCGTGTGTGTGTGTGTGTGTGTGTGTGTGTGGGAGGGGGGGGGGGGGGGGGGGGGGTCAGAGTTGACAGGAACATGGTGTAGGGATACCAGGCTACTAAGTGTTAACGGCAAGAGTGGCACATGGCCCAAAAAATTCAGACAAAAAGCAAAGTATCAAACCAAGAATAATACACACTACTCGGATGCGATATGGATGGGCAGCACAAGTTCACAGATAACGCCGCTTGTACTGACAAAAACAAAAAAACGCAGGCACAGGGAAAAATGCACACTACTGTGTGCAGGTTGGAGCTGGACTCTTTAAACTGCGAGGCGGACATGCTTACCAGTCAGCCACCGTGCCTCTCGTTATAACTCCCGAACACTCAATATATGCACCAATGTATTTTGCGGTGCACACAACACGGATAATTACAGCATTGACATACAGCACCTGAAGGCATGCAAGGAGAAATTCAAAATGAAAGAGATGAACAAATTGTCCAAGTGCTGAGTGGTGAGGACTGTAGCCAGCAAGCAAACCAGCATCTCTCTCATTTGATTGACAATTTTTTTTCGTAGTCTAGCCAAGAATCAAACTTGTTTTCCAAGTCCTTAAAGTTGAGCTACTACTTTCCATTTGGCGTCACACAAACGCTATCAGCCACAACAAAAATAAACGAATTGGCCTCACCGTTCGAACACTTTCCGATGGAGGTTTGTCACAGGTTTTATGTGCTGTACTGCTTTTTTAGCTGATGGTATTCGGCAGTAGTTATGCTACTGATAACGTTTTGTCCCCAATGTTGATAACTAATATTTGTCTGAACGCGCAATATGTGGCGTTCAATAGGCCACGTTCGCATCGGGCCAGCAGAGGCTGAGACTAAATCCTGTTTTTCAAGAGGAGGGATGCCATTCAGCCAGAATTCCCCGCTTCCAAACAACATCCCCACCATTAATCCATGACCACAGACATCCCTCTCATTACCGGCAAATTACATGCAAATTTCCCCAAATAAATGAGTTTTAAGTACTTGACAACCTGTCAGCCTTGGAATATTGAGACGTGCTGACGGCTAGATAAACAATCAAAAATAATCACTCTATGCAAATTTGATATTTCCTGCACAATTACGAGAGGGAAAAAAGAAGCAGGCACTATAAATAACTGGACACACAAAGGCATCTGGCATTTGTTCAGCTTTTGAACAGATACGGATGCAAATGAAAGATTCTTTAGGATGTAATTGATTCAAACGTTGCGGCGCGTCCTCAGCCTCCTTTTATTGTTCTTTTTTTTTTCCCTGGCACTTGTTTTCTTTGCCGCTCTGTCTTTATCTCGCCGCTTTCAATATACCCAGATAATGGCTGATGTAAATGAGTGAATGAGAGAAAGGAAAAAGAGATGGCTGTGAATCACCTCTCCGTCTACCTTTTGTTTTGTCGTTTCATGTGCGGACTGCTTCAGAGGAAACGCGCGCACAAAATAATTCGTGTTCGTGAAGTGGACTGGAGATGACTGAAATTGAATATGGGTGCTGCGTCCGCTGCTAGCGAAGGGGATTACTGTGTTCCTCAACCTTTTCCAGCCACCAGCTCCTCCACAGCACTCAGAGATTAAGACTGACAAGAACACGGGGAGTCATTCCAGGACAAGGGGATCTCTTGTTCTTATCTCCGGGCCTTTCTTTTGGAAGCACTTTTCTCTAACGGTTTGCTCTGGAAATCCTTACCTTCTCTCATCTTATTCATCCACCATTTGTCTGTGTACACCCAGAGCACTTCGAGGTTAGTCTCCAGAGCGTGTCTGCCCCAGGTCTCGCCAGGTATGAGCAAGGCCTTTATAAGGCGCTTAGAACAGACTTGAAAACTCACAGCGGTCACAGCTGCACTCACAGTGAGGCATGGACACACGATCATATTGTTAACCCCTAGGGTCAATTTGAGCAGATTGAATGTGTAACATTGAAGGTGCGCGTTTTGGACTGTTTCATGATATCCGTAAGACGTGCAACATGCAATATACTAGACCGGGGTGGGCAAACCTTTTGATTCGAGGGTCAAAAAGCCTGCTGATTTTGCCAAAAGGGCCGGATCAGGAGCGGATGGCTCGAGTGTTTTGATAATCCTTCTGATAAGGGAAAAAAATGTGAGATATCTAAAAAAACATGTGCTTGTCTTTCAATAGGAAAAAAACAAAAGCATTACAGCAGTGTTACTCAAATCCCATGTGAATAACTATTTATTTTTGTTCGAACATCTGAAAATTAAATGAACAAAATACAGTTTTGATTTTTTTTTTAATTGCTGAGAGTTACTATTACTTCATGTTTGGCAGGCCAGATTTAAAGATTTACCGGGCAGCATATGGCCCCCGAGTTGTAGTTTGCCCATTCCTGCCCTAGACTGTTCATTCAGGATTGATTTCCAGGCCTCTTCCTGGCTACTACAAATGCTGCATACCATTAAGCAATTGTATGTGTTCATGAGTTTTACATAACTTATAACAATCAGGTTTTATGTTTTTCCTTTGAGCAAATAAGCAAAATTATAATGTATAAAATAGAGCTATTTACAGCGCGATGGCTAACAATTAACGCCAGAACTTCCAATGTGATTATTTTTTTGGAAACTTTAAATTCGGATACCATTGCCAATCGTCACCAATGTTTGTGCGTGATAATCTTTCTGCACAAGCATTACAATGTATACATTGTCTTATTTTAACAGAGGAAGAGTTGCCTCATTCATATGCCAATTATATTGATGCTTGCAACATTAAAACAATCTAAATTATTCACCTTGAACTGAACTGCCAGCCAAATTGCAAGACACAAGATGTCGTACAACCGTTCACTCACCCAGTCACACTGAAGGACAACTTAGAACAGTGAAATAGGTTTTTAGCCAAGTAGCCCTTAACTCATTAAATGCCAGAGACACAATTTCACATGTCAATCCAGGCATTCAATCCCAGATACTCATAGCCTACAATATTCCTTCTAATTTTCAACGCATTCACACAAACTCCCTGAGCAGGCTTTGGACCAAGGTGAGCAACGTCAGAAATGCACACTGTGAATCATCGTGTGCAAACATATATGATGTCGCTCTTGAAGTTTCCTATACCACATAACTCACATTTTGTCATTAATGCGCAAGGAAGTAGGGGGGGCTCTGAGTATATCCAGGGGCCTAGCTGCGGCCCAGGAATGAGCCACAAGCAAAAGTGGGATAATTCGTGGCTAGTGCTTTGATGACGCAAGGCAGCTCGGAAGTCCAAGAATTCATGTGAACAGCACGACCTGACCGTGTCCACCAACGTTCAAACATATGCGTGGACCGGTAATGTGCTTCTGGGTACTTATCCCATCATTTACGAGGGGATAGCTAAGGTGAAAAGCATCGCAAAGGACCAATACAGGAACACGTTGCATCTATGATTGACATGTTTGTAGGAGCCTATTATTGGTTTTGATTTCAGTGTTTGTAATGGCCAATAGCTAGAAAGTTATTTATTCGTTTGTTGCTGCCGCTGTCCAGTGGACATTTATGTTACATGATACTGTTATGTTGCATAATACTGGCCCTTTAAGAGCCTTGGGGCATGCATCACAGGGGGCAGTTGAGATTGACTGCAGATTGGAGCACACAGTTTCTTTACCGTAATGTTTGCCTTTTTTTTGAAGTATTTTTGTTTGAAGAGCTTTGGAACTACTGTGGAAATTTATCTTTTTATAGAATCAAAGATAGACCTGCGGAAATGTTTTATTTTATTCATTTTATTTGAACCTGGCAAAAATACAAGTAAACAAGGCAGCCAGAAGTCTCAACACAAAATGTTGCCAAACAAACCACAACTATTTAATTCAATTATTTCATCAATGCAAAGCATTTTTGCATCTAAAATAAATAAATATTGAATTAAATAAATACATAAAACATGCCATCACTGTCTGATATATTCAACTTTAGAACCTTTTGAAATTTATTTGTATTGGTCCACAAACAAGTAATCACAAGTGTCTGACCTGTTCTCAAAAAGAAATAATTGTAAATATATGCCCACAGAAACATATCAAGCAAAACCTGTCATCTTTTGGATTACATTGGATATATGTTCACAATAAATGTAATTATTAATAAATATTTGTTAACAAAAAAAAAAAAAAAAAACAGTCAGACATGCTAACCACTGTGCCTGGAGGGCTTGCTGGTGCCTATCCCAGCTAACTTTGGTCAGTTGGCAGGGGGCACCCTGAACTGGTTGCCAGCCAATTGCAGGGCACCCAGAGACAAACAACCATTCCCACACCCCATCACATCTAGAGTCAATTTAGTATGTCCGATCCACCTGCAATGCATGTTTTTGAAGTGGAAGAAAGACAGAGAGTCTGAGAGAACCCACACAGGCCCGGAAAGAAAATGCAAACTCCACATAGGAAAGCCGCAGCAAGGTGGATCTGAACTCTGGTCCCTGAACCGTGAAGTGGACGTGCTAACCACTGTGCTACGAGCATCTTTTCGGAAATATAATCTTGATGAAATATAATGTTGCTTGAGTTTGGATTTGAACAAAAGTCTGCTTTTTGTAATGTATTATGCGTTTGTTGTGGGCTTCTCACAGTTGTTTTCCGTGGTGGAAAACCTACATTTATTTGTAGTCTTTAGTGCTCGGTTCGACGTTTTTTCCTCCTAAAAATTGTAATTGTCGGTCAGTCAGAGAATGGCCAGTATGTCTGTAACTTCCGCCGTCACACTTCCACCAACTTCTGTCACCTCATCACTCATTTCCGTCTTCAAACTCCCCTGCCTCATTTCTGTCGTAATTTTGCCTGTAATTTTACTGTTGCACTGTATTTAAAACATACATCAGTAACAAAGGTGAAGCTACCAGACAAACTAAGGCATTTAACCCAAAGATGCAGTATGGTATCACATCGGTTGAATTGTACAGTATGTAAGTGTATGCAGCAGGGACTAGAGTGCAATTGGCAACCATGTCCACTGGCAGAGAAATTTTCGTGCTTTACATAATATTCGAAATCTGGTACACTCCAAGTGAAATAAAGTATTGCTGAGCTTGAATTTACTAAAAATGCATTTAATTAGGTCATTTAAAAACATATATCTTCCATATCCTGGCCAAGAACCAATCAGAGGGAGATTGTCCATGTGCTGTGCACCCAATGTTTACTTGAATAAGTGGCCTCATTAGTGTGGAAACCCATCCCAGATTGCTCTATCGGCAAGCAGCTTTTTATGTAAATCATTTTAAAAAATCAAAATAACACTTACTAAATTCTTAACACTTAATTCTAAACATTACTTTTAACTTTTGGCCAGCATAATAACTGAGCAAGATTGTGTGCAGTGTGTATTTTGGTTCATGAAACAATGACACAGAAAAGCAAAACGGACAAAGATATTGCTCAGATGTGTTATGGCTGTCAATGACAAGTAGTGAATTGAACCAAAAGAAGTTTCTTCACTCAGCTGGACATAATTCTCCACTACGCAGTGGCAAAGTGAAGAGACCGTTGTCACATTGGCTACAAAGCAATTCCAGTTTCTACTCAAAGTGCAGCAACACAGCAGACAAAAATGCAAGCCGGTTAGGTTCCGTTTCTGTCGCAAAAATCTAGTTCCATTATTTAGTCGTTTTTTTTCCTGTCATTCGTCGGCAAAACAGGCGTCTTTCAGTGAAGGACTGATGAACACTCCGTCGGTGATGTTGATGATTTCCACCACTGGTCATTTTCTCAACTGTCCTTGTTGCAGCAAGTTATTATTTACTTACTTTATTTCCTTTATTCATTGTTTTAAAGTAAAAGTAATAACGCAAGTAAAGTAATATAAGTAAAGTGACACGTTTAGTGATGATAATTTTGTCGTCTTCCAAAAACGGGGACATGTGTTTTAGTACCCAGATTTCCTCTGGAATATGGTCTGGATTGATGTTTTATGCAGTCATGCAACTGGCTTTCTGATGATGGCCTTCTTTCAGTTTCTTTTGACCAAACAGTGCCTCATTGGAAATAGCAGTGTTTTCAATACAGTAGAACTGTTTTTGTTCTTCGGTTTAAAGAAACAATGTTTTTACAATACCCCCCTCCCAAAAAAAAAATCCAATTGTTTCCAGTGTTTTAATTCTTTAACACAAAAGAGACGGTCCCAAACGTTTCTTTGAGACAGGCCGTGATCATGGCAGGGCGTTTACGAGAGGTGCCGTTATCAATCACTTGCTGCTCTATTTATTTCATCAAGGCTCCAGTGCATGCTGATATTAAATGACAAGCCGGTAGGGTCCAACGCTGTCCCTGAGGTTCCAACATGGCTGGCAGCCGCTTTTGAAATGCAAATCAGGCTTCAACTGTTAACGGAGCCGACCGGCCAAAATGATCTTTCTGCCTTCAAGTCAGATGCTTCCTTCTCTCCTTATACCTCCCCTCTTGTGCTTCACTAGCTTGACCCCTGGGGTACTCAAGATTGAAGAAGCATCTTTGGAAGTTAGTGGCAGATAAAGGGAAAGGTGGAGAAGAATGATCAGGCAGGAAGGGGTTGAGCAGCCTTGCTGACACCAGCATATTGTCCTGATGAAGGGGCAGAGGAGTGCCGCGAAGCTCGGTGATGAAGTCGTTTCAAGGACAAGGAAGTGTGGTAAAGAGGGCAGAGCATAAAAGGGACGAAAAGGATGACCAAGCTTTGCCTCGTTCTCATTAGCTCCAAGGTAGAGATTTTGGAGGCGTTGCGGGGCAGTCCTGAGGAACCGATCACAGAATGAAAGAAACCTGAAGGTTTAATGAAACCCCTCAACGAGCAGTACTACGTTTTTAGAGTTGTCAATATTTGAAGGATCGGTTACTAAGAAGACTTCAATTGTTTGCATGAAAGGTTTTTTTTTTTTTCTTCTTTTCCCTCTTCATACAGACAGGCTGGACATATCTGTTTTAATTGAGCATTTAGATGAGAAGAGCTCTGCCATGGACATGACAGCAACAGACATAGAAATTCTGAAGGTACAGGGAAAGGAGGAGGAAAGATGGGACCAGCATTAACACAAACAAACATAAGCACGTGAGCTCTATGTCTTTACATCTAAGCCTCTGTCGATTATTCTTCATCTTGCATCTTTTGAAAAGGTTGCTCTTCCAGCAAACACGCCAAGACGCACCACGTGTTGCCTGAATCTCAGTCAATGGAAATCAAGGATCACATGAAACAGTGTTACTGTAGGCTTGAGTTATTGCAGCACAACGCATCAACAGTTTGCAGCCTCCGTGAAACTTTGAAGCACACGGGCCGAGCTTGTGCATCAGACAATCAGCTAGCTCCGTGCACAGGGACATAGCACCATATTCTTGGTCCCCAAACAAGCGTCTCGTTGAAAATCCATTCAAAATCCATCCTTGGTGAGCCTCATACAACCATCTATATTTAAATGTTTATGCAATGGTTTCCCGTTGAGCTCACAGTATTTGAATATGAAATAGCAGGCCTATTAATGATCTGCAATAATGCATCTATTATATATTCTATTCCTTCCTTACAGGTTACCTCAAACAGTTGGTATGGGGTCTGTACAATAACTATGCTTTATCCATTTAGTTAGCCTACTGTAAATCTTTGCAATGAAGGTACATAAGTCATCACGCATCTTTCTAAACTAATACCAACATATATTTGATCAATAATGAGTGTTTCGAAATGATGTGGTTAGTAGTAGTCAATAACAGTCTAGTTAGCATTCACCTAAGAGGAGTATTGATTGTGGAAAGCTTGGGTGTGTAAATGCATGATCGATTGATTGATTATTTATGAAGTTGATTTTGTTTCTTCTATTTCTTTTCCCTTTTTATTTTCTTTATAACACGGGGAAACAAAACAGTTCTTATTTAGCTTTATTTCAATTTCAGCATCAAATATCTATTAAAAATTGTGCTTTTAAAGTGTGTATTTGTTTTTGCTACAGTATTTTACACAGTATGCCGATTCAGATTCACGGGTTTGTGACTAAGCTATTCAGAGTTGGGTGACAATGTGTGGGGCAGTTCATTTGTGCTTTTCAACGAAACCGCGATGGAACAATCATTAAAATATTATTTATTTGATTTACTATTCCCTTTCTTCATTCGCTCCACCATAGGTAACACAAAACGGTCCTGCATGCAGTACTGGGAAACTTGGGGATGACGTGTTGCAAAAGTGATGCATTACTGTATCTTGACCCATTCTGGAAAACGGTCCGCATGTAAGTGGATAAAATTTCACGTAACTGACAAATATAGACAATGCCGACAAAAACGTTTGATTTTTTTTTTTTTTTTTAATGCGTATCTAAATGTCCTACTTGAGCTTGAAATTATGGTCGGATTGTATGAAATCAAGTGATTCATATACAATGTGTTTTTATCCAATGCTGCTAGAGAGTGAGTAAAGCTGTCTCCAAATATGACAGAGACAATAGTATGAATTATATAAAACTTTGGAAGAAACTTGACGAACGCTGCTTCTGTGCTAGCTGCTTTTGGAGGCAAAAACTTGTTAAGCATCTATGTGTTGTTTATTTATTTACTTATGCATTTATCCATTCATCCATTGCCTTTAGTCGCTTATCCTCACGAGAGTCGCCGGCTTGCTGGTGCCTAGCAGGAGGCGAACACCTTGGACTGGCTGCCGGCCGATCCCAGTTCTTCCTTTATGCATTCATTTATCCAAACAAATGCATTATTAAACCTTAACAACAAGATATAAAAATATTCAAAACTTTACAAAAGAGGAGGGCCCCCTTCATGCTCAGGACCTAAGTACAAAATTCCAATCCCTCCATGAACTTTGATGACCTTGCATGTCCATACAGCTCGTGCACGAGGAGGCACAGATGCAGTCAAATATTATCGTTCACAACTGAGATCAATACGGTGACAAAGGAGAGTTGTACGGTACAAAATGAGGCGGAGGAGGAGGAAGTCAATACTCGCGCCCAAATGGGTGAAGATTTGGAGGTATCTGCTGGTTCTGAAAGGAGAATAAGGTTTGCGGTATGCAGTCATTTGGACAACATATCTAGTGACTAACTCTTATTGCAGCATAACAGACGACTCCAGGATGTTAGTTTGACTGCCCAAAATGGGTTATTGGTGACATATGGGGAGGAAAGCGAACACACAAATACAGAGCCTCATTATAGGATTGCTGTCATGTTGAAAACTAATAAATACTTTGTATATGGTCTGCAAGAGTGCTGGTCGCGTTTAATCTATATGAGGAGACTTTAAAACATTCAAAACCATGTGCAGCGATGCATTCTTCCCCTCTCTGCCTCAAAGCAAACCACATCGTCTGATTACCACACAATTGTTCCTCAGATGTTTTCGACTAGTCCATCAAGTTCCGTCTGATTAGCGTACACAAATACCAGGTTAATGCCCTCTGCTGATGGCAAACAACAGGATGTGAGCGCCGCAATCTGCTGCCTGCGTTGGCAGTTATGGGACTTTGCTTCCTTTTCCAGCTCCACCTCGAAAAATGGCTCTTTTGATTGTCTGTGCTCCTCTTCAATAAGACGGCCGTGTACGCACGTTCCTGCTCACTGCCACTCCTGCGAATGGTTATTATCATCAGCAAGAGCGGTGGAAAATCGGTGAAATCAGGGCCTTGTCAAGCAATCCCTCCTGCAACTCAATCTGTCTTCACATCATTATTGCCACCAAGAAGGTTTTGTTTTCGCTGCATGTTTTATTTGTTTGTTTGCGTACAACCCCTGAACTACAGTGTGTCATTTTTAAGTGACGTATGTTGGCTTTCCTCCAAACATACTCTTGTTACCCACACATCCATTGATAGCAGAACTCAAGAAAGCTATATTTCAGAGCATTGACCAACATACATTGAAACAAAATGTATTTGTCTTGCAGGTTCAGCTATGAGCAGTGATGACAACTGGATTTCAACACTTTCACAAAACACGTAATATTCCACTTAATAAATTTTTGGACACTTGGTCAATGCGACAAATGGTGCAATCCCTGCGTCTGTCCATCCTTGTGTGAAAATAAATTTGAGTGTGTTGATTATGTCGTAGAGCCTTTTTTACTTATTAGACCAAATACCAGTTCAAATAGATATTTAAGAATACAGCATTATGAACATAAATATTTATCTATTAGATCATTTATCAGTTCAGTTAGATTTTTAAAAATACAGCATTATCAATATAAACATTAATACTAAAAGCACCACTCTAACTCCTCCTCAATTGAATTTCAATGTTTTTTCAAAACTAAATATGTCTCTGAACTCCATGTTTACGTGTAAACTTCATCTTTTTCTTTCCTTCCTCTTCTCGGCACCAGTGTGTTGCGTTTCAGTTGTTTTGCCAAGAGGCACCTGTGTGTAGAACTGCGCCATGCTTCGCGTGTTCTTATGATGGTCTTTTCTCAACTTCTTTAGCTGATGCTAGTTTTTCTTTTTGAAGAGTTAACATTGAAAAAGCAAATAAAAATGTGGAAATCCAGAAGGAAAGCAGACAGTAAATGCACTCGTCATATGATTCTGTTTCTCTCAAAGGTGTATGCTGTCAGTAAAACATTTTTGGGACAAACACTATCCTCTTCAGTCAACATAGGGTGTATCACCGACAAACTCCAGGGATGTGTGCAAAATAACTTACAACTGGAGTTGATGTTAACAAGCCCTACAGTAATATAGCGCTTCAAGGCAGTATTAAAGTAATACAATGAGTTATTCATTGTATTATTGTAATATTATCACAGTTAGTCACCCAATGTGTTACTATTTTGAGACCACAAAAAGAAACTCAACAAAACGCATATCAACAAATCTAAACAAGAAAGCAGCCTGTTTCATCATTTACAGTACTGTTGAGTACGTCGAGCTGACAAAGACTTAACTAGAAGAGTCCACTGATAATCTCACATATGGTGTAGCCTATTCATTTACATGCCCATATATCAGTTCAGTTGTTAAAAAAAATTTATCTGCGATAGATTTTCTTTTATTGCATAACGAACATGACTATTATTCAATAGTGGTGATCTCCCTACATAGCGTCAAAATATTTAACATTGTTGGTTAAAAGTTGAAGTAACAACAGTTAAAAGGTCTTCACTACAAGTTGAATTCAACAGTGACAATTGCAATGTTTCTACTTTCCTTTTATAACGTTGAAATCATTATTACAGGGCCTGAATCATGCAGATTAAACTTTTGAGAGCTTTTAAACCTTGAGACATATTGTGGAATATCTTTTGATCTTTACATCAAAGAGTCCAGTGGGGCTTATCCATGATAAAAATACATGTTTTGCCCATATTTTGATTCCTGCAGTTTATATACCAATGCGGCTTATAGTCCGGAAAATACGATTCCAGATTATTGCTGCACTCTCATTACCAGTCCCGCCCAATCAGCTAAAATGGCCCAAGTCCTCACTTTGCTCCTTCTCTTAGTGACTGCTCAAGCAGACTAAGCATGCACCCACATTCTCCAAGCAGTCAACGGCGCACTAGGAAGACATCGTGAAAGAGCCCGGCAGCTGTATGGATAGAGGCAGGATTTGAGGGACCTAGGCATCATACTTCTGAGTTAGTTAGTTACAGCCTCCAAAATAACTAATCTTTCACAATTTGAATAGCCATGTTTTTAAAGGTATACAGTATATAATCATATATATAGAGAATATAATCATGTACATATCTATAGTTAACTGTAGAAATTTCAAAATAGTATGACAAAGGCCCTTTAAACATATTAATCCCCGAGAGTAACTCATTACACAACAGAGAAATATTGCAAACTAATACGATCAAATGTAGTAACTAGCAGCATGAAATATCTGGAAGCAACTAGACCAACACTGATCACGACTGAAGATATTTCTGTAGAGCAGCCAGGACAGAGCAGACAAGCTAGTTGAACTCTTTGTGGCTTTGTGCCCATAATCCAACCCTCAATCTCTCAATTCTCTCCTTCTGAACCCAGAGCGAGGATGAAAGATTTAGACTTTCACCTTTGGTCTGCGAAGCTTCATACTCAAGTACACGCAGGCTGCTTTATTCCTATTCTGCTGCAATCTATCTTTTGCTCTCCACTTCTGTTTGTCTCTTGTTATCCTTCACCCCGCTACTCAGAACAGGGAAAAGATCTTGTGATGATTCTTTCTCAAGCATGCTGATATCATCAATGTGAATTTCCCGCCTCTTCTCATTGACGAAGGGGTTTTACGAAGCATATAATAAAGAACATTCTTGTCTCTCTGAAGCCTCTTTACCTTGAATGACTATATGAAGCAATTCTTTATGGATCAGAGCAACATGGTGCCAAATCGTCAGCATTAGAAGATAATTCTTACTCGCATGCCTTTCAGATTGAGGGTAAAAAGTAATCCGCTTGACATGGGGTCCTCAGCCATTTCTCTACAGACTCCACATTTTGGGGATATCCGTACTTTTACTGTTTATTGCATGCTCTGTGTGTTGTTCTCCTGATGCCATTTCGAATGTGTTAAAGAGTTTGTTGCCAAAGGTTTATTTCATGTCATCATATTCACATGCTGGAAACTGAGCCGCACTGCTCCACTGTATACTGTGTACTGTATGTGATGAAACAGGTGGCTTGGGACAAAACCAACAATCCAAAGTTTGTTCTTGAATGAATCTACTGTACAAAATACTTTTCAGTATTTTTTTTAACATGAACTTTTAAAAAGTCAACCAATGGATTAGGAATATGATAAAGACACAGCTCATTTAACACTCTCTCAACTTCAATAATGAATGACGTGTTAAAGTACAATTAATGGTGTGTTGCTGATGCACCTTCCGTATCCCCATTCCTAACATTTACTCTTACACTTAAAACATGAACAGAATGTCAACCTTTAAGACATAACACACAAGCACAAAGACCTAAGACTCTGCTTTAAGATTACAAAGCTGACCAGTCAGTACTTACTTTATCATCATTTTCATCAATACTCACTTTGCTCTTATCATACATCACATTCATTTATTAAACTTTCCGATATTGAAAAGCTGTTTGATAGGTTTGATAGGGTATAAAAAAGAAAAATACCCCAATTGTAAGAGTAAAATTAGTTAACACAATGCTGAACAGAAGCAGCACTTGTTATTCTTTAAGAATAATATACATAGGTATATGAAAATCATTTTTAAACAAAATATTCTTAAATTCTTATGCAATCGATCTGGTCAATTGAATCCCCCCAAGTTATCCTAAAAAATGAGCAACAGAAATATCACCTAATTAGCCAGTCGTTCATGATCACGTTCACTACAGTATGTCTGAATTTCCATCATGTCTATTTTTCAATATGCTAGTCATTCAAGCCATGTTCTCAAGTGTTCTGTCTTAATCAAATGACATGGAAGCTTTTGTTTAGTAGTAGCACAATCTTTACTTGTGCCACTCGGAAGAAAATGTGAAATCATGGAGAAAAGGTCACTTGACAATCAGCTCCAACTAGCATGATATAGAAGCAGCCACTCGTATGCTGGACACAGGAAATGGCACATGCCTGACATTTTATCTTTCCCACCGCCGTCAAGATGAGTGTTGGAGAAAAAAAAGTCGCAGGAGAGTGAGTCTTGTGAAGCAGGCTAAAATAGTATCATTTAAAGATAACAAGGTGAAGCACTTAATAACTCTGACCAGAAGAACCTACACTGACAAATTGTGTCCGCATCAAATGATGATGACTGCATAGTATTCAAATATTGTTTGGTCGTATTTCAAATTGTGCGTAAATTGGATGGTACCTACTTTAACATTATCGATGTACAACCTTATATGACTTTTTAAAACTGTGCAAAACTAAATTTGATTTGTATGAACGTTTATCAAGTTCTTAAAGACACGTGCGCCAGCACACCTCTGTTTTCTAAGCTCGTTTTGCTCCTCGCTGAAGGATGGCGACGCTTAACAGGCACTATGGTAAACCTATGTCACCCAACTAAATGCATCCTTCTGCTAATGAGCCATGCAGGCCATTGCTGTGTGCAATCATACAGACAGTCAGCACCGGAGGAAATGAAGACAAAAAGTGAGTCAGACAGTAAGAGAGAGAAGTTGAGACATGATGTTTTCCCTTACCTCCTCCATAATCATACTGGTCTCCCCACCAAACACCACACGGCAATTAGACCTGACAATACGCTGACTCCCAGAATCCCACCAGGATTACATGTTCAAACAAAGTCAGGGGGGTTGTGGGGAGGAGGAGGAGGAGGAGGAGGAGGGTGGCAATGCCTGAGAACTGGCACAACTTTAAAAAAAGGGGCTGGGGGGGAGCAGCTCCTGCGAGAAGTGAAGTAAACAGTGTGAAGATTGAGCAGTTGAAGATAGTGGCATCTTGCATGGGCAGATGTTTTGTGGGAGCATGGCGGTGAGTGTGTGAGGCGCGCAAAAGCAGTCAACTATTCCCAGGGGACACCTTTAGATAGCGGGATGGTCGCACGCCAAGATCGCTTGCATGAGTGCCAAGCTAATTGGGATAATTACTTTGTTACCTCAATTGTTATTGCATTTTAATGTGAATACTAAATGCGTTGTGGATATGAGCAGGATGCTGTATGTATTTGTGCAGTTGTGGGACCATGTATTTTCCAAATGGCTCCATTCATCCATAGTATTAGCAATTAGCTAATTCACTGTGTGTTTAATTCAGAGCCAGGTAAAGCTTGAAAGATGCTTTCTAAACCATGCAGTGACTTCTGCACGCTATACTATTCATCTGCTAGCTGTGCTGAATGAATTTAGAAATGTTGAATTGATTAAACTATGTGTGCCATAATAAGGACATTTATTTACTCTGTGTTTTGCCTTTTTCTGTGTCTGTGGTTGAAAACTAACCAAGATTAGAACAGGTAAAGTGATGTCCTCTGGAACAATATTATTTTTTGATTGTGATACACATGCCACTTCACAATTAGTCTTTGTACATCCCATTTTGATCACCCCAGTAATTTTCTGGACTAAAATGGCCTTTTTTTTAGTCACAGCATGGGTTTTTAGTGCCCCCTGTTGCTTTGTCTCAAGCAGGACAGGCTTGACATTAACAATGCTTGTAGAGGTTTATATATGGACTGGTTTGTTACCAGCATATTTATCAAATGTACGCGTCTAAAGCATGTATGTTTGCTTTTGACTAAATATTTGGTTTTGTGTTGTTATTGCTTGCAATCTAATATACTGAGGCTGATATACATCATTTAAGGGAGCCCCTGTTGTTTGAACGCACCTATTTTTTACATGGCCAAAAGTAAAGCACAAGTGAGTGGTGTTTATGATGCCCAGGTCGCTCAGTCTTCAAACATTTCTGCTAATTGTAGAGAAAACTAAAATTAAAATAGGATGTAAAGGACGGGAAGAAAGAAAGAAAGAAAGAAAGAAAGAAAGAAAGAAAGAAAGAAAGAAAGAAAGAAAGAAAGAAAGAAAGAAAGAAAGAAAGAAAGAAAGAACGAAACGAGGGAAAGGAACTGCTTGAAGGGTTTTGAGACAGGATGTGGCATGGTATCCATCAGAGAATCTTGCTCCTCAGTCTGGGGCTGTTCCTTGCAAACTGCATGAACCGTATGATCACATAACTAGAAAAAGACTCTGCATTAGAGTATTGTCTGAGTATTATTGGAGCTTTGCTTTTTACTTAGTGCCAGCAAACGAATGCACTTCAGTGTATAAGGTGTCACCAATATTACTATTATTTTAGACATGTAGACATTGTCATTTCCAAGGATATTGTAAAAACTTTCATTTGAAATAGTTAACACTTGAAGAGATGTATGCAATTGCTGCAAATTGATGTCTTCTTCCTAACTTGTCAAATCATTGTTGATAATTATATTTCGCTATTACAACTGGTGGAGGTCATTATCAACTGTTCAAAACATCCATGTGAGTGCAAAAACTTAAGGCTTCTGCTAGAAAACTAAAAAAAAAAAAAAAAAAAAAGCCGAAAAAGACCATCTGAACTTTGGGGTTAATCAGATGCACTTTAGAAGGTGGCAGTTGTGTTCAGAGTTTTTTTTGTTTGTTTGTTTTTTCTGAATGCTCAAACTCAACACATGATTTATGTAGCCTAATTTCTTGAACTGTTAACGACTATTGCAGAATCATTCAACGATTCAAGTCTAATTTATTTATAAAGTCCTAAATCACAAAAGAACGTCCAAGAGATTCACAAGTGAAACAATCACAGATAAATCACATATCAACAACAGCATCTTTTGAACAAAGGTCCAAGAAGGGAAGGAAAAATTCCGGGGAAAAATAAGACATCTTAGAAAGGGCCTGCAGCTGGGCGGAGTCTCCTTTCAGGTTGTGGAGGAGGCCTTCCTAAGAACTTGCTCGGTCAGCGCAGATCCACGTGGTAGCTTTCAAGTACTATTCAAAGAGTTTCCTGAACCACACCCAACTAAAGCACGCACAAATTCAGATTTTCACTGTAACTACAGTATATAACACACACACACACGCAGACCGGTGACTGCTTTACCCACAATTTGTAAATGATCAACACGCTCCATGAAAAGTTTACACATGTATGAAATATTATTTGTACTGTTCTGCCACTTTTTGGCCACACTGTTAGGAGTACTGTAGTGTGACGATGTGGGGGTTGTAGACTAAAAAGGGGGGGAGGATGTTCTCTAAAAAAAAAAATAATGGCAAAGCTGAATACATTTTGAAAAAACATGCCCAAAGTAAAGACTAAAAGCAGGAATTAATTTATCACAGGACTTGGGGGAAACCACAAAGAGAACCAGACACAGAAACAAAGGACAAGAAAGGAGACCAGACTAGATTCTAAACAAAGAACAAAAACCAACTAAAACTCAGAACATGACACTCTGTATGAAGAAACGTTTTTGGGTAATCACTGCACTTTGGAATCAGTCTGAACACTATATATAAGCCACAGTTAAGTTGTTGGTGTGGAGCGAAATGGAGAGAGCAGGTAAGCAGAGGGAGAACTCAGGGAGGCTGAGGAAGCAAACATGGACATGAAAAACCAAGAGGGAGAAGAAGGTGAAGGAAGAAAGATAAGAACAGATGACAACAGAGAGAGACGGAGCGTGCTGGCCATGCGCAATTTGGGGAAAATGTTTATATTCTATTTCCTTAGTCCCACCATCATCATATGGTACCTGGTGTGCACTCATGTCCGACCTCATTTGAGATTTTTTTTTTTTTTTTTTTTGCTTTTTTTCCCCCACTAAAGGTGTAGCCCCTCCTAAAATTATAATACATTTCTAAAGATTACATCATTACTGGAAAACGTTTTGAAATTTTGAATGAGTTTTTGTATTCACACTGTATAAGAATAATGGTCAATAGGTGAGCTGATTTTCCACCATCTGTAGAAAGCAAATTACATAAATGCAGAACTAGAATCCCCCTAAACATAATTTCTGTCCCGACTGTAATATCAAAAGCTGCATGCGTGATGGTTGGATTAGGGCGCAAAGCGCGGCGAGAGTGTGTCCAGCAGATGACAGAAGAGCTCAAACTGGCTTGCTTTCACCCTCTTGAAGGAGCCACATCAATAAACAACTCTCTGGAGCGATAATTCCAGATGAAGCATTCCCTCACGGAGCCACTTGCTGCATTCAAACATGCCCGTGACCTTCAGCTTTGCCTCTTTCTACTTCATATAGCCTGGGAAAATGAAAGCTTATTAGCTGCAAACATTGCTGATGTGTTTGTTTGATGGCGATGTACTAATGAGACGTCGCAGAGATGTGGACAGCGTACGACTACGGTTTTAGAGATATGGCCCCCTCGCAACCCATCTCACCACACCAAAGGAGTAAAAATACGATCATAACACAAATAAAATAGATGAAATGCAATATTGCTTTACCATATCAAAGGATGTGGCTGTCTTTTGGTGTGTTGATGGGTGACACAGTGAAGTGGACTTCTGTAGTAGATGTGATGGATATTTCAGTTGCAGAAGCTGCAAGAATAAACTGTGGCAAATAATAGTACCGCCACAAACAGCAGAGAAACAAAGTGTCTAAATGTCCACACAGATAAAAAAAAAACCTTTACTTTTTCCAAACCATTCATTGTACAAATCTATGCCTATGTTTCTGATCAAAATATAGAAATAAACAATAGAAATGTACTTACGACTTAATCAGATGTACAATATGTGACCGATTTATGTGGGAAAGGTTTAATGAAAGTTTGATTGCTTTGAACTAAACTGTTACTATAAACCGGTACTATGCTAGCCTTGATACACCTGTTTATGAATGTGGTTATGCATTTGGATAACAGCTGCCTAAAGAATGTCTGATAAGTCTATATACACTTTTATTCATTTTTATCAAACGTAGACGTACTTTTATGGACACTTTTATATCGGTGGTGATAATTCAATATGAGTGAGCATCAGAATCCAAATTCAGTATCTTTAACCTCAAGAACACAATTCAGACAGAGAAACCGCAGCTAAACAATAGATAGATAGATAGAGATAGATAGAGAGATAGAGAGATAGATAGATAGATAGATAGATAGATAGATAGATAGATAGATAGATAGATAGATAGATAGATAGATAGATAGATAGATAGATAGATAGATAGATAGATTGCCATAAAAAATGCTAGAATGCAGTAGAAAATGCTATCCTGAATAGGCAATGCTGAATAGATAGGTAAGAATACCAAGAAGAAGACATGTAATGTCAAATGTTCTCTTTTGACAAGATGCATGAATTCTGGAGTTCAAGTGAGCAAGGCTGTCCAAAAGTGTCCTAAACGGCTGTGCATATTTGGGGCGCCCTGCAGGGGTGCCGAAAAGCAGGGAAAAGCGATGAGGACTCTCAGTGCCAATGGTGGTAGCAATTTGTATTTTCAGTTTACAGCAGAGAAGTGGTGGGGCCCAAAGTGATATTTTATCACATGGCCCCCAAATCCTGCCAGCTCCCCTGCTGGAAAGTGGAGCAGATAGTTTGATTCCTCCTGAGAGAGAATGTGCTCCAAGGAGCTTTGCTTGCCTTGTGTGGAGTTTAAGAAGCTGCTGACTGTTTCAAAATGATGTAAGGCCAATTCTTTGACTTGATGCGGCAATTCTTTAAGGCAGCTAATTCAGAATTTGGGAAAATCCACACCAAGGAACAACATTACGCTTACACAATTCAATCTAAAAAACCCATACAAGCAAATTAAATTCAAAACACTATGCCTTGACGATGATATTTCTGGGCAAGGAAGGCATGCTGTTACAAGTTAATGTTCAAGTCATATGAACAAATATTCAATTGAAACTAAACAAAAAAACGGTACATTTGGTAAACTATGAAATAGCCAGATGCATGTCACATAGTTTATGCATTAATCTCCCTCCACAGTTCTACATCACAATCCATCAAAATGTAGCATACCATCTCCAACTTGTTAAGGTTCCATTTGTCAGTTGCTCCTAGAGTGGCTGCGCGACTCCACCACTAATTGCTACCGGTGCTAAATTTAGTCAGGAGATACGAGCGGTTTTGATCACAAGCGCTGTGTCAAAAAAAAAAAAAAAAATCTGTGCTCAGCCTGGCAGGCAAGTTTACCCGCCTCTCCCCCATCTTCCCGTCACTGGGGAATAGGTGAACTATTCCATATGTCAGCCTTGTCAATCAGCGGTAGAAATATGGGAAGTGCTCTCTCTCTCACTCTCCTAGATTGTGGATGGATGGTGCTCACCTCTGCGTGCATGTTTATTTATTTCCATGTCATCATGGGTGGTTCGCAACCTCAAGACAAGGAGAGATTATTAATCAAAACAGTTGGGAATCTTAATTGTAGCATTAATCAATCATTGCAAATAAGTCACAGGATAGTTGCCACTATTAGACACCAAAGAGACCCAGCGTGATATGAGCAAAAAAATGTTGCTTCTTTTTCGACATGAAAAAAAGAGTAAATTGTGTCAATAAATTATGCATACTGCAAAACAATCCTCACGCCTACTTTACTGCAAACAAAAACAAATGTACAGCGAAGATGAAAAAATACCAATCGACATCTGATATGTGTTCCTCCTCTGACCTTTGCAAAGGCCTGCTGAAATAACTGAGAAAAAATTAAATCAAGCTTTACAAATTGTTTCCCGTAAAGACACCATGGATCCATTCATAAGGTAAATACAAGCATTATGAAAAGTTAATGACATCATGTTTGTTGTCTCTTTACATGCCAAGACAACCAAAGAGATACTCGTCGATTCACCTTGAAGTCCAACCCTTTAGCGGCTGACTCACAAAGTCAGTCTGGCAGCCAGCCATAGCGTCATCAAGCCGTCAATCTCCAACTTCAACTGTTTGCCAGCGAACAAGGTCACAGACGCCCAACTAGAACCATGGTCAAAAACTCCTTTTGTGGTCAAGCATCACCAATAAATAACTTCAACTGGATGCTCTTATTTTAATTAATCTATGGCTTTTCACAAACTAGCGAATGGTCAAATAAAGGACTTTGCCGGCAGATTGATACTTTTGAAAAGGAGGGCCACAAGGGACACAAATCAAGCTAAAAGCATTGTTCAAACAAAAGGCGACGGCCAAGGTTGTACGCTCGCATTTTCGACATGATTTATTGAAAAGTAACGAATATTTGACAAACGCACCCACGAAAATCTATCCTCGTGTTGTTCCGCTTCAGTCACTTTTTTTTTTTGGTTTGTTTTTGTGTCTTGCTGAAGACAGTTTTGATCACATTTGTGGAGAAAAAGATATGGCCATGAAAGACACTTTTTTCTGTGAAACAAATGTTTTGTATTACAATACAATACATGCGTGCTAGTTTAAGGTTCTGAGCCCGCACCGTGTCCAGCCAAATGAATATTGCATTAGCTTCAAATGAAAGCTGTAGCTTTGAACCAACAATGTTTGCCTGCATGCCGTTGCATCTACCGCTTTGAGACGGAAAGGCAAAGAGAGAAAGGGTGACTCTGACTCCAAAGATCTCTGCATTAACCTTGCTGCGGGCTATGACCCCTGCTGCCCCTCAACTCACACATGTGCATGCACAATTTACTCACAAGCACCGGCGCGCAACTCTTCTGTCTCTGCAGGATTGTGCGGACTTAAAAGCCGCCCTTAACCTCACGGCTGATGCCACCTTCCACTCTGTGGCCCGCTGACAGCTCAACTGTTCAAAGGTTAAGATTCAAACATTTCCTTATTTCTAATTTGAATGTTGTCACCTGAAGGCTTCATAATTTCAACTGCCTGTGCAAATTTGAGTTATAAAAAAAACGAGTTAAGCAATGCATCACTCAAAAAATGGTAGGGATAGGGAAAACCTTAACCCTTTCACTACCGATAATTTTCTAATTAAAAAAAATCATGTTTATAAATCAAGAATACTTCGAAAGATAAAAATGTTTAAAATTCCAACTTCCATTTCCACCAAGAAATACCACTGGGACCGTATATCCCATAGACCTCCATACTTGTACTTGATACTTATAGAGAAGTGAAAATTATCAGCAAACACCTACAAAACAAAGTAATCAGTGTAATCTATACTAACAAACATATACAGTATATCACATACTATCAATATATTTCCGCAGTACCAGATAATTGAGATAAATTCTAGTTAATTGATGAGAAACAGTACAACGCAAGCTACTTTGTTGACAGTGGACCCAGCACTGGCTTGTTGTATATGGAAAAGTTGCTAAATGGCACTAGAATGTGTACATGGTTGTGTAATGAAGCGCCGAGATGCCGTTGCACGTTATTGCTGGCATTCCTTTACCCACTGCTAGTTTTTGAAAAGCTGTATGTAGACCAAAATGCCTCTTGTCAATATAGAGCAAAACTATTTAGGTTATTGATGTTGATTAGCACAGCGTGTGTCTAACCATGTTATACAATGTATTTAATCCACTATAAGAATTTTAACCAAATGAATTTTGATATGACAAATGTAACCCTGAATATTTGTAGAATTAAGCCTTTCTAGCTTATCGAGAAAGCACTCTATGCAGATCATCACAATATGCTCCTAAGATTTGATTGTCCCTTTCCAAGTTGATGTCAGTAACTTGAATCCATGAATGTGCCGTGGCTCTGGTTGTAGTCTCCACTCATCATGACCTATTTAGATTATGCATGTGTATCTAGCGTTGTTTCGGATGAGTGCATGTCTTTCCTCCTGGGCTGTATCAAAACCAAAGCGGTGAAAGAAATATAGCCTTGGATTAAGAAAAAAAAGAAAGCAGAGAGGTCTGCAGGAATGGTAACATGGTAGGATAATGGAGATGTGTTGTTTTTGTTGTTGTTGTTGTTGACACGTTGTTGAATTGCTTCTGTCAGATGCTGATATTAGTTGAAAGAATGTGTATTAAAAGATTAGATTTTGGGGGGGTTTAAGATGAATTGAATAAATAGTCCTTTTAAAGTCAAATCAACAACAAAAAGAGAGAGCTATTTAGCTATTTTTTTAAAGAAAAGATGAAGTTAAAATTTCAAAGTGTTGTTTTGGTCTCATTTTGAAGTAAATCAGGCGGCAGTTCATTTGCACTTAATTACATTTCAAAACGCCGAATCCAATACTGCTTTTTGCTATCCACTTTTTTCACATCTATTTGATGGCCTGGAGCTGTTAAAAATATATCCGTTCAAACAAAATAACACCTTTTGAAAGCTAACAGAAGCTGTAGCGGGGCTCGGATATCGCACATCTGTACAGCAGACTGTCCTTGTGTGAGGTGTGAAACTGTGTTTATTATTATAAGAAGAACAAACAAAGAAATGGATGCAACATGTTTGGAAACACACGAGAGTGAGTTTTGTAAGAAGGTACATGCATACACTAGCACATCGTTGAATATCCCTGCACCGTCAAATGCCCCCACGCCTGTATAACGCGCTCAAGGGCACCCTCACAGGACTTCTCAAGTGACATGGTAGAAACATTCACAAAGCCGAGAACCCTGCTGAGGGTACGAAGCTAATCCACTGTTCTACAACCAGATCAAAAACCACACTGCTCTTCCTGAAACGGACGATCATCTTTCTGCTTCCTTCTCCTAGAGGCTGGAGAATATGGGTCCCTTGGAATTGGAACTCGCAACTCCTGTCAGCGTTTTTGAAAAGGATACCATCACCAGTCTCTCAATCTGGAATAAATGGTGTGATGCTACTGACGCTGTTTTACAGTCTTATAACATTCAGAGCCAGGAAAAACTCTCAACAATCTCTGCTACCTTCAAGACTACTGAAAGGAGCTCTTCAGCCACATATGTGACCCAGGAATAGGTGCACATATCCACAGAACATATAAGACAAAATAATAAGAAACTGTACGTTGATTCCACAGATCCTACACAATTTACCAAACCGTGCAAAACATTTTTTAAATGTTTTGGGGGTGTATGGCTATTTTGAAAATGAAATTACAAAACATCAAAAGATGCAGCTGACAAACAAAGCCGTTGTATCAAAAGGTTTGCTGGTACCTCCAGTGCCATACATAAAGTTGTTCCCACAATTGTTTCTGGGAGCCTCAAGAATAAGGTGTAGACACACGAATACATAGTATTAGACCACCACTGCCAGCTCCTGAGCCAAACCACAACTTACACTGACTGTGTGCATATCTTGGCTATAGAACATCAACAAAGCCTACAGATTTCAGCGTCCTGGGCTCTTGACTCTAGCTTTGCCTTGATCTGCCCCTCCGTTCTGCATTGAGGAATCCAGAAGATGCCAACTTGTGTCATCTTGGAGCTATTAAAGGTTGTTTCCAAGCATCTTTAGCATCTTTGTAGAATTTCCTCTGATGGTCCCTGACCTTTTTGGTGTCACAGCAGATTTTAAGGGTTCGTCTCAGGTAGGTGTCTCTGATTCGCATAATAAATCAGACATGCTTTTACATGGGCAAAAGCTGCCCATGCGATACGGATCCAAAGCTTATCACCTGCGCCTTGTTCATGACAGATGAAGCTCTCCACCTCCTCCAGGGTTCCAGGAACTTACCCCCATGAGAGATACTGACCATTTTCAACTCGACCATGATCTTGAACTTGAAAATGAAATTTGAACTTGAAATGGAAAATGGATGTATATATGGATCTGTTCTCTCAGAAGAATTAGGTTCAAATTTTTTGCTAATTATTACCATCTTACCCTGTCCGTACGTGTATCCCATATTACAGAACGCAGTACTGCACTGCCTATCTTGGTTTGCCCCCCAAAAATCGGACACAATTACAACGATCGTTTGATCTTCTAGGAGGTGCATGGATTAATATGTGCAACGTCAATGTTCACTGTGAAGGCAGAGTATTTTCCAACAGCTAAAGTGAGTCACACCAACCTTCCCCACATTAGAGAGATGATTCCCTTTTCAAATATAATAAGAGATTGTATTGCGCAATTGATCTGCGCCTAATGTGAGTCCAGAGCAATTCCACGGCACTCTCGATCCAATTAGTATTACATGTGAGAAACATATTAATTCATCATTTAATTACATACCATTACTAAGTCATTGTGATGCCAATGGATTACCTGCTGCAGAGTGTAACTAATTGCTAGACACACTTGCTACAAGTTAATCAAGAGTTTCCCTCTGAGGAGTCCCTGTGCTATAATCTAATAAACTCAACTGTTATATCGCAGTGCATGACACACGCACGCACACGCACCTACACACGCATGCACGCACACCTACACACACACGCACACACACCTCCTCGCCAGGTGGTAATGTGAGTGAACGCCACTGTGCTTTTTATAAACTCTCGCTATATCTGAATGGTTAAGCTCTCCCTGGGTTCCGCTCAGCCTTTGTAATCCACACACAATGGCTGCAGATTTAATGGCGGTAGTGATGAATCAGAGGCCACATTTTTGCTGAGAGCAATTTAGCCTTCAAACAATATGCCAAGGTTTGCTTCCTTGAGACAACGGTGCTGTTCGTTCTTCCCTTACAGTTACAACGTAGAACATGTGCTGCAATTATTTGGAGTGCTAAGGGATGTGGATGGCGACTCAGCCATGGTGCTATTGCTACTCATCTTGAGCCAAAATATTGAAGTGGGCTGGCCTGGTTACCACCAGGCATAGACTAAATTACCATTACTACAAACACTATGACCACAACCCAGAGCACAGGGTAAGTCTTCTTCTTTTGTGTCATTTGTGACACCCTCTGAACGTCTCTGTCATAAGAAATACAATACTAAGCAAGCCAGCACAGTGCATGATGGCATAATGCACAAGCACTTCCTGTCTGGTGTTCAGGGGAAAGCAGTGGTAGCTCATTACTCTTTCATACATTTTTGGAAGAGAAGAAGCTCAGTATCCATGCGCTGCTGTACTCTTTAAAGATCAAGTGGACGGACCATCCTCTTGGGCCACTGTTAATCATCAGATGCCATGTCTGTTAAATACCAGAAAGCAGGCTCTATATATTGGGAAGCTTTGCACTAACATCTGTCACTGTAAATGTCATCACTTTACTCTCCTGTTAGCGGTCATGACGCGACCTGCTTTATCTCCTTGCAGCTCCCCAGGAGTTTGCGCATCTCCTCCTTGCCCCTTTATCCTTCCCTTCCTCCAAATTTGACCACTCCCCACTGTATCCTCTTTAAACATGAGCCGCATGATGGCCAGCATAAAGGTATTTTCGGTTTCAATCTTCCGTTTTCCCAAGAGGGAACAAAAAAAGGGGATGAGCTCTGCAGCTGGTTCACTGAGAAAATTGGGCAGAATTGCCTCATTCCAGGGCAGATTAGCGAATGCATACAATCCTAGGCTAAGTGCTATTGTGCGCCACAATTTGGCCATTATACTTTGTTTTTTCCATTCAGAGAACCCCCTACCCAATTAAAGTAATACAGCTCTTCCAATACCTGCTGCCAATTAAATCTGGGCGGTATTACCTGCCTTGATGGAGCCGTCCATGGCTCCTCAACACTCTCCTGCATTCATTAGTTCTATTCAATGTGGCAGAGTTGATGACAACGATTCAACTGGAAACACCCCCGACCCCCCTCGCCCCTAAACACTCTTCCACACCCACCCCCACCCGCCTGGACAAGCCCTCTTCTTTTTGTATCCGCCTCTTTTTCTCTGTCACTTCACTGAAGGCTCCAAATACCCACCGCTCAGCCCAAGAGGGTTCAGAATTGGCCAGGCAATACAGCTTCAATTCACCCCCCCCCCCCCCCCCCACCCCCACCGCCACCAGGCCATCCTTCTTCCTCTTTCTTCTACATCTTCTGGCCTGCCCCTGGTTTTGTCTCCCAGGTACCTCAGATTTTTTTTTCCATCATCCGCCTGCTCATTGTGCCTTTTTCAAATACTCTCTCCATGCTACTTGGTTGGCACCGTTCTGAAGCCGCCTCACTGCAAAGAAAGAGCCTGTCCAGGCCACTGACTCGATTGACAATTTTCAGTGAGTGTTGTAAAAAAAAAAAAAAAAAAGGAAAGTGGGGCGGGGAGGAAGTAAGAATCCACAAAAGCTAGCCCTCGGGTTTATGCCGGAGCAGCCGTCAGTATGACGAGTCTGCCGCAGAGTTCCACAAGCACCAGGTGTTAATATCCTTTCAGCAAAGATCTGACACATCCAACAGCTAAAGAAAAAAAGAATGAAACAAAAGAAGAATACCATTCACAATGTCAAATTTCATTTTTCTTTCATCATTCCTACCAAGCTCATTGTGGACTATAAAGCTCTTTGCTTCTAGTATGCTGAATAGGAACAACTTTTTAAAGGATGGACTGGGAATTTTTGAGACTATATGTTAGTGGAATCTGGATGCAGGGCAAATCAATGTATTGTATCCAGATGCGTAAAAAAAATATCAGATATATTGTTTGCTTTATTATTCTCCCATTTCAAAATGTGTTAAAAAAATATTTGATTTGTTGGACTTGAAATACATCATTTCAAATACTAAAAAAAAAAAAATGTAAACGATGCTGCACCCAAATAAAGACTCCAATGAAAATTTAATCAAAAGAATATGCTATATGTGACATTTTTAGAAAAGTAGAAAGAGAAAGTGTAGGGCTTGGATCGGAAAGCGAGGGTGACATTCCACAGGACGCCCCATGAGGGAAAATGTCTGGGATAGTCAAGCTCTTGACTACAGTGGTAGGTCAAGTTACATCAACATCACCTTTTCAGCCTGTTGGAGGACAAGAGGCATATGTGGATCTGTATCCGTATTAGAACTCCAAGTACAACATGATCTTGTCATTACAGTAATCCCTTGTTTTTCACGGTTAATGGAGATCGAAACTCTCATGCGATAAGTGAAAAAGCGCCATGCGTGTGTATGTGAGGACCTGAATTGTTTTTAATGTGAAAAGTATGTATACATTACACATTTAGGACAAATATTACTGCAGTAGTCGGCTCAGTGACGCAGTGAATAGCACGTCTGCCTCACAGTTAGAGGAACCTGGGTTCAAATTCACTTGGCTCAGGCCTTCCTGTGTGGAGTTCTCATGTTCTCCCTGCGTGGGTTCTCTCCGGTCATTCTGGCTTCCTCCTACGCTCCAAAACATGCATGGCAGCTGAATTGGACATATTAGCGTTATTTTATTTTGAGTAAATTCTTGTGATTTCGTCCAAAGTAAGGTATTCCCTTTGAAGTGTGATAACTAAGTCAATTCTGAATATTTTTTTCCCTTTCAACCACTCAAAATGTTCAGTGGAATCAGTAGTGATTAATAGCAGAAAGAGAACAACTACCTTATGGTCAAACAAATAAATAATTGGGAAAAATAAAAATAAAAGTAATATTATGGGGGTCTGCCTAAATGTGCGTGCTTGTAAACATTTAAATAGGCTGATCTATTGGAGAAAGGAAGCTGGATGGGAGAAAGATAAGGGTGACTATATTCAGACCACATGCTTGTATTAGCAGAGTCACTGGAGGCTATTCTGTGTCATGGTTGAGTTATGAAACTGAAGCTGGGATATGAAGTCAGAGATACTGGTTTTCCGGATGAGAAATTCCATTATACATTAATTTTGTTTGCCACTCATTCGCAGTGCAGGGGGAACCAATTATTTACACTCACATTCACACATATGTACAAATATAATCTTAAATAATCCTAAAATGCATGTTCCTTAGCATGTCTGAAGTAGGTGAAGTATCTAGAACCAAAACGCACAAGCATATATATATGAAACATCCAGTAAAACTCCTCTACAATGAAACCCACAAGTGCAAAAATATCCCCCAGTGGTAAAAAAAAATCCATGCATTGAAACATTTCCCTCTTTCTTACTTCCTCATACAAGGTAAAATCCCCCTGTTACATAATAGCAAATTGTGTTTTTTGTATTTGCATCAAATTGAAATTCACTAAACAAGCCTGCAGGAAAAGTTTAGCTTGGTATATACTTGACGTGCCAGCACACATTTTGCAGCACTGTATACTTAAAGTCAGACGAAATTCTCCCATACTGTAGGTAGCAGTAAATTGACTCCACAGTATACAAACAACACTACTCTATAACAGAAGTTGGGAATTCTAGTCGATTCAAACGATCTAAACACACTCCTCATCTCTCCCTAATGTGGTGCTTGCCAGGAGTTGTTTACGGTATTTAGATCGCGGTATTACAAATCGTAAAGTTGTTTTTACCCGCGAAGTTCCGTAAGCAAAAGTGCTTCTGCCATGGTGTCTCTTGGTAAAAAAAAAAAAAAAAATCTGGAAGATACGCGTTGTGGAAAATCTGTTTCGCGTGGACTCCGCGCGGAGGGGCGTGGCTGCTGAAATAACGTCATTTTGACAGGAGCAGCCGTGCCGAGCTTAAACCAAGCCAACACTTGAAGATAGGATAAAAGTAATAAAGATGAAAGATGGATGAAGCAAAGTGAAAGACAGTATGCAAGAAATTTACGTAAGTATGAAAATGAATGCTTATTGTAAATGAGCTAAGCACTATTCCACATATACAATGTATTCAGTCATAATTTAGTTACTGTACAGGGGGCCTTAAATGTGGATGGTGGGCAGCAAATGGCCCCCGGGCCGTAGCTTGGACACCTCTAGTTTGAATGTAAACCCTGAAATGAATTGTGTTTGAGAGAGGGCTTCCACCTGGTTAGCCACACTGATTCGGGGCCTTCTCGACACATTAGCGGGCAGCTGAAATTTGCATCGACGCAGACCGCAGACAGCTTTTAATTAATTTTACACCGACAGCAGGGCGGCGACCCTGTGAAAAAGGGCGAGACACACCCGACTAATCATCCTGAACTTAGTGACATCACTCCTGGATCTGCCAGGCCACTCAAAACGGGCTGAGTCTGGCTAGTTTATTGTGGACACAAAGCGCCAATTTTTCACTATAAGCAAATGCTAACCTGGGAGCATTGCCCCCGGCAGAATTAATTGGCCCTCTCTCTGTATGTGAAGTGTCTGGCCTTGTTCAAAAAGACAGCCTGCCCCAGAGACCCTCAACACGCTCTGCTGTGAAGCTGCACGGCTATTGGCTGATTGATAGCCATGGAAACCCCTTCTCTCCGTACCTCGCACATACAAACGATGAGACACACATACACACAGTGGCCTGCTCATTCCGTCATTTGAATACGGTAACTACAGTCCATCAAATCAAAAAGGTTAAAAGATGAAATAATAATGAAAATAAAAATGTGTTGTATATTTAATTTGTGAAATTAAGTCACTGCAATATGTCACCTTTGGTTGACGCACTGAGGGGGATGACTACCAGGCGAGAGCTAGTGTATAAGCCACGGACGCTCTCCGTGTAGGTATCGTTTCATTCCGTTCTCTTTATCGGTCCCTCTCTCGTTCGGCTGAGAGAGAGGAGCGCTATCTTGCCCGCCCATCCGTAGTATCTCCTTTCTCCGACTCCTGTACTTGGGGGAATAATTAATCGGGCTAACAGGTAAGAGATACCAAGATATGGCACAAAACAGCTTTCAGAGCTGCTGTGGGGTTTCAGTGGTGAAATGGATCTGTGGGGCCCTTTTCACCAGAGGAGGAAAGCCAGCCTTGAGCTGCTTTGACTTGAGAGATCTTCTCTTCCTCATCGCAGTCCGACTCCCATACCCGTCCGAAACCCAGAAGTACCACCAAAGTTTTGATTTACCCCCTATTTTTTCCTCTTCTTTTTTTTTTGCAGCTCAGCAAAAGAGAAGTGTTCCTTCTGCAGTCACCTCCGACTTTGAAATTCAATTGCTTTTTTTTTTTTAACACCTTGAATGAAATCTAATTGTAGCTGTTGTCCTGACTAACAAAGACTTTCAGATGAAAAAGCCCTGGATGCGGCAGTAAGGTATGTACAGTAGCATTTTTATAATGGATTTCTGGCACAAGCTTTCACCACCTTCTTGTGTTTGTCGGGTGATTGTCAGTTTGCTTCAGCAATACAAAAACGTTCATGAAGTCTAACAAAAGTTGCTGTATACATGTAATTGAATGTCACAACAAGTGCCATTTATACGTCAGATTTTCAAGTACAGTGGGCCCTCGGTTTACGAGATAAAACCATTCCGCGGTTGGGGTCGTAACGGAAATTCACTGTAGGGGGGGGACAATCCAAATGTTAATTAGATAATGTGTCATCTTTTTACTTCTCTCTTTAACATCACTAGTAATCTTGGGACCCATGGCTAACCAATTCAAGTTTGAATTAAGCACTAAAATGCACAAAAAAAAAAAAATACAATATTGTAATCACTCACACTCCGTCATTTTGAAACAAGTGACGTCGACCAATAGCAAACCAGCATTGCAGTGACGCGTGTATAGACGTATGAGTGCGGAGCCACTCGCAGTCGCACGCTGACCGCCATGTTTGAGGTGTCGTGAGGCAAAAAAAATTGCGTAAAGAGGGGCCAAAAAAAAATGTCGCAGTTCACTTCATAAGGTGAAAAAAATGTAAGGCGGGGACGTCATAAACCCAGTGTCCACTGTCCATTACAAAAGGCACAAAAAGCATCATCCACGGAGAACATGCATCATATTAAATAGATGCCAATGTTAAGTAGAAAAAAAATGCATTTCTTCAATATCCAAGCGACACAATTATGACACTAATGAAAATAACAAAGGGATAACACTTTTTTTTAAGTCTTGTTGGGATTCATAATGAATGTAGTGTGGATCCGATCCAGACATTTGATATTACTGATTGAAACCAACACAATTATTTCTGAATCTAAAACTGGTAAGATGACATTACAAGACATACATTTTATTTGTTTTTCAAAACCATGTTTGACTCATTTTAATGCTGTTAATCAATGTTAAAACCCTCTGCTTTCATAATATAATTGAGGTTACAACACAGAGTGTCAGATTTGAAATTGAATAACTTTAGGCTTGAGTCGGGTCGGGTCATTTAATAAAAAAAACAATCTATGCTCCCCCGCTCAATAATATTATGAGTGTGTTTTGAAGTCGTTAAAAAAAAAATCATCACGCATAAACTCTGTCTTTAGGAAACATGTAAACAGTACCTATACACACACACACACACACACACACACACACGCACATCAGCAAACTGCACAGCTGAATGTAGGAAAAGCCAAACCTTTACACACCTGCAGGGCCACTGAAAAGAGAACGTCTGACAAGACCTTTCGGCCTACCCTTACCCGGAATCCATCTTGCCAAGAACTGGTACTGTAGGACGATAACTTGTTTCCTTTTGTCTTACCTCCCCCTGCTGGCGGCCTCACTTACTCCTCCATTTGCTCATTTGCTTGCTTTCACAAACTAGTTCAACCGAAGAGAGAGAGAGAAAAAAAAGTTATGTCAGGGAGATTTAAACGTGTCCTGTCAAAACTTTGGGTCTATGTTAAAAGAGCCCTCAGTAAAAGGCACATTTAGTCAGGCAAATGGCAACATTAGGCTCCAGTTTATCAACATCCGTGGTTGACATCTAGAAGAAGACAATGCAAATTATAATAACAATAATTAAATAATAATAACAAGAACAATAGATGGCTGTAAGGATGGCTGGATGAATAATAAACAATCATAGAATTCTTGTCAATCAGATAAAGGTTGGTTTTCAGCCTTTCAAAAGGTGAGGTGACAAAGTGAGTCACAGGAGATGAAACAACGGATGTTGTTCCAACAGCAGTTGTTGTCCCTTGAATTTGTATATTCTCGACCTGAATTGAGTACAGGAGTCCCACTGCTATCCAGGTTATCAGAAGTAAGGGAATATAGGCCCGAGAGTGTGGCTGACCACAGAGGGAAAGGGGGTGGTGTAACACATCTGCAGTCCAGAGAGCAGGCGGCTCAAAGGCTTGAAGAGAAAAGCAAAGGGGATCGCAGGGGTCAGTGGCAAGTGGCACACATGGGGTGGGTGTGTGGGTGAAGTGGGCTGGAACAAGTGCTATAGAGAGGCCAAGGATTGTGTTTTTCCCATGGTCCACTACCCCGTTTTCCTCCACCCCTCCCAAGTGTCCCTTGCTGACCCCCATCCAATTCTCTCTCTCTCTCTCTCTCTCTCTCTCTCTCTCTCTCTCTCTCTCTCTCTCTCTCTCTCTCTCTCTCTCTCTCTCTCTCTCTCTCTCTTTCTCTGCCCTGTCAAGAAAGGACAGAGGCCGGCTCAGTTTCACTATGTTTTCAATGAACTGATACAGATGAAGAAGTTTAACACAATGGATGGATTACCTCAGCCCTCCACAATCAAACCTCCACCCACCTCAACCATCCGAACCCCATTCACCAGCCTCACTTCACAAAGCCACTCGCACTATGGGATACTGTATATCAACCAGCTCTCACAAAAATAAGTGACTCAAGTTTTGCTTTAATTTTATTGAGAATTTGCCCCTTTCATGATTGTAAAAATACAGTCAGTTCTTTCCTATTACTCTCGATCAGACCCGGGCATTTTAAGGCTCGCGGACAAAATGCCCGGCTCTTTCCTGCCTGCAAAGAGTCACTTGGAATTAAAAAAATAAAAGCTACAGTACTTGCAACATTTCACATGATGTGGTTTTGCCTACGACTCCACTTCGCTCGTGAAAAGTCACTTAGAATTAATAAAATAAAACCTACTTTTAAATGTTGCATAGTGCGTGGACTAACGCAACAGTGCTCTTTTACTTTTACTTTCAGTGTGCGCGGGTCGTTTACATATGAACTCTGTCAGAGTGCAAGTGATAAGCAAGCATTAATTGTAATGGTAACTCTTCAAAATGTTCGCCCGTGCCAAAAGACGAAAAGTGTAGGCCGAATGCCGCGATTATGTTTTTTTTTTTTAAATGGACATCTAAATATGTATTTACTGAAGTCAAGGGTAAACCCGTGTGTTTAGTTTGTGTTGAGCAGATCGCTGTGTTTAAGGAGTATAATGTGAGTCGGCATTACAAGACAAAGCATGCAGAAAAATATAAACATTTGAATGAGGCTGGAAGTGCACAGATGGCCGAAGCGAGAAAAACATTAAGGCTATTTTACCAAGCTTCACGCAGCCCGGGAAGCAGCAATAAGGGCCGCTAAGATCGCTAAGAATTGTAAGCCAATTTCGGAAGGTGAGTTTGTCAAAAAGTGCTTGGTGAACTCTGCAGCACTAATATGGCCAGACAAAAGAAAAAAAAAAAAACACATATGAGAAAGTCCTGCTCTCCAGGCAGTGACCAGAAAGGTAGAGGACAAAAGTGAAGAGGGAAGTTTTGACTGTTTGTCATTGGATTTGTTTGAGAGAGATGAGAGTTGTGATGCCTATGACACGACACAGTCGCTCGCGTTTCTCCAAGGAATGACGCAGGATGTCAAGATTACAGAGGAGCTGGCAGCAATGAGATCAATGAAAGAGCAACCACAGGGAGTGATTTGCTCAACGAGGTCAACGCATGCATGGACAAGCTTGAAATACAATGGGACAAACTGGTAGGAGTCGCTAATGAAGGTTGTCCAAACCTGACAGAAAAAAATGTTGGACTTTTGAAACGGTTTCAAGGAAAGTGACTGAAAACACTGAGCATAAAATGCTAATGATTTATTGTATTATTCATCAACATGCGCCGTGCAAGTGAGTGTTAAAACTCAACAGTATTGTCAATGCGGTAATTAAGACAACTAACTTCATCAGGGCGCGGGCATGGAATCACAGGCAGTTTGTTGCACTTTTAGAACAGCATGATAATGAACATGGCGACCTCAGGTACCATACAGCTGTCAGATTTGGGAATCTACTTTGTAAAAGCTGACATTCAAGAGTTTTGTGAGATTAAAAGCAAAAACATCTCTGAGTTCTCCGATCGATGTACTGTATATTTTCTGTTTCGTGATCGACCGCCGTGAAAAATAATGGCCCACCCCTGCTCTAGATGTTCCAATGACAACAAAGTCAACACAAGTTTTGCAGCCGCCTACTGAGAAACATACTGTAGTCGTAGGAGTGGGCCTCGCTCATCATCACCTCATCTGGCGGTGTCCTTAGCTGTCCAGGCTAATGGCCAAGAGCGGTTGCTAATACATGGTGCACCTGATAAATCACACAAGAAGCAGCCCGAGTGGACACTCAGAGGATTGGTTGAGCACTCGCGGTGAGATTAATGAACAAACGCCCCATTTGGCTTGCGATACATGCACAGAGACAAATCTCATTCCAAATTCAGAAAAATATCTGTGACAGAAGGCACAACGCGTTTGTCATTGGCAGCATACATCCGACTACACTTGTGTAAATTTTCCAGTTTTCCTCTGACACTACCGTTTGCAATCAAGCTTGATGTTTATTTTAGCAGGAAATAATGCATTCAGCCTTCCATATCTCTGCCTGAGCTATTTACATACCAGAACTATTAATAATTTTTGAGCATGTGCAGCAATTAAATTAGACCGGGTCACACTCCAGCAATAATATGATTTTAATTGTGCAGGGCAAGGCTCTAATTTGAATATCTCTGGATCACTTGCCCGGGCTACAGAACACTTAGGAGGAGGCTGGGGCTGGTGGCGAGGGCAATAGAAAGGAGGAACAAGAGAGGTTTCAATTTATGTGAAGATGAAGTTAAGGCAGAACAAAAGTCTCAATCTGATTCCAAGATGCACCTGTATGTTGCATGACATGTTGATTGTGCTGCTGGGTCTCCAATACCCCCCCCCCCCGTCCCCCCCCCCCCCCCCCCCGCCACACACACACAAACTATCAAACACACATACACACCTAACCCCTTCACCCCCAACCTTATAGTCTGACAAACAAAACAGGCAAAGTTGAGGACAATGTATGGCTGGTAGAAAGTCCCCCCCACCCCCCCTCAAAAAAAAAAGAACAAGAATAAACCCTAGACCCAAGTTGAATTGCTCTGGAGCAATATGAATGTTTACTTGTTGAATCTTCTATCAGTTTAGGTTTATCTCCCTCCCTCCCCTTGTGTTATCTATACAGCAGGTAGCAGGCTTTGCATCAGGGCTGTGCTGAGCTGATTAGAGCAGTGATAGATGGGAGGGTGGATGACCTTAACTTCCGACTAAACACAAGGTTGGACATTTGTCTCCTCGCTGCATTTGCATGCTTTCCGCCCTCTCATGGCAATTTGTCACCATGCTGGCTGTGCCATTGAGAAGACACAGAATTTAAAAGTCAGGCTCGGGAGTTAGAACCACAAGCAGCTTATGATGAAGCACTTTCCCCCAAACGAATGTGCAAAAACTCAAATACTGTGATTAATTAAAGCCACACTGGCGCCGGGATTCATCTTTGCAGCAATCTGCTACCCGGTGAAACTTTGTTTGCAGGCAAGTTTTTGCTTTTCAGAAATGTGCACATGTGCCCTCAGACAAGAAGCGACACCCACTGATGAACGGCCTGTCATGCTGTTTAGTCATCAGTGAATCATTCACGGTCTTTTAATAATTCAGAGGGCTCACCTTAACAAATTACTGCATGTCTCCCAAGAACAACAGAGTTCACTCAGGCAGATTGTTGATGAAAGTACTCGCTCTCTCAAGTGCAAAGATGTGGTGGTACCACAAACAAAACACAATATGTTCTGTGATGCGGGTCAAATTACCATTTGGTTAAATGTAAAAACAAATGGTCCACTTACAACCTTGATAATTAATAGTGCAAGTACAGACCATCAGCATTATTGATTTAAAACATTAAATGTGCAAGTGGAATCAACTAGTTTATTCATGTGTTGTAAAATTATGAAAAACAATTCACCCATAAAATACCGCATCTTTCAATCTCAAGAGGTCAAGCGCCTGCTAGGCAATCAGTTGGGGACTTACTACAGCAAGAAACTGTTTTACCGTTGCAGCCTATAGCTTCATTCATGTTTCTTAGTCAAACACTTCGGTTTAAGTTCCATGATGCTGGTTGGTCAATACAGCCTGATCAAGACACAGACAAGAAAACAACACTAAAATTCAAAAATTGCAGTTCATCTTTTGTTGCTGCTTGAAATGCGGTCTTTTAGGCAATCCTTGCAGGGGTGCCTGCTGCAAATAATCTTCTTGAATGTCTCCCTGTCTATTGCATCTTCTGCTCAAACGTCAGCTGTCTCCAAGCCATCTGTCACCACGTTCGTGAATCTCCTCTTTGGACTTCCTCTTTGCATCCAGAATCCAATTGTTTTCATGTCCAAATCATCGCAATATGATCTCTCTCTGTTTGGCTCAAAATTTGATGAGCACGCTCCTGATGCTGTCAGTAAGAAAATGTCAGCATCTTCAACTCTGCCACCTCCAGCTCTGTCTCCTGGTGTCTTTGGGAATGCCATGGCCATACAGCAAGGACTGTCTTATGGATTTTTCCTTTCACTTCAGCTGGTGTTCTTTTTTTGGAAAGATATTCCTCCTGCTTCCATGGCCTGAATCTGGCGAATGTTCATGCCAATTCCCAAGGGAGAGCGTTGACTCAAACATGAGTTTTGTTTCCTCTTCTACAGCGTGCTCGATTGAGTTACTATACATTTTTGTCTGTCATGTTTTTGGCTTCAAAGCTCTTTCAGCTAAAAAACCTTTACTGTCAACCACCAATGTGCTCACAGCATGAACTTCCAGTCTCGCACAGAGGTTAAAGACACTTTATGTATACATGCCCAGGGTTGACCTATAAGCCTCACACAAAAAAATGCCACAGAGTTGCGCGGAAACACACCCATGCAAGGAAGCCCCCACCAGACACTTCCAGCTCCCTAACGAGGTCGCTAATTAACTCTCCCACTTGCGCTGGCTGGTTTCAAACCGAGGTGCGCAATGCTTTTTTGACAGGGGAAAATTGCTGGGCAATTAAATCATCTGAAGATGAACACTCCAGCAGCTGGTATTAACTAAATGTTGCATTCACTTTCGTGAGAGTGACTATGCACAACGCCCTTGGAAGTGGATGGCAGCCGGAACACACGCAGCAGTTCTATCTTCATTGTGAAGCTCATTGTTGTTTTGTTTGAGGAGCACCAGCATGTAAACCTTTTACATACACAAACAGAAGAGAGGTTGTTTCTCATTCATATCGCACTCATAAAAGTGCACACACAAAGACTGTGCTCCTCTCACTGTAGCCCACCAGGTCCCTGGCCTCCTCTCAAACTGATTTTTGTCTCCTATTTTGTTAACCTCGCTGGCAATTAACCTCACACTGCGAGCCAGCCACACACAGGCAAGTAGAAGCAGCATACAGTACGAGTGCCGGCCCCACTGTGAATCCTTGCTTTGTGCCATCCGTCCCAAAAGAAAAGAGCGACGAGGCAGAAGAATGAGGGGGACTGAGAGTTCTTGGCACCCCTGGGGGTGATGACAGCAGTGAAGTTGTGTGTGTGTGTGTGTGTGTGTGCGTGCCAGAGGGAAGGGGGTCCGACGTGACAAGTTCTTTTGTTAAAAGCGGGTAGGGGGCTGATGCCATCGGGAGTGATGGCGTGAGTTGCCACAAACAATACCAAGGAGGTCATTAACCCACTACACCCTGCCTCGACACTCAATGGGTGGATTAGATGGCTCAGTCTACATCTTTGAGATGCATAGATGCACAAACACACACACACACACACACATGCATGCATACGTGTGGGGTTCTGTGTGTGTTACACCATTGCTCACATGAGTGGTGCTGCTGCACCCTGTGGGTTGCCTTTGCCTTGCTACATGCAACATAATTATGTACAGTCAGGAGAACCTGTGCACTGTGCAAAATTTTGTTTTATAGAATTTGCGTATTTATTTTCCTTCAACATATTTAGACGATAATAGGTCAGAGTCCAGAGAGGAATTGGGTAGTATGTACTGTATAAAGTAGAGGGTGTTCCTTCGGTCCCAAAGCTACGTAATCCCCAACCACAACCCCCCATCCCAACTTCCACTTCAACCCTGCACTCTCAAAACACAACACATCACCATGCTTCATGCAGTGGCATCAGTGGAGCCTTGATTGGTTGAACCTACTGGAATAGGTTCTGGATCATGAATGCTTCCAGGTCTCACCTGAGACAGAGTTCAAGGATGCCAGCCAGTGAGAGCAGATTTGAGTGGCATCAGAACATCTGCAGAGACTGACGGATTGGGGAAGTGTGTTTGGGGGGGGGGGGGGGGGGGGGGGGGTGTTTGGGGGGCGGGTTAACTGGATCATCGTCTCGAAGGGACTCGGACCTTCCAGCTGGTCCCACCCATCACAGCTACCAAACAAAGAGCTAGGAAGCTCGTCCGAATAATGTGTCTCGGAGTCAAATCGTAATCAGTTGCAGCCCATGACAACTGCAAAGCCGCAAAGCTCGAGTCAATTATTTGACAACAAAACTATCTAATTTCTCATCCTTCATAATTGTCTTTCTGAAAAGTGAAATGCATTATCCGGGTGCGGAGGCATCAAGGGTTTGCCCGCTTCTGAAATGGTCACAGTTTGTCATCATCAGGAAATGAAATTGTTCAAATTTGTGTTTGCAGAAGGAGCCTCCATGTCTGGTGCGAAAAGCACGTAACACAATAGATTCCCATCTCTTTTTTCCCCCTCCTCCTCGTACTTCCAATTTATTGAAGTAACCGAGCAGAAAATGCACTGACAGCTGTAGCACTTTATTGCGAATTAGTATATACATTCTACACCCCACGAGAAAAGCCTAGCTTTCATTGTATTTCTGTAATTGCTGAAGCCCAACAGGACAGAGGAGTAACAGCGACTACAGCAATTATGAGCTAAAAATGACAGGCTGAAAGGCAACTACACAGAGTACTTGAAAAGTTACAGATTTTTAATGCTTGAATTAGACAATGCTTGGATTTTTTTTTCTCTCAACAAAAGAAGAGCAGATTTAAAAGTCTCATCTGACGGGCAGCTAAAGCTGATGTGTATTGTGGTATTTGGAGGCGGTTCAAACAATCTTTAGCAAATTGTGTTTGTCTCCACAGAGGAATGTGGAAAGGTTAGGAAAATGTGGTCTCCAGACACGTGAGTTTACCAAAATAATGCCTCCATTACGCATACGGGCAATGTATTGTGGGTGTATAAAAAAAGTTTGAAGCATCAGGTATAAAGTGTCGACGCGTCTCACAGACCAAAGAGTTCTTCTTTTACGCTGTTTCAGCGTCCTTTGAGCAAGGTTTTAGCCCTTTACGGTGACTATTTGGAAAAATAAATGTTCAAAAACCTTTCATCCCTTTTAATTATACTGACGCTTAAAACATACTCCTACACCTCTCGTATTCCCATCCATTCCATATCAAACTACCCAATCGCAATAATGTCTTGGCTCTTGGGTTAGCTGATGCTTCTTTGTGTAAATGGTAGGAATAAGGTGGACCGGTCACAAGGCCAATGCAAACCAGTGCCACGCCATACGGCAACACACTTCTATCCAGTAATTTTCGACAGCGCTTGCTCGCATTTGGTTCACGGGTGACTGGTACCCCCCATTTTAAATGCAATTTGGATCAATTCAACTAAATCCTGAGAAAAAGTAAATCCCTGACATTAGTGGTTTCATACATCATGGTTGTCCAATTAAAACACATCACAGTGTGTGTTATTAAAATGACAAAAATACTGTTATTGGCATTTCTATATATCGTATGGTACCTGACTGACAATGAATGCGGGAGCTCCAGTCCACCTCCTTGCTTCCTCTGTGCTTTCTTTGCCTGGACCAAAAAGAATGCAAACTCCTGAGAGCAGCGTTTATGATTTTATTGTAGAGGCAGGTTTGTGCTGAAATTTGAGGCAATATCATAATTTTAAAATGTCATGGGTGCTGAGAAGCTCACCAGGCCATAAGTGTATTGCGGCACATGAAAATATTTAGTAAGGGTGATCATACTCTGAGAAGATTTTGCAGATTCCCTCTGGTAATTTTTTTTACCATTTACCGTATTTCCGCACAATAAGGCGCACCGGATTATAAGGCGCACCCTCAATTAATGACATCTTTTAAAACGTTTTCAATCACAATATAGTAATACTCAAAGTAATAACAATCATAACTCAAATAATAACTAAACTCTCAATAGCATAATAACAATGTCAATATGAGCAACCTTGTTCAACTGTAAACACACAAAAGAAACAGGTAAAGCTTACGTTATCAGTTCATTCCCCATCTACGAATCCCAAACTCAAGATTGATCCATATATAAGGCGTACCTGATTATAAGGCGCACCATCAGCTTTTTAAAAAAAATAAGGCTTTTAGGTGTGCCTTATAGTGTGGAAAATGCGGTACACAGACGACTGGAGGTCGCGGACTTATTTAAGCATGTATCTTTGTGGACCTTGCTTTGTACACTGTGGCGTTGACATTATAAATAAAAAACAAATAAATTATGACTAAATTAGAGCACACACCTCTCTAAAATATACTCATAGAAAGTAAGTTATATTTCACACACATATTTTCAACCAATCGCTGATTGATTGATGGATTAGTCCATTTTAAGGCCAGTAAAAGAAATTGAAATTGTTGCCTTACTCCGAACTTTCAGGCCATGTACAACAATAGTCATCTTTAGCTCTAACAATATTCTGTGAAGATACCCTATGCCTATCCACACCAGGCAGCATCAACCGGCAAGGCAAGGTTCCCCATGTTTTATTGAGCAGTTGTATGGTAGCCCTGAGGGTACTGACAACAAAGCAACAGAGTACTTGGGATGTAAAACACACAAGGCGCCAATGTAAACACTTGTCTCCCTTCATATTAGATTTTCAATCACCTTCATTGTGGCGGCGGTTAGCAAGTAACAAATCTTGCACGCCGTCATTTCAATTTGCAACAGCGCCTCTTTCAGCGAACATGCTCATTTGTTGCTGTTATTGCCTTGCCATGTTAGATACGTTTATGACAAGACATAAACTATTAGCATGGGTTGTTGCACCGGCAGTCTGATTGCGAGGTCAAGTGCATTAACACAGGAAGTGAGAGTTGGGAGAGGTGCCATCTATTCCACTTCTCATTTAACTCATCCTAACAAGCACCAAATATTAAAGGGGATCAGACACAGAGTTTTCTCAGATGAGAGTGTTTTTTATAAGGGTCCTGTCATGAGCCATGCTCGAAAGTAAACGTCAGGGATACCGTATACGCACATGAGCAAGGATAATTGAAAGGCTTTGCTAAGGCAAAATGCCATCAATATTGCTCTCACTTCTAAAAATTGCAATTGCATTAACGTGTCACGGTCGGGCAAGGCCAGGAGATACGTAGGCGTGATCGCAGAGATAGAGGACCCAAGAGTAGAGAGGCTCTGAGGCCGAGAGTGTGGTTGATTGTCCACAGTTTATTTATAACAGGGCAGGCACAAACGAATGGTGGCGAAAACAAAGAGCCTGGCAGAAAATTCCAAAATACCTGCAGGCGGTAGAAAAGGGAAAACTCTCTGACGCCGACACGGGACAGGCGGCATTGGAAAACACAGAGTATATGTGACTATGATCTGGCAAAGGCTGTAACAAAAACTGGGCTTAAATACACACACTAATGACAGACGCGCAACAGCTGGGAAAGACACAGTAGGCAGGGGAAGCGGATTGATGGAAACAAGAGTGGCAGGTAAACCCAGACAGTTGGACCAAAATCAGACTAATGAGGGGTGACACGAGAGGAGATGAAAACAGGAACTATGGAAACAGAAAAGAGACCCCCAACATAAACCTTACATCCAAAAACCAACAGAACATGACATAATGGCCATCCTTGAGATCAGCGTGGGGTGTCCGTCTTTTGATTTCAAATACCCTCTCTTTCAGTGTTTTTATTCATGAATCATTGATATTATTTTTATATATTGACTGAATTTATTTGGTAAACAAAAATAATGTTCATCCAAACTGAATGTTTTATCATTTAAGTTCTTCAAAGTAGGCATCTTTTGCGAAAAGAACAGCTTTGCACATCTTGGTATTTTCTCAAACAGCTTTATGATGCGCAGGATGTTATAGTTTTTTTTTCCTTTCCTCTTAATGTGTTTGAAACCATTTGAATATGAAGATGTTTCCAATCCAAATTTTAACTAGTACTGTTTACTGTAATGACAACAGACAATCAAATCTCAAATAACCATCTAATGTTTCCAAGAAAATAAGGGAAACTGCAGCATTTAAATTGAGATGAAACTGATATAAGAATCATCTTTTGAGGTTCGGGTAAGACTCTTGACCACTAAAAGAGGATGGTAGAAATAATGTCCTAATTAAAAAAAAAAAATCAATAACCCCCCACCCCCAAGTGGTGTCATTCGACCTTTTTTTCATCCATATTTGTTCTACTGGTCACACAAAAGTGTATTCCACTCAAACGTGCATTTATGTTATATTTACAATTTAAGACTACAAGTTGGTATGAATTTAAGTGGCCTCTAGATGAATAAATACAAAGGATAAAGGATATGCCAGTGGAAGAACAGTGAGGGGATTATTGAAAAGTACAAAATACTGCTCAATTTAACACTTGTGATGTGCAGACAAAGCAGCCCCCACCTAGAGGGTTCAAGCATATCTTGGATCCTCAGGGGACGACTGCACTCTCAGCCAGTCGCCATTATGGATTATCACAAAATTCAGACAGCAAAATCTTCAAAACCAATGTCTGTGATAGGCAGAGCAAGAGCTGACAAGAGAGCTCCAGCCCGCCCCGCTCCGTCTTTTCAGTCACTTTGAGAACTTAGTGGATCCACCTTTTAACAACCCTACAGGGATGAATCAACCTTGCACTCCTATCTCAGACAGCAAAACCAGCACACCCAGAATTACAATGGAAGCACATCAAGGGACGGCCAAGCCTGACTGACAAGTGCTTCCCCCTTCACATGAGCGCCGGGCATTTGCACGACGGGTTTTGGACTGGCGGAGGGTGTTAATCAGGGCTTCCCAGGGTGCCATCCGAGGCAGGCGCTTACTTCCAAGCAGAATACCACGCTTACCTCACCTGGGCGAAATCCTCTTAGACTACGGCGACTCACCGGGCAGGAGGGCGACCAAGTATTTGTCTCCATGAGGGCCGATATCCATCCGCCATTTATTTGAAAAAACATGTCTGTAGAGGCTGATTTATTAACTTCCTGCAGCAAAGGTTCCGTGACTTCGATTTGAAGTGACCGCGTCTGTTTTCTGAAGGCACATTTTCAGGCTTTCTTAATGCTAAGTGCTATGGATTGAGCTCTTGATTTAGGTTTAGTTTGGTGATAACAATATGCTATCACTACGTGGAAAGTCGACCCTGACTACCATCAATTTTGCCTTGACTAATAACAATTTAATTAACCGTGTGCTAATTAAGTCATAAATAATGACACGATTTGAGAGGAGATAAGAACAAACCTTGATGTTAGCAAAATCACACAAATGACGGCCTATCAGATGGCTCCAAAGGCTGACAGTGGAGTGAGATAAAATGAAGTTAGTGATCATTCAGTGTGACCATTGTTGTCAGCATGTTGAGCTGGATTAAAAGGGAAATTCCAAATGCCCTGGATGTGTTATGTTAGGGTTTGATCACGTCATGGGTTTGGTTTGGTTTGGTTTGGTGTTGCTCATATTTGGTCATGTTTCTGGTCCCCTTGTGTCAGTGTATTGTTAGTTTGATCATGTCCATCTGTCATTGTCAACTCGCTCACGCGTGTTAACCAATCAGCTCCCTGCTTCAATTGTCCCTTGTCGAGGTGTTCCTTGTTACCTAATCAGTTTGGTTTATATTAAGTTTCCTGCTCTGTTTCATTCTGTGTCCAATCATTGCCATGTTTACCCACCTCCCTGCATTTTGTAGTTTCTCGTTTTCTTGTTTTGCCCTTACCTTTTTCTTTGGTTCTTCAAGAACTCCCTGCCTCTGAGCTTCCCAGGACTTGGGTCCAAAATTCTGGCCCCTGACAGGATGAGTTTCCGATTAGAGAAAATTGCATTCTCTTTTAAAGTTTCTATTGTTCCCCAGTTAGTGTAAAACAGGGGTCACCAACGTGGTGCCCGCAAAACATCCCAAGAGTAACCTGCATGCCTGTTCTACAAATAGCTTACAAGCGAAAGAACATTGATGATTTTGTATTAATTTTACAAACAATACATGTATTACTTGTACATTACATATTACACTTGATTTACATATTTGCTACAGCTGTTCATTATTTATTGTGAAAAATAATTAACATGATCAGTGTCTTCACATTAACTGGTAGCCCTTATTACTGGTAGCCCGTGTTACTTAGTACCAAAGAAGTAGCTCTCAGTTTCAAAACGGTTGGTGATCCCTGGTGTAATATGATATCGAAAGACCCTTTGATATACCCATTTATCATATTGCATCTTTGCATTGCAACAAAAATACCAATTTCCTCTTCAGCATCTTTCAGCTCCTCGGCAGTGTCTGATGACTCACTCACATGCCAGCTTGCTACAAAGTCACGCCTTGATACATGTATAAGGGGGCCGTTAGTTACACTGATTAATGGCCTTCGGGTTTTGGCAGGTACACTGCTAGTGTCTGCACAGCAATTCCAAATAAATCTATCAATCATGGGAAGGTATTTCTAATCCTGGCGCCATCACACAGAGTTACATACAAACCCCTTAATCAGGAAAGCACCATTAACACTTACTTCACTAGCCACCACTTTTCACATTCCCAAGAAGGAGCTCGCTGCCCTTGCATGGTAATTGTTAAATTATAGAAACTAATATGAAGCGTGGTGTTACACCCTGCCCGTCTGGCCACCTCATTTGCCCCCACAAACCAGTTTAACCACACTTCCATTATTCGCCAGACTGTCTTGTGTCCCCATCAAAGTCTTACAGCATTTACCCTCACCGGCCTGCTCGTGCCTTGACCCTACCTGTCCTTGATCACTCGCCTGCCCGCCGACCACGCTTGTCGGCTCGTATCTCGACGCTGCCTGTCACCGACCACTAACCTGCCCGCCGACCGTTCTTGTCTACACACGTCTCGACCCTGCCTGGCCCCGACCACTCGCCTGCCTGCTGACCATTCTGTTTAGCTCGTGTGTCGCCTCAGCTTGTCCCCGACCACGCCAACGCTGGCTGCTTTGGTAAGAAGATCTATCCCACCTGCTTGTCCATGCTTCCGGCAGTTCTCCCTAATGGTCAATCAGCTCAAGCTCAATTCTGTGTACCTGGTTCCTGCCCTTCACGCCCCCAAGTGCAAGCCAGCCTTTCCAACATCCTTCTATCTAAATAAAGAGGCAGTTCCAACTCTTACCTGTCTGTGCATGCTCCTGAGTTCATTATTCTTTCGTGATACATGGGTAGTACTTCATTTTATCACAAGTTTTAGCTTATGTGCTAGAACAGAGTGTGTCTGCCAGAAACAGGCATTTATTGTTTTTACAGAACAACACAGGTATAAACTGTAGCTGTGAGGTAAAAAATAAAAATAAAAAAATGTACAAATATTTAGAAGTGTCCTATTCTTTCTGAAAACACATTACAGAGTTGTCATTTTTATACAGTGGTTCTTCATGGATGCCAGGATCAGCACAGCGTGGAAATCAAAGTAATGCATAGGGGAATCTAATAAGAACTTGCAGGAGGTGAAGAGATGATGATTATCTTTAATCACTAACATGCCTCTATTGGCATCACAACATTATCCAGCACCTTCATTCCTTATAAAAATATCCATCACACACAACTGTGGAGCGATGAAAAGAAGTGGTGGTGGTGACTGCAGTGGAATGCCAATGACCTCATTACTTGTCCTCGCACATTGTAACTGGAAATTGCTTTTTTTCAGGTTTTGTTTGCTCAGGCAATTACAATAAACTCTCGGCTTGACACAGTGTTTGCACAGATGTAGGACATTAATAAACATGAGCGTTAATCTGAATTATTGAACTGTTCGCTTGATTTGGAGCCCCAAACGGCTGAAGGGACAGGAGGTCCAGGGATCAGCAGGATCGTCCAGCTTATCCTTTGAGAGTTGCCCTAATGAAATTTGTGTGCAGAGCTACAAGAATGTATGAGGCTGGCGAAGCCATTTTGTCCACCAAACACCTCTGACGTGACAAGGCACCGGTAATTGAGACGTAAAGGGAATCACAAGGGTAGCAAGAAGAACTACTTCACTCGCAGTCTATGTTTACATAAAACGTAAATTGTGAGAATAATCCCTCGTCAAAATCAAGAGATAAAAATATCCACAACAGCAAGGGCAGCTAGTAATTTGTAGCAACTTGCATGCAGACTGACCACTTCTCGTCCTGGGTTTTGCATGGTTAACACACACTATCAGTCGTTAGAAGATTCAGATAGAAGATAATTCAGATTTCTTAAATTAAAGTCAAACTCCTCTTTGGCAGGATCAGTTAAAGTTTAACATCAGGAACATTTGTAAAGGCACAATACTTTGAAATACTGTATGTAGAGGGAGAACCACATTTGCCCCATTTGGTGGTATATGAAGCCTCTGTGTTGGCTCTGACTCTCTCTTTGCGATCAATATTGACAAAGTCCATCAGTTAGTTGCAGGTCATTAAAAGAAAGTTTAATGCATGTTTGCTCATGAGCACAGAGAGCTCGGCGCTATGTTTGCTGCCGCGTATCACTGTTTACTCCAAAAGTTACTGCGAGGTGCCCGTTTCTCCTTGGGGGTAGCAGCTTGGCAAACACCTCGGAATAAACAAGACAACTAGTGACAATATGCTAATAGGCCGCTTCATTATTCTCTCTCCAACAGGCTCCACCTTGCCAAAGACATCTCACATCTCCATTGCCGCTCGCATTTGCGGCAGAGCAGATCCGCCCATAGCAACGCTACCACCTGATTAATATCTCATCAGGCGTCGCCCCCCCCCCCCCCCCCCCCCAAACCTTCTTCCTGCAATCAGTCAAGTGGTTCGACAATGTTTCATTTCTGATGCCGTCAATCTTCAGAGATTGCGCAGAGGTGATGTTCGCAAAGTGACGCAAGATAAAGTTGTTCGCCTTTAAGTGTTTCAGAGATGAATGCCCGACTTGACAGCCGCCCCCAGGGAAATGGATTGTTGGAGAAAGTTGCAGCTGCAGGACCTGAGTTTTCTTAAAGAAGACCTCAGATACTGAAATGTTATGGTCAATGCAGGCATTGTGGAAGCAGCCTTGGGCACAAGTGTGGGACCACTCAAGAGTTCCTGTTAATTGAATTGGACTGTATATTGAATTAATTAACTGCACAAATATTTACTGCATCGCTGGTGACCCAAAGTCATTATTGCATAGATTTACAATAATTTGTCTATAACAGAGCTTTTGTGAATGGTTGCAGAAGAGGTAGTAGACTGTGAATGTATATATATATATATATATATATATATATATATATATACATTCACAGTCTACTACCTCTTCTGCAACCATTCACAAAAGCTCTGTTATAGACAAATTATTGTAAATAATGTTTAATATATATATATATATATATATATATATATATATATATATATATATATATATATATATATATATATATATATATATATATATATATATATATTAAACATATTTGGCCAGTGCTTTGTGTTGTTTAGCCTCATAAACATACACATTCTGAGAAGGACCATCTGTTGTGACCCGATTGATGAATGGTGTTTTTTAAGACAGTTGCTCATGGCAAAATTACAGAAGTGCTCATTCGAAGCTCAGGGATGGGTCAATTAGGCAACGGATTTCCCAACTCTGGTAATATAAATGTATTAGACAGAGAGGTTGCTCTCCTTATTGCAATTTTTTCTGTCACTGTATTCTTGACATAAAAGCAAGTATTTTGGTTTGCCTTGCGCTGCTGCAGGGTTTGTGGTGGTTTGCAATTAGGGCAATGTCCTTTACCTTAATTTTTAATGAATATTTTTCCACACAAAAAATAACCAATATACATTGTCAGACCTATTCTGTTTTGTGATTACAGTAGAGAAAATGTTTTTTTTTTTTTAAATTCCCTCCATTTTAGATGTCACACATGAGCAGCTGCCACCAGTCCTGTGCAATATCGAAGCTCAGAAAAGTGCGGGTGGGCCAATGCTAAGCACAATACATCCTGATGTGGTCTTTAACGGTTCAGGAATCTTTGATTTAAACGGGAAGTGACACATGTATCACTGGCGATTAATAAGAGAATGCGCATCCCAAGGCAAACTTAGCAACCGACGGGAAGCAATCACCTCATCAGTGAACTACAAAATGTAGTCAATTTCGTTTGTTTGGCACATTGTTCCTTCAGTATACGGGGTTTTGGGTATTAGCCCAGCTGTTTGGGTTGCCCCCTCCTCCAAGCTACCCTAACACACTATGTGCAAATCAATACTCGTCGCCCGAAGAAGAATAGATTACGAAGCTACAGCTGGACGTCCAATCCCCTGCTACTTCCGAAGCGGCACCCTTTTCTTCCAGAGGACCCGAGCCTGCACATATTCGCACGTTGTTAGAGAAAAGCTGACCCTTCACTCCTGACCCCTGACCTGCGACCTGGCTGTCTGATGGCCTATCGATTACGTCTAGCCTCGCCAAGGTAATTGCTGCCCTGTAATTACTTTACATTTTGTATGGTTCTGCTTAAGCACCGTTTCTCTGTCCAAAACAAATGTTTCACCTGATTTCAACAACTTTCATTTTGCCTCGGCTGCTTTTGTCATTGCGAGGGTGCGACCTACTTGCTGCACCGAAAGCAAATATTGCCCGCTCACAGAGGTGTGACTGGAACTTCTGCGGTCACATCAAAAATAAAAGGAAACATCTTCTCGTGCTATCAACACATCCACGAAAGATCTCAAAATCACCTCGGCAAATTGAGTTTGTTGTGTATACAAGCACCTGCCACATTCAATATTGAAGAGAAGATCCAAAATGGATTTTTGATCCAGGGAAAATGAGGGGAGATGTCTGTAACAACAACAAAAAAAAACTGAAGAAGAAAAAAAATCCATAACCCTCTCAAACTCAAATCCTGCTCCTGGGTACAGAATACATTATTCTCTCCCTTTGCTCTGTCTCATCCCCTTTTACCACTTGTTTTCATGTAAAGAAAAACCTATAGGCTTGACCTCCACGTCAGCTCGCCTTTGGCAATCCGCATATTGTAAGTTTCCAATGCGAGGTCCTCTGGGAGGGGTCCAAGTCAAACCATATAAATATTTCAAGAATGTTTCTTGCTCCCGAGACCTCTTTCCAACACACTTGCCTCTGCTGGCAAGCGAAGCTTGTCTGTTTACACTCGCCACTAACTTGTCATCACTTTAAATTCCGCTTTGTGCAGCGGCTTAATGAGAGAGGCACATTCGACCATATTGCATGTTCAAGTGTTTTGCCAACAACCAAACCCTCTTGCTCAAAGGGATGCTGATCAATATTTTAAGTCAAAAGGCTTTTTTTTTCTTGAGAAGAAAAAAAACATAAGCTTAAACCCGATTTCATTTTCTCCCCTTGTGTGCGAATGTCAGATCCGCATGTCCAGTAAAAATGTAAATGCATAAAGTCTTTGGAGATTCACTTCGACATCTGGTCGCCATCTGAAGGGGCCTGGAGCGCTGCCAAGCATCCTCCAAAAAAATGAAAATGGCTTCATCGCGAGTGAATCATCAATGAACTTAGAATACAAAGGCAGTGGGAGATTTTACGAACCACCAAACTTTAGCACAGAAATGGGACCAAAAAAAATGTCATCACAGGGATTCATGTTCAGCGTCACGATCTGTACGCCCCACTACATATTGTTTACATGAACACAAGCGCTCTTTTGTTTTTGTCAGTGCTATTAAACTGTTTATGAAGATAAAGAAGACAATTGTCAGTGGCTTGAGAGTTTCGATTGTTGCTTTACACAAAAGCATCAAGACAACATAAGAGGATCAGTGCAACAAACAATCCCAGCAGCATCTCCATAATAGCGAATGCTCCTAACACCAACAAAAAGCAGAAGCATGGCAGAATGGAAATAGAAAATGTCTAGGAGTCCATGCCAACAGGATCTCAGTGAAACATAAGCGGATGATGAGGGCCGCCCTGACGGAAAAGCAAGAGGTCAATGTTTTGATTCATCATGACATGGAATTATAAGTTTGTGATTAAAATAGAAATGATTCCACAATTGAATGCGTAATTCAAAACCAATTCACGTTTCTTAACAATTTCTTAACAACTTGTAGTGGCAATGGCAGTAGATTCCAGCAGGTAAAAATTTTCCTTTTCAAATGCACATGCCGACAAAACATTTTTTTTGAGCCTCCTAATTTGGACACTTTAACATATGCTAAAATGTGAAAGCAGTCAAGTGTTCGTCTTTTTGACAGCTAAAAATCATCTGCCATAAGCATGGCAAAGCTGCATGTTTGCAGGCCTGTTGATATTTTGACTCGGCTAGCCTGAAAATCGTTCCATTTGCCATCTGTCCATAATAAATGTGTATACAGCAATATTTATAATAACCAATACACGTCATAAAAACCTGCACTTAGACAGAAACTCACTTAAAACAGTGTACAGTATTTAGACTATTTTGGAGTCATTTTCCCCCCATCATTCTCACCTTATTTTAGCAAAAGGATGGCATACTCCTGGTAGTGTGATAACTAAGTGGTCGTGTCATGTTGAACTTTGACATGTCAGCATCCGGGTGAAATTTCAGCCCTTACTGCCTTCTTTCAATGTTTTGCCTTTGATGTAAAATGTAAAGATCAAAGGACTGGACTTGCATCGTTAACCTCAGAGATTAGCATATGTACTGCATATGCAGCAAACTAGTTGTGCTTCCCTCTGCTTCTTGCCAGGTAGAGAACACTGCGATGTTGATGTCACACACGTTCTGCTTTAACCTCAACTCAAAAGTCCATTTTCTTGCCTTTGTAAATGTCTTTAAAGACACATTTGTAAAAGAAGGACCTATAATAATGCACTTCCTAAAGAGGAATTTCCCTTTAGGGAAATGCATCACTGGTTCCAGTAAGCAGGATATGCGGTTTACATAATCCTGCGCAGCAAGTCAGATGTAAATTTGGTGACGGTGTTAATCCTATTGACAGGTTTGAGAAGGATGACCCGCTACATAATGTTTTACTGCCACTGTAAACAGGATTAGCATCGACAGGTGTGAGACACAAACAGCCCTCGACTATGTTTGGGCTAGACTCATGCAAATACTATCATCTAATGAACTGGGTTTGCTGCAACAAATTAGAGGGACTGAAAAAGGTGAGGGACAAATGAGCAAGTGCAAGATTGATGAGGGTGGAACGTATCCAGCAGGTCAAAATCAAATCAATCAATCAAATTTTATTTATATAGCCCTAAATCACCGAAGTCTCAAAGGGCTCAAAAGCTTCCAGAGGATTCCCAAGACTGCTCATCATTTCATAATCCAGCTTTTGTCTCAAAGTGAACAACAAGGCAGGTGATCAGCTGCATGCCCATTCAAACCTTAAGGTGCTGCATCAAGCTGTCGTCTGAGGATGGGACTTCATTTGGCCGCCTCAATCTGTCCCGTGCGCCGAGCCCGACAATGAGGCCCAGAGAAAAATGGACGCCACCTGGCAGTTTGAAAGAAGGACAGCCGTTTCCTGCTGTAATCCATTCAGCGTAATCACCTGGGGGCCACGAGAGAAGCATGGCAAACCCCTCCCTTTTCTCTCTAAACACCATTCAGCGCCACACAGTGATTAAATACCGGGTGAGGAGGGAGCCAAGTGCCCCTGTTAGGGCTGATCATGTTTTTACAATCGTTATCCTTCGTCTCTTCTCTCTTCTCGCTCCGCTCAACTACTCAACGACTAACTGCAATACATTTTTTTCTTTCGCCCCGCACACACTAAATATTTGGTGTCAGCCACTCAGGAGGGGAGTCGTCTGTCTGCTGAGATAGATCGAAAGCAATTACCATCAGACAGTGGCTATCGTGAGCATCGAGTGCACTTCGGCCGGCCACTGACTCTTGCCGCTCCCTCTCTTCACCGGCTCTGTGTGCGCACAATTTAACCGACGGATCGATAGCCAAAGGCGGTTAGCAAACTCGCGGCTCTTCGGCAGGACACGCCTCGGCGTTTGCATGGACGGCGGATGTCACGAAACCACGGCCGAGCCGAGGGTGAAATTGTTCTTGTGAAACAAATTGACACACTTTAACCTGCATTTCCACCCTGCCCGAGAGTCGATTCTCATTTAGAGAGGTGGCGCGGAGCCTGCAGGTCAGAAGGATTTGTGGCAGGGTTCACAAGGTCGCAGGTCAGGGATTGGCCCAAGGTCAAGGTGACAGCAGGATAACAGCGCGGGGAGGCCTACATCTATACTTTGTCCTTGGACACAATCAATATCACTGAAGCATGTTCGCGATCCATCACGTCACTACCTCCTCTAAGACAACCCTTTTACTTTCACTTCCTTTTTCTTAGCTCAGCTCTATTCACTCATTTATGGATTCGTTTAATTGGCTGTCGCCTCACTTCCCAACTGCTTTCAGCTTCGCTTATGAAGGAGCAGGTCTTATCTTGATACTGACCCCAGAGGAAGCGCAGGAGAACCCCTCGAATCCCCGGCCGTCGCTGAAAATGGACAGGCGGAGATAACTTGGGCTCCATATTGTTTGAACAGCATTTTATTAAGCCAAGCGCGCTCTTTAATATTTACACTGGTGCATCGGAGGCTTCGGAAACGCTTTAGGCAATTACACACATGACCAAGTCGATAGCCACAGAAACAGCAAAAAAGCCTTTATCACGTCACCAGGAGAGTATTGCCAATTCTGCCGCCCGACCGTTGATGTAGTTTGCATTTCAATTAAAAAGGGCTGCAATACAGGTCTTTTATTCAAAGTCCATGTCGTAAGGAGAATCCACAAAATGCAGCCACAACGAGTATTTTGTGCCGAGCGTAATAATAGCACAGGCATCATACGAGTCGGCACCCACGGCTCAACGCCCGAACTTGCAGGGGGGGATTTGAGTCAAAGGAAATGGATGTCTTTTGCGGGAGTCTGTGATTTATAAAACGATAGGGAGGTCAATCTGGACCTCCAGTGCTCTCTGCCATCCCATCTATTTAAAACATTTATTCCAGTACAAATACTCAGATGCTTACAAGCAATGAAAAAAAAAAAAAGAATACAAAACACGAGTTGAAATCCGGAAATATTTTAAAACTGTTGTGAATAAAGTTGGTTGTGATAGGGACTTTTCAGTTTGGCAAGGTGGAGCAGACACAGATCTGTAAAATCAGACAGTTCCGGAGGGGAGGTGGAACGACAAAGAAGGCCCTGATCCTTGTTTCTTTGATTTTCACATGTTCAGATATATTAAGTCATGGTGTTCTACCATAATTATATGCTGCTCCTCTACTTATTCCGACAGGCCCCTCTGCTCGTATGAACAAGTGTAATCAAATGCAGAGGTCACCTCAGGTATACATATTTTTCCAATCCTCTCTTTGTGCCATTAGCATCATTCATATTAATGCTAAAATGCTAAAGCAGCTCTGGCAGTCAGGATGGTCTAATAAGGTTTATGAGGTTGTACAAAGAAGCTGGCTTTGCTTTGAAGCCAGCCCAGCCCTTTGCGCATACCCCCCGGCTAGTGTGCAGGAACCCAACAACAGACAAGCGTAGCAGCGGGCGTGCACGCTCGGAGGATCATAGGTGGCTTTGATAATCACTCTCATGGTCCTAAAACAAACGCAATTACCAAGTTAATTGTGTTCAAAGTGGAGGCAGGCGCTGGAAGTCAGCAATCATGACTGTGCTGACGGTGCAGCAAGCATGAAGAATAATGGATGCACAAGGGGCAAATGCTCGGGGGAGGAAGGGTGGGGAGGGAGGGGGGCTAGCGAGGAACGGAGACGCTTTGGTGTGCAGGTGATGCGGCGCTGAGAGATGTGGTGGAAAACGCCACCCGGCTTGACCTGCCATTTATCAGACGATAAATGAAGGGTCACCTGACTGGCGTAGCTGCAGTGTGATTGGTCAGCGCGGTTGTTTAGTATGCAGGTACTTGTACGCGGCCCGTGCTTGCCATGCGCAAACCATGTCTACTCTATCAAAATGAATTATTGGTCAGTGCGGATGATCAATTTGAATCTTGCGCCTCTGCCTGCTTTTAAGGAGAAATGGTGGTTATAGAGTATTTTCTCTTCCTTGCTTACTCCGTTTTTCCCTACAGAGAGGGAAAGGGGCGGCGACAGATGCGCTCCCTCCTTTAGAGTTTGATGGCAACAGTGGAGCGTGTCATGTAGCCGGAGGTGCCAACACTGAAAATTGACAATGCCACAAGATGCTCTCTGCAAACACCATCTCATGCACTTGCCATTCAATTTCTACCCTGCTGAGAACACACTTACTCTATTTGCACTCGCTGGCTTCAACATTAGATTACGGTGGCAAAATCCCTGAAATTCAAAGTTGTACCGAATGCCTTTACAAAAACAAAAAAGTCAGCATTGATTTACAATCAGCGATTATGTGTGTAACATTGCGCTTCAACCTTAAAAACACTCAGTGTGAAGTTTGCATACTCTCAGTTGCTTTTGAGTGTGGACTCTATGAAAGTCTACAAATATGTACAATGTATTCTGTTGCTTGCGGAGACTAAATTGCACAGGTGTGAATGAGTGTGAGTGACAAAAGCAAAAACTCATCTCTCACCTTAAGTGGGAAAGGATCCAGTGTCCATGCACAGTAATGCAATTTTTTTTTTCTCTAGTTTTGTGTTTGTAGTTGCAGTAAAGCGAAGAAGCTGAACCATAAAGGACAAAGAGCTTTGGAAATAATTTACCCCCTGAGTGTACTGTATGTACAAATTGCTGACAAACCCCCGTATATACACAATCGTTAGCTGTAGTCTAGCTCCAGTAAGAAAATCAGACCTTGGCATTATCATCTTTGTGAAATATAATTATTTGATGCATGTCTTGTGGTCATTCTCATTTAATTGGACAAGTGTAAAAATTCAAAACAGATCAACAGAAGGTGGAAAGACAAAGCAAGGCCACCTATCTTCACCTAAATGGATGGATGGATGGATGGATGGATGGATGGATGGATGGATGGATGGATGGATGGACGGAGGGACAGACGGACAGGCGAACAAAACATAAGTATGTGAGTTAAGTACGTGTTAAATAAGAGTATAATGGTATTAAATAGTAGACACTTTGTACATTGTTCTCTAATCAGTTTAGGAAAATACTTTTTTATTTTATTTAGATGCATTATGTAAGTCCTGATAATGTTCCCTGCAGCACTTGAGTCACAAAATAAACTTGGTTGGTTTGGCTTGAGCGTTGGAATATACAGTAAGTGGGAAGTCAAGGTTCCGAAAGAAAACAAGTCCTGCCACAATTTGTCTTTTAGCCCCAGGTGCTTGTACATAATGACAAAGTAAATCAGCTCCTGCATAAGAAGCACTTGTGGCTAAAGCCAAACAATAGTAAGGTTTTTCTCATCCGGGATCCTGATTTCTCATTTCTGACAGAGACCCTGGATGTGAAAGTGGCAATCGTTGTCAGTCTGATGCAACACAAGATTCAGTGGTACTCAATCCAGGCTATAGTCTCTTATGCTCAGAATCAATGGGGATAGACTCTCATGATGAATAGTTATCAAATGTATGTATTGATTTTTTTTTAAACTTTCATTTATCCAGTAAAGGCAATTGAGAATAGGTTCTCTTATGCAGTTCTAACCTGGTTGCACATACACAATGTACAAAAATACACTAATCGCTTGTCCAGCGTTTTTCTATATGGTTTAGCCAATATTGTATTAAAAAAAAATGACTTAGAAAAAAAACATTGTGATATTCTTCACACAATCACTATCTGTAGTCTTTGTGAGCCTGATAACTGAAGCTTTAGGCTGCACGCATTATGGTCAAGTGAAAAAAAAAAGGACAATTCTGCACAATAATGGGCCATCCTGGGATTCCTGGTATTGCATTTGGCTTCCTGCGGTGCCAGTGTGTCTTTGGCTCTCTAAGTCATTTCAGACAGAGCAGTGGCGGTGTCCCACCCTGGGCGCTGTGCAGATGGTCTCATGTGTGAAGAAATGAACCGCAAGCAATAGCTCTCTTCTATTTCTTGCCCGCTGTCTCTCAACTTCTGTTTACCTCTCTCTGTGCCTCCCATCCCACTCCCTGTCCCTTCATCTCGCCTCACCCCCCAACTGCCCCACACGTGTGCCCCCCTCCCCCTCCTTCTTTCACGGTGAATGCACGGCCTGCGGCCGTCGTTCTGTGCCCCCGTGCGGCGGTGGTAGTCGGAGGTCTCGGCGGGAGGCCCGGCAAAGCAGGCTCAACGAGACACGGGAGCCCATCTCAGGCTTCTGCTACCGGAAAATCTGCCCATTCACGCTTGGACGCTCTCCTTGGACACACTGATGGGAGGGCGCGGGGATGGATTGGGGATGGGGGGTGGGGAATTTGGAGACTGGCTTTTGGGTGCTCCTGCTGGAGAGGGATCGTCAACCGCTTGCTTTTATTGGGGGATTTTATCTAAAAGCCTGGCAGTTTTTTTTTTTTTTTTTTTTTAAGCCCGACTAATGACAAATAGAACATGAGGAACAACAAGGTGGTGAAATAAATAACAATTAACTGATGTGTCACATCCTGCAGAAATGAACAATGGAGTACAATATTTGTACAAAATATTTTTTGGCGAACATATATTTCTGATTTGTCCCTCACAAATGCATCTATTCCCTTTTTTTATCCTCTGCTTGTTACTGAAAAATGTTTTTTTTTTTTTTTTTCTGTTGCACAGAAGAAAGCCAAGTTCACTTATCTTATTACTCTTCCATACAAACCGGATATTGTTTTAGCATTTTTGAGTAAGGAAACCGTATAAGAAGTCTCGTCTTGAGGTCAACACACCCACACATTTATTAACAGCAGGTTCCCTCGCTCGTCTTTTCTCCTCTAACTTAAGCAATGAGTAGAGCACACAACCTATTGCACGTCTGTCAGAGAAATCTCTAAAAGAAGACTAGGACAAGCCTAGCTGCTAAGCAGCAAAAAGAGTAACTCAGACCAGCCAAGATTGTCTTTTCTAAACCATGGATAGGTAAAAAGCTTGGGCAAATGAACTTGTGGGTTCTCCAACGCTAATTCAACGCCCAAGCGCCCCTGCCTGCTTTTTATTAATTCAGCAAAGCATTGCACATTACAAGACATAACACAAAGAGCCAGTCGGGCGCCACCAACAGCTGGGCCAAGGTCCCAGCTCACACTTTCCTGCGTCAACAGCTTTATCTAAGGACTGGGGCGAGATGAACTCGGACTGCACACATGGATAGCAATGCACACTATTCTAGACAAGAAATAAGCACATAAAGATGACAAACTAATATATGATTTCCTTCACAACATCCAACACATGTTTTTTTTTAACAGTAAGAAGAGAAAAAACAACAAAGTGGCTCCCAATCCTGGAGAACGCTCATCGGTCACTTCAAAGCGGCTCCTCTTTTAGGTGAATGAGTGCATCTGCGATGGGCTATTTCTTGACTGACACAATACACCATGTGAGTTCCATGCCATTTTCTCTTTTGGACTTTTTCATGCAATTGTATTTTATGCTCACTGTCAAACACAGCTGAAACTATAAAAGCAATGAGGTTAAGAAGAAATCACAGGCGCAGACATGTTTGAGGACATTTGTGTAAAGTGATGAGTTTTGATGGCATAAATGGATAGGCTTGTCATTGACTTCAATGGACATGACAACAACTGCAGGAAAATATGTATGGCACTTGTACTACAGTTAGGCTTGGATTTGTGACGAATCTTACATAGTTGGTTGGTTGTACAGGGCTAGGAAATTTCATGTTAAATGCTGACAAGATAAGCAACCTGCTTGTTGGTGTAGCTGTACGTCTGTCTAAGGTAAATGGCGCTTTTGTGTTTGAACTCCTCAACGTCACACTCATATTCACTCTTGTGGCTGGGCTCATCATTGTTTTTTTTTTTCATTTATATAACGCTCCATCATGTAGCTGCCTGCCACATTGCATTTGTAGGATAGAAAGAGGTGGAGGTTTGTACTCAATTTGTCCTTCCCCTTCAACACCCCCATTTTCCACTATCTGGGAAATTCAATAGACTAACCTTAAGAATTTAATTGATGCTGCCAAAAGGATTACAAAATGGCCGCTCAGGCTCTAGCCAGGGACAGCTGATTAGGCAAAGGGGTAATTGTTAATTGATTGATGTCTCTTCTTACATCTTGCTCTCAATGGCTCCTTTTAGGGAATTTTCTGTTTGTAGTTGTTCTGTCTGTCCTGGACAGGTCATTTCCATATGGTCATGCGCTGAGACAGAGCTGGAAAGGGACCATCAACCCCTTGTAGAAGATTAGTGGGTTTGATGTCACTGCTTTTCGCATTTGGGATTGACTTTGTGTGTGTGCGTGTGTAGGTTTGTGGTTTGGATTCTGCTTACATTCATTTTTTTTCTATTTTTAGATGTTAATGCTACAAAGACAAAAGGCTGCTAATTAACAGGAGCTGTAAAAAAGAAAAAAAAATGTTACCAGCCTGTGTGTATACTGTATGTAAGAAGACATGCTTTATGGATAACACATTCGTAATGGAGCTCACCATACCATTTGACTTTTTTGCAGCTACAAGACATCATTTCACCTCTGTGACTGTCTGAGGTCCGCTGCTGCTATTTTGGTGCGCCCACACTTTGAGCCAACACCACATCCACTGCCAAACAAGCTTCCAATTCCTCACCCCCTGCCTTTGGCACAGCACTGGGCTGACCATCAAGCAATTACATGGAAACTTGGCTCGGGGCAGGAAATGCAAACGCTAAAAGGGCTTAACACTGGCAGCGGGTCCCTTTGGTAGTGAGTGAGTCCGAATGCCTGCATGTTGAATGGGACCACAAATTACAGTATATACACTAACATTGTGTACATACATTTGCTGACAAATGCACTCTTGCTGCCTGACCAGATGTTCTCATTCGCACAGCAGGCAGCCACAGCAGGATACAGGAACGCTGAAGGAGAGGAAGCTGGCACTTCTAAAATGTCAACTTGAGAGGAACTCAAGGTAGTGGATTTTTTTTTGGCAGTTTGTTTTTGTTTTGGACCTGAATTTATGAAGGAGTAAACGTGTACATGATGAAAGAAATGACATGAATGCTAAAGCTGTCCTCGCGTCTAAGGTGACAGGCTATCAGCTGTTGCAGAAATTGACAGAGCCAGGTTAGAGGTAATAGCAGACGTTTGAACACATTCATTGGGCCTGCAGGAGGTTGCTAATAAGCTAATCAATTGAATCAGGTGAGTTTGAGAGAGAACATTCAAAGACATGTAGAATACCGGCTCTCGAAAGCCAAAGTTTGACACCTGTGATTCACAGTGTCCAATATACCTACCTTGCATGCTTTATACTATGAAACTTAACTTCATTGTTGGTAACTTTTGGATTTTTTCAGGGATTTTCTTCCACGTTTCCCACAATTTTCCACGGTGAGCATATAATTATTCATCCTCCTCGACGGAAACCTGCAGCCATATGTTTCACATTATACGTTCTGCTGGTAAATAACATTTTGTCTAAGAGTTCACTTCGTTGCATGTTTTAGTTTTTAATTTTTGAAGCGCGACGCGATTGCCGCTAGTGCAATGTTTTTCATTGGTCGATAAAACGCCGAAATATCTGCTTCTCTGAGAGTCTTGGCCGAGCAATTATTTCAAGAAACCAAATACGATATTGTGCAATAAAAATTCACATTTCCAGCATTTGAAGTCACTAAATGAAAACTATATATTTTTTCCAATAGTTTTTTAAAGGTTTGACGCACACCCTCGTGTCATCAAATGACACGATAATTTCCCATGGCCCATTGCTAAATGGCTATCCTCCACTTTGCTCTCGTTGGCCCTCTTGATGAATTGCCTTGGAAGTTGCGCTGCCTCTGAACTTCTCCACAATTTGTTTTGATGACTCTTTCTCTCAGAGGTTGCAAGCAGTGCTGAACTCTTGACAGATGAAGGTATTCCTTAGAGATATTTAAACTCCCTGCATGCCAGCGTTGCCTCCACGAGTGAGAATGGAATGGTTATTATTAATGCATACTTTACACATGCTTCCTACCGTGTTCTAGTGTACCTTAGCTTGATTAAATGCTATGCAGGCACTTTTGCAGATTGTAGTAGAAGAATGTTACATTTTCCATATTAGAAATTTTGTCAGCTTCCCGCTTGTATCATTAACTTAGTGAACTAAGATAATTCACAATGTATATGGAACAATCAAATGAAACCAAGTTCAACCCATATGCTGTATATGGTCATCGCGTGGCACTTTTCCATCATCAGAAGAGCCGAAAAGGACCAAAATACTACCAAAGGATTAATCGGGCATTGTTTCTGAAGGCTGGTCTATTAACTTATTAGCAAATCTCTTAATTTTTGAACAGGACTCGGTTTTGTTCCCGTCAGCCTATAATTGTAATGCCGTGTTATACTGTAATGACACAGCAGCTTCTATAATAATTCGCCTCCTCACGAGTGTTCGGCAGTCACATGTTTTAATGACCTTCTAATTGGAATACCCTCTAACCGTATGTTTCGGCACGCAGTTGCAGTGAACCTTATCTGGCTCGTCATTAAATAATTATGAATTCTTATGCAAATAAAACACCTTAACATCAAGAGCTCTGGCTCCATATCTCCTTATACAGGGAAATTAATAATTGTTGGAGGAGCGGGTGTGTGACTGCAAGACAGTCACTTGGCACTCCTTCCATGGATCTATGAAAGAGAGGAGGGACATTACTGATGTCTTCAGGATTCCACTGGGGAAGGACTGGAGAGTGAAAGGGAGAAAATAAGAGGTCTTTTCACTCTTCTCACATTTCTTGTTGACCTAATAAAGGAAAAAAGGCATGCAATGGAGCAGAGTTGCTTAGAAGTCGCACATCCAGCACGAGCCGGAGCGCTTTGCAGCAATTACAGGCAGATCGGGGATTTAGATATTACTGCCCAGTGGTCCATTAGCTGGTAATTTGCCTGTCTTTTCGCCTCCACTCTCAGCAGAGGAGTGCTCAAGCTAAGATCTCTGCCACGCTAATCCTGTAAATAATAGCTGCGTAGCACCGAGTAGAACAACGTTATACTTGCATGTCAGACTTTATAACCGGGAGGTCAAAGGTCATTATCATGGGGTAGCACTTGTATTTTTTTTTATTTTTATTTTTTTTGCTCTAAGGTGTGTTACCATTCTGTTTTTCTTGATCTTTTTCCCCGCAATGGGGTCCACCAGACCTTTGCCTCCATAATAGTCCTTATGAGACAGAAGTTAGCCTTGTTCATGTACCCCAGCAGACTTTGATCAAAAGCCACAAACTGGTCTTCTGACTATCACAAACAGTCGCATTCAAATTCGCCCCAACGTTTTTCATAAAATGTTTTATTTTTCACTTTAAACCAGCACATGGCAGTGGTCACCAGTCACAGCTGAGAGAAGAAATAAGAGCTTTTATATTTTGCATTTTCATTGTACCAAATGGGAACTAAAACATGATTGCTGGCATCCAACTTTGGTGCACCTGTACTTTATAAGTAAATTTAATGTCTACAAAATCTGACACGAAACATTTCAAGAGGGGGCACCAGTCAGCCCTGTGGCCTCGCTCTGGGATATGCATGGTGGCATTAATCATGAACCCCCTTCACTCTTCATCGATTGCCTAGATAATGGTTTCCCCTTATCACCTCCTATGTTCTCTGGGAAAAAAAAAAAAAAGCCAGCACTGTTCAGGGACATTCCCGTTGTCTTTGTCTTCCACTTGCTGATGAGGAGAAGCACATCATTTCCCTCTGTCAAGCTTGCAAGGTTATTGCAACAGATTCTCAGTGATATTTCAGGCAAATGATTGGACACAAGGAGATTCATAAACTCATTGTAGTGTCGTAGATAAACTATATCAGCAACGGTAAAAAGAGCACCCATCAATCTTAACTGGCCCCGCCCCCTTGCCCGGCTCTAATCTCTGCTCTCTCATCTCTTTGCGAGAGGAAGAAGGTTAGCTGAAATCTCCGCAGATCAATTAGGAAAGGGACCTGCCCTTCAGACGATGGATGGGAGGGAGAGATGAGTGGGGGGCACAAGACAGGAATAGACAATGAATGGGATGTGGTGTGAGTGTGTGTGTGTGTGTGTGCATGTATGTGTGTGGGGTGTGGTGGTGGTGGGGGGGGACATTAGCATTGCAGCAGCAACACACAGACCAGGCATTCTCAGTCATAAGTCAGAGGCAGCTCAGCTTTCTGTCCTCGTTGAGTGCAGGCTTGGGACGAGCTAAGAGGGGTTCCCCTCTGTAATCTGCCTGTCTGACATGAGGTTTACACCTCCAGGGACCTTCGGAAGGATGTTGAAGGCAGTTAATTGTTTGTTGCGGTCACTGTGAAATATAAGCTGCAGAAAATGTACGGTACTGTAAAGGAGCGCATCACAAATGGCTTGATTACCCACTCGGTTTTCAAGATCAAAGTCAAACAGAAGAATTAAAAAAAGCTCAGTGTTTACTTAAATGATAAATGTGCACTGCAAAGATGGATGTGTCTCATGTGCTTTTTTTTTTTTGACTTTTTTTTTTTTTGGTTCTGAATTGCCGCACAAATGAAGAAGTTCACAATTATCACAGGGGAACCACTCTAGTGTAAAATTGATATATGGTGTGTAGGGGATGTCAGACTCTTTCAATGTGAATGTTCTAATACAACCAGTTATGTATATTTTTCTCTTCTGGCGGTCCTCTCAACAGACAAAGGCTCACAAAAAATATCAAGAAAAATGTGTACAGGTAAACCTTTTGGCGCAAGCTAAAATGTGAAACGGTGTGCAACATCCGGTGTTTTGTGTGAGGTGTGTTTTGCTTGTAAATTGGAGTCAAATTCCAAGGAGCAAAAAATCTGGATTATGTTGTAGTGTTTCCTATTTACAGGTTGTATTTGCTAAACAATGACATTACATTTGAGATAATCATGTTTTGCCACTAATTTAATGTAGTGGCAGTTTGTTATTGCACATTGCCAAAACTACATCCACTCCTTGTGCATTTGTGATAAGGTGGAAAGATAAAAACTGAGGTTGGAAATATGATTATCTTTGAGTTCCCTCACTGTCTACGGAAACCCAAACAATTCATCAAAAGAGAATAAGACATCTTTCCAGTGTATATATTGATTTGTGCTCAATGTGAGAAATCACAAAGGATACCGAAAGTCTACTAGGGGTCTGTCCGATAGAGCTGGTGGGAGCCTATAAATTCTCCAGCATGTATGCTCCAGAGAGGTTACACTGTGTGTAAATCAGGTTTCATGACTGATAGCTCACTTTGAGTCAACAGTCGCCTTCTCACTCGCCCCCTGACCATGAAAATATCACCATGGTACATGCATTAAAACTAGATATGGAACAAGAGACAAATCGCACAAGATGGGATGTTTCCTTTTTTGTTTTAATGTATGTATAAAAAGACAGTGGTAACTCTACCTTTGAATGCCTTATGTTACAAAATAATCAGGTCCGAAATACCAGATACCAATACCAGAATCCATAAAACAAAAATCTACCTATGATACTCTTTTTTTTTTTTTCCCTGACTTCACTGTCACCAAATCCTTTGTCAAACGTGAGCGCACATTGGTAAAGCATAACTGTACGTACAACTTTTTTGTGAGTTTTTCATCAAAATGTTAATTTCTCTCAGCTGGCAAACTTTTGACTCTTGCTCCTCACCACCAATCTCTTTAATTCTCACTCACATTTCTCTTCGCATAATCAAATCCCAAATTTAAATGACCATAAATATCCCATGATTATTATGCACTAATGTAATACTAATACATATTACTAATTAATACATATTAATTAATACATATATACATATATATACATATAATTTTACATATAATATACATATAATATACATATAATACATAATATATACATATAATTAATACATATTAGTATTACTAATAATAATACTAATACATATTAATGTCTTTATTACAGTTTTTGATGCATTTTTATCATTTTTCAATGCTGAATTATTACTTTAGAGCAGGGGCGTCAAACTCAGTTTCTGTCAGAGGGCCGTTGTGACAGTGAAGTTACATTCTGTAAACTTTAGGTAGGATCTGCACACATTTACACATTTCGAAACCAGAGGTTTAAAAAAAACTGTTCAGCTGTGTTATCGGTAGCAGAAAAATGTGTGAAAGTTGAAGACATCTAGCAAATTTATGACTGGACGTTTCTGGCTAAAATTCTAATTAAAATTTCGTGGACACATAAAATTATGTGACAGCCTGGATCTGGCGCAACGGGCCTTGAATTTGACACCTGCGGTTAAAAGGGTTAAGGAGCCTTTTCTTTGGGGCTTGGAATGGATTAGGCTATGAGCATTTAAAAATCGGCATGTTATGAAATGACTTCCTGAACAAATGAAGTTCCTAAGCAGAGGTGCCACTGTAATGCCAAATGTAAAATTTCTAGTTTTCAAAATGGTTTCTTTTAACTGAGCAAAGTGCAAGAAAATGTAGCACGCAAATGAACAAATCAACTGAGCCAGTGGGGTTCGGAGATTACGGTTTTAGTTTCTCATTCCAAAGTTGTTGCTTCTTTAAAAGATGAGTTTGTCTAATTCTTAGAAAGCCGTGATGTAAAACTTGAGACTGGTTTCCGCCAAGCTAAAAACATTCTCGTCAGGGCAATTCTATGTTCAAGAACAAAGATGCGAAATATTGTATCAAGGGCCTCCGGCAATCGTTTGGCGGACTGTGTCCTCATTGCGCCGCCGGGGTTGTGCGGGCCGGGCGCACGCCTGTCACAGTGGCTGGAACCACGAGTTTTGGCAGGCCGCTGTGCTCCCGACCGCTAACGGGGCACGGTTTGCAGAACGCATCCATTTGTGCGGAACGGCTCAACTGGCACTGGTCCAGAGCTCCTTTGCCTCATCGGCACATCTTTGTTCTCTGCTGCCATCTCTGAGGAAGAGAAAGGTAAGAAGGGGGATGTTGTGCCATATGGGCTCTGCCTCTTCAATGGCCTTAAATTAAAAAGTGTGAGAAGCGGAGGGAAAATAGAATTGTCAAATGGCAACAATACTTCTAATCTCTTTCCCTCTGCGTTTTTAAAAGGGGAGGGGGAAGCGAGCGGCAAAGGCGCTTTAATAATTAGGAGGAAAAGCTCAAACAGATGAAACAATGCCCCGCATCTTTTTTCTTCCCATATCGCCTGTAATGATTGAACGCTGATGGAGAGAGCGCTTTGAGGATGACATTCAAACGCTGACATTTGAATTATGTCTGTTTATCAGAGAGGAAACGGCCCACTCGCTTTTGTTGTGCAGGCCGGCGGTAGCAGGTACCCAAGCTGCCGGCCTCTTTTTAATCACGTGCGCGCATGGCGACAAACAATAACGGCTCCACGGGAATACTGAAGGGGGCAATTTCATATGGTTTTATGAAAATAAGTGTCGAAACTGTGAGCACTGAAAACTTTATTGGGTTTTATCTCAAGCATTTACCACAGAAGGGCCATCAAACTGTAACGACCAACATAAAATCACTCAATGTCACTAATCCTTCTGTATTGCCGCTTTATCCCTCTGAGTGTGGACATCATTTTCAGGCTAAAATGCTGAATTCCATCACAAACCATGTTAACCTTCAGGAGGATTTGCACGCAGTGGGGAGATCACATTTGCATGGGGAAGATTTATAGTCTATCAGGAAATGGACTTCAATGCAAAACATAGGCCGCGCCACAGCCGTGTCGGTCCCTCCTTGTCATCAACTTCAGAATCAAAATATGAAGAAATAAATAATTATAAATCAGGTCCATCTATCACAATGGCACATGAAGAAGAATCAAATTCACCCAGAGGAAATGTTATCTTGGTGTAAATGGCTGTTTGACAAAGGCATTCAGAAGTCATATGTGAGCAATGGCTTACGGGATAGTGAGGGGGATAAAACTCACTTGGCAATTATCAAGTTTACGCCTGACAGCTGTTTCATTATTGCACTCATTTTAGATCACAAATTGCCACAAAATAAATTGTTTAGAAGTGCTTAATTTGTCTTTATATCGGGAAACATACAAAACAATATGTGTGTGTGTCATTTTTTTTTCTGTAATGATTGAACGCTGATGGAGTGAGCAAAATTGCAGATTTTGACGTCTGGCAATTACAATCAACTTCTGAAGGTGTGAAAGTGATTTCCTCCTCTGGTTGCAAAATTGTAAATGATGTACCCAATGTGTGCAATTTATTCTCTTCACTCTGATCTAGCAAATGCCCCACGCTCTGGACGGCTGAAATGTATTTCCGTCAACAGTGTGTAACAGGGGAAAGGTCAGGTGAATATCTCGTTATACGTGACTTTCAGTTTGTCATGCTGTTTGGTAGGAGTTAGGGCTGATGGACAACTAGATGGACAACAAGGTGAGGCAAGCATCAGCTCTGGAAGTACAAGTCCATGATTTAGGAGGATAGAGCTTTAGAGGTGAGCGATGTTTTTATTTGGTCCTACTTAAGCATGATGCTCAAAACATTGCCCCCCTGCTGGGTGAAGCATTGTTCAACAAACGTTCCCCAGTGGCTCAGGGCCCAGCGTGCACAGAGTGCCGCCTCATGTTGAGACCTTCCCTGCATGGTGGCAAGGAGTTGCGCTCACTGACTTAAAGTGGACAACTGCTTAAAAATACGTAAAAAAGGGGTTGCTCAACTGACCAGCTGCCGATGGTCATTGTGAAGTTTAAAGCAGGCATAATAAAAAATGGGCAGGGACAGAATGGTTGTGGTCAAACACACAACACACGAGGTCATTTCCAAACAAACAAGAGCTTCTCTCCCAGGTTGTGGTCAAGCTTCGCTGAGGTTACGGCTCCCGTACAACGGTGGGTTGGTGAAAACACACAGGGGCCTCTTTGTTTGGCGGGGGGGGTTCCTGCTTGAGTGAGCACGCTTTTGCTTGAAACTGCTGGTTTCATTTAATTGTTGCTCCTGGGGCGGCAATCCCCCACCCAAGCCCCCTCACAGACATACACACACACACACACACACACGCACACACACATGCATGCCACACCTCAGTTCATAGCCCTCCCTCCCTCCCTCCCTGGATTTCATCACCCTTACACTGGGAGATGATTTTGTGAATGAAACCATGCATATCCTCGCAGTCTTTGTAATTCTAATGACTAGCAGTAGATAAACAATGAAGGAAGAGAATGCCAGGATTCAAGGGATACTCTTGTGAGAAATGGAGGCGGCCTTGGTAGTGTGTGTTTATATTTATGATGAGCGGATGAAAACCTTAAATCCCTAAAATGTCAACTGAGAAATGTTACTGAGATCACCAGCACATTTTTATATTGCACCAGTGAAAAGAAGGAACCCCACTCACAGTTAAACAACAATTTTGATGCGTGCTTTATTTGCAAAAAAAAAAAAAAACACACATATACTTTCTTTTACTGATTAATCCCACACACATATTGCTTTACCATAGTTACCAACAATAGAATAAAGTTCACTCAAAGTAGGAATTAGTTGGCTCGCCATTGTTGACGATATGCATTGTGACACACCACCAATTGAAAGTTCATAACTCACCAAATGCTTACAACTATTCTCTGAGGGGATGGATACAGAGTCCAACTTCAAAATCTGATACCGGTGATATTTAGTACTATATAATTGAAAATTATTGTGTGATTTTTGCAGTGCTTATCACATGGAGATGAAGCTTCACATTTGTTAACATTTTGTCAACTCCATTACTGCCGACGCAGTGAAAGACAGACGAATGAATAGAACGTTGAATTGTTCATTTACCTGAGGTTTTATTTCATCCCATTTTAGCAGGAAACAATTTGTTATATTGGCTTCTATAAATAGCAGTGACCAGGGTTTGCCTCGAAAGTTTTGCACTTGACTCGTCAGACTTGTGCTCGTAAATCCAAAGCATGAGTGGCGGTTTAGTATGATTTAATGACACTTTTAATCTATATACAGTATATCACGACAGTTTCAAAAATAAATGATGTTATTTTTTCGTTACTTTAATGCAGACATCTCTGTCTCCAGGCCCTGGTGCATAATTACATGTCCTCAGATACTGAAAGGAAAACTTGCTTTTTTTTCCACCGTGGCATTGTTATAACAGCCAATGACACAGCAAGAGTGCACAATTTGTGAGTCTGCGATGGCTATTAAAAAAAGACATGCAAACAGCCTATATTGTAAGGGCTGGCAGCATGCACATGTGCGACACAATTCTTTGTGTTCTAAAACTTTGACCTATTCCTTTCATAATTTGAATAGACAAACTGCATTGTTCACAAAACAGTTCTTCAATGTCATACATAGGTCTGTGACGTGCCATAAGGACAATGAAAAGTATTTTCATTTAGACATGCTTCATTCATTTGTTGAGTGGATCCGTGAAGAAAGTATAGGGATAATGTTAAATGTCAATATATTAAGAAATTTTAACATTAAGTTTTTCCATTTGTACCTGTGCGTCTAAAAGTTGATGAGCTAATATGATGTATTTTTGAAAAGGCACTAAAATTGCATTTTCACGGTTTAAATCGTGCTGAAATCTCACACCGACTAATTAATTACCTTCACCTAAACATTCATTAGGTGGGTACATCTGTGGGTACATTGTCATTTTCGGTCGTAAGTTCAAGTGGACTAAAATGATTAACCAATCAACCAAGTGTACTATGTGCTTATAACCCACCGTGTGTGTCAGTGCAGTATCAGTGGTCAAGCTAATCCCTCAGAGTAAGCAATGAACATTATCAGTTTAAGACCATTATCAGTTTAAGCTTCATTTTATTAAATCCCTCACTGTGACTTTGTCATGTGGGTTCATTTGTAACAAAAAACAACGGCCAATTTTAAAATTTGAAGCTTGACAGGGTCCATCTGACCTGTCCATTATAAGCTTTTGAATGCTGGGGAAAGAAGAGCCCTTAAAGGAAGATATTTTTGGATAATCAAAATGGATAGTTTCTTTTTTTTTTCAATTGAAAGACTTTTGCCACAGTCGGTCACAATTCACAAAATGATATAATCTGAATAACTTCAATTCCTTATTTCACTGAATACTTACCATTAGTTTAATCCCCAAAGTGAAGGATTTTTTTCATCATAGAGAATAAATCCCAAAATACCCAACAAATGTCCCAAGGACAAAAACATGTCTTGTGAGGCAGTGAACTGATGGTATAAGCATTAGTAAACGCATGCAGACAAATCCCAGGAATCAGCACAGAGGGTTCTGGGAGTGGATTGACGAAGATAGTTGGGAGTCTGCCATTTTTTCCTATTGATAAGCTGTAACAAATAACAGTGGCTACACATACAGGAACACATGATACCAAAGAAAAATGCTACATACTGGCAGGTGCACCTGCCTATTGAGCCTCACATTTCCCTCCATGCACCGTTGTGTGCCTCAAAGGTGCCTGCGAGCATGTACCGCTATTGTGACATGGACGGAGGAGGTTTTGTGAACCTTGTCAATGGTGCTGCCATCTCCTTGCCAGCTGGCCAGGGTGGGAGCAGTGAAGGCTGTGAAGGAAAATCAAACAATGCAAGATCTGTATACAATGGGTAGCCGGTGGAAAAGCAGCGTTGCCACGCCAGCCGACGGAAGACGAATCACAGTTTGATCTCTGAGGCTCAAACACTGTGGCCATGGCCGATGAATGCTGTCATATTCAAGTACAGTGGACCCCTGCGTTACAGCGTCTCTGGCTTTTGTTTTTTTTCATGTTGCGATGTGGAATACTGAGTTTTTTCGTACCCCCTTTGCAGTATTTTCAGGCTTTGCGACAAAAACGACTGTCATGACCCTAGTGGCTTGGCTGTATTTGTGTTGTTTTGTCTCCATCTGCGGCGTTTTTAGGTAATTCCGCTTATTTTCTGTTGCCGTCACATGACAAAGATGCTGGTCTGCTATTCGTTGGCCTCACTCTTTTCAAAATGGTGGAATGGAAAAGCTTTGTTCTATAGTGAGAGGTAAAAAAATCACATTTATTGTGCATTTTACTGCTTAATTCAAACTTGAAAAGGTTAGCCATGTGTCCCAAGATTGCTAGTGAAGTTAAAGAGTGAAGTACAGTAAGAAGATGATTTATATGGAAACAAAGCTGGAGAAAATCAAGAAATACAAAGCTCGCCTATCCTAGGCTACCCTTACTAGGAAATATGGGCCTAACAAGCGGCAGTCAAAGGTAAATAAATCCTTTCTATATGTTTTATTCATGATGTTTTCTGATCGTATACATGTATAATATATATACATAGCACTTCCTATACTATTTTGGGACTAATTGTTCATATGTATGATCAATTTTGATGTTTTTACCTGGGCTTGCAAACGCATGAGCTATTTAACATAGGTTTGGATTGCCCGCCATTCGTTGAATTCCCCTTACGAGCCCAACCACAGAACGGATTAATTTTCGTAAAACAGGGGCCCACTGTATATGTACACATTGAAGACACTTAATAACAGTCAAATGTGAACATTTTAACTCCAGCAAAATACATACATACACGTCCTCAATACCACACCACATTATATATTTTTTTTTTATTGGCTCACAGTCAATTGCTGATAACAACACACAAAGCACACTGCTGCCCTACTGGTTGATAGGCTTCGTATGATCATTCCATTGCTTTACCTACATGCGGCTCCAACACTTTGTATTCGCTGATATCTTAACTTCCAGTTTTGCAGTTTTGCTTAAGTTAAGAAATATATGTTAATCATGAACTGTAGTTGTTACCTTTAATACACTAGACTACTAATTATGTGCAGTTTACCTACCCGCTACATGTTGCACCTCATTGTGTTGTGGTCAACTTTGTATTAGTCTCTCGCTTTACCAGTAATTTGAAGGCTATTGCACGCTGACGTAGAAATCATTTCCTAAATGACCTTGAACACTTTATATAAATACCTGTTTACTTGCAGTTTGTCACACTGTTAATATCATTACATTGCTCTGAGAAGCTGAATAACACAGACTTGTACCACAATCATTTTCAAGCATGTTGCCAAAAAATTATGGCAACTTTCCACTCCTGACAAAATGGCATACAAACAAAGAAATGTTTTGATTCATAATTATTGCAACTTTTCCTGCAAAGTATAAATCTTCTATCAGTGTTTTAAGCACATTTACTGGAATATGTCACTTAGATATTCCTATGCAGTGTTTGATGTTTCAAATTATTTTTGGTTAAAGTTGGTCAATTTTGAAAATTCAATTCACATTTATGCTAAATTAGCTTAGTTTCATACCTTTTTTCATTCCATGACCTCGAGCGAGCTTTGAGTTCTGGCCCCTTGTGCCAAGAATTTGGATTCTTGTTTACCTATATCGTTAGCAACAAATTACATTTAAAATCAGAAGTCGTGACAAGCGTGGCAAGCAGAGAGTCTAACATGCAGTAACTAATGTTTAATTTATGGAAAGGAATTTGGCTTTAAAAGTAAATTGAAAACGTGTTTATAATTGTCTGCCCAAACAAAAATAATTCAGCTATTCGCAAGAAACAGTAGGTTTAGACATTTTATTTGCTTGAGCATGCCACTCAAAATTCCAGGAGGTCAGATTTGGGCCCAGGGCCTTGAGTTTGACACTAGAGCTTGAAAGAGAAGGTCTGGAATCCATCTGAGATCGAGAAATCCGAGAGTTTTGGTGGGATGCAAATGAATGAGACAGGCTCTGGTAACACATTCGGACCCAGCCTTTTTCTAGCTAGAACTCCCAGGCCATGTGGTCCGAGGCCGCTGCCAGAAAAGCATGTCACAGCTCATCACAGTTGCAAATGAATATTCATGCAGCCAAGGGTGCCAGCGTGCTAAGTGTTTGCGTATGCACACGCAGCACGGACCATTACCCCATGTGTGTGTCTGACCGTGTGCGTCTCCTGGCTGCCGGATTCGCCGTCAGACATTCAGGATGCAGCCACAGGCTTCTGCTTCCGACATGGCGGCCGCTTGTAACACGCGGAGGGGCTCCCACTGGCTCACTGTCCAAACACGGGCCGAATCGGCTGGTGTCCACACACACGTGCATGCACACGCGTGCGCACGCATACACGCACACACACACACACACACAAACGTACACACCGAAACAGCCAAAGCTCAACAGATGTCCTGGCTGCTGCTGCATGTGAGTCAGTGCAGCTCGAGCTCTTTGAGGTCTGGTGCGATGTTTAGGGTGCAAGGAGTGAAAAGTGCGACAGACGCATGATCACATGGACGTTTGGGATGTTGCGGAGCCCCAATAGGGCCGCTGAGCCATAAAACAATAGCCTGTCCGTCGCAGGGAACACTCTGGGGTGACACCAGCTGTGGTGTTGAACTAGTTGTTCCCACAGTGACTAGATTAGCATTACGGGTCGCCATCAACGTGACATTTTTAACACGATGACTTTGTAGGACAAGTGTAAGTTCACGACAAATTTGGTGACAATCATAATGTAATGCACATACAAAATGAACTGAATCATATTAAAACTTTAGCAAAGTGGCTAAACTTTTCAGAACTACTCCCAAGCTTGTCCTCAGTTTCTTGCTTCATTTTTGGTTCAATGACAGTTGGGACAATACAACCGTACCCTCCGCTTGAAGAGGTTTTGTGTACCCCCCCCCCCCCCCCCCCCACATCAAAAGACAAATTCCATCAAGTCTCGATTCTACATTGAAAAGAATTCCTCCAGTCTCAGCAGTGTTTTCCTTCAACCTCAAGCTAATGTGATGGCGATTCCCACCTGGCTTGAAGAGGATGTCTGCAAAAATAGGGACAAAGTTGTGCAAAATGGCAAGGGACAAAAAAAATACTATAACTCAACAAAGAGAACCTATGTAGATGAACTGAAGAGACAGTTTTCTACTTACAAATCACTGCAGTAAGTCCTGCAGGCCTTACCTGCAAAAACAGTCCAACAACGGTCTGGCCAAATGGCTGACAATGTTATATAATGGCATTCCCAACCTATTCACTTTATTCTGACTTGTACCCTGTAAAATACTAAAATGCAGGCTGGCAACATTTTCTTGAACCTCTACCCTCCTAGTGGGCCTTTTTGAAATCCAACACCAGAATGGCCAGTTCACTTTTGTAATGCACAATTCTCTTCATGAAAAGGTACAATGAATTAAACCAAATCCGGACAGTGCAGATAGTTCCTCCTGGGAAAGATTTGGAGTTCTACTGTTGCTCATTCTGGATGTGTATAATTTCTTAAATAGTCACTGACTTTGTGGTTACACAACCCAAACAGCTCAAGTACAAACACATCTCTCGACTCAACTCCTCAATTCGCAAAGCATTTTATTCAAAAGAAAAGTACTTCAGAAATCACAAAAAGCTGCAAAGCAGAGCACAACGCAGTAACATATCAGGTCGACATATCAGGTGGCCAATCAGGTTGTAAAAACAAGGAATTCAAGTTGGAAGTTCAAAGTGCTACCCTAATGCCGACCTCAAGGTCAAAACCAGAAAGATGTATTCAAGTTCATCATTTGACGCCAACACACATGTGCCATATGTGAATTGAACTTCTGCAACCGCCCGCTTCTCAAAGTAGACCTTAACCACAAAAATGCAATACAAAAGCAAAAAAATAATTGTAATAAAATGTAAATAAGCAGGAGGCACCGGCCACACACACACACAAAGGAAATTAGGATCCAACACAATCAGGGCTGTCACCTCATCTCCATGATCTGCCTTTTAATTAGCGAAACAGAAACCTAATAATGATTTCTGACACAGAGGTGATGAATGGTTGAAAAACAGCAATCCTGACACCTTCTACATGTGTTTGTGTGGGAACATCTGGAAGGTTAGAAACCACCACAAGACCCTGCAGAAAGTTACAGCCGGTAAAATGACCTCAGGAGTCATATCCTCATTTCCCTCGATAATGAAGACTTGTGCTTTGGGATGGATATGTATATGGACTCACAGACGGTCAAACCAGCCTCAAAAATGCCACAGACCTCTTCAAGTCCAAACTGAAGGATATGCATTTTCTTCAATGACCACTTTTCTGTCCAGACATTTATTGCGAGAGCTCTTTCTTGTGTCCTATTCCACTCACCATCTTCTCTCAACATCTCCCACCTCCCCCGGCACCACTTCCCAGCACTTCGTTTCCCCTATCGCCACAAAGCTGTTCTTCTCAATCCGAGAGGTTCGGGAAATGAATGCACTTTGTAGAAATAATTAATGGTCAGAGCCGCAATTGCTTTTCAGCAGAGGGAAGCTAAAGAGAAAGTTTGGGCTGGAGTTTGCGGGAGCCCATGTTACACGGTGTAGGAGAAGGGAGGGTGAAGGCGCGCAGGGGTGTTCCTGACTGCTTTGAACTGAAGAGCTATGCCACAGTGGATTAAAGCGAGAGGGGAGAGATGGATGAGGGAGGAGGCGGGCGGTTGTGCGGGTGCTTTTGAAGTTACAGAGGTCTAAAAAAAAACAAAACAACAAAAAAAAACACAACAAAGGAGAACAAGTTGTGTTGCAGAAATCATGCCATGTAATCATCCACTTTCACCTGTTAACATTGGACTTTTTTTCGCGCAAGATTACTTGTACGCGTTTACGCAAACTCGTTTGGTTCAGTTCCAAGACAGAAACGCTTCTTCACCTAAACTCACGGGTCAGCGGGTGCCGAAGTCAACTCTTGGATCATTAGAACATTTCTTTTTCCCGCCCTACTCCCACATGTGTGCACCCATTCTACATCAGAGTGCAACTGATTGTGAAAGGTCGTACACTGATTGGCAAACAGGTTCTCTCTCTGAATTTTAACACTTTAACTTGTTAACTTTGTTCTTAAACAAGGCTAATGTATTCTCGACAGCTCTGCTAAGAGCCGAGTTCAAATAAAACTAAAATGCGAGGGAGTGATTTAGAGGTAGGGCTGGACCATAATATCGATATATCGGTGTACACTGCAATACGAAGTGAGACAATATGCGAATCCCAATATAGCTTTCAGTTGTCAATACATTGCATGTAAATTTTGGGACGCCTTAATTTTTGAATGAATTTGAAGTATTTGACAGATTATAACAATTTCTTTCTTGGTTGTATTTGTCGCTTTTTTATTGTTTTTTTCCCCTCATTGATGCAGGTGACTTCACAGAAATGGCATTTTTTTTTTTTATGGTTTAGTAGCAAAATAGCTGAATAAGATGAAGTCAAGACGGAAGTTTTTCCTGATAACAGGGCAAAATCATCCACATGGAAATATTTCACCCTCAAACCAAAAACGACTGACAACAATATTGTGAATACATTTGTTGTGTTTTATTACCAACAAACTTGTACGTTCAAGCGAATTCGACAACGCACATGCGACGTCAACATCCAGCCGCAACACGCGTGTCCAAAGAAAGGTCCAGCAAGGCAGACCGTAATATGGAAATTAAAAGAAGTGCTACTGGCAGCAGGCAGCCAGCCATCCATTGTTTTCAGTATAATGAAGTATGACCTGACCAACATGGTGAACAAAATTCTCCATTCTATAATTTCTATATTGATTCCATATCAATATCATATCAAAGAGCATGCTTGAACTTTAAAAAAATATGTGGACAAGATGCTATTTTGAAAACGAATGTTAAATTGCTCATAGACGTCGATGGTATGCTACTTTTGAAAACAATTTCATAAATAGAATTTCCCTATCCGATTAAAATATTTTTCCTTTTTTTTTTTTTTTTTAGTCACTGTTAATTAATCTGCCGTAGAAGTAATCCCCCCAACCTCTGTCAATATTCCACAGTATGTATCGCAAAACATCTTTGCTCTATTGGAGCACATTGCAATACGTTTCCTTCTATTATTATTATTGTTATTATTATTATTATTATTATTATTATTATTATAAAAATAATGATGGGATAAAAAAAAACCAGAGGGCCTGTAAACTAATCTAGTGAGAGAAGAGAAGAAAAGAAAAAGAAAAAGAAATTCTCCCGCTTTCTCCCCGTTGTTTTCCTGTCTGGATGAGGGGCAGCTGGAATGACGTGGGGAGGAAACAAGGCAGCAGGAGGAGGAGGTAAGAGGGGTTGCATCTTATTCGGCCATCACGTCCCACTAACAATTTCTGTCAGCTCCCCAGAGGTTCCTTAATGAGCCTCACCGACACGGCCCAAGGCGAGAGCTCTGCACCGGCCCAGTGAAGTGAGAAGGCTGCAGAAGACCAGCACATCGCAGCTTTGAGACTGTTTTTTTTTGTTGTTGTTTTTTTAACATAATCTAATGCTTGCTCATCTCACTGGCTACTTTTTTCTTCTGCATTGAAAACATGTAAAACAGATGCAATGTTAACCAAGATTGACTTCTGTACTCAAAATGTTCACCAACAGTTTTACGGGCCAAGAATATGTTGCATTTTCACATTCTTTCCTTAATATGTACTGCACTGCAATTTACCACTCTTTTTGTTGGAGAATGTGTATACATATATATATATATATATATATATATATATATATATATATATATATATATATTTTTTTTTTTTTAGTTTATTTTTTTTGGGGTGGGGCGACTACTGTAATTTGTTACCGCTTGTTTTCACACACGCGCATATGCACACATCTACACACATCTACACACACATTGAACTCTCTGTGGACAAAGTTGCTTTCCGACATGCCTGAGGCCGAATGTGACCTTTGCACCAGAGAAGGTGAGATGTTCGGTTCTCAATGTTTTGAGAAGAAAACGCCTCCAGAAGTATCATAGTTCTCTCTTCACATCTCATCTTTTAATCGGCTAGTATTTTTCCCTCTCTTTCTATTCTCCACTGAGTGAAAACCTCCTGTTGCCCAAACTGTTCTTCTTTAGCCTACAGATCGTACCCTATCCTATCATTGGTAGTCCCTGGAAAGGTTTTGCCATTAGGCAGCCATGCAGCTACTTGCGACACGAGTGTTTGTTCTGTGCTTTAAATAATGTTGCAGTTGCTACAGGGAGGTCACGACCCATTTAGCCTATAGCATGAATCCCCTCTATGACACTGGAAATTTTAAAAACGGTGGGAAAACATCTCGTGCTGGTTGGTGTACTGCTTTTCGCTCTGTCTGCAAGTTAGCCCTTTGTGTTGACTCTGCGATGCATGCGTACTGAATGTTCATTTGCATCCTCATTTGCATATACAGTAAGTAGCTAAGCGAGCTTTGAAAAGCAATTCAGGATGAGCTTTCAAGGGAGAGCTTATTTTAGAAAGTAAAATTCTACCATTTATTCTTTCATCTACAGTATTTGAAAATTATTTTGTTATAAAAACATTGACATTCAATACGTAACATGAAATGTAAATGTTACATATAAAAAAAAACAGCAAAACAAAGTTTTTACATACAGGGTGATTGAAGAATAACTCGTACTCATAATTTGATCATATGTTGTATTTTTGTCTAATTTTTTTGTGTATGTTCAAAAAGGAAGCCAATTAAATGTACGTTTCAAATCAATTGTTGTGTTTAAAATGTTAATGTCTACGAAAGCAGCTGGACGTTTGACCATACAGGAAGATGCTCAGCTTCTTTGAGTATCAACCAAAGATCATGTAGTGGTGAGTTTTTTGTGACTATTCTTCATCGTTTTATCATCATTTTGAGCATGTCTTTTTTTAATGGTCTTGTGAAACAAAAGAACAAATCTGAAACAACAAAAACAAAGAAAAAAACACGTAAAACCCGTAAAACAGAGTTACTTTTCAATTGCCTTGTATAATAAAATATTGTATTCAAACAACCTTGTTGTGGACTATTTTGGTTGAATGCATTTGCATTTATATTTATTACAATTTTTTATGCATTTATTTAATTTATTAATAATATTCATTTAAAGGGTTTAGGAGCTTTTGGGTGTGTTTGGAACGGATTAGGGTATTTATACAGTGGACCCCTGTGTTACTGCGTCCCTGGTTTATGTTTTTTTCATGTTGTGATGAGTAATACTGAGTGTTTTTGTCCCCCCTTTACGGTATTTTCCAGGTTTGTGACAAAAAACAACTGTCATAACCGTAGGGGGTTGGCTGTGTTTGTGTTGTTTTGTCTTCATCTGCAGGCGTTTTTAGGTAATTTCCCCTATTTTTTGTTGGGTCACACGACAGAGATGCTGCTCTGCTATTGTTTGGAATCCCTTGTTTCAAAAGGGTGGAATGGCAAAGCTTTGTTGGATTGTGAGTGGTTACAAAACAGTATTTATAGTATATTTTACTGCTTAATTCAGATTTGAGAGGGTTACCCATGGTTCTCAAGATTGCTAGTGATGTTAAAGAGAGAAATAAGAAGATGATTTATATGGAAAGCAAGCTGGAGATAATCAAGAAATATGAAGCTAGCCGAGCCTAGGCTACCCTTACTCGGGAATATGCGCATAACAAGCGGCACTCAAAGGTAAATAAATCTTTTCTATGTTTTTTATTTATGATGTTATCTGATTGTATACATGTATATTATAAGTACGTAGCACTTACTATAATATTTTGGTACCAATTTGTAATATGTATGTACAATTTTGATGTTTTTACCTGGGGTCCTAAACGCATGAGCTATTTAATATAGGTTTGGATTGCCTGCCATACGGTGAATTCACCTTACGAGCCCAAACGCAGAACGGATCGATCTCGTAACAAGGGGGCCCACTGTATGTAAAAAGCAGCTCTACTGATGAAAGATTCACGTTACACAATTACTTACATAACAAATTAATTTCGTAAGTAGAGGTACCACTGTACAACACTTTGAATTTTGCCAAGTTGAAATGCTTAATTTTAAGAAAAGAAAACACATTTAAACCATTGGCACATTCATCTTTCTTATGAAATGCACGTGTGCGTGTGTGTGTGTGCGTGTGTGTGTGTGTGTGTGTGTGTGTGTGTGTGTGTGTGAGAGAGAGAGAGAGAGAGAGAGAGAGAGAGAGAGAGAGAGAGAGAGAGAGAGAAAGAGAAAGAGAGACTGACAGGCAAGGGGCGGGGACATGCAGCCAATCTCGCATGGAGCCGACTGCGTGTGCATCCGAGAGGGCCTTTGAAAGAATTTCACTAAGGTTCTGTGGAAATAAATGTGAAGACTGTAGCACAAACCTTGTAGCAGCTTCATGGTTTGAAACCTGCTTGCTACAAGGAACACTTCTTGAAAGCTACAGTAATATTCCTGTGTGTGAACAACGATGGGCGTTGGTTAGGTCTGCTTGCTTCTTTTTTTGAAAAAAATTGACAAAGCAAACTCAGCTAATACGAGCTGTTAGCTGCAACAAACATTGGTTGGGTGCGAACAGCCAATTGACCTCCACCCTCGAGATTTCCCGCTACTGTAATTATCATAAATAATGATACGGCCGATATAAAATGCACATCTGTGAGTCAAAACTCAGCTTATGTGGCTAACAATCAATCTTCCTCAAATGGTGTTGAATCAAAAAATATCTAATATTGAGGTTACGATTTATATGACGCACGCATGCAATTGGCATTCATTTTAAAGAAAAAAAATTATCTTAGATTTGGGAAATTATCTCAACTCATTGATTAAATGAAGTTCGAGATGAGGGTCATTCAGTGGCAACTTCGAAGGGATGTGTGAGCTAACTTGTCAGATTAAAAAAGTCTCTCTCTCTCTCTCTCTCTCTCTCTCTCTCTCTCTCTCTCTCTCTCTCTATATATATATATATATATATATATATATATATATATATATATATATATATATATATATATATATATATATATATATATATATATATATATTTATATATCTATGATCTGAAAAGAAGTTGCAGAAGGAGTGTCAAAGATGGAGGACAGTGTGTGTGCATGTGTGTATGCATGTGTCTATATGTGTATGTGTGTGAGTGCGTGCATTCCTGTGCTTCTATACGTACGTATGGTATAGAAATTTCTCAAAATAACCCTGAAAAGTTACAGCGGTGACATTTTCAGGTCTAAAATTTTTTTTAAGAGCACGCCCAGTGTGCAAAGCATTCATCAGAGAGCAATTAGCAATAGCTATTTTGAAGTAACTCGAATATATCAAACATTTTTTCGTTTTATCGTCTTTTTGCCTCTGTGTTCATTCAGTTTTGATACCTTCAGCAAAAATCTGCATTGTAAATGCCTATTTATATAGTTGTATAATATAAAGTTGCAAAAAGAGTCAGAGAGAACGTTTGTATGTCTGTCTGTGCATGCCTGCGTGCGTGTGCGTTGCTGGAGGCCTGTCTACAATACACATCCAGGCAGTGTGTGTTTGTGTGTGTTCTTTGTGTGTATCGCATGCATGCGTGTGTGTGCGTGCGTGTGTGAAAAGGAGCTCAACTTAGGGGGTGGGGTGTTGGAGAGCTGGCAGAAAGAACGTGTCACATGTATGTAAGTACTCCCACCCCACACCACCATCCCCCATTATAACCAGCTATGCCTGCCTTCCACGCCAAGTGAAGAAATGCAGATAATGGCACATGTTATGTGAGAGAGGCACCGTGAAGCCTGAGCCAATGCCGGCCGAGTATGTGTGAGAGGGAGCCTACCCTGAAAATGATGACCTGCCAATCACAGGACTGACACTGAGATATGAATTCCATTATGTTCACATCATCAATATACCAGTAAAGTGTTTGCAAACTTGGAATTCCTAACTACATTTTACAAGTGGGGTTTGTCAGAAAATGTGACAGTTATTTAAAGAAAAAGTTACTCGAGAGTTGAGGAACAAAGTCATGACCTTCAAATTTGGGATTTGAAAGAAATATATTTAGATTTTTTTTAACCCCCCCCCCCCCCCCCCCAAAAAAAAAATGTTTCTGTTGTTTCAAGTAAATATTATTTTAATATTATTTTAGGTTATTAAAAAAAAACGGAATTGCATTTTTATATGTATTTCAATACAATGACAATACAATACAATACAATAATACTTTTGTTTCCAACCACAATTTCTTAGTGATTGGAAACAAAAGTGTTATTCGAAGCAGAATGTTTTCTATGTTGTATAATTTATGAAAACACAAAAAGGAGGATCCTTACTGTATAAGCACCGACATATATTTGACCAAGACAGGCCATGCCCAAGATTCAAACCCACATTTGCGCTACCCTGGAGATAAAGGCATGACGGGAAAATACAACATCCATGTCTAGCGAGAACTATCAGCGAGATGCGTTTGTGGTTTTACCAACAGTTCAACCTCATTCAATGTTGTGCTAGTGACCCCTAGGGGCAAAATTACCGGTGATTTGCACGGGCGAATTCGCTCAAGCAAAAATATTCAGTCAGCCACCGTGATTAGTAAAGCCCTTTGTGATGAGAAGTACCTCCAAAACTCCCAATACTTTCTTGCTTGAGCGGGGAGAGTCACGTGTGTCCTCCGCATCATTTGCGAAGGGTTTAGATGAGCAAGCGTTGACTGCACACGTTTCCTAATCCCCGCTCGCCAGCTTTGGCGGAGTCGCTTTGTATTCCATTCTTCCTGCGTTCCCCCGATTCCTCTCTTGACCAGTAACGTCCCACAGGCCCGAGCGATTGACAGGTCCCATTCAGCAGCACGCTGGGGGCGACAGCTGGTGAGAGGCCCGAGTGAAAGAGCGATGCCCCTGTTGTATGCACTGCGAAGGCAAAGAGGGCTGAACCGCGCAGAGCTGCAGCTGAGCCGAGCCGGCGTCCTGACACTTACAGTGCCTGCCAGTCATAGGCCCGAGGAATGATACATTAAGGGGATTTGTCTTCTGATTCAGTGGCTTCTTTCTGTACCTGTCCATCAGAACAACTCCCCTGGCTTGGATTCCTTCATTTGACACAAATTGTCAATTCAAAGAGAGACAGTATATGTTTGGTTGAGCTTTCAGCGCAAGCGGCACATGAATGCCCACGCATGCGCACATCTTGAAAGCAGGTGGGTGTGCGGCCGGGGTCTGTGCCTGTCATGTCGTCCGTGACGAGATTCTTTTTTTCTTGGCCCGTCAACTTGCACGCGCACCTGCGTGTGGGTGCGCGCGCATGTGTGTGAGGTGCTTCCGCCTAACGAGGCTCCCTAGACCATATGTGACTTCCTCATTAATGGGCCACATGACAGGGACAGAGGTGCTGGCCAGTGGCCCAGTAGAGTTGACACAGCCAGACCCCGGACACCAGCAGGACTGCGCGTGTTTGTATACATGTGTGTGTCCCTGCGCGTTGTCGGCCACAGATGCCTAAACCATGTGGGCCCCGGTTTCTTTACCAGTTTGGGCCACTAATTACAGGCTGGATCAGCCTGACTTCACCATCCCCGTTTCTTTGTTTGGGTGCGTTTTGAAGTGATAATGGTGTCAATGGGTTATAGCGGCCAGCCAAGGTTGAAAACTGAATCGAGCGTTATTTCGAGAATGGAGATGCTCCATATGCATGGCAGATGTCAAACTAGCAGAACAGGTAAGCGCGACACACGCGGGGCTTAGCACCGCCACCACAGGTGATGATTGACAGGTCTTCACAGCTCGGTGAGTGCCTTCCAAGACTACCAGTCAACGTCGCAGTTCCACCTGCAGCATCTAGCATAACTACACTCTCCTGACAAGGTGAGCTGTTTGCGCGAGCGCATTTGTCATATTTTTCTTATATTGTTGCCAAAAAAACGACAGAGCTCACAATTTCATGGAAATTTGAAATAAACAAAAGAGTGCTTCAACTTTTGGGAGAGTTAAAAGTGTCACTGTGGTTCATTCGAAGGATATATTTTAATCTACAATAAATAAGCGGTATTGTTGTGGTCGCATGGTGCCTTTTGGCAATGGGAAATTCTCATCATGCAATAATGATTTCAGTAACAGCAACAAAAATTATGCATTTAAGACAAATTCACACCATACCATGAAAAAAATAGCACCTCCAAAAGTGAAACATAGAGTAAAAAAAAGGCAAGCAGATCTTGAGCAACCTCATAGTGTTCAAATCAATGACACAAGGGCTGACCCCAGGCATCCATTTGACCTTTGAGCTTCCATTTGTCCTGTTGCCTTTCCAACATACACAAACATACACGACAGTCTGGCTTAAATATGTTCGGACTAAAAATGCAGACTAGTTCAGTTTTTTAAAGAGAGGATGTTGCTGTTGGCAGACAATTACAAAAAAATTAAATAACAAAAAAAAAAAAAAAAGTATAAACGTGTACCATGTACCATCATTTTGCATAAATATCTCATGTTATTACCTGCGGCTTATCTGTGACAAAAATCATTTTTTGTTCATATTTTGCTGGTGCGGCTTATATGCAGGTGCGGCTTATAGTCCTGAAAATTCGGTAAATAAATCTTCTATCTAAATACACAGGTTCTTACTCCAAAATATCTGCCAACATAAAAACAAGCTTGAAAAGCAGGGTAAAAAAGATGCTGATTCTCTTTAATAATTCTATTATTGACCCTCCTTGGACTCATTTTTTCATTGAATGCTTGTGTACTTTAAGCCAAGGTCCAACTCATCACAATTACAACATGCATTCAGTCAAAGTAGTCTGACTAACCCCGCGCCTTATAATCAGGTGTGCCTTATATATGGATCAATATTGAGTTTGGGATTCGTAGATGGGGAATGAACTGATAAAGTAAACTTTACCTGTTTATTTTGTATGTTTACAGTTGAACGAGGTTGGTCATATTGACATTAACTTATTTTGCTATTGACAGTTTAGCGTTATTATTTGAGTTATTATTGTTATTACTTTGAGTATTACTATTTTGTGATTGAAAAAGTTTTAAAATATGTCATTAATTGAGGCTGCACCTTATAATCCGGTGCGCCTTATAGTGCGGAAAATACGGTGTGTGTGTGTGTGTATATATATATATATATATATATATATATATATATATATATATATATATATATATATATATATATATATATATATATATATATATATAACCCAATGGCAAAAGTTAATATTAAAAAAAAATAGATCTCAATGCCAAAAGCTAATGTTAAAAAAAATCCCTGAATTTGCTTTGATGGATGCTCTTCCCACTGCTTGCTTGACACAAACCCAATAGTTGCCCTCGTTTGCATACTAGATTATTGAGTGTAGAAAAACTGACAGAAAGATGTGAGTGCTTAAATTGGACTTGAGTGAATTCCATAACAGTTCTCCAGGTTAACTTAACAAGCACGCGTCAAAACAAGATAAGATACTAGATGCTTTTACTCACCAAGAAGGGAGAGTCACAAATAATACAAGGTATGTCAGGGTCTGTACAGAAAGTTGCCTGATTACAAATGCCTTTGCTTTAGGACCTAAAGCAGGAGGTGCAATTTTGGATTAATGCTGCCGGTTCACCTTAAGTACATTTGAGTAAATGCACACAGTGCAGTCAATTACTTTTGTGGTAGTTTTTTTTTCAAGCTTTTTCTCCAGAGAAAGACAAAATACAAGCTTTTCCTCTTTTGCTGCATGTGCGGCACTGAACACAAACAACACTTGTTCTGTTTACCTGGAGACGGTCACCTGGGTACACATGTGCAATGTTTCTGCTAATTGTGGTCGAGGTGCATCTGAGTGGGATCTGAGGCATCAGGGAGGCTGCAAGGACGGGGGTGGTGTTTGTAGGGGCTTGAGTGCTGCGTTATTGATGCAAACTTCTTTAAAGCTTGCTGGCTATGCAGCGGCTAGCAATTAGCCGTGCAATTCAGTAAGCAAGCCCTGCAGAGGCCTCATTCTTTTTCATCCCCTCAGGCTCTTATTAATTCAAGCTCCGAATAGCTGTCAGGACCAATCGGAGGTAGCCAGGGAACAACAGTTTTACTGAAGCCTTCATATATGACCAACATTACATGTGCCGTTTCTAGAACCGAAACATGTATTCATGTCTGTTTGCAGGACAGGGAGTTATGTCTATTGTGACAGTTGCATCACTTGAAAAAAGAACTAGAGAAAAAAATGGTTTATGTAGACTGCGTATTATAAAGAGGAGTGATACTTTCATAATGAAAGAAGGCATGAAACATTCTGTACGCTTTATCCTTTTATTGTGCTCTGTATTTGGGAGTTTGGGCAAGGATAGAGCTCAACATAAGAACGTATCTAAGTGTGTGGAAATGTCTTTGTGTCTTTAATTTTTCAAAAAATACATTGTACATTACATTGCTATTCATGAAGGCCTCGAGAAGGTTTCAGTGCCATCCTCCAAGGATAAGCAACTTGTTTCGCAACTTCCACTTCAATCATAGAAAAATCAGGATGCGACTTAAAATACTCGAAATTTATATGCTACTTAAAAGTAGATTTTGACTAAGTTGTGTTGGTGCATACAACGCAATTTAGTCTCATGTTGCAAAGCAGGGTGTCCCCTTGAAGCCTTGTGTTTTTACCCCTGAGGCCACAAGTCATATTTTGTGTAGCTGGCCAGCCTGGGGAATCACCATCGTTAGCAAAAGCCTAATAAGCAACAACAAGATATGATGATGCAGGTCAGTCAAGAACTGCTTGGGTTTTGTGGGAGGGAGAGTCTGATTAATCACCAGTCTTAATCCCCTTTTATCTGCATTGGAAGAGAAATTACATTTCAACTATTAGTTTTTATTGAGTCAAGTGTACTTTTTTCCTCTCAAACAAAAGCTGTTGCTTTTATTTGTGTATTCTACTGTGTGTGGTGCATTAAAGGCTAGATCGGGGTGGGCAAAGCTTTTGGCTCAGGGGCCACGTTGACTTTTAAAATTTGACAGCTGGGCTGGAACAGCAACAAAATACAAAACAGTAAAACAAAAAAAACAACAAACTTGTCAACAGCATATATCAAACAAATACATATTCAAACTATTAATGTAATAACATAAACTTTTGATCGAGAACAGTGTTTTTATCACCCATTTTAGCCAGTGCATCCAAGTCTAGAGGTAATCGTGTTGTGGCAATTCTCAGAACAGATATGAGGTGTTCATCCCTCGTAACACACTCAAAGCCAACCTGTGTCATTCAGCTCTGGAAAATTGTCAGTATTTTCAAGCAGCTCAAAGTTTGAGCTCCAAGACATGTTGAAAAATGTCCTTAATATAACAAGAGGACATCAGAACGGTACATTAACTTCGCGTGATCAGCGTTAGTTTCCTTGCGAAAAAGATTAAACCGGTGATGGCAAAGTCCCCTCGCTTGATTAAGGTTAACAGGTTTTGAAACGTGGTCAACCTGCAACACGGTTTTACACAGTGTTTCCGAGTGAATTATGTTTTTCCTCAGATTCGACGATCCACCGGTGGTAACATTGACGAGCGTACTCCAAGGTAACGTGTGCCTCTGTATTGCCGTTGGGACGCCGCTCAATAAGTCCTCTCCGTGTGTTATAACCCATACATCTAAAAAGTCTGCCATTATCTCGAAATGAGCAGTGTCCTTTACATCGTCGTTGCTTTTGTCCAGTGCTAAAGAATAGAACGAAAATGATGCAGCTATACTGTTTAGCTTGCTAGTTAAGTCTTACTTCAATATGGCAAGTCACTGACCTGCATGAGGGTTTTTTTTTTCCCCCCAAACTTGTTCTTGCTCTCACGACATAAAATACTTGAGGTCTCCACCTTGCAGTCTTTAAAAAAAAGGGCTTGCAGGCTTTTGCTAGTTTGAATGGCAATAAATATCTTGTCTTCATGTCATTTGCTTCTTGGTGGCAGTTGCTCGAAAAAAGGTGTTTTTGCTTGTCGAATAGTTGCTGGCATAATTAGATACCTTGGTGGACAATTGACGGCTGCTATTTTTTTCTTTTGAAACCACCACGGTTTCTTGGCAAATAAGACATACAGCCTTGGACTGGACTACACTTAAAAACTATATATATTTAGGCGTCCATTCTTTCATAAACACGCAGCACTCACTGTCAACTTTTTTTTCATCGACATTTCCGCAGATGGAAGACCAGTAGAAGAGCGATAATTGAAAATGGCTCATTGTCATTCGCTCTCGCTGTCTCTCATTCTTCCTCGAGGCTCTGCAAAATCATGTCATTGCGCCTACTGTGACATCTGGTGTTGGTAATCTGTCAAAACAAGTCAAAATTAAATAATTGGAATCATTCGAACCAAACCTTAATTCTGTGCAATCATCGGCCGGCCAGATTGGAAGATCGACGGGCACGAACTGGCCCGCGGGCCGCAGTTGGTCCACCCCTAGGCTAGAATCATAGTGCAGGGCTTAAAATGCTCAATTACTATTTTTTTGTTCAATCTGATTTTTTTGAGATGTTGTTCACATTTACAAAATTAGATTAAATAAATGTGACGTGTATGTGATTTGTATTAAAACACTAAACAACCCAAAACTGTCCTGCATACGCATTGAGGACATCACAGTAACGTGACGTTACAGACAGCGGGCATGTTTAACATGTTTATAGAAGTAACTGGCAATGTTGAAATGGCAATCAAAGGGGAGACAAAATATTTTGTATCTGTTCAATTGAAAGACTAAATTAAGAAGGGGAAGGGTGAGGTTTTTCATCATGGCATTTTGTGCTGAGCCAGCAACGTCTCTCGCATCTCCAGCGAAAGAGACAGAGAGACAAATACACCTCACTCTTCGTTCAATGAGTAGACTTCTCCTTGTCCGCTATTGTTGTTTTGGTTTTTTTTCCAACCTGCTTGTGCCTTTTAGAGTGCACAATTGTGACGTGTGATTGTCATGTGGCAGTCGGATGAATGCGACCCGGCCATTCAAACTGGTCATATGTCAAATGATCGTATTTAGTCCCACATTCCCAAATGCCTAAGTTGCATTTGAAAAAAAAAAAAAAAATAGATCTGTGTCATTCACATGGCAATCAAAAGATCAGATACCGGTCGGATTGGAGCAAAAAAAATCAGAGTTTGGGTCACTGCACTGTGAAGCTAGTCTGAAAGCTGTGCAGATAGGAATGAAAAAAACACAGCGCATATGCCACACATCACAATAAACCCTAGTCCAGTTCACAAGACAACCCCTATAATCAATCTTAGCGTGATGGCGAATAAAATGCAAAGCAGCGAATTAACAAACAGGCGTGACAGGCTGATTATTGATTTAATGTCAGCGGCCGGCTGACACATAAATCTCAGAGGTGCCGCTCACTATTAAAAGCTCTCAACGAGTGTAATTGCATTAGACACCTTTTTATGCCATTTTGTGTGTAATCGACGCGTAATAAGCAGTGATTGGAGACAGGAGCTCCCGTTTTGCTGAGTCAGTGGCTGTGTGACGTCACCTGGAGAGCAAGGATTCACCGTTTTGTAATCAGATCACGTTACAATACAGTTGGACCACACATGCAGCCTATTTTTTTTATTTGCCAGAGTTAGTATTGAGCAAATAGAAGTGAAATAAGGTCAATGAGGTCAAAGATGATCTTGATTTGTGGATTGCTATTAATTTGTCCTCGTTTAGAAAAGGATTTCTCTCAAAAATATGAGGGAAATGGATATTGCTGCTATTAAGTCACAGATTGTCAGGATGTTTTTTTTCTCGCTAATTTCTTTGGCTCGTTTCTTTAGTTAGTTTCTTTAGCTCATTTATTTATCAGATTTTTAAAACAGGTTTTTTTTGTCATGTTGCCACTCATATTGGCTTAAAGCATGTTTTGTAAACTTGACAAACGTACAAGTTATTATTTATAATAGTAGAGGACTTAGCATTCCTAGTTTCAACCTCATTTTGACCTGTAACCTGTAACTGTCGCAATAAAACAAGTTGAGGAAAATGTTGAAACGTTCAAAAAGGATGTATACATTTGCAAGCCATTTTATATGAAGTATTTGAGACTATAAACAGCAAACATTCTCTCATGATTTGAGGCCTGTGGATTATAGTCCAGAGTGGGGTGTGTGCATTTTTTTTTATTAGTCACCAGGGTGTAATTCACCCATAAAGGAAATGCATGTATCTGTTCAAGGTGTCAATTTATGGAACATCTATGAAATATAGTAGAACCGAAAAGATGTGACTAGATGGGTGTGTTCAAAAAGACTTTTAAAAGTTATATAAAAAAAAAAAAATCTTTGTACCATCTTCCTGCAGAAACACCTCATGTTTTATTTTGGAAAAACCTTTTTTTTGAGTAAACTGACCGCATTCTCTTGGATTTGTTGTTTGTAAGAACAGAGGTCTTTGGGAAGGGCAAAAGGCCCAGTCAAGAGACAGGGGACGAGCCTACAAATTTGAAGAAAAACATCATTTTTAATAGGCAATACCAAGAGTAGAGCTACCCGATATGGGTTTTTCAGGACCGATACCGATTATTAGTAGTAAGGGGGCCGATAACCGATACTTGAAGCAGGTATTCATTTGCAGTGAAAGTGTAAAAATTGGTGTTGAAAAAAAAAGTAATAATGCAAACACTGAACTTCCTTGAAATACCCAAAGCATGTTTATTGAGCTACACAAATAGAAAATTATAGCACCAGAAGTGTCTAATTTCCTAGATGGAAACAATTTTCTCAGCTTTATTTGAAACAAAACCCATCGCATTGAATCAACCTTAAAGGTTAACACATTTACAGTGATTTCTTCATATCGGCCGGTCGGATTCAAAAAAGGCCAATGCGATATACGTCATATTTCCAAATATAAGCCCCGATAATCTGCCCGTCCAAAAATCGGTCTATCTCTAACCAAAAGTCCTACTTAAAATAACGATATCTTGTAGTAAGTGCTTCAAGCGCTACTAGGACCCGCAAACTGCCAAAAAATGGATCCCACCCGACGATATATAATTGTCAAGCTTTGATCGTTCATAATACATTTCTCAAGCGTTGACCGGTCTGTGGAGATAAAAACGTTGTAGACCCTTGATATAGAATGCTCACAGAGAGCACACAGCTTGAGCAGTGGGGCAGGCAGGCTTTCATACCAAATGGCAGCCTGCCGGGGCAATACTTTTCGGATGCACGAGGAGAGGTCAAATGTGCAGTGGCCCTCGAAGGCACACGCAGGCACTCTGAGCCATGACAACAACACAGCTCGGTTTGCGCACTCAACGCTCATGTACCAGAGCGGAGGATGAATTAGGTCAGCTTCACTAGTCTAACAGTAAAAACACAACCACAGCAGGCCGCTAAACACACATTATCATCACTAGAATGCCCTTACTATAAAACACGAGCAGAACAATTAGTGAAGGGGCTGCCTCCTTCTGGGCTACCCCAATGCTCAGTGTGGCACCCGGGGTATGTGTGTGTGAGTGTGTGTGTGGATACATACACGCACCCGCACACGCGCGCACGCACACCTACAAACACACACACACAGACAAAAACTGGTTGTCAAAAAATCAATTCCTTCTTTGAGGTTGGAAAACATTTCATCAATGCTGTTGCAGCTCTGACTGACAGTGAATAGCACAGCCTCTTGTTTTTTTTTGGAGAACGACTTTGAGAACCATAATACAAGGATCATCTATTGCATTTTGTGGCACTTTTTATGCTAGTTGATAGCAAAGTCCTGAAGCAAGTTTTTTTTCACTAGTTTTTCAACCTTTTTTTTTTTTTAACAAAAGTAATATTAACCCCCTGTGAGCTGTCACCTTATCAGGAAGGGGTTTGCATGTCCCAGTGATCCTAGGATCTAAATTGTCGAGGGCTCTATGCCCCTGGTGGGGTTACCCATGACAATCAGGTCCTAGGTGAGGTTCCAGACTAAGCGCAGCTCACAGACCCCTTATGATGGGAAAAATTATTGGATTTAGTTTTCCCTTGCCTCAGGAGCCGGGCCTGGAGGTGGGGCTTATTGGCAGGGACCTGGGGGGCAAAGTTCGAAGATGCAATTTGGGCGGCGACCAAAGGCGGGGACCTTGGTGCTCCGATTCCCCGCTGCAGAAGCTAGGTCTCGGGACATGGAATGTCATCTCTCTGGCAGGGAAGGAGCCTGAGCTTGTGTGTGAGGCTGAGAAGTTCCGACTAGATTTAGTCGGACTGGTCTGCACACACAACTTGAGCTTTGGTACCGGTCCTCTCAAGAAGGGAATGTTAACCTCTTCTACACCATGCTGCCCAAATTTAAGACAAAAGTTCTCAGGTAAAGAGTGATGTGCACAGGTGGTGACACCAACATGTTTTTGTTTTTTTGTTTGTTTGTTTTTATGTCATAACAACTTGACAGTTGGCATCAATCAGGGGTAGGAAGTTCCTAGCGCCGTCAGTTGAGATTGCAGACTTTTAATCAGCGTTGTGAGCTGATTATAAAGTTGATCATCAGCAACATAGAGTCACTTCCTTATCGTCTTCATACACACAGAGACCCCCAAATGACTATTCCTTCTGCTCTGCATGCTTGTCTCACGGATGCATACTGTTGCACTTTTTCCATCAACTACTTTCCACGCAAATATCACGTTTTATGGCATCTCTTGAAAAACTGCGCTTGCATCTTGAAAGGCATCCATCAAGGAGCCGGATAAACAATAAAACAACCCATCGCTAACCCATGATAACCTCAACTGCTTTCTCATCTACTTTCATGTGCTTTGTCTCTTTTATTTTCTTATTTACCCCCCCTTACACCGTACCCACTTCTGAAGCTCATTACCTTGGCACAGAGTCCCATACTGAAATTATAAGACGACTGGCGACGGCACTCGTTAGCAGCCTTGTCAATCCACCGGCGCGAGCAGAAAAAGAAGCAATCGGCAGCGGGGTCAGCGATGAAGATGTTCATTCTCTATTCATCCATCACATCTTCCGGGAAATCAATTTACGCCGCGTCGGCGTCACAGCGGCTCGACAAAAGCGGTGATATGAAGGAGGAGGGAAACATCTTCTGAGACAAAGATGGAGGGGAGCATAGGATTCATTTAGATACAATCTAATCAATGTCACTCATCCTGTTCCTTTTCCCCACCACCCAAAGAAAAACAGTATCCCTCTCCACATTCAAAATCATACTTGCTTTTATAATTTTTTCTCGATGCTAAACTGGCATTAATGGCAACTGAACTACCAACACATTAATCGGCACCCTTCCACTGAAGCCTTCAACACACGCTTGTGTATTCTGGTAGACTGGTGGCAGGTGACAGCCTCTCACATTAATGTTGCTTTCCTGCCGGTGTCAGTTGCATGCTTCATTACTGGTGTTTGGTTTATGGGAAACTGAAGGGAAGGCGGATAAACGACAGCTAGAGGAAAGTAATTGCCAGCGGAATTGAATCCCAATACCACACGACACTGTCCCTACACAATGAAAATATCTTCATTGTGAATGGCATCTCTGAGGTCAGGTGAGAAACATTCAAGTAGAAAAAGGATAGTGCTCCACTCTGTGCGCATGGAAGCATGTGCCAGCGTGTGTATGTGTGTGTATGCTCTTTCATTCCAGTAGATGTCATGCTGTTTGAGCAAATGCTTCTCTGTGAAGGCCATCCACTGCCTGCTGCCGGTGCCATCACCCCTGCTGTATGAAGTCTGCCTTGTGCCAATGCCGCGAAAGCCACGAGTCTGCAGGAAACCTCAACACCCCCCTCCCTTACCCCGAATCTCAGCAGAGCAGATGTCATTCAATTGCCCTCCGCCTCCTCCCTAATAAAAAAAAAACCCCACCAACCAAACACCCCCACCCCAACAGGAGGCCGCACCAGTGTGCCGGCCAGGCGACACCCAACATGCTGGTGGAGGGGTGTTTCTGGTGTTAGGGGAAGGCACAGCACGAACGTTGTCGGGTTTTGTCACTTCATCGCCCTCCTAACGCCCACCATCGCCACCCCGACTAAATCAAACAGCCCAATCAACTGCCTACCGCCACAAAGATCCCCCGCACCCAAACCTTACGAAAAATTTGCCCACGCCACATGCACTGGCACAAGTACAGCACCCTGGTACGCCCACACACGTATTTTGCCCACCCCTTACAAAAAGAGACAATTCATCTCAATAGGACACACCCTGCAGGTTGTTGGGCTCTTCAAATTATTTTTCCTCACTCTTATTACCGTATGCGTGAATCACAATCAGCCACTCTGGGGTGAGTGAAAAGCGAGTCACCGCTCAGCCCACCCGACAATAAAAGGGGGTGTGCGGAGGGCACTACAGGATGAAGAAAGTTTCAAAATATTTCAGTGTAACCTTGCAGTTTTGCCACAAGTGCATATATGTTCAGCCCCTTTGGCATTTTTTGTTTCAACTTCAGGCGCTGACATTCTACCCTCCAAAAGTACCAAAAAGATTCCTCTGTCAAACCACCGTGGATCTTATCTGCAAGGGAAGCCTGTATCAATAACCTTGCAGCTTTCTCTTCCACAAGGAGGCTGAACGGCAGGGGCTAGCTACAGGGACGGAAGATAATGGGATTGAGGTGGTACTTAAATCTCAACGAACCATGGAAGCTCAAGTAATTAGGAGATGGGATCCATACTGGGGGCGCTAAGCATGAGAGCTAATGCTACCCAGCTGGCTTTCATAGAGTTGAACCAAAATAGGCCGAGTTACAGTAGACCCTGGAAGCATGTTTCAGGGCGCTATAAATAGCTTTTTCTGAGAGAAAGAAAGTATTTACCTGCTGAAAAGGGCATCCCTGTAATTTTACGGCCGTGTTTTTTGGTTGATGGGGCCCCCCTGTAGGGGGTTACTTTCCTTCCCTCAATTAGACCTTCCGTCTTCTGTGACATTTTTCACAGTCGTTTCACAGCAGTGTCAGAGTAGCCAGCCAGGGCCCAGTCTTTCTATTGAGCCCTCATTAGGGCGAACAATGGACTTCCCTGCCATCTAATTAGACGTGGTTAATGAGCAGAGGAGGGCCCCTCCCGGCACAGTACTGTCTTAAGCAGGGGATGCGGTCAAGAGCCCACGGGAGGTATGGAAGTGGTTCAATTCTAACCATTTTAGAAGACGGCTGTTGACCAAAAGCATGAAGAGAAAGCCAGGATGTTGGAAATGATCTGTTTATTATTTGCTGATCAAAGCATAGAAACGGATCCGATCATATTTGATCTGTTTTGACATTGACACAAATAAGAATACTATGGATTAGGAACCGAGGCAGTGAGTGCAAATCTGCGTAATTTATGTCCATTGAAATGTGATGTGCAACGAAATTGTATTGCAGGATGATAATGAGTAGAATTGAAAATACATTGACATACACATTAGCGGGGAGCTAAATCTGTATGCCTGCGCCTCAATCCAATCCACCAAAATTACATGAGATAACTGGCGCCACCACTTTGACGTACTTTTTGCAAGTATTAAAGTCTAATTTTTAGAGTCTAATTTTTGTCAACAATTGTGACATGCGCCAGGGTCATGGAAGTCTGAAAGCCCAACAAAGTAAAGCTACTGTGTACATGAAAATGTAGTCTTTCCCTGGTATAAATATGAAGATGCATCACTTTTGGCACTGAGCGTGCATTTTTGCGCATCGAAATGCTCAGGTGCAATCTTGTCCCAAACCTGACTTGCCTAAAATAGCCTTTTTTACCCCTCCTTCACACACTAACACATGCAGTTGTAACCATTAAGTAACTTCTGTTGGATTTGAAACCACTGCTAAGTGCAAACTGCAACCTTCAGTTTCAACCACCAGGAGGAATGGAGCTGTTTTCTTTTATAAAAATGACTAGATGATTAGAAAAAGAAGTCAAAACAAATCCTGTTTATCGGAGACTTGCTCAAACACAGAAAGTTTTCAAGTTTAGTTTGGCAAAGAGATTTGCCACTGCTCTAGCAATTGTTAGCTGTGAGTGCTGTGATGTCGTACATTGTTGATGTGTTACTCATTACAATGATAAAGAAAATCAAATTAAAACTTTGTTGAACCCTCAAAATGTCATCAAAATTGTACTTTCTTTATGTGGCAAAATACCTTTGAGGTATAGTATCCATGAGAAAGCTTTCTGCTCACACGGAAATCTTAAATTAAATTTCCCATTGCAATAATTTGACTTTAAAACACAAACACACACACACACACACACACACACACACACGCACACACGCGCACCCCCCCCCCCCCCACACACACACACACACACAGCATACTGTATTTATGAAATGATTATCATTCTGTTTTAGGAACATGAAAAGCATGTGTTTGAAAATGTGTTTGAAAATGACCTTACCAGCTGAATCCGTTGATATGACATTCCAATATGGTTTTGTATTGCATTTGATTCTTATTCTGCAGGTAATGTTGCCATTGCATCAGTCAAGCTCACAACAGAATTTTGACTAAGCTATAAGACATCATCACTCAGGCCAAGAGGGGAACTTTAGCAAACATCCACATTGCACATGAGGTTGTTTGCCGTAAAACATATAGCTATTTCAAGAGTTAAGTGTAGAGGCAACAATGAAAATAGGAGGAGTTCCAGATGCACGCAGGGCTGATAATAGTTAACAAGTGAAAAATAGCCGGTAGTTATTCTACAGCATGAAGGCACAGTGAAACACAGGCTGCTAAGTTGATACACAGGGAAGACCATTTCTATATTATTTCAACGCTCTTTGTTTTCATACATCAACTCCAGGCTTCGCATTACAGACCTCAGCGGTGTAGCCTCTATTTAAATTACTATATTTGTCCATAAATCACTACTTTTCACACATCCCACATTAAGGCACATTACATTAGTTGCAAGGTGGCGTCTACCTGAGCTGCCAGCAAGTGGTGTTGCTCCCTAAAAAGGACATGTGCATGTGAAATGTGAGTTTTGCTGGCTGAGAGGTAATTTAGCGATGGCAAAAACAGTGTTATCACCACATTGCAGAGTCTGACTGTGGCCTGGACATATACATACATTGTATAAATGCACACACAGATGCGGGGAATTATGTCAAGGTCAGGGTGTGCAGAAATAACTGCGGCTAATTTCACACATTTGTTCTCGGTGTAGCAGAAATGCATTTTACCCAATTTACAGAGAGTCATTTGCGCTGGTACCATTGAAAGTGACACTCGCTCACAAAATGCTAATCAAGCAAAGCCATTTCCCCTCAATAGCTAAAGCAAACAAACGGGCCTCAACTTTCCTATTCAAGGCCGAATGACAGCAAAACACAAGACAACAGCAGTAAGCTTTTTTTATTCACGATACGTCAGCCGCACGCTCTTCTGCGGAAAATATCAACTTCAGATGTTGAGCGGGAGCAACAAAAAGACGGGCGTTTTGTCTGCCTTTGTTGGGTCGGGCTTGATATGGTGCGTGGGCCTTTCAAGCCATTTGTTAGACTCAATTTCTTCCCGTGTTACATGTGCAGATGAGGTTTCAAGCAACTAGCAGCGGCATGAAGGCGCAGGGGCGCTATTATGGGGAGAGAATGACAACGTGCACGGGTAAGCGGGAGGAAATACAAGAGGACGCTGATGTAAAGGAGGCGACGGAGATTGGAAGGAGGCGCCGATAGAAGTGATGAGAGACTACCGTGATGGGTTGTGTGTAGATTGCAGTTTATGCAAATACAAGCGCTGCGGTCCCCGCGTATTGTTTCCCTTCTTTTAGCTATCCCTCAAGGTTTCCAAACAGTTCCGGAAATGTTTCAGCCTGAAGCGTTTGACAGTCTTGGGTTTTGTTTGGTTGCAATGTGTCCAGCAAAGGAAGCATAGGATTTGATTTCAGGGCGATACAAACAGAAGTGTTTGCTTGGCCCGTGCAGACCTCTTCACTGAGGGCAGCCATTACTTTATTGCGGCCATGTCCACGTTTGCCCTATACCTAGGATGCTTCATTTTTTCTGTGTCCAAATGCTTTGCAAATGTTCCCGATTTCAGCCATCCGGATGTTGGTACGTTGTGCACATTTTCTCTTGTGTCCCAGCAAAAAAGTTGAAAACTACACAGTTTCAATTAAAA